>NC_059345.1:59733047-60933047 GCF_019703515.2 Myxocyprinus asiaticus | reverse complement strand
TTTCATGAAACCTGTTTGAAATAACTTTTGCTTTGTGACATGGTGCATTATCATGCTGGAAGTAGCCATTAAAAGATGGGTAAATTGTGGCCATGAAGGGATGCACATGATTAGCAACAATACTCAAATAGGCTGTGGCATTCAAGCAATGATTGATTGGTATTAACGGGCCCAGAGCTGGACTGTTGACACAAGGCAGGTTGAGTCCATAGATTCCCAAACGTTTTTACTCAAAGTGGTCTTCTGCTGTTGTAGCCCATCCGCCTCAAGGTTTGATGTGTTGTGCATTCTGAGATACTATTCTGCTCACTACAATTGTACAGAGTGGTTATCTAAGTTACTGTAGACTTTCTGTCAGCTCGACCAGTCTGGCCATTTTCAGTTGACCTATCTCATCAACAAGGCATTTCCACCTGCAAAACTGTTGCTCACTGGATGTTTTTTGTTTTCGGCACCATTCTGAGTAAACTCTAGAGAATGTTGTGTGTGAAAATCCCAGGAGATCAGCAGTTACAGGAATACTCAAACCAGCCCAACAATGCCACGGTCAAAATCACTGGGATCACATTTTTTCCCCATTCTGATGGTTGAAGTGAACATTAACTGAAGCTCCTTACCCATATCTGCATGATTTTTGCATTGCACTACTGCCAAACAATTGACTGATAATCACATGTAGGTGTAGGTGTACAGGTGTTCCTAATAAAGTGCTCAGTGAGTGTATATATCAGTGTATGTACTACACTACATCATTCCTGCTTGAATTCAAAACCACTACAATATCGACCTTATTGACTCTACACCATTTTAACTTTTAATATTAAGCTATGTAACTTCAACGCTTTGTCGGATTTAAAATAAAAATAGTATGTGTCTTCAACATCATGTTTTCAGTGCCACATACTGGTCAAAATGCTTAGTCAATATAAAAAAACTCTTTATGTGTCACTACTTCCTTATACCAAGTCTGGAGAAATTTTAAATGTTTTTTTTTTTTAAATTTCAAACCTGCTGGAACGGCAGCAATGTGTCCGCAATGATTTTGTGTGCTGACTCTTAGCTTGATATGATTCTTTAGCAGCAATTAGGCTTGTAGCAATGTGGTGTGGTGGTACAGTAGGTGTGCAATAGAGATCAGAAAGTGTTCCTGTTCGAGCCCAGCTTGGGGCAACTTGTAATCCATTGAGGCATTGCAATATACATCACATCCACTGTGTCCTGCCTTTGGGTTGTGCTTAGTGTGGGAGGTACTGCTAAGTGTGGGATGCTTGTCCACTTGGGCTTGATAATTGCTGCTTGTAGCTTTGTTCATTTTGTTTCTGTATTTCACAGTTCATGATGAGGACAATTACCACATTTTACTGAAATTTTTCAAAAATGAAAACAATGTGAATTGATCATTTTATTATTGCATATTATGTTCTTTGCTTTGCAAAATGTTGAAAAAAAGATTGAATGAGAAAAGGTCAATGGCCTTTTTCTTTGAGGAAAATAAAATTCCATTTCAACTTTTAGAACAGCTTAAAATATTTTCATTACCCAATAATCTCGTTTGTGTTTATGAAATTAGAACTCAACCTAGAGAGTGTAATTGTATCCCTTTTATTATTTTGTCCCTCCAGTTGTTCATAGTATTACACAGAGAAATTAACCACTCAATTAATTTTGATTGCTTTCTGGTATTCGTGACATTTTTTTAATTACATTATTTCCTTTTTAGTGCTAATGCTAAAAGTTACACAAGAACTATCACACCGATGTCTAATCCATGAGAAACACTAAGACAGAAATCTAAAAGCCTATTTCACAGAAAAATAAAAGACAAAGATGAAAGGGTTGAATCGAGGAGTCAAAAACAGAAACAAAATCGACAAGTATTTACATTTACACCACACATGACGAGTAAACCTATCTCTTTATCCCCATTTGTTTTTCCTTGTCATTATTCTCACAGTTTTAATTGTTATTTATCTATTCATTAGGTAAAACATTTTAGAATCCATCTTCTTCCATTTTTGGTAAAGGCTCAAATGTATCTGGGTGGACTTTTTAATATTTACTTTAAGCACAGTTATTAATATTCCCAACATAAACATGTCGTTAGAACAAAAGAATCTACCTATTCTAAATAAGAGGAAATGTCTCTAAAACTGGATTCAAACAACTGAAACGTGATTTTTTTTTTTTCCATGGACACAGTGCTGCGGTTCCTATACTTGCAACAAATGTACAAACATCATATTTGCACATAACTATTGGAAGAACATTCCAATAAATTTAAACCGATCTGTGATCTGTCTTATTTTATAAATTTTTTCAGTGCAGTGTTTTGCTGAATGTGATTGTTACGATGCATTTGGGGTTGTGAGAATTTTGGTCTACGTTGTTATTGGCAAGTGTAAGCTGTTATGCAAAAATGTCTGTTTTTTCAATTATTACATTATTTTTTATGTATTGATTCTCTGGTACAGAGAGCTTAAAGTGCTTTGAGGGAAATTTAAAATGTTGCTATGGAAATTTGGGAGTTTGAATGTAACGGCATGCTAACTTGATAATCTCATTGGCTTGTTGAGGTAACTTTACAATAGGGTTGTTTACATTAACATAAGTTAACGCAATAGCTAACATGATTTAACAATTAACAATATTTCTACAGCATTTACTAATGTTGATTTAATGTTAATCTATATACTAATAGGTTTATCTCACTAATAATAGGCATACATCATAACATATACAGTAACATTTGTTAATGCTTTATGAACTAACAATGAACAATAGTATATTTATACCTTAACATAAACATAATGAATAAGTGCTGTAAAAATAATTAGTTTAGTTTATGATTGAATGCATTAACTAATATTAATGTATTGTAACATAAAATAACATAACATAACATTATTTTAAAGTTTTACCCTTGTGTATTGGAAGAGCTTTCTCCAGATACTTGGTTAATAAGTGCAACATGGCTAAACCCTATTGGCAGTGAAGGGGCTGGTTAGTCAGCAAAATAAGATTTGACAAGCATATTTCTTCCTCTGGTTTGAGTCACTGTCATTCTTTGAAACACATGACACATTTCTTTAAATTGTTCTACAGACCTTTAAAGCATGCACTACACACTCACACACAGGCTCACTTTCAGGCTTGTTAAATGGGCAGACATGCAAAGAAGATTCTATTGATACTACGTGTACAAGTAACTATGGTTTAGCATTAAACATCACCATGGCTTTTTGTACATTCCAAGCCAGAGCTATTGCTCTCAAGTTACAATATCACAGCAAGCAGCAATTACGGGGCCAAGCACTGGAATGGCAAGAATTGCACCATAGTAAGCACAACACAACCCCGCTCTACTTCACAAATCGCTCCACAATGTGTTTGAACCGATGACTTTCTGTGCCCCAGTTAACCGCACAATCCACTGCACCACGCTGCCGGGTAAACAGCTGCCAAAGGGACATACCAATCTGTGAATCAGCACACGTAAGCACAGTGGTCACCACAGTCAGCTTAGTATTGGCATTCAAAATTGAGAGTACAAGCATTGTTGCTGAGAAAATGTTTTTGGTACATCAAAGTGGTTTGAATTGAAGCAGGAATTACGCAGTGAAATAAGGACAACATTATACTACACAAAACATGAAGACTCAAAGGTCAACCTAAGTAAAAATTTTAAAACCATCCTTTGGTGGAGTCAAACTCACATTCTTTGGAATAGTAGTCAAAAGCACTAACCACTGCAGCACACAATTGATAAATGTAAGCGCAGCGTAGTTCTAGCGGGAAGACTAGCAGCTGTACATCATTGCACAATTAGCTAGGTAACTCCTAGCCAATCACATGTAAGCCAGTGCTTTATAAGTCTGCTCACAATCTATCACACTGCTGTTTCAGTGTGCTAACATGGCAACCTCCACCACCCCAAGTTGAGTCCTGTCCTGCACGGGGGTAGGCTCCTCACCCCTGCCTCCTATCTCCGGCAGGATATGACGATTCTGAGTACAACTTCTTCAGACCGCCAGATGGGGCTTACACCAAAGAGAGACATTACATTTCTGTTTTATATTCATCAAATAAATGTCATCTTAAATTTCACTCAAGTCTGTGAGTCTTCCTGATAGAAGTCTACCTGATGCCAAAGAGACATTCAAAGTTGAGAGCACATAACACTTGCTGAAAAAATATTGTTACAGCTAAGAAATGTTGAATTGAAGTCGGAATTATGGAGTGAAGTACAGCCTACATTGTTGAAAGCACAACATGAAGACTCAGAGGTCAACAGCAGTAAAATTTTACTTGAACTCACAACCTTTTAAACATCATTCCAATGCTTTAACCACTGGGCCATTCTGCTGACACAGCTTAGCCATGCCAAAGAGACTGTCCAAGTGAAGAGTACAAAACATTTGCTGAGAACATTTTGTTACAGCCAAGTGGATTTGAATTCAAGAAAGAATTTGCAATGTAGTCCAGCCTACATAGTAGTAAGCACAACAGGAAGACTAAGAGGTCAACAGAAGTACAATTTTTAACCATACTTCACTGGACTCAAACTCACAACCTTTTGAGCCATAACCCAATATTTTAATCATGGGTCAATCAGTTGACAAATCTCTCCAATGCCAAAGACACATTCCAAGCTGAGAGTACAAAACAATAGCTGAAAATATCTTGATTTTAATGCTAAGTGGTTTTGAATTAAAGCAGGAATTATTCAATGTAGTACAACCTACATAGTATTAAGCTCAATATGAAGACTCAGAGGTCAACAGGACATGATGTCAATGACACATACCTGTTTTCTTTCAAATCCAACAATGAATTTTAAAATGTATCACTTTTAACAAAATTCAAACTGTTATTGTTGAAAAACTGATATTGTTGAAATCTGCATGACCTAAGGAATCCACAGACACCAACCCCATAATTTTAGGACATCCAGTTCAAAAGTTACAGAAAAAAAGCACATTTACACAATTCTTGACTTATAGGTAGCGCTGTGGGAAAACTGAGCATGTGCCCTCCGACCATGGTCCTCCTTAAGCATACCAAGTTTTGTTTTGATAGGACAAAGTGTTGCCGAGGTACAGCCTCAAATTCATTTTCACATCAACCTTGTTAAATTTGCAATGCTGTAACTTTTAAACAAAGGTGAAAATCTGAATTCTGTATTATAATTTCTGTGTGGCTCAGTCTGGAGAATATTTCAAGATATTGTTTGGACAAATCTGACAAAGTTTGAAGGACATGAAACTTTTAAACTGTAAACATCATAATCCAAGATGGTGGCCACTGTAATGGGCAGAGTTTTAATGAAAGGGATCCATTTAAATCATCAGGAGTATATTTTAATAATATACAACGACATGACAGGATACACTGTAGATGAATTCCTTGTTATATGTCAATATTTGCATGAATTAACCTAATTATTTGTATAATTCTATTTTGAATTGGACAATATTAAAAGGATTTGAAAATATTTGTCTTGCTGGCACTCTATTTGAGAAACTGGATCAGAGTAGTTGGGTTTGATTGCTTCATAACTGGGCCACTCATAAATGAGTGTTTACATGCACGATACAACACAAAATAGGCTTAAGTCGACATACCGTGTTCGGTAACACTTTATAATGATGGTCCATCATTAATAGGTAATTATGCAGGAATTAATGCAGGACAAATGAGCAGTACTATATTAACACTTTAGTTACTACTATTAACTAATATGGAAACATGATTAACCAATCAGTAAGTAATAGCGAACTGATGACTGATTTAGTTCACTGTTAGGTAATCAATAATTACTGAATTTGATCTGCCTCATTGAGAACTATTAACTAACTATGGCTAATTTAAAATAACTACTAATTACTAATAAAAATATTAACATGTGTCTAAAATGTGAATGATTATGTTTTATTGTGAACAAGATCATGCATGTGTTCTTTGTGGGAATTAAATTATGAATGTAACAGGTCGCTAAATCAAGGCTACAGTGTCTGGTAGAGTATCATAGTCAAGGATGTAACCACATATTCAGGACTGATGGGGATTACATTTAATAATGTAATAATTAACCATGGAAAAACAAAACATATCAGTAGACCAATATTATGAATATGGGGGGTAAGGGGCATGTCCCCCTCAATGTCTATGGTAGTTTTGGCCATGATCATAGTCAGCTTACCATACAGAAATATAGGGATGTATGTACCCAACCTGTGTATTCCTTGGGATATCTCTTCTGTTCATTAAAAATTATTAACTTCTGCATGGTAGATATTGCTGACGGTCTTTTTTAAATAATTCTGGTAACCCATAAGTAATGAGTCAAATGTTACCACATAAGTATGAAGGAATTACTAATGATCTGGACCATTATTTTAAAGTGAGGGTCATGGTAGCGCATTATTAATTAATGAGATATTACTGTTTCCTTCCTTGGGAGTTATCTGGACCATTATTCTAATGTGAAAACACATTATAAACCATTAATAGTAACTGAGTTGTTACTTGTCAGTTAGTAATGAACACTCAGGTGTTTGGTCCTACATTTTATTCA
This sequence comes from Myxocyprinus asiaticus, assembly GCF_019703515.2. NCBI lineage: Eukaryota > Metazoa > Chordata > Actinopteri > Cypriniformes > Catostomidae > Myxocyprinus > Myxocyprinus asiaticus. The sequence goes on along the minus strand of NC_059345.1, from coordinate 60,926,473 downwards.
TTTAATCAAACAGATAGTTAACAAACATTCACAGACATTCAAAAAAAAAATTCTGGCTTTGAATTATGAATCACTGAAATAATTGAACATAATTGCATAGGCTACAAACCTTTAGCAGGATAATTATTTTAATTGCTGGTGCTCACAGTTACTACATGTTTTAAAAGTCTTATCTCTTAACATAAAGTAAAATAATAAAATTGTGTGTCTAAAGGACAAGTGTGTTGATCTCCACAAGGCTTCAACAGAAAATGGTGTGAAAACTGACGTGCAGCATGAGGCCTATTCCATATGTGTACTTCTGCCCTAGACAGTCCACTCGGTAAATATGTAGTTTTTATCCAAATAATTTGACGTTTCCTCCTTTGTCTATGTTTGGTATGAATGTATGCAGAATGTATGTTAAAGTTTACCGCGTGCAGGCGGATCAACGGGAGGGAGGAGCAAAATCTTTCTATTTCAGCACGAGCATTGAATATGGCGAACCCTGATTGGATTAGAAACTTGATGGACGTGACACTCATTTTTTTTTATTTTTTTTTTTTTTGGATCCATTAAGTTACTCAGAAAAAAAATGCACTTCAACTAAAATTAAACACTTCTTGTAAGATTAACCTACAGTATCTATGAATGTGTATATTCAAGTGTGTTTTCATTAATTAATAATGTTACCATGACCCTCACTTTAAAATAATTAGTAATTCCTTTGTTTATGTGGTAACAATTGAGTCATTAATTATGGGTTACCAAAAATTATTTTAAAAAGACCTCCAGCAATATCAAACCTGCCGAAGTTAATAATTTGTAATGAACAGAAGAGATATCCCAAGGAATACACAGGTTGGGCACATACATCTGTAAGCTGACTATGATACTCTACCAGACACTGTAGCCATGATTTAGAGAGTTATGTTCATAAATTAATTCCAGCAAAGAACACACGTGAGGCACTTGTTTCTCTGAAGGTGCATTTCATGATTATGTTCACAATAAAAACATAATCATTCACATTTTAGACACATGTTAATGTTTTGATTAGTAATGAATTAGTAGTTATTTTAAATTGACCATAGTTAGTTGATAGTTCTCAATGAGGAAAATCAAATTCAGTAATTATTGATTACCTAACAGTAAACTACCTCAGTCATCAGTTTGCTATTACTTACTGATTGGTTAATCGTGTTTTCATATGTTAATAGTAGTAACTAAAGTGTTAATGTAGTACTACTCATTAATCCTGCATTAATTCATGCATTGTTACCTTTAATGACAGACCATTATTATAAAGTGTTACCCTGTATTCATTAGAAAGCTTCTAAAAGCCTAAAACAAAATCGACACACCTAGATGTTTACCCATTACCCTGATCCATGTGTGGACATCTGACTGAGTTTTACAACAAGCTGATTTTTGTTAGTTATCATCCTTTTCTTGTACATGTAAACACACTCATTGGCTTTGATACTAATGGTTAACACAGTGTGCTCAACTGGCTGAGCCCCTCTGGAAGCACTTGGCTGACACCTCTACCAATCCTGTTCAATTTTGCCAAGTCAACATGACATTAAATTACTACATGTTCCTGGTCTTATTGTGAGCAATTCATAATGCATGTTATTAAAAAAAAAAAAAAAAGTGCATCTTCATAATCTTGCATCAAAATGCAATAGCTTTGCATAGTATTTATAGTTCATAGTATTACACAGAAAAGTTAGGCACACAATTAATTTTGATTGCATTCTGTTATTCACATTTTAAATTTTTTTGCAATAACTTGCACTGACCTCTGAAACAACTTTCCTTTTCAGATGACATCAAAAATCCCTCTTAATTTGAACCACTCCCTCCATTTTGGTATGTAAGAACCACTTTTTCACGATGCAGTCAATTCCATCTTGCTTCTGACATTTCTGTAGTCACCTCGGCATTCCTACAGCTGACCATTGTAGTTGAAAAACCCACCTTACATTACCATTGTGTCAGCAATCCAGTTCTATATATATATATATATATATATATACAGTTGTGCTCAAAAGTTTGCATACCCTGGCAGAAATTGTGAAATTTTGGCATTGATTTTGAAAATATGACTGATCATGCAAAAAAAAGATAGTGATCATATGAAGCCATTTATTATCACATAGTTGTTTGGCTCCTTTTTAAACCATAATTTGAGAACATAATCACAGAACATTTGAGAGATTTAGTAAGTAAGTTAATTTTGACCCATTAATGATAAGGTTCTTGTGTGATGTTGACAGGTGGGCTTCACAACATTTGTCTATGGCTGGAAAGGTCAATGTTCTAAAAATGAATTGTATCCCCAAATTGAAATATCTACTGCAGTCTCTCCCTCTAGAAGTTCCACTTTCTTATTTTATACAATTTTATAGAATATGTAAGTTTTTCATTTGGGATGGTAAACGACCTTAGTTACATTTCAATAAGTTACATAGACCAACTGACAAAGGAGATTTAGACCTCCCCAAAGTTTTGTTTTATTACTATGCTTTTAATCTTATACACTTGGCCCATTGGTCTCTTCCACCAGAGAGAGCCCCGCCTTGGTACAACATTGAACAAGCAGTCCTTGGCCCAATCTCACCATTGAATAGTCTTTCTATTAAATTGCCTAGAGAAGTAAAAATGCATCCTATTATTTCACACTTACATTCAGTATGGATGAAGGTTTCTCGTATGTTCAATTTTGATACTTCCCTAAATGTTTCCTTAAGTGTATGGCTACAAATGATGTATTAACAAGTCCCCCTTTTGCTGGAAAGAATGGATAGGGGTGTTGCTACTCTTTGAGATAATTTGAAAATATAACAGCAATTTGGGATTTCTAGGTCTCAATTTTTCAGGTATTTACAGTTGTGCCATTTACTTTGAACTATTTTTGGTGGTAGTACTCAGGCCCTTAATGCTGCAGACACTCTTTGTATTGTACTCATTAGTGCCCGACCGATATATTGGCCGGCCGATATTAGTCTTTCACCAACATATCGGTATCGCAGTATATTTGACCGATATGCACCGATATGAAACTTTTTTTCAGAACATATAATGCAGAAAACAATGCCTTAGAATTGCTGTCATAGCATAGTTTGTCCAGCGGAGCGTGCTCCATTGTTCACAAAGCTGATTCTGAGCTGACGGTGGCTCTGCAGACAGGGTGGAGTAAAATACATACTGGAAAGTTAGTTATAAAAAATGATGGGGTCATTTTTTATTAACTTTCCAGTATGTATTTTACTCCACCCTGTCTGCAGAGCCACCGTCAGCTCAGAATCAGCTTTGTTAACCCTTTCCCTGACAACCATGTCACTCATGTTTATCACATCTGTTTGCTGTTAGCCAGCTATAGTTTGTCAGTGCTGTAAGTAATGTAGCAGATTGAAAGGTAAACATCAGAGCATCTTTTTGCAGCTCAGCAGACAACGGTGTGGTGGTGGATTGTGTGTGGTGAGTGTTGTTTTCATGCTTCGCTGTTACCTAGTTGGTGAGACACAATGCTGGAAAGTAAATAAAGTCCATCTTCTACTCTCCATAGCAACGAGCTTACAGCTAACCACGTTGCTATTTTCATACCTTGTAAGGGTGTAAACATGTATTCACCAAACTGTTTTGTTCAGGATTCACAGTTTGGTACCCCCTTCAACCGAACAATTTCAGTCGTTGCATTTATAAAATGTAATATTTAAAAGTCTGGTTTTCCAGACATTAAAATAGGATACGTAATAAAAGTAGATTTAATAAATAGTATATTTGCCCTGTGTAAATAATAATATATAGGAACTGTATCTTAAATGATGGGTAATAAATACTAATACAACAGGCTGGAAAAATAGACATTTATTCATTTTAATATCCTATATATATATTTTGAATGTGTTGAAACTTGACACCGGGCGACGCACCCTAAAAACGGAACGTTAGAAGGGTTTCATGCTGAAGAGCCGCTTAAAAGTACGTTTTTTTTCTCTCTTGTAAATGTAAATGAGTGTAAATGCCAACACCATCATATATGTCGAAAGGACTGATGCCTGTCAACCAAAACATGAGCTCATTGATGTCATTAAATGAGTCTGCTTTTTTATTCCATCAGTTACTCCTGGTCAGAGGCTGCCATATATATTTAGTTTATACGTAGGGTTACGTCCTACCTACACTACCGTTCAAAAGTATAGGGTCACTTACTCATTCTTTATTTATCTATTATTATTATTATTATTTTTTTCTTCACATTTTAGAATAATAGTAAAGGCATCACAACTCCTTGAAACAACCACACCATCTTTTTCCAGAACAGCCTGTACTTCTCCTGAGGTTACCTGTGGGTTTTTCTTTGTATCCTGAACAATTCTTCTGGCAGTTGTGGCTGAAATCTTTCTTGGTCTACCTGACCTTGGCTTGGTATCAAGAGATCCCTGAATTTTCCACTTCTTAATAAGTGATTGAACAGTACTGACTGGCTTTTTCAAGACTATGGATATCTTTTTATATCCTTTTCCATCTTTATAAAGCTCCATTACCTTGTTACGCAGGTCTTTTGAAAGTTATTTTCTTCTCCCCATGGCTCAGTATCTAGCCTGCTCAGTGCATCCACATGAGAGCTAACAAACTCATTGACTATTTATATACAGACACTAACTGCAATTTAAAAAGCCACAGGTGTGGGAAATTAACCTTTAATTGCCATTTAAACCTGTGTGTATCACCTTGTGTGTCTGTAACAAGGCCAAACATTCAAGGGTATGTAAACTTTTGATCAGGGCCATTTGGGTGATTTCTGTTACCATTATGATTTAAAAAGGAGCCAAACAACTATGTGATAATAAATGGCTTCATATGATCACTATCCTTAAATAAAAGACAGTTTTTTGCATGATCAGTCATATTTTCAAAATCAGTGCCAAAATTTCACAATTTCTGCTAGGGTATGCAAACTTTTGAACACAACTGTAACTGGATTGGGTGTACTACACGACATAATTCCTGCTTGAATTCAAAACCACTTAGCTGTAAAAAGCATTTGATATCGACCTTATTGACTCTACACCATTTTGAATTTTAATATAAAGGGATGTAACTTGAACACTTTGTCGGATTTAAACGAAAAATGGTATGCGTCTTCGACATCATGTTTTCAGGGTACCTGAACAGTCAGGAGACAGTGCCACATATTGGTCAAAATGCTTAGTCAATATAAACAAAAGTCTTTTTTTACTTCCTTATTCCAAGTCTTGAGAAATAAATTTTTTTTTTTTTTTTCATTTAAACTTTCATGAATGCCAGCATTATCTCAGCAATGATTTTGTGTGCTGATTCTTAGCTAAGTCGGAAGAGTACCTGTTCGAGCCCAGCTTGGGGCAACGTGTAAACCATTGAGGGTTTGCAGTGTACATCGTATTCACTCTGTGCTGTCTTTGGGTTATGCTTAGTCTGGGAGTCATTACTTAGTGTGGGATGTTTGTCACTTGGGCTTGGCCTCGATAATTGCTGCTATATTGCTCAATTTGTTTCTGTATTTCACAGTTCATGATGAGGACAATTACCACATTTTACTGACATTTTTAGAAAATTATAACAATGTGAGTTGATAATTTTATTATTGCATATTATGTTCTTTGCTTTGCAAAATGTTGCTTTGCAAAAGAAAGAATGAGAAAAGGTCAATTCAACTTTTGAACAGCTTAAAATGTTTTCATGACCAAATAACCTCTTGTTTGTGTTTATGAAATTAAAACTCAACGTAGAGTGTGTAATTTTATCCCTTTTATTACCTTTTCCCCCAGTTGTTCATAGTATTACACAGAGAAGTTTTTTAATTAATTTCGAATGCATTCTGTTATTCTTGACATTTTTTGTTAATTATATTATTTCCTTTTTAGTGCTAATGCTAAAAGTTACACAAGAACTAGATCACTGATGTCTAATCCATGAGAAACACTGAGACAGAAATCTAGTAGCCTACTTCACAGAAAAATAAAAGACAAAGATGAAAGGGTTGAATCAATGAGAGGAGTCAAAAACAAAAGAAACAAAATGGACAAGCATTTACATTTACTCCACACGACAAGTAAATCTATCTCTATATCCCCATTTGTTTCTAACTATCATTATACTCACAATTTTAATCGTTATTCATCTATTCAGTAGGTAAAACATTTCAGAATCCATCTTCTTCCATTTCTTGGTAGAGGCTCAAATATATCTGGGTGGACTTTTTAATATTTACCTTAAGCACAATTATTAATATTCCCAACATAAACATGTAGTTAGAACGAAACAATCTACCAATCCTAAATGAGAAAATGTCTCTAAAACAGAATCAAAACAATTGAAATATGTGATTATTTCCATGGACACAGTGCTGCGGTTCCTATACTTGCAACAAATGTACAAACATCACATTTGCACATAACTATTGGAAGAAATTTCCAGTAAATTTAAACCTATCTGACTGATTTTATTTTATTTTTCAGTGCAGTATTTTGCTGAATGTGATTGTTATGATGCATCTGGGTTTGTGAGAATTTTGGTCTATGTTGTTATTGGCAAGTGTCAGCTGTGATGGAAAAAAAAAATATATATATATATATATATATATATATACACACACACACACACACACACTACTGGTCAAAAGTTTTGAAACACTTATTCTTTATTATAATTTTTCTTTTTTTTTCCACATTTTAGAATAATAGTAAAGTCATCAAAACTATTGAATAACATAAATGGAACTATGGGAATTATGTTGTGACTAAACAAAATCCAAAATAAATCAAAACTGTGTTATATTTTAGCATCTTCAAAGTAGTCACCCTTTGCCTAGTATTTGCAGACATGTACTCTTGACATTTTCTCAACCAACTTCTTGAGGTATCACCCTGGGATGCTTTTTAAACAGTATTGGAGTTCCCATATATGTTGGGCACTTATTGGCTGCTTTTCTTTATTATTTGGTCCAAGTCATCAATTTCAAAAACTTTTTCTTTTTTAAATACATTTTAGTTTTATAATGAAATAAATTAATATGGTGGCACAATTATATTTTTGTCTACAAAACTAATTTCAAACTTTTAAGCATACGCCTTCAGATCAAAAGATTTTTAAGATCATGAGAAACATTTCAGTCAAGTGTTTCAAAACTTTTGACCGGTTGTGTATATACTATGCTCTTTCAATTATAACATTATTTTTAAGGTATTACTTCTCTAGGACTGAGAGCTTAAAGGAAAATTGCTTTTAGGAAAATTTTAAATGTTTCTATGGAAATTTGGGACTTTGAACATAAGAGCATGCTAACTTGATAATCTCACTGGCTTGCTGAGGTAACACTTTACAATAAGGTTGTATAGATTAACATAATGCAATAGTTAACATGATTTAACAATGAACAATATTTCTACAGCATTTACTAATGTTGATTAATGTTAGTCTCTATATACTAATAGGTTAATCTCATTACTAAAAGGCCTACATTTTAACATTTTCATTAACAATAGTTAATGTTTTATGAACTAGCAATGATCAATAGTATATTTATACCTTAACATAAACAAGATGAATAAATGATTTAAACATATTTAGTTTAGTTTATCATTGAATGCATTAACTAATATTAACATATTATAACATAAAATAATGTAACATAACATTATTTTAAAGTGTTACCCTTGTGTATTGGAAGAGCTTTCTTGGGATATTAGGTTAATAAGTGCAACATGGCTATACCCTATTGGCAGTAAAGGGGCTGGTTAGTCAGCAAAATAAGATCAGACAAGCATATTTCTTCCTCTGGGTTGAGTCATTGTCATTCTTTGAAACAAGTGACATGATCCCTTAAATTGTTCTACAGAGCGTTAAAGCATGCACTACACACTGGCTCACTTTCAGGCATGTTAAAATGGGTAGACATGCAAATAGACACATGCGAAGAAGATCCTATTGATCCTCTGTGTACACGTCACTATGGCATTCTGTACACTCCAAGCCAGAGCTATTGCTCTCAAGTTACATTAAAGAGCATGGTGGCCATTTAAAAAGGCAAATGCTCATCACTGTGAATCCATCTTGAACATTTACAATCAAATACTCCTCATTATATCCATTATACAAACTACATGACAGGATACACTGTAGAAGAATTCCTTGTTATAGGTAAATATTGCATGAATAAAGCTAGTTATTCTTATAATTTTCCTTTGAATTGGACAAAATCAAAAGGCTTTGACCATAATGTTCTGAAAAAAATATTTGTCCTGTTGGCACTCTATTCATGAAACTTGATCGGAGTAGTTGGGTTTGATTGCTTCATAACTGGACCACTCATAAAGGAGTGTGTTTACATGCACGATACAACACAAAATAGGATTAAGTCGACAATGTGTATGGTTATGTAAATGCCTTAAACTGTGTTCTTTAGAAAACTTTTAAAAGCCTAAAACAAAATCAAAATACCTAGATGTTTGCCCATTACCCTGATTTCGCTTTGAATGTAAACACCTTTATCACCTATTCAATGTGTGGATATCTGAGTGCAGAACAGTAGACCAGTCAAGACTGGATTTTTACAACAAGCTGATTTTATTTTATTTTTTTCTCATTTTTTCTCCCAATTTGGAATGCCCAATTCCCACTACTTAGTAGGTCCTCGTGGTGACGCGGTTACTCACCTCAATCCGGGTGGCAGAGGACAAGTCTCAGTTGCCTCCGCTTCTGAGACGGTCAATCCGCGCACCTTATCATGTGGCTCGCTGTACATGACACCGTGGAGACTCACAGCATGTTGAGACTCATGCTACCCTCCGTGATCCACGCACAACTTACCACGCGCCCCACTGAGAGCGAGAACCCCTTATCGCGACCACGAGGATGTTACCCCATGTGACTCTACCCTCCCTAGCAATTTGGTTGCTTAGGAGACCTGGCTGGAGTCACTCAGCACGCCCTGGATTTGAACTTGCAACTCCAGGTGTGGTAGTCAGCGTCAGTACTCGCTGAGCTACCCAGGCTCCACAAGCTGATTTTTAAAGTTATCATCACTTTCTTGTACATGTAAACACACTCATTGGTTTTGATACTAATGGTTAACAAAGTGAGCTTCATTGCGCAACTGCAGCCAGACACACCTAGATGTTTACCCATTACCCTGATCCATGTGTGGATGTCTGACTGAGTTTTACAACAAGCTGATTTTTGTTAGTTATCATCACTTTCTTGTACATGTAAACACACTCATTGGTTTTGATACTAATGGTTAACACAGTGTGATCCACTGGCTGAGCCCCTCTGGAAGCACTTGACTGACCCCTTTACCAATCCTGTTCAATTTTGCAAAGTCAACATGACATTAAATTTTACTATTTTAATACATGTTCCTGGTCTTATTGTGAGCAATTCATCAATGCATGCTATTTCAATGAAAAAAAAAAAATTCTTCATGATCTTGCATCAAAATGCAACAACTTGCTCAGACTTTCCTTTTTGGCTGACCTTATAAATCCCTTTTAATTTTCAACCCCTCCTTCCAACCTGCTGGCTCCATTCTGGTATGACACAACCACTTTTTCACAATCCAATCAATTCCTGATGTATAGAATCGAGCCCCACCCTACATTTTTTTCCTTGTTGAATATCCTGTTTCACTCAGAAATAAGTAACATTAAGGACGTTATATTAGTTGTGAACACCATTCACCATATGTTCACTTTAAAGGAACAACCTGTTTGACATATAATTCAGAACAGGCAAAGATCCAACCAAACAAATCTAGGCAAAATAGTATTACAATATTTTGCCATTTTCTCTCTTGCTTTTAACATATAACTTTTCTCATATGGGCAAATGGAAGACTTGAGCTGGTTATAATTGACAGAGTCAAGTACTTAAGCCTAAAACTGTTGCCACAGATTCCCGCTCGGGTCACCACATTAGTACAGACTAAAATGCTGTACCTCTCTGACAGCAGCAGGATTGTATAAGAGAAAAAAATAACAACAAGGAAAAAAAGCACACCAAAAAACAAAATCAAAAAAGAAGTTGATACACACATTATGAGCTTACACTGTATATTATTTTCTCTATTCTTTTGTTTAGAAATTCAACATGTTACTAAAAGAAACATTGTTTTTGTTTTTTTTTCAGTGATGACTGTGATATTAATGTCATAATCAATATTCATATTAGAAGTATTATTATTGGTTAATACTACATTTGGGTCTCATTAAAGGCCCAGCACATGTCACAGAGCTTAAAGGGCCCTATCATCTGCCAGACGAGTTAATGACGGGAGGGAGAGAGTGACTCTCACTTTCCACCAATCAAATGACTCAAACTTTCAACTACCCATATATTCATCTCTCTCCCCCTCTCTGGCTCTCCTCAGCAGGACACCTCCATGGTATGGGATGGGCTTGGAGGAAGCTGTCCACCAAGTGAACCCTGGGATAGAGTGCGGGATCGGGAACGGGACCCCTCCATCGAGTATGAGGAAGAGAGAGAGGTGGTGCGTGAACGAGAGAGACGAGTCATGCAGGATGATGCCACTGAAAGACAATGGGAAAATGAGGAAGAGGAAATACAAAGAGAGAAATACATGAGATCTAAATTATCCACGAAAATTGGCTCTGCATTGGCCCCGTTTTCTGCCATTCAGTGAAAGAGATTGGTGTATGTGGAACATTCTGTCTTACTACATCTTTTTTGTTCCAAGGAAGAAAGACACGTTTGGAACATTTTTTTTTTTTTTTAACAACATGAGGGTGAGTAAAGGATGACAGGTTGTTGATCACCTTGCTTCTTGCAGGATGACCATCAGTTTTGCTGGTAAACCGCACGACTATGCTGGTCCACCATCTAGATACATTAAACCAGCCCTAACCTGCATAAACTAGCCTTGTGCCTGTGCACAAAACAAGTTCCTTTAATATTAAGACATTAACTATTTATAATAATAATATAATTCTGTTAATTACAAATCTAACACAAATCCGTTATACATCAAATGTGTCTGTTGGGTCTTGTCAGGCTTGGGTTGGGTAGCACACTTCTAGTTAGGACACAGTGTAATAGTACATATAATGCTGGTTGTTTTTGAAACTGATTATGGCTATTAGTGTACTGTAAAAAACAAATGCAGCCAAACAACAAACTGCAACACCATGCAAATGTGTTAAGGTGACCACGAGAGTACATTCATAAAATAGTTCCTCAATTTTAAGTATTGCTGTTATAAAAATGTAATATCTTTAAGTAGTTGTTGATTTAACAGGGTTGCTACAGAGTCTTTAAAATAAAATGTAAGACTTTTTAAGACCTTTTTTAAGACCTGAACAAATAAAATTATTACCATATGTCCATACAGAACAAACCCACACAATCTCAAAAGAAATCCTGTATCACAGATTATTTTACTTAAACAGGCTGGGGCCTGGGGCACACATTCAACAAGGCCTTAGAACTGCTTATCAGCAAAACAGGGTATCTGCAAGCTTAGTTTCTACCATGTGTAATCTGTGCAAATGACAATAAAATGACTTAAGACCTATGACTTATTACTATCATTTTTAAAATCGATAAACTGAATGTGTAAAAATGTTTTTAGTCTTTCCTTCCTGTGACAGGGCTACAAGAGTCTAAATTGAATTAAATCCCAGAAGCAGATTACAGTGCAACAAAAATACTAATAATAACCTGAAAAAAATAAAAAATAAAAATAAAATACATATATATATATATATATATATATATATATATATATATATACATACATATATATATATATATATATATATATATATATATATACATATATATATATACATATATATATATATATATATATATATACATATATATATATACATATATATATATATATACATATATATATATATATATATATATATATATATATATATATATATATATATATATATATACACACACATATACATACATATATATATATATATATATATATATATATACACACACACATATACATACATATATATATATATATATATATATATATATATATGTATGTATATGTGTGTGTGTATATATATATATATATATATATATATATATGTATGTATATGTGTGTGTATATATATATATATATATATATATATATATATATATATATATTTGGTGCATAACACAGGACTTTTAACAATAATCAAGCCTGGGACTTTTTTATTTTTTTAATGTCTGTGCTTCACTGATTCCAGCTGCTCATTCAGACAGAAAAGAGAAATACATTAGGTACTCAACCAGAATTAACCTTTTTATCATGGGGATTAACGTGGCGATAAAACGTTAAATTCTCACATGTGAGACTCGTTCACAAAATCACAGCCAGGATGTGCAAAGGGACACTTTTGGCACCATCGTATAGTGTGAAGAAAGCAAGATATTTTGATTAACATTATTTGTTTCGTATTTTTTGCATTTTGTTGTATAGAAGGTGATCTAACAATGCAAAATGAATGGCAATATTAAAGCTTAGTTAGCTCATTAATTGGTGTATAGAAAAAAAATGCTAGAATGCCAGACTAAAATAGAGTGGATCAATTGAAACCCCGCTGATAAGCGTAATGAAATATATAGGTGCTTATTTTGATGTTACATTAAAGTTACAGAGGATAATGTGGAGTAGATAAAGGCTCAAGTTATTTGAATAAACATGTGGACTGATAGCTTATGGGCAGTGTGCTTGGCTCTTGTGCAAAAGGTTGCAGGTTTGAAACTTGCTTTTGTTATCTAATTGTTTGTGTGTTTGGATACATATGGAAAGTAAAATACATCCAGCAGATTCACAAAAAGCCATTTTGAGCTGGCTGGTACTGACACTGTCCTGCAAGATCACTGTCACTACGATTGTGTTTTAAAGGTAAAATCATAGGTGGTACAGCCACATAATGCGGCAGTGTTCATGATTACATGATAAAGACGGACAGTAGTCGATTTTTTACATTTATGTGTTCTGGTGATTTGTTTGGACTGTTCATATAAAATAAACGAGTGAAAAAAAACCCCCACATTCTCTTTACCCCCTGCATAAGTCAACTGCGTCTTCAATCTTTTTTGAAAGAAAAAAAAATAAATAAAAAATATCAGTATGTTTTCAACTCAGTTATATATCAAATTGTGTTTTTATTACTTTTTATTTTTTATAAATATATTTTTTCAATTTTTGTTGCTACTCAAATCGATCATGTCTGGACTTGCCTAGCAACATTTGAGTTCCTGCCGCTGTGATGAAAAACGAATCCACTGACACAAGATGTGGGGCAATCTGGTCTTAACAGACAGTGTGTACATTTATTTTAAGTTTTAATTTGTGTAAAATTCCAGGTTTGTCCTGATTCAAAGGTCTGGGTGAAAATCTAAACATCCTAATCTTCTACAATCTTTTGGAAATGGAGTGTCACAACAACAATTATTAAAATAATTTGTTAATGTTTATTAAAAGAAAGTTGCTGACATGAGATGGGGTGAAAAATGGGTTTGGTGAAAGGTGGACTCGAAAAGAAATTAAGTCCACTGTCCAACACTCTACTGATGATGCCTTTTCTCAGTTAACACTACAGTGATTTTTCAGGATTGAGAAGGACGCTGGGCTGCCTTGCAGTGGCCACCACACTCCTAGCCTTTACCTGACTCAAAGCCTTCTCTGCACGGCCTGATCTTCACAGAGCCCCTCCGATAACCACGAGAACAATGTTTACTTTCAGTTATAACTCACTCACTTTCGACATTTTATTTCCACGTTTAAAATACTTTGTGATTATTTATTAAAATAAAGTGTGTGTCTTGGATGACATGAAATGGGGATGAAAGAGTGGGATCGGTAAAATCGATTGGAACATGGATCTGTCCTAACGTCCTCTACAGATACAGGAACCACAGTATCAACATGGTATTTTGTAGTCAAATAATTGTAACCACAAAATTAAACATGGTTATTACAGTGCATTCAGAAAGTATTCAGACCCCTTCATTTTTTCACATTTTGTTGTTGCAGCCTCATGCCAAAATACTTATTAATTTTTATAAAATAAATTTTGTTTTTTTCCACATCAATCTACACTCCATACCCCATAATGACAAAGCAAAAACCAGATTTTTGATAACTTTGCAAATGTATTAAAAAGAAAAAACTGAAATATCACATTGATGTAAGTATTCAGACCCTTAACTCAGTAATTAGTTGAAGCATCTTTGGCAGCGATTACAGCCTCAAGTCTTTTTGGGTATGATGCGAAAAGCTTTGCACACATGGATTTGGGGATTTTCTGCCATTCTTTTCTGCAGATCCTCTCAAGCTCTGTCAGGTTGGATGGGGACCGTCAGCCATTTTCAGGTCTCTCCAGAGATGTTCAATTGGGTTCAAGTCCTGGCTCTGGCTGGGCCACTTAAGGAGATTCACAGAGTTGTCCCTAAACCACTCTTGCGTTGTCTTGGCTGTGCGCTTAGGGTCATTGTCCTGTTGGAAGGTGAACCTTAGGCCCAGTCTGAGGTCCTGAGTGCTCTGGACCAGGTTTTCATTAAGGATATCTTTGTATTTTGCTGCGTTCAGCTTTCCTTCAACCCTGACCAGTCCCCCAGTCCCTGCTGCTGAAAAAAACAAACCACAGCATGATGCTACCACCACCATGCTTCACCGTTGGGATGGTATTGGGCAGGTGATGAGCGGTGCCTGGTTTCCTCCAGACATGACGCTTGGAATTGAGGCCAAACAATTAAATCTTCGTTTCATCAGACCAGAGAATCTTGTTTCTCACAGTCTGAGAGTCCTTTAGGTGCTTTTTTATTTGTCTTGCACTGAGGAGAGGCTTCCGTCTGGCCACTCTCCCATAAAGCCCAGATCGCTGGAGTGTTGCAGTGATGGTTGTTCTTCTGCAAGTTTTCCCATCTCCACACATGATCTCTGGTGCTCAACCAAAGTGACCATCGGGTAGTTGAGTCCTGATTGCTCAGTTTGGCCGGGCAGCCAGCTCTAGGAAGAGTCCTGGTTGTTCCAAATATTTTCCATTTAAGAATTATGGAGGCCACTGTGCTCTTGCGCACCTTCAATACAGCCAATTTAATTTTTGTAGCCTTCCCCAGATCTGTCTCTCAACATAATCCTGTCTCTGAGCTCTGCAGGCAGTTCCTTTGACCTCATGGCTTGGTTTTTGCTCTGATATGCATTTTCAGCTGTGAGACCTTATATAGACAGGTGTGTGCCTTTCCAAATCATGTTCAATCAATTAAATTTGCTACAGGTAGACTCCAATCAAAGTGTAGAAACATCTCAAAGATGATCCAGAGAAATGGGATGCACCTGAGCTAAGTTTCAAATGTCATAGCAAAGGGTCTGAATACTTATGTCAATGTGATATTCAATTTTTTTCTTTTAAATAAATTTGTAAAGTTATAAAAAATCCATTCTTTTGCTTTGTCATTATGCAGTATGGAGTGTAGATTGATGTGAAAAAATAAAAATGATTGAAAGCATTTTAGCATAAGGCTGCAACATAACAAAATGTGAATTTTTTTTTTTTTTTAAATGAAGGGGTCTGAATACTTTCTGAATGCACTGTATATTACCACCATATTACTTTAGTAACACCAGGGTTAAACTACATAAAATCTTTGCTACGTTCACACAGCAGCTGAATGTGGCCCAAATCAGATTTGTTTTACTCACATGTGACAGACCTGTTAATTGGATGACCAATTTTCTGCCAAAAAAACAAAACAAACATATACTACTAGTAGTAAAACTACCTTTATATTAATTTTTATGTAATATTATTAGTAGTATTAAAGAAAATATTAAGAGTGGAGACAGGAAATAAATGTGAAAAACGATGCGTGGAATTGAACCTGGGTTGAAAAGGCACAGGTGCACTGGTGTTACGCCCAACGGCACTGCAGCAACACTTCCAAATCAGTTTGTTGCAAATTTCTATGTTGCCAATAGGTGCAAACAGCCACACTGAGTGGCAAGTGGTGTTTACACCTGTGTGCAAATAGTCACTGTGAAAAATAATCAATGTTATCGAGCTTTGGTACAAAATCAGTTAATAACAAATACTAATAAAATACTAGACAGATAAAGAATAACAATGCACGTAACCTACAGTTTTGAACTACATAGTGTTTTTGGTTATTACATGTAGCACATATATTGAGACAAATACAATACTTCCAGCCTAATTCATGTAATAGAAAATTGTGATTCTTATTGAAATATTTTACAATATTTCATTTGATGCTTCCATGAAGAATAATTCTGTTCACTTTTTCTTTGGTTTTTATTGCCAGGAGAATATAACATATGATACAATGATATACATATAAATTAATTAATTCACATTTGATAATCCTGTTTAAAAAATAGAAAATATGGTCTAGCCTATAGGCACATTAAAATAGAGCATAAGCTCAGAGTCTTCACAGTTTTTGGAAGTTACTATTGTTTGAATATGCTCCCTAATGATGCTTGCTCATAATGTCTGTGTATATGTATAAAAATAATCACAAATGATGATTCTCTCTAATGAAATGTGAATTAAGAAAATACAAACAAATAAGCCTCCAATGATTGGGTGTCCTCGTAAACGCTGAATGATGCAGGACAGTGTTTAACATGCATCTCCATTGCAACGTTCAGCCACCAAATCAATGTTGTGGTGGTGAACTTGCGTTTGTTCTTCTATTTAAAGGCGGTTGGCAAACCAAGCCTAACATGCATTACTGCCACAAACTGAATGGTCATGACATTGGGAGAAAGAGCTTTGAGGCTCAGCTCTGGCCTTTTGAAATTCTAAGGTTATAACCCTTAGCGGTTAAAAGCTGCTAATGACTAATTCATGCGGTGATGGCGGAAGTAGAAAGCCTATTCTGGTTGAATACCTACTGTAAAATATGCACTTATGTTCATCAACAAGGTATTACAATATAAACACTTTAAAGTAAACATTGTCATAATTCATCAACAGTAGATTATCAGCGATCGCTTGTCATAAAGGTTCTGTATTTGATAATTGCGAAATGCTGTGAAACCGCTGGAAACACTGAATGTCAAGTTCCCGCATGCTTTTAACTTTTAAGCCCACAGCACATGCAGATGATACATTTATTAAATTAAATCATAACCTTTTAAACTTTAATAATCACATTAGGGTCATATAACGATTCTGGTCTTTGCGTCCCCAAATTTAAGACCACTTTAAATGATAATTAAGACTTTTGTTATATCCTTTAAAAAATTTTTAAACTTTCTGTGACCTTAAATATTAGAAAACTGAATTTAAGACATTTTAAGACTTTTTAAGGACCCAAAGGAACCCTGTTAAATCAGTATTATTACTAACTACTACTACTACTAATAATAATAATAATATCAAATTACTTACTGTATCCCATGCCTTGGATGAAGTACTTGAAAGCCTCTGTCACTTTGCTGGGCTAAAAATATACACACTTTATTTACACACAGAGCTTTAATCTTAATCAGTGCTTGAAGTGTGTTGGGCCTCATGTATTCAGATAGAAGACAAAGGCAGGCCTAACACAGTCGTATAAACATAACTCAAGCCCCCACCTTCTAAGTCGTAAATTTTACTGATAAAAATCGCGCCAAAATCAAACAAAGGGAGTCCAAAACAGACTACAGATCCATGAAGCCTTGCTCACTAAAGGATCGAGCGCTCAACTCCTATTGGATGAGGCACACAACAGAACGTCCCTCAAACATGACATCATAAGGAGTTCAAATAATTCTGAAATGCTTCCAGAATTCGCTTCCAGCGACTTCGTTCACCGAATACGGACGTAGCTTTTTGCTGCTCTCAGGTGCAACCTCGTGGCACAAGGAAGTAATGTCCGACTTGATACTGTAGCCATACAATCTCCATCTCGCTGGATGAGTTGAGATTACTCTGTGTTCAACCGAACACTCCGAAGGAGACCGCTGAGCAATTCGCATCTTCATCCGTTGGCCTACAGAAGTGAAGAGATTAAAGATTACTCCTCCATCTTCAATCAAGTCGACATTTCTGAGTTCTCCGCCAGCCCGCCTGGAATCAACAGCCGTACCGCCCGCCGACAGAGCGAGGAAACGGCCTCCCGTCATCACACGAGCCTCAAGGAACAGGGTCAAAGTTAAAGGACAGAGGAAAACACATTCTACCTGTGTCCTCATGCGATTCAAGTAAGAGGTTACGTCTGGGCAGAGATAGAATATTATAGTGTGTTATTCTTGTGTTTCAAGGTTTTTGCTTGTGCAGTTTACAGACCGCCATGTCCGCTCATTATTAATACTCAGGGTATTAATTATCACAAATTTGTTTTGCTGTATTGTGGTCCAACCAAATTGGATTGTTGTGCATTTTCGCCATCACGGGTGAGACAGAAACTGAGTTCATCCATTAGAGTTAAATAAAGCAGGACTTTTACGAGCCCCGCTCGTAAAACCACGTCTCTGAGTGATGAACACAGCTGCTTTCTCTCCAGCTATCGCGAAATCAGTTTTCGGGCTGTCACTTAATAATCTCTCTCTCTCTCTCTCACTAACCACACTGTCACACACACACCTTATGTGTTATAGGATTATTTTTATTTCCCTATCTAATCATGTCACTGTTTAGTTTGTAATTGTAAGTCGGAAGTTTATTGACTGCATTGTATTAATTATTAATTGATATTACTGCATAAATAAACTTTGTTTATATTACAAAGAGAAGTGTTTTGGTTTGTTTTGCATATGCCTGTGTCATGCTGACGGGATGTCAGTGCTCGGATTCAAACCTTCATTCATTGTTTTTTTCCCCGAAAATCGATATTCTTCGGATGTCGATTTTCCTAAGAAAACAATCTAATATTGAGACTGTTTTAATATTTGGTTACTAGTCCCTGATTCCAGGGTGGTGCCCCGTCAATGTTAATCCTTATTAATATTCTATTGATTTTTGATAATTGATAATTATCTTTGATGATTGTTGAATTTGAATGATCAATAAGTGTTAATTTTAATTAATGTTTCATCGATGTTAACAATTGATGATTATCTTTGATAATTGTTGATTTTAAAGGATTAAAAAAAGCTAACATTGATTCTCATCAATGTTCTATTGATTTTAATAATTAGTAATTATCTTTGATAATTATTAATTATTGCTAATAACCAAACTTGCTGCTAAACGTAGCACACTACATTTACTGGAGTCCCATATGAGGTTTTAATGAGTTAGATCCAATTAATTAATTTAAATATTAATTAATAACTACAGAAATAATTATTAATTATTTCTGATAGTAACACTGATCTAAACAACCGGTAAAGCCCTACATAATAATTGGTGCCACGTGTGAGGCATCCTACGTGCCAGTTCTGTCACAGTGTGTATGCAAAAGAATCCAAAGTAATAACTTGAATCCTTACTTCAAAGTTTGGTTCTGTTTGACAATTTACTTCTCAAAACTTGCCAAACATAAGCCAGTGTGGTGTGAAAGTGCTCTTAAGAGTGAATTAGGGGTTGGTAAATTTACTATAGTCTGCTTAAAACCTGCTGTTGTTGTTATTTAACTCCTAACTCTTTCATTTAAATGTTACAGAGAGGTGCCAAGTCACTTCATTGACATCCACCAAAGAGAGAACACAGTGAAATTCGCACATCATAACAGTAGACTGTAAGCCACAGGTTGAAGCCTCTCAACTGTGCTTTTGTGCTAGCATTATATCAACTGTAAAACAACAAGCTGTCAGAGCCACTATCACAAGAATTTTTATGGCCCCAGTAAAATGAGTCACCAGTCGCCCTGCGTGACTGGAGCTGAAGCTCCACAGAGGTTAGTCGACCCAGCACTGCAAGATGTAGTTGCTGCTGTCCTTCGTCTCTCCATAGAGGAGAGAAATAACCTTAACGGCTACAATATTAGTCGTTGTGATGAAGCATTGCAGGAACTAGTTGATTACATCAACAACCTGGTCGGGAAGCCAATGCGCAAAATCCTGGACCTAGTGGGCCAAATGTTCCTTCTTCATCACCGCAAAACCCAACTGCAAACCGCCGAGCACCAGGCCCAGCTCGCCCATGCAGTGCAGAGGGAAAATCTCAGCCTGCACCAAGAAATTAGGTGCACTCAAGCTGAGAAAGTCCAGGCACAGGAAGACAATGCCCGGATACAGGAGGAAAATGAAACCCTGCGCAGGCAGCTTCAAGCTGCCCAGCTAAAAGTAGAGTCAGATCAGGTAAGTGCAGCTGAAACGCACCACACGACATCTGACTTAGAAGAGGGCTCCCTTTTTAGCGATACGCATAGGAATGTGCCCCTGAGAAACCCAGGGACATACGCTAGGAGCCGAGCTGCCCCTAGTGGTACAGTCTCTGACTTCGTCCTCCAAGACACCTTTCAAAATCCTCCAGCGGCCCGCTGGTTGGATGCAGGTGCCCCTCCTTATAGTTGCCCTCCTCAGTCAGTTTTCAGTCACGCCACCGTGCGTTTCAAACTGACTGATTCCACACCATGGAGGAGGGACAATTATTTTCAAGCCCAGAGTGGTGTAAGCGGCTCAAATATCCCATTAGTCAGGGAGCTGTACGCAACCCGGGGTCCAACCCAACGCGTCGACTGGACTCCTTCCCCACCATGAAGGGGAGGAAGTCGTCCTCGTCGCTATAGCGATCCGAGTGACTATGATGTTTCGGATGACTCGGACGACCCGTGGTCATACCGACACCAACGCTTGCGCATCCGACAACTCTAGTCCCAAGTAATCGAGATTCAAACAGCGATAATTATCTTAGGGAAATTGAGCACTGCCTGATTGATTTGCCTTACGCTTCGTCGCGTGAAAACTCAAGCTCATATGGAAGACCACGGTAAGGAGTGTCCATGCGTTCATGGAAACGCTACCGACTGGTACACGAAACCGCTACTCAGCTCTGTGTAAAGCCCTACGCGAGGAGTATTCGCTGTATATCGACGAAGCCTCCGCTACCATAGCTGCTTTCGCCATCACCCAGAAGAGGCACGAGCCTCCACGTGAATATTATAGACGCCTGAGAACCACGTACTTCCAAGGAAGTAACGCACCAGGTCTGGAGGAGGAACGAGCTTTCAAGTCTCTTTTCCTTCACAACTTCCACGAGTGCGTGCGATATGACGTCACGATGCACTGCAGAATGGGCAACCCCACCATGTAGGAAATCAGAAAGTACGCGCAACTGGCATGGGAGACACGTGTGCACCCTGCCCGAGGGCATGAAGGCGATGCCAGAGCCCTGGGGATCCAAGCCTCATATGCAGACCTAGCGCTTGAAGGCAACAAAATGCCTCGCGTTAAGGTGAATGCTAGAACAGGACCCCAAAGGCGGCGATCACCCTGCCAGCAGGGTAAGCAACAGAACCAGGGGGTGGTGACCAGACACACCCCCAGGGTCATGGCAGGCCTAAACAACAAAACGTTCGCCGGCCGAAAAGAAATGTGCATTTCGAACGAAAACCCAAACAAGAAGGTGAGTGGGTAGGAAAGGTTTCAAATCCCCTCAGAGAACAAGATTTGAGAGAGGAAATGGAGGATATTAGGAGACGCTTGACTGAGTTGGTAACTAAGCTTGACGTGCTCCGTTGTTCACCAGGTCCGTCGACCTCCTCAAAAGGAACACGGCACTGAAACCCCGTCAGTATGACTAGACGATGTACCCCCTCCCGTTAACGCCAAAGTTTACTTTGTAGGTCGGGGAAAGGGGAACAGTGTCCAAGTTGCTCCCCAAAACAGTCACTCCTAACATGCCACACCCTCCTTTTCTGACCTTCTTGGGCGATCTGTACCGTAAGGGCAACGCCTGACACATGGGTCATTCAACTCCCACACACTACTCGACACCGGTTCCGAAATAGTCTAATGGGTTCCAACACCTTTGCAGAGGTGGCTAGAGCAAAGCTCTCCCTTAGCAAACCGTTATAGACAGAGACCTACAACGTAAGCATCACAAGCTACACGCAAGATAGGTTGTCTATCACAAAACGGGCCTGGTTTGACACCTTTCAAGGGATGATGCTAACAGACCCTGTTTACATATGTCCCATTAATACGGAACCACTGTTAGTTGGCCAGGACCTACTGAACTGATTGGCTCCGCTCATTGACTGCCGTCGTGGACACGTGGGCTCAGGTTGACATACCGAGACCACTTGGTCCAGAAAACAGTTCACCAGCTTCAGATACACACGTCGCCATTGTCCAAAAATCCAGCAGAGACGACGACTCCAATAAGAACAATTACAGGTCCTGGGTAAAACCCTTCAGGGTACTATAGTCACTGTAAATTTGTAATCCGTTCTTATCAGTAACACTTTGCACGCTTTAGGGACTTTGTCAGAGAAAACAACTTATGCGTGTATCGTTAGAGATCTAATGCAGGACCTCAGGGAAATTAGCTCCTCAGTCAACAGTCTGAGTGGTGGAAGGATTCCAGCGTACCTGGTCTCCCTAGACCTTGTCGAACAAATCCTTAGATCTGCTACTATCTCCGTTGTGCAACCTTCGCAGATACACTTGGCATATAGTTTTGGCATTGCAATTCCAATCCATGTAAATCCTCAGAACCTCAAAATAGGATGTGTCCTCAATCTACCATCATAGGCAGAATATATATAGACTAAAGTCCGTATTTAATGTTGGTTTTCAGAGAGGTAATGCACACATTCACCTCAAAACACCACCAACACTCGCCTACCATGATGAGGACCTCTCGCTCTACCTTATCTCTAACCTAAACATGTGTACCAAGACAAAGAACATTCATTGGGTTTGTCCAAACGCAACCCCTTTGTTAGAGAGGTGACTAACTACCTCCCTGAACAAGTGTCATGGTAGCATGTCCATCAAAGATGAAGGAACAGAGACAAAGGTAGAGTGAGCAGGCAGTCGCTGGCTCGTTAACACACCAGCCACCGAAGTCATATGACTGCCATGATACAGCCACTAAACTAAGGCCACTAAACTAAGGCTACCAAACCAAACGATGTTCTTAATGGTTCCCCAAGGAGCCACCGTGCACGTTGACGATACTGTCCTCTATTATCTCAACGTCAACAAACATGACGCAGAAATTGAGATCATGGACGCATTTAGAGGTCACAGCCTCACCGTTGATGACACCCTTCAACAGCAGCTTCAGGCTGAAGGGATGAAATTAGTGAAGTTCAGTCTCAAACTGACTGGCTTGACCACTATATTTCCTAGTCACTTAAGCAGATCGTCATCTTACCAAGAACACCCTATCAGTTTGGTTGCCCTCTGGCTCCTCCTTAGTGGTTGGATCATCATTGCAATTATTGCACACACCATGTACAGGTACATTCAACACCTACAGGCCAGACTGGACTCACTTCTCATACAGCCGCGTTTTATACACCAGTCTGAGCCCATCCCACAGGTTAACCCCATCATTTCCAAGGATAAGCCTTTTAACCTTTAACCCTCCTTTCCTCTAACATTTTGTTCCTAGTAACCAATGTCAGGTTCTACTTTGATTTTGTGTTATGACCAAAGAACAGCAAAGGATTGTGTTATGGTTAATGCTGTGCCTTCCAATAACTTGAAATGTTTATGTGTGATGAATGTAGTTTTAGATTTAGCTAGAAGTTCTATGCCCAGATGTGCCTCAATCTCTGTCCAGACGATAAAGCCTCCGTGAACTCTAATGAACTGTATGGACTGTGCAACCATTTTTCTTTCCTATCAGGAATACATGGATGGCATAACCCACAGTTTACTGTGAACCGACAAGAACTGTTCAGCCCTTCAGTTGCTCTAAAGATGCTGGACAACAACCAACTCTTCAGAACAAAGGGGGGAATGTTGGGCCTCATGTATTCAGATAGAAGACAAAGGCAGGCCTAACACAGTCGTATAAACATAACTCAAGCCCCCACCTTCTAAGTTGTATATTTTACTGATAAAAATCACGCCAAAATCAAACAAAGGGAGTACAAAACAGACTACAGATCCATGAAGCCTTGCTCACTAAAGGATCGAGCTCTCAACTCCTATTGGATGAGGCACACAACAGAACGTCCCTCAAACATGACATCATCAGGAGTTCAAATAATTCTGAAATGCTTCCAGAATTCGCTTTCAGCGACTTCGTTCACCGAATACGGACGTAGCTTTTTGCTGCTCTCAGGTGCAACCTCGTGGCACAAGGAAGTAATGTCCGACTTGAAACTGTAGCCATACAATCTCCAACTCGCTGGACGAGTTGAGATTACTCTGTGTTCAACCGAACACTCCGAAGGAGACCGCTGAGCAATTCGCATCTTCATCCGTTGGCCTACAGAAGTGAAGAGATTAAAGATTACTCCTCCATCTTCAATCAAGTCGACATTTCTGAGTTCTCCGCCAGCCCGCCGAGAATCAACAGCCGTACCGCCCGCCGACAGAGCGAGGAAACGGCCTCCCGTCATCACACAAGCCTCAAGGAACCAGGTCAAAGTTAAAGGACGGAGGAAAACACATTCTACCTGTGTCCTCATGCGATTCAAGTAAGAGGTTATGTCTGGGCAGAGATAGAATATTATAGTGTGTTATTCTTGTGTTTCAAGGTTTTTGCTTGTACAGTTTACGGACTGCCATGTCCGCTCATTATTAATACTCAGGGTATTAAGTATCACAAATTTGTTTTGCTGTATTGTGGTCCAACCAAATTGGATTGTAGTGCATTTTCCCCATCGCGGGTGAGACAGAAACTGAGTTCATCCATTAGAGTCAAATAACGCAGGACTTTTACGAGCCCCGCTCGTAAAACCTCGTCTCTGAGTGATGAACACAGCTGCTTCCTCTCCCGCTATCGCGAAATCAGCTTTAGGGCTGTCATTAATCGTCTCATCTCTCTCTCTCTTACTAATCACACACACACACACACTGTCACACACACACCTTGTGTTATAGGATTATTTTATTTCCATATCTAATCATATCACTGTTTAGTCTGTAGTTGTAAGTCGGAAGTTCATTGACTGCATTGTATTAATTATTAATTGATATTACTGCATCAATAAACTTTGTTTATATTACAAAGAGAAGTGTTTTGGTATGTTTTGCATACGCCTGTGTCATGCTGACGGGATGTCAAAAACAATCTATTATTGAGACTGTTTTAATATTTGGTTACTAGTCCCTGATTCCAGGGTGGTGCCCCGTCAATGTTAATCCTTATTAATATTCTATTGATTTTTGATAATTGATAAATATCTTTGATGATTGTTGAATTTGAATGATCAATAAGCTAGTGTTAATTTTAATTAATGTTTCATCGATGTTAACAATTGACGATTATCTTTGAGGATTTAAAGGATTAAAAAAAGCTAACACTGATTCTCATCAATGTTCTACTGATTTTAATAATTAGTAATTATCTTTGATAATTATTAATTATTGTAATAACCAAACTTGCTCCTAAACGTAGCACACTACATTTACTGGAGTCCCATATGAGGTTTTAATGAGTTAGATCCAATTAATTAATTGAAATATTAATTAATAACTACAGAAATAATTATTAATTATTTCTGATAGTAACACCGATCTAAACAACCAGTAAAGCCCTACAAGTGGTAGAAAAAAAAGTGAAGGTACTCTCCTGATTAGTATTAAACTTAATTTTTTGGTGTAAATAAATGATACTTTGGGACTGCTTTTGTTCCCAACATATGTTTATTTAAAATAAATACATTTGTGAGTTTATACTACACGGCAGGGCTATTCAACTATATTCTTGAAGGGGCCAGATTATCCAGATGAAAACTCAACAGGGGCCAAACTTTTTTTACATATTTATCTTACCTAACACTTTCATTGTAACTAGCTGGGAAATTCCGGGCGTATTCTGAGGTAAAGCAGCACAATTTGTGATTCTAGTGTTGTCAGCATTTACTGCTGGTTTGAATTATGTTTTCTGATCATAAATTTGACCAACTGTTTTGGATATTTTTGTCTTTCCCCATTCAAGTAGGGAGCTGCTCTTGTATGCTGCTTGTTTAAATAGAAAAAAAGTTGCCTGAGAGCATTACAAAGATGGCCACCGATTTGACTGACTTGCTAGAAAGACTCTGAAGTCAGTCCACTTGGCCGCCATCTTTGGAATGTTAACGGGCAGCTATTTTCCATGTAAACAAGTGGCATACAAATGCCGTTCCAATTTCTCCCATTCGTTTTAATAGCAGTGGTCCGTCTCTTCTATATAGCCTCTGACCACAGATCACTTCTGATGACCACTGATGCTGTTGTCAGAGCTGCCGAATTTTGTTAAACTCACCACTGAGTTTTGCGCAGAGAGCACTCGGATGACTGTGACGTGATTTTATCAAAATCAGTTGGAAGGTCAGATTAAAGTGATTGGCGGGCCACATTGAATCACCCACTGACTTACGTTAAATAAATAAAATTGTACCGGGAGACTCTGAGAAGTGGTGGTACACAAGAAAAACTGCCGGCACTCTGTAGGCTAAATAGAAGTGCAGGTACTGCGTACCGGTGAGTACTCGCCCACTTCAAGCACTGATCTTAATAGTTTTATTGTTACAGTCAATGATCAGTTTAAAACTGACATGATGTTATTTCACTTACCTGGGTGAGCTGTGGCATACCACCAGCATCAGCCATCTAAATAAAACACAAAGAACATCATATTGTTAAAGTGTTATAATAAAAAAATGTAATATTATAATAAAGAGTGCAGTATAAAAAAAATAAGAATTTGTCAACCTTTTCATCAATTCTCTCATTATACAAAAGATAATCTATTTACAGTGCTGTGAAAAAGTAATTCCTGATTTCTTCTTTTTGTATATTTTTCATACAAAATTTAGATCTTCAAACGAGATATAGCAAAACAAAGGCAAACACAAAATACAGTTTTCAAATATATATTTTTTATTGAAGCAAAAAAAGTTAAACAACATCTATATCACCCATGTGAAAAACGAGCTGCCCCCTTAAACTTAATAGCTGGTTGTGCCACATTTAGCAGCAACAACTGCAACTAAACACTTCCGATAATTGGAGATCAGTCTTGCACAACGCTGTGGTGGAATTTTGACCTACTCTTCTTTGCAGAACTGCTTTAGTTCAGCCTCATTGGAGGATTTTCGAGCATGAACTGCCCGTTTAAGGTCCTGCTACAGCATCTCAATTGAATTCAAGTCAGGAATTTGACTAGGCCACTCCAAAACTTAAATTTGACTTCTTTTGTGCAAATACAAGAGGTGGACTTGCTCCTATGCTTTGGATCATTGTCTTGCTGAATAATCCAGTTGTGCTTGAGCTTCAACTCATTTCTGGTAGAAAGCAGAATTCATGTTTCCCTCAATTAAGTCGCCCTGGCCCTGAAGCAGCAAAGCATCCCCACACAATCACACTACCACCACCAGCTTGACCGTAGGTATGATGTTCTTTTTGTGGAATTCTGTGTTTGATTTATGCCAGATGTAACGGGACCCCTGCCTTTCAAACTGTTCCACTTTCGACTCATCAGTCCACAGAACATTCTTCCAAAAGGTTTGAGGATCATCAAGGTGTGTTTTGGCAAAATTCAGATGAGCCTTAAAGTTTTTAACTAAATGAGCCTTAACTGGCATTTTTGGCCAGTGTTTTTCTGATAGTGGAGTCATGAACAATGACCTTTATTGATGCGAGAGAGGCCTGCAGTTCCTTGGATGTTGTCCTTGGCTTTTTTGTGACTTCCTGGATGAGTCGTCGCTGTGCTCTTGGAGGAATTTTGAAAGGTCGGCCACTTCTGGGAAGGTTCACTACTGTGCCAAGCTTTCTCCAGGATGGCTCTCACTGTGGTTCTTTAGAGTCCCAGAGCCTTTTAAATAGCATTGTAACCCTTCCCAGACTGATGTATTTCAATCACCTTTTTCCTCATTATTTCTGGGAGTTCTTTTGACTGGGTGAGACCTTTTAGCCAACTTCATGCTGCTGAAAAAGTTATATTTAGGTGCTGATTTGATTGAACAGGGCTGGCAGTAATCAGGCCTGGGTGTGTCTAGTCCAGCTGAACCCCATTATGAATGCAGTTTCATGGATTTGCAGATTTAGTAACAAAGGAGCAAATACGTTTTTACACAGACCCGGGTGTTATTTGATAACTTTTTTGCTTCAATAAATAACATTATCATTTAAAAACTGTATTTTGTGTTTACTCAGACTGCCTATGTTTTATGTTAAATTTTGTTTGAATTTTTTCAACAATTTAGTATGAGATATACACAAAAACAGAAGAAATCAGGATGGGGCCAAATACTTTTTCCACAGCACTGTAAATAAATTATATCTGATATTACCCAATGTCGTGGTATGTGTTACAGTTCTTGGAGAAGTTAGGCTTTATTTTTGATAGAGGTACAAATCAAAATTAAGGTCCACACCTTAAGGAATGAGGTTGTAGTTGGATCTAGTTTGCTGTTGCACTCCACCTAGTGGGCAGAAATAAGAATGCAGTGAGATAAACCAATCATATTTACTAACAGTTGTGGCTCTCGAATTGGCCTATTCATAATATTCAACATTTTACACAGTATTGGCTTGAAACTGTCCGTATGAACAAATAACCGACGCCACTTTTCTGTTTTCAACAGTTAGAAATAACCCCTGTAACCATAGTGGTGGTGAAATAAATATCCAAGATGGTGGCTTCCATAACACCGGAAAGTCTTATACAAATTTAAACAACAAATTAGTACAATTATATGTCAAATCTTAATTAACAGAAAGTGGCTTAAAATGCTTTTTAATATTATTAACATTTAGAGTTTTTATATCTTGAGTGTAGAGTACAGGATTTGGGTCGTGTCCAGATTAGAGGTCTGCAACCCGACCCGGGCCCGACGGGACCCGAGAACCCGATGGGTTTCGGGCCGGGTTCGGGTCAGTTTTTCAAGTAGGACTTCGGGTTCGGGTCAGGTTTATATGAATGAAAAATAAACAGGCTTACCAAACTTGTTTCGCACACGCGCTCTCACTCACAGACACGTGCGAACGGATGAGTCAGGGGCTGTTTACACCAAACGTGTTTTTGTGCATGTCTGTTCTGTTTTCCCATTGTTTTCCTATGTAAACACATGCTGGACAAATGTCTTTAACATTTGCACCACGTCTCACTTTTTCTTCAATGTCTCGCGCAGGACCGGCACATTTTAAACACCATGTCAAGTTAAAAAGAACTTCAAATGTTCAAAAATGCATGTTGAGACACCTGCGCTCTGTTTCATTTTTGCGCTGTCTTGATTGTTTTTAGCGCAGTTGTCACAAAGATTCAACAATCTGAACAAGTTTAGGCTGCATAGAGGGGACTGTTGCATTGTTTCATATTATTCCAGATTGTTCTCTACCAGGTGAAGTTTCAGCAAATAAACGGTAAGGCAATGCCTTTTTCCCCTTCTGCTCTAGTGTACTAAGGGGCTGCCGTGCCTTGTTAAAACTGTGCATGTTTACTGTTTCAGTACTGTTACGAATGTTGCCTATATGCTTACATAAAATACAGCCTATTGCAACAGTACTTGCTAGGAGAAGAAATTAGAAAGTAAGCTATTTTGGGTTCGGGCTTAAAATCTAATGGTATCATACGGTCTCGGGTACGGTTCAGGCTTCATTTTAAGGACTGTGCAGACCTTTAATCCAGATCACAAAATATGGGAGCAGCTCCGATGAAAAGACAGCAACTGGATCAAAAACTTTAGAATGACAAACAGCTTATATTGTCTCGTCTCTGAGTGTTACTGTAACCCCAATAAAAAATGTTTTTTTTTTAAAACACCAAATGTATGACGTGAAAGACAATAATTTGTCCACTACATTCACACGGCACAGTTTTAGTGGTTTTAAGTCCTGAAAATTATAATTTAAGTCACTGAAGTTTTAGAATGTGGTTGTAACTCTCGTTTATAACTAAATATCATAACTGAACTGTGTGTGAGCATATATTCTGCTGCTGTGTGAATGCAGCCAATATAAGTATCTGTCAGCAAAGGGTTTTGACTGTAAATAATATTTATTTAATATTTAAACTTACAGCAGCTTCCTCATAGGGAGCTTGATCACCAACCACCAACATCACAGGACATCTGAAAGAGAAGAGAAGGGAAAGGTCAAAAGAGGGGAATTTCTGTAGGACAGTACTTTATTCTAGATACTGTATACTTCTATCTGCATTCTTACTTAAAAGTGTTGTTCCTGTCAATATCCAGATCTTTGCGACTGAGACACAAAAAACAAAAAAACAAAAGTTTGATTATTCTGGTGTTCAGTTTGAAAGTGTTTAAATTTAAGTTTGTGTGTGTGTGCAATAGAGATACAGTCATAACTTGAATCTGGGATAAAATGGGTCATCAGGTTTTTAAAAACTTCAAACAAATTGAAAACTGTTGAAAAAATAATTTGTAATAAAAATATTTGTATTAAATTATAAAAGTATTATTCACTAGTAAAAAAAAAATATTTTCACTAGTAAACTCAGACTTTTGCACCCCACTGTAGAGTTAGGGTTAGGGGATAGAATCTATAGTTCGTACAGTATAAAAATCATTATGTCTGTGGAGAGTCCTCATAAGGATAGCCACACCAACGTGTGTGTGTGTGTGTGTGTGTGTGTGTGTGTGTGTGTGTGTGTGTGTGTTTGCACACGATTATACCCAAGGTAACTTTTCCAGAAGAGTTCAACATTGGTGAGATTGGGTGCTTTAGCGATTCTCTCTTTATGTGACTGAATGAGCTCTGTGTTTGCTGACATCTCTTCCTGTAAACAAATGCACAAGCAAGAGTAAGCATTTCATGTTTACAGATCTTCACAATGGATTTCACAAAGATACAAAATGCAATCTCCAATATAGCGTTGTATTCATGTAGAAGCAGAGAATATGCACATGCGCGCACACTCACACGTTTACTTAGATTAGCTATATAAATGAGGACATACCAATGGCTTTTATTGTTTTTTAACTAAGGTGATTATAGTTACTATAGACCAGGGGTATTCAATTAAAGTTTCAAAAGGTCCAGTCTCTACATTTCCTTTCCAGCAAAGGTCTGGAAAATAGTAACTTGCAAGGTGTCAGTAGTCAGTATGGCTTTGAAATTATGTTTTTGTTTTTTGGTTTGTTTTTGGAAAAGCCAAAAACTTTCCACATTGGCTGCCAATTTTTTTCTTTGTAAAAGAAAAAAAATTAAACAGTCAAAATAGTCTCTTCAAAGCAGAGATGAGGACACTGGCCCAGAGACAAAGCCAAACCAGTGGGGTGTGAGGGATCTTTTCTACCAAAAGATTAGGCTAATATATTTCATAGAGTTCATCAGTCAAGGGCACTTGGATATTAATATTACAAGATAAGATCAACATTTGTTTTCAAGCTGGGTGAAAGCAGTCCAGTTTTTGTGTTCAAATATATTTACATTCTAAATATTTATTTTTAAATATTTTTACATTCAGATACCTTTGTATGGGACATAGGAGTACGTTTGACAGAGTAAATATAGGTTACTGCAAGGGGGTTCAGGGGTAACCCCTGAGAGAAAATGTAGAAAATGTAAAAGTCTGAATGGACCATTTTTATATTTTACTAAAGTGAGAATCTAATAACAATAAACTAACAATTTACATCTTAAAAATACTGTTTGCTTAAGTATAAATGGGCTGACTGTGAAATAATGGGAACGTTCTCATCAGAAGCAGATAATTCTACTAGCCAGGCTAACTAATAATCAGAGATGATGGCATAAAACTGTTTGTCATGAAAGGCACGAAACGTGCAGATTAATAAAGCTAAATTTAGATGGAAAAAGACACTAGTCTAAAAAGGTGACAGGTAAACTTGTCCTGTCACAAACCTGCTTTAGCTGAACCGTCCAAGTCATTTATCAGACAGATGAAGATAGTTTCACTTTGCTTTATTCTCATTTTCTGCAGTGTGTTTTAGCGAAAGATGCCAGTCTCCATCTACATTGCTGCTCACCGTGTCTCCGCTGCTGTTGTTAAAATAACCGCGCCTGGAACTCAGCCTGTATGCGACACCTCGTGTATATTGCGAGGGAGAGAGGCAACAGGCACGGAGCAGGAATGAAGCGTGTTCGGCGCTTGAGAAAAAGATGATACAGCGCTGATCGCCCGAGTGCTTGAGGTGTGCTCCATTATTTTGACGCACTACTCACTAAAACTGTAGAAACATTAAGATATGACAACCGCTGTCATTATCTCACTGTCCGGATGCAACCAAGCTGGGGTCCGGATTCGGACCGCGGTCCGCTAATTGGTGACCACTGCAATAGACTAACCCTAAAATTCACTACTGAAAAGACCAGCTTAACCAGCATGCAATTCCCATTATGCTGGTCTAGCTGGTGGACTATACCCATGATGTTCACCAACCAGGGGTGTGTTTACCGAAAGCATTGTTAGCTAACTATGGTAGCAAGTTTTGTCATTACGAACGGAGCTAGGGCTGGCCACCATGGACCAAAGCCTGGCCACCCCACTCGCAATTGCCGTTTTGGTGATTTTTTGTCTTGGGCACAATTTAGTTTGTCTTTTTCTACAGCAACAACCACCATTCCCCACCCACCCCCAATCAGACAATACGAATGTTAACCTAACATCTTCATGCTGGGAAAGAAAAGCTATTGGACACGTTATTTGTCATACCGAGCTATACAGTATAGTGCTTCTTTTTTAGTGCTTTCTATAAAATAAAAAAAAAAAATCAGATTATCACATTTGCAGTGGTTCTATGGATGTTTTAAAGTTATGACAATTTTCATTATGGCTCATTTTCATGATTTCACCTAGGGCCCCACAAACCCATGGGCTGGCACTGTTTATAAAACCCTACATATGCCAGAACCTGCAAAAAGTTATCTTTGTGAATCGCAAAGTCAGATTTTGCATGCGCACACTCCTGGTATGTAATTTACACCAAGTTTAATAAATGAAGTCCCAGGACCATAAGTCAAACTTGGGTTCTGTTCTTTGCATGTTGCTTAATACACAGGTGAAATTATGTATACCAGATTTTCTTATTGTGATAATTCGTCTAATTTGGTTGTTCAAACGAACACACAAATTTTATTAGAATATCTGGACTGAGTTGTCTGAGATAATTGCGCATTCCTGTATTTACAGAAAATAAAGTAATGAATCATATGTATTTATTTATTCATAGCTACTGTATGAACACCACCAAAGCTGCCAAAATAAAGAGAAAGGGCTAACATGTTCTGAATAAGTTAAACATGTAACTGTTACATTATTTTCAATTGCATAATGTCCTGACTATTGATTTTCATCCATTTTTATTTTTAATATTATAGATGTTAAATTATTTTAAATTGCATTTTGTCTTTACCTTTGATTTGCAAAAAAAATTTTTTTATTTCAATATCAAAAATGTTATTGCTAATTGCATGAACTTCACAAATGTGCAAGGGCATAAAAACTCTCTTCAAAAGCATGTGTTCTTACGTGGCCAGAAAACAAATCATAAAAAATCATAAAAAAGATTTCTTATTTTGTAAGAGGGCTATGAACACTTTTCTAACTTGGCATGGCAGACATCATTCTTTTACTAAATTCTTTGCATCTCTTGACATGAAGAGGGTGCTAAGAACCTATAGGGCAATGCAGATTATCTGCCTTGTGTATGTTAGGATAAACTGTACCAAATGTAAGACTCAGAAAAAAGTATTTAACAAATTACTAACTCACGACTAAAGCAGTACATCTAAATTAGTAAAATGGGCTTTAATTATTATGTATATAATTATATATATATATATATTATATAAATTATAATTATACAAAATTAATATTGCCTCTGCTTCAAAAGGGTTCTC
Organism: Myxocyprinus asiaticus; assembly: GCF_019703515.2. Taxonomy (NCBI): domain Eukaryota; kingdom Metazoa; phylum Chordata; class Actinopteri; order Cypriniformes; family Catostomidae; genus Myxocyprinus; species Myxocyprinus asiaticus. The sequence goes on along the minus strand of NC_059345.1, from coordinate 60,892,575 downwards.
TTGTAAGAATAAATGCAGCAGCTGGGACAGATCTCCAGTATTACATCCGCTTATAAAGGCGCAATCTAATCCTTTAAATATTAAATAAGCCAGCTCCCGAGCAGGTTTGAGCTTGGAACTGTTGCTTTGACAGCAACTAAGAGATGTTCCTTCAAAGAATGTAACAATCCAGGATCAGGTCAAATGATCAACAATGAAATACAGATAACTCTTTAATCAACATACGAAGAGGGGCCCATGGAGTTTGATTATTATTGTGCTTTACTTATGTTGTCATGCATTTAAAAACTCTTTTGAAGCCAAGTTAAATTATTTATAAATTCATTTAAAAATATACAGTATTTCCCATATCAACTTCATGTGTAATTATGACTAATACTGTATGTTTACATTGTAGTCTGGTGACGTGAATAAAGTCTGCTTCATAATCTTATGATGTGTTATTTATAGTGATGTTATAGGGATGATTAATCGATAATCGATTAATTGTCATTAATAATTTGATCGATTAAACTTATTGATCATCGATTAATTAGTTTCAGGACAAATGCATTCAGTAATCATGCCAGCAGATGTTGATAAGGCTGTCTATACAGTCATCCGCCACTAGAGGGCTCTTGCATGCCGCATGTCACATCTTATCCGCATCATATAAGAACCGCTCAGACGCACAGATCAGAAATTAAATGGGCTCAATGTAAACAGCATTGAGCATTTCTCTATAAATGAACATTGTTTATTGCATACACCATTATAATGTGGTACAGTACAACATGACAAACACTTGAACTGTTGGTCTCATTGTTTTATCCCAACCTACAATTATGTCAGTGATCACCGGGAAAGCAAGAAGGCACATCCATTGAGAAGGGCTATCAACAGAGCTGAGAATATAAATATTACCAAAATGTGAATTAAATTCAAATTCGAGAAAATTCAGTCAGCAGATTTTTAAATTGACATTGATTCCTTAGTCCAAAAGAGGGCACAATTAATACATATATGCCATATAAGCACCATGCTATATTATTGCAAAGAACATTCCTTGTGCCAATTCACACTTGTGTGCTGACTCTAAACTCAGCTTGTCTCTTTGCCAATCACTGAGCATGTCATCTGAGTGGTACTGTGTGCTAAGCACTGGACTATAATTCCAAAGTTCATGGGTTCAGATCCCCACCTAGGCAACACTGGGTTTGTACTGGAGCTCTTTGTACTGTGCTTACTGAATGGTTGCACGGCTAATTCAATTTGAATTCAAACCCTACTTGGGGTGACTCATAAACCAATGAGCATTTGCAATATACATCATAGCCACTCTTTTGGTCCTATGGGACCTGTAGGCCAAACAGGCAATTTAGGGGGCTTGGCTGATTGCAGCTATATTTATTATTGTTCTTCCTCCCCAATGGGACTCTATGGCAGCTCATAGTACTGTACATAGGTGATAGAGGTGGTCTCTAGGACATACTCTATATTGCCACTACCACTTAAAAAATTTACTTTTCTTTTATGCGTATCTTTTGAACTGTTTGTCCTAGACACAAAATAATGAGTTTTCTGATTACTCTCCTCCCGATGGTTCAAATGAACCCCCATACATTAAAACTCCATCCATTACCAGTGGCTGCCAAATTGGATTATGATTTTTATAGTTTTTTCATTACTACTCCTTGAAATTTCACCTGATTTGCCCAAAAATAATGGCTCAAAATAATCTCCAGACCAAACTGCACAAAATGAATACAGAATTTTGACTTCGAAATGTCGAAAAGTTACATAAACACATATTCACTGAGGTGGGCGAGAGGCTGTATCTCAGCAATGCTTTGTTCTATCGAAACAAAACTTGGTGTGCTTCATCAGGACCATGATCTGAGGGTAAAGTTTAGAGACAGCACCACCTATGGATCAAGAAAAATTGCTATTTTATCATAACTTTTGAACCGTATGTCCTAAAATCATGGGCGCGAGAGCTGTGCTGCAACTGGAGTGAGAGGAGAGGGGATTACCCACTCTCGATAAACATCTGATTATTTATATCCGTCATCCCAGGAAAAATTGTATGTAGTAATCCAGAAATCACTTTATTTTCTGTATAGTCACACAGTTCAAACAGTACAGATGTGATGAAAACTCAAAGCCTCTTCTGATGAAGTCATACACACACACACAAACACATACACACATATGTGAAACGGGATATCCTCTTTGTATACTTTGTTGGTTTTATTTTATTTCTGTTAAGGGAAATGTAAAAATGAGTGAAATCCTCCGAGTAGCAGGCTAGCAGCTAGTTGTTTACAAATGTGGACTCCTTTCCTTTCTCAAAGCTATTTGTGTGTCATACATGTTTGGTCAATCACAGGCTGCAGCACCTCCCACAGTCTGCTACAGTTCCTATATGCCCTAAAATTACCTACTCTGGAGCGGAACATATCCCCCTAAAACAGCTCAGAGGACCTATATTTCCTCAGGTGCGAAAGCGACGAAAGGACCTATCTCTGGGAAAAGTACCTAAAACGGCTTTAGTACCAGAATCTGCCAGCAAAATTGGAATTGTACGTGCAAATTTCATTCTGCACACTTTTTGTGGGTGCGTTTGCGCTGTTTGCTGATCTGCATAAATCCTTAGTGAATGGGGTACTAAACCAGCGCAAAGAGTGCAAGCTAAAATAGCGCATTTACAGAAAGCAATTCATTCTTAGTGAATTCCCCCCTCAGACTTGACTCAGACTTGACTCAGACTCAACTAAGGTGGAGTCAAACCCGACACTAGTAAATTTGCTCAGACTATGAGCCCAGGCAGTTTTGTCCCCAAAACAATTTTGTCCCCAAACTACTGACAAGTACCAACACTACACACACCCAGACTCACCTGACTGAAGAGATGACTCAGGATTTGTTCTGGGAGGGAAGATGTCAGACTGGAGAGCTAGAGAAAAAAAAAAACAAATGCAGTTTCAGTCATATTCATAAAGTTCTTCTTCCATGTAGAATGCTAATTAATAACCAGACAGTGGCATCATAGAGTACAAACCTTCTGGGCGGCCCAGTCCATCCAACCTCGTGAATTTGTGTCAACGTTGATCAGAACAAGACCTTCCACAGTGTCAGCGTGAGTCAACTGTATGTGTGACAGAGAATTAACTGTTGCGAAAAGCCGTTTAGTTAATTTAAGGTGAATTCACTAAACAGTCGCGCCACATATGGTACTGTTTTATAACAATAACAATAACAATAATAATAATAATAATAATAATAATAATAGTTATTATTATTGTTGTTGTTGTTGTTGTTGTTGTTAATATAATACAAAAAATACTGCCATAAAACTTCTTAAAGATCCCATATTATGCTAATTTACAGGTTCATGATTTTATTTTGGGGGTCTACTAGAATAGATTTACATGCTTTAATGTTCAAAAAACACATTCTTTTTCACATACTGTAAATTTCTGCTAAACCTATTTTCATCCTCTGGCTCAAATGCTCTGATTTAGGTCCTGTCTCTTAAAAGCCCCCCTTTCCGAAAAGCCCAGTCTGCTCTGATTGGTCAGCTGGCCAAGTCTGTTGTGATTGGTCAACCGCTTAGTGTGTGTGTCGGAAATGTAACGCCCCTTACCATAACTGAGTTTCAGGCTTCCTTAACAGCTGTAAACACTACTGTAACTATAGTAACAATGGCGTCGGTTTTTGCCATACCAGTTTGAGTCTGATGATGAAAGATTGCGAGAATAAGCTGATCGACCCGAACCACCTTCGCAAGCACGACTTGAGCAGGATGTTTCACAGTGGTAAGTTTTAATTTGGTTGCTTTCTTACAAGTAAGAGCCTAACTTTTTTCACCCGAGCAATGAACGGAGAACAGAGGCTTACTTCCGGTTAAGGAGCAAGTTAGCCATGGACTACCGATAGCGGCCCTAACATTACAGCTTGTAATTATATAAGACTCTTGAGATTGACCATTTTGTTACACAGTTTTAGGTAAAAACCGGCCCACAGCTGAATAGTAAACACTTACCAAAACAATAACATTACATAGCAAGTTAGCCGAGCACTACCGTGGATTACAGACATAAAATTACTGTTTGTAAAAATAAATCCATCTCCACACTTGATTACTATACATGATAGTAAGAATTACAAACAATCAGCATAATTCTATACAGTTGTAGGTAAAAGTGGGCCCGCAGCTGATTAGGAAAACTATTTCAACACAATAACATTAGCTAGCAGGTTAGCAGAGGCCTACAGCTGTGCACTGGGTGTACACAGTAGCTACAACACAAAACTCTGTATTTGAACTCTCAGTAGCAGATAAATCCACAAATAATCCAGCATACTTACAGGTTCTGATTGTTGGGCCTCATGTATTCAGATAGAAGACAAAGGCAGGCCTAACACAAGTCGTAAAACCTAACTCAGCCCCCACACATTCCATGTCGTAAATTTTACTGATAAAAATCACGCCAAAATTAAACAAAGGAAGTCCAAAACAGATTACAGATCCATGAAGCCTTGCTCACTAAAGGATCGAGCTCTCAACTCCTATTGGATGAGGCACACAACAGAACGTCCCTCAAACATGACATCATCAGGAGTTGAAATAATTCTGAAATGCGTCCAGAATTCGCTTCCAGCGACTTCGTTCACCGAATAAAGACGTAGCTTTTGCTTCTCTCCGGTGCAACCTCGTGGCACAAGGAAGTAATGTCCGACTTGAAACTGTAGCCATACAATCTCCATCTCGCTGGACAAGTTGAGATTACTCTGTGTTCAACCAAACACTCTAACGGATCCGAAGGAGACCGCCGAGCAATTCGCATCTTCATCCGTTTGCCTACAGAAGTGAAGAGATTAAAGATTTCTCTTCCATCTTCAATCAAGTCGACATTTCTGAGTTCTCCGCCAGCCCGCCAAGAATCAACAGCCGTACCGCCCGCCGACAGAGCGAGGAAACGGCCTCCCGTCACGCGAGCCTCAAGGAACCGGGTCAAAGTTAAAGGACGGAGGAAAACACATTCTACCTGTGTCCTCATGCGATTCAAGTAAGAGGTTTACGTCTGGGCAGAGATACAATATTATAGAGTGTTATTCTTGTGTTTCAAGGTTTTTGCTTGTACAGTTTACGGACCGCCATGTCCGCTCATTATTAATACTCAGGGTATTAATTATCACAAATTTGTTTTGCTGTATTGTGGTCCAACCAAATTGGATTGTGCAATTTCGCCATCACGGGTGAAACAGAAACTGAGTTCATCCATTAAAGAGTCAAATAACGCAGGACTTTTACGAGCCTCGCTCGTAAAACCGCGTCTCTGAGTGATGAACACAGCTGCTTCCTCTCCCGCTATCGCGAAATCAGCTTTAGGGCTGTCATTAATCGTCTCATCTCTCTCTCTCTTACTAATACACACACACACACACACACACACACACACACACACACACTGTCACACATACACCTTGTGTTATAGGATTATTTTATTTCCATATCTAATCATATCATTGTTTAGTTTGTAGTTGTAAGTCGGAAGTTCATTGACTGCATTGTATTAATTATTAATTGATATTACTGCATAAATAAACTTTGTTTATATTACAAAGAGAAGTGTTTTGGTTTTGCATACGCCTGTGTCATGCTGACGGGATGTCAGTGCTCGGATTCAAACCTTCATTCATTGTTTTTTTTCCCCGAAAATCGATATTCTTCGGATGTCGATTTTCCTAAGAAAACAATCTAATATTGAGACTGTTTTAATATTTGGTTACTAGTCCCTGATTCCAGGGTGGTGCCCTGTCAATGTTAATCTTTATTAATATTCTATTGATTTTTGATAATTGATAATTATCTTTGATGATTGTTGAATTTGAATGATCAATAAGCTAGTGTTAATTTTAATTAATGTTTCATCGATGTTAACAATTAACGATTATCTTTGATAATTGTTGATTTTAAAGGATTAAAAAAGCTAACACTGATTCTCATCAATGTTCTATTGATTTTAATAATTAGTAATTATCTTTGATAATTATTAATTATTGCTAATAACCAAACTTGCTCCTAAACGTAGCACACTACATTTACTGGAGCCCCATATGAGGTTTTAATGAGTTAGATCCAATTAATTAATTTAAATATTAATTAATAACTACAGAAATAATTATTAATAATTATTAATTATTTCTGATAGTAACACTGATCTAAATAACCAGTAAAGCCCTACATGATCCTGAAGCACTGGACTGTCCCAACAAAGTGGGAACTGCACCATCTTTCAGGAGTAACTGTCTTGAAAATCCAGCATTGGTTGTGGTTGTACTGCTAAATAATTAAAATAAATTTGAACCACTGATTCTTCAATTCGTCTGCCTTTGGGAGTCCAAACAAAGAGGTTTTGCTTTCACAGTGAAGAAAACAGTGTCTTCTCGACATGTCGACAACACTAACCCAACTCATCCTGGCTTCAGCTATAACTACGTTTGTTTGAGGTGGACCAAAGCCCTTAGCATTATGCAAATGTGTTACATAGTGACGTAGATACTTTATGGAAGAAATGACTGGATTACAATCCAGCCGTTTCTTGTAGTTCTTGAGCAGTGTTGTCTGTGGGAGAGAATAACTCCCTTTTGCATGGACTTTGTGCTTTGTAACTTTGCAGACCTTTTAAATGCACAAACAGCTATATTACACACTAAAGGTAAAATCCCAAAAAGCATAATAGGGCCTCTTTAAGGACATGGATCTTGCCATACTCTGTGCAGGCTCTCGTTCCTGGGGCTACAGATTTTACAGTGCTCGATTGTGAGGAGTTTAAGGCGTATCCTTAGCTTCCTTTAGCCTGTTATGCAGACACGTGGTGCTTCCTTCCGGGGATCTCTGAGCACAGTCAAGTGTGGCTATGTGTAACAGCATTCTGTCCTCAACCATGACAGTGTGGGAAACCCCGGTTTTATGCTCAGATGTACAGTGTTCTCCTCCCCAAAGTGCAAAGCGCTTCTACAATCGTTATTTTCAGGTTGAAAAGAAGGACTTTGGCTGCGGCCCATACTGGACTTGAGGCACTTGAACTGGACACTTCATTCAAGATTTTGTCTCATGTCCGTCTGTTCGACTGGTTCATGTTGAAAGACCTGAAAGTTACATACTTTTATATGTTCAAATAGCCCCTCACCACAGGCCATTCTTAAGATTCGCCTTCGAGGGGATGGCATACCAGTTCAAAGTCCTTTCCTTTGGATGGTCCCTGATTCCACGCACATTTAGCCTATGCTGAGGCTGAGGGTTGTCCGCGTGTTGAACTACCTCAACAATTAACTTCTCTTAGCGCAATTGGAGGAACTGCATTTGGAGCATTTGTGACCCAAGTCAGTTGGGTGAAGAGCATATTGGTGCCTAATGAGCATGTTTCCTTCTTGGGAATGAAACTCGACTCTGTGGTCATGCCAGCACGTCTGACTGACACTTACATTCATTCTATCCTCCAGTGATTGACGAGATTTAGGCAGGGGGTTGCTTTGCTGTGACAGTTCCAGTGGATTTTGGGGTCGATTGGCCGAACAACGCCATCAAAGTGCACGAATGATGTGGCACATAAATACTCGTCCTCTTGACTATGACAGTCCTCTTGACTCTGAGAGATTTTCAGGCAGATGTGCAAGGCTTTCATGTTCTGATCCGCAAGGATGGCACTGCGGTTGTGGTGTAGATAAATCGTCAAGGGGGAGTGCGACTGCGCCTGATGTTGGCTTTGCTGTGTCCTATTTTAATTTGGAGCGAGTGTCAACTCTGTCGATACATGTGACACATATCCCCGGTCATCTGAACTGTGGGGAAGACTTGCTCTCGCTTCAGGGAATGATACCAGGGGAATGGAAATGCCATCCTCAGACAGTTCAGAGTATTTGGGAAGTATTCTGGGAAGTGGAGGCAGACCTGTTTGCCTCCTCTGAGATGACACATTGTTGCCTTTGGAACTTCATGACTCAAGCTCTGTTGGGATTGGACACCCCCCATTTCTGCTTTTTACACCAGTTATGCAAGGTACGGGAAGACAGGGAAACTTTGCTGTTGGTTGCGCCAGACTGGCCTTTGGTTTTCGGAGCTGGTAGAGCTATTGGATGCTCCCTGGTGGGAAATTCCTTTGTGGAGGGATTTGCACTTGCAAGCTCGAGGCACGATCTGTCATCCCCAGCCAGGGCTGTTGAGACTTGACATCTGGCCCTTGAACAGGGCTCGTCTGACATTCAGGGGTTGTTGCAGCCTGAAGTGGTGGCTTTTCGTTGATAGGTGCTCTGACCAAAGCGAGGACTCAGTGTATTTCCCTGTACAAACAAGGTTTATGTCACTGCCATAGCGACAGGGCACAACCCTCTTGGTGATGGGCAAACAACCTTTGGTTTTTATGAGGCCCTCTCGCCTCATTACTGTCCCAGTCTGTGACTTAGAGCTGGTGTTAAATTCACTTATGGGTTCCCCACTTAAGCCATTTGATGCAGTAAGCTTATGCATACTCTCCTTGAAGACTGTGCTGCTACTTGCTTTGGCTTCAGTCAAATGTGTTGGGGACCTTCAGGCCTTGTCAGACAAGGACTCTTGCTTATAGTTTGGACCAGGCTTGTTGAAAGCCGTTCTCAAGCCTAGGAAAGTTATGTGCCCAAATTACTGGCCATTCTTTTCAACGCTCAGGTTGTCACCTTGTAGGCATTCTCTCCTCCTCCATTTAAGACTGACGAGGCAAAGAGGCTGCATATGTTTTGGCCCACGAAGGCATTGGATATATATTGACTGAACAAGTCAATTCAGGCTGTCAGATCAGAACTGTGTTTGCTTTGGAGGCGGCACAAAATGTTTGGCTGTCTCCAAGCAATGACTCTTTAACTGGGTTGTTTATTGCCATTTTGCTCGAGTACGATTCACAATGCATTCAGTGCCCCATGTGTGTTAAGGCCCATTCCACCAGGAGCATGGCCTCTTCCTGGGCTTGGGAAAAGGGTGTGTCCTTGGAGAACATCTGCCTTGCAGCAGGCTGGGCTTCCCCTAAAACCTGTGCCAGGTTTTAACTTGGATGTTTCCTCCCTCTCTTCCCAGATTTTAACTCTGAAGGAGGGCTAATATGTCAGTGTTTCACACCCTGTTGGTGTGCGTCATTGTAATATGTTTCAAGTCTTTGACCTTGGTATTCTCTATTCCTTATTGTGATCCGATGGAGAGCTTCTTATCAATTTTCACATTTTTGTAATGTTTTTACCACAACATTTTTTTATTTTTTTTATTTCTCTCTATTTGTCAATATGAGGGGGTGGTTATTTCGATGCCTTTTCACTATGTTATCAGCTAGAGGGCATTGCTCTAGTGCATATGAATCATAGCACAACATTATGGTATACGATTCCCAGAGCATCATACTGCCGCAGCGTTGAAGTGACCGACTTAAAAGGGAACATCATGGTTACAACCGTAAACTTGGTACCCTGAATGGAGGGAACAAGGTGCTGCATAAGTATACGTTTCTCACTTTTTAGAGACCAAGAGATGGCTCTTCACTTCCTGACAATATGGCACTGTGCTCTGATTTATATGCTCATGATGACGCATGCATAAGGGGTGGAGCACCAGTCGGCATCTGCCAATGAGATTGATGTGATTCCATATGGGCTTCAGAGATGGTCACTCCTGGAATGGGGTCCCATAGTGTCAGCTACTGACACAGCATCTTGTTCCCTCCTTTCAGGAAACCAAGGTTAAAGTCATAACTGTTTATTGCTTGTATGATGGCAAGAAAACCTTTATCATCAACTGAATGTCCAGGAATTTCACAGGGGCAAGGTGGCAGACCTAACACTTGCATATATAAATTACATCAAAGCTAACATTAATGAACTAAAAAACACAAAACTCCAATTTAAATTTCATTGGGGACTTCAAGAAAACTTCCTCACCTAAACATTTGTAAATACATTTGGACCCCTAATCAAATGACTTCATAAACTAACATTACAACGTTACCATTTGCCCTCAGGTCTTATGATTTCACATGCAGAAAATCTTAAATAATATATATATTAAACATGTTTAATTGGGCATGTGGGCAAACTTCTGCTAACAGAAAGACAACTCACAGTGAACTTAGACAGGATGTAAGCTCCGGCTCCAACACCAACCCCGATAACTGTGCGGAAACTGAACATATACAAATAATTAGCCATAATACACTGAATCATTTATGTACAAGAATCATCATTTGGCATTGTTGTAGTGTGCAAGTGTAGTTTGTGGATGAAATAAGCCGAATTGTTTTGACTCACTTAAAATACTGCAAGACAGCAGGAAGCATCTCAGAAATCTGATCCATAGAAGCATACTGGTATCTGTCAGGTGAAGAAACAAAATTTCAATTGCTTATCTTAAATATAGGAACATTTGACTGTTTAAAGCCTACGCAAGACACTGCAACTTTTGTATACAAGTATACAAAAAAGTGTGCATCTGCAGGCACACAGACAAACACAGTTACACGCTTATACAGATGAAGCTCACGAAAATGTTAAAGAACATGTTTGGTTCATATTTCACCCCACATAAAAAAAAAAAAATACATATTTTTCATATGGAAAATGAAACATATTGTAGGAACATTAGGATTTTTATTTTAAGGTTTTCATGATAATTAAGAAAATTGTGTGATTCCAAGTTTTTTGGAGTTGACTCCAACTCTTAACTCGAAATGTAGCTGGAGCGAGGGAGGGGTTTGAAATATATGCCCCCAAAGCCACGAATGAAATGTCAGCTGGTAGAGAGAGTGAGAAAAAGAAACGTACGCACGCACGCACATACATGCCAACAAGTAGCTAAAACCAGCATCCATTTACTTCCTATCAGCTTCCACCAAAAATTTTATAAGAAATGCAGAAATTATGGCAAGTTTAATATTTGTTCAAATAATACAACATATTACATACATCAACATATTAAACATATTACTCTTTGTGCATTTCAATATTTTAGCAAATGTGAAATATCACACATCACTACTTGAGTTAAGTAACGTAGTCTGCTTTTTTCTACACAAATACGTCCATAGAAGACAGTGGACTCATGGCCTTTAGAGTTCCATTAAAGCCACGCATGAGTTTATGGCATATACCTGTATCATTAGTTCCCTTTCAAGTTGGTCTTTTGAATCAGCGTCAATAGGTGACTCTCTGGGAACTCCTTCCAGGAGTGACAATCTCTGAAGCCTGTATGGAATCACAGCAATCTACTGGCAGATGGTGCTTGACGCTCCGGCTCTTGTGCGCATGTCATCGCAGGCATATAATCTAAAACACAGCGCCATTTCAGCAGAATTTTTCTCTGTGGAAGGCCATTACATCTCTCATGCTCTGCAAGCTGGACTCATCACTTCTTTACGTGTTTTTTTTTCAAGAGTGTTTTGCAAACTTTTTCCTCCTTGTCAGCAATTTTTCGCTGTGTCTGACAGGCACAAGTACTTTTCGCTTTGCCTGGGCTGAGCCCACGTGGAAGCTGTGCTCGCTGAGACCGATTGTGTTCATTGCCAATGCACGAAACTCAGAACGTTTCGCTCTTTCTTCCTTTCAAAAAGTTACACCGATCACCTTTCCTCCATATATCACACCTCTGCGGCAGGAAAGCAAGGACAGGATACAGAGTTTAGAGAGCTTGAGGATATGTCACCGGCACAGACGGCTCTCCTCTTCTCCAACTAATGCAGATTTGTCTGTTCAGTTCGCCTGTAATGATCTTCGCCCCACAATTGGCAAACATGGTCTGATCACGTTTGGCTGAGACGGTGACGAAGGGGATGCTATATCGTTGGAGGCTTTAGATAGTGAGACCTGGTCACACTAGGCTGAGATGCTCACTGGCATTTTTCCTAGTGGGGCTGGAAACCAGGTTGTAGCGGCTTCTAATGCTGAGTTGATGGAGATTCACATGCGGGTGGTTAAGCGCGATTGGCCCACTCTTGATGTGCCTGAACGCTCTCACTATGATGAACGGTTTTCAACAAGTCGCTGCAACTCTAAAGTTCCACTGCCTGGTGCTGTTCCTCCAAAAGCAACATGATCAGCTTGTTAAAACATGGCACTCTCCCTATTTAGCAAGAGTGCATATTGCTGGTGCAGTGGCCTTCATGACGCTAAACTCGCTGATCAGAAAGGCTAATTAGGACTAGGGATGCCACTCAGTGCATTTTTGATGGTTAGATTACCGTCTAAGGAAAAATGGTGAACCGGTTTTACGATTATTTGCAAATTAGCACTGATGCAAAAATACATATCATATCACAACTTTCTTGGTGGCCATATTTCTGTGTATATGTGGACGCAAAGGGCAGCCCTATAATAAGAAAACTGATAAATACACAAAATTTAAATAGGAGGTATATAATTAGAGATGCTCCAATCTGAGTGACTCCAGCCAGGTCTCCTAAGCAACCAAATTGGCCCGGTTGCTAGGGAGGGTAGAGTCACATGGGGTATCCTCCTCGTGCTCACTATAATGTGGTTCTCGCTCTCAGTGGAGCGCGTGGCGAGTTGTGAGAGAATAGCGTGAGCCTCCACATGAGCTACATCTCCGTGGTAATGTGCTCAACAAGCCACCTGATAAGATGAGTGGATTGACGGTCTCAGACCGCACCCCCCTTCAAAAAAAAACAAAAAACCTAATCGAAAGTGATCAAACTGTACAAGATTAACAACATTTTCTTTTATCTTCATATCACGTAAAAAAGTTTTATTTAAAAATACTATGAAAACTGAAAAAGTTACACTTCACTTAAAAATAATCTGAATGAATGAACATTTGTCACAATTCCAACACTATTCTGTTATTTTGTGTATAATTTCTGTATTACATAAATACATAAAACATTTTAATTATGCCTATACACTTTCAAATCATACAAAAACAGAAGGAAAAAGAAAAAAAAGAAAAAGTGATACTTCTGCAGGAGCAACCTCTGGGGCATGAACACACTGCAAACCGAATCCTCCATTCATCTGCATTTAAATAGCAGAACATTTCTCTCAATGGAGACATTTACAATGGATATATATATATATACACACACAGTGGTGTGAAAAAGTGTTTGCCCCCTTCCTGATTTCTTATTTTTTTGCATGTTTGTCACACTTAAATGTTTCAGATCATCAAACAAGTTTAAATATTAGTCAAAGATAACACAAGTAAACACAAAATGCAGTTTTTAAATGAAGGTTGTTATTATTAAGGGAAAACAAAATCCAAACCTACATGGCCCTGTGTGAAAAAGTGTTTGCTCCACCTGTTAAAACATAACTATGGTTTATCACACCTGAGTTCAATTTCTCTAGCCACACTCAGGCCTGATTACTGCCACACCTGTTCTCAATCAAGAAATCATTTAAATAGGACCTGCCTGACAAAGTGAACTAGACCAAAAGATCTTCAAAAGCTAGACATCATGCCGAGATCCAAAGAAATTCAGGAACAAATGAGAAAGAAAGTAATTGAGATCTATCAGTCTGGAAAAGGTTATAAAGCCATTTCTAAAGCTTTGGGACTCCAGAGAACCACAGTGAGAGCCATTATCCACAAATGGCGAAAACATGGAACAGTGGTGAACCTTCTCAGGAGTGGCCGGCCGACCAAAATTACCCCAAGAGCGCAGCGACGACTCATCCAAGAGGTCACAAAAGACCCCACAACAACATCCAAAGAACTGCAGGCCTCACTTGCCTCAGTTAAGGTCAGTGTTCATGACTCCACCATAAGAAAGAGACTGGGCAAAAATGGCCTGCATGGCAGAGTTCCAAGACGAAAACCACTGCTGAGCAAAAAGAACATTAAGGCTCGTCTCATTTTTGCCAGAAAACATCTTGATGATCCCCAAGACTTTTGGGAAAATACTCTGTGGACTGACGAGACAAAAGTTGAACTTTTTGGAAGGTGTGTGTCCCAATACATCTGGCGTAAAAGTAACACCGCATTTCAGAAAAAGAACATCATACCAACAGTAAAATATGGTGGTGGTAGTGTGATGGTCTGGGGCTGTTTTGCTGCTTCAGGACCTGGAAGACTTGCTGTGATAAATGGAACCATGAATTCTGCTGTCTACCAAAAAATCCTGAAGGAGAATGTCCGGCCATCTGTTCGTGACCTCAAGCTGAAGCAAACTTGGGTTCTGCAGCAGGACAATGATCCAAAACACACCAGCAAGTCCACCTCTGAATGGCTGAAGAAAAACAAAATGAAGACTTTGGAGTGGCCTAGTCAAAGTCCTGACCTGAATCCTATTGAGATGCTGTGGCATGACCTTAAAAAGGCAGTTCATGCTCGAAAACCCTCCAATGTGGCTGAATTACAACAATTCTGCAAAGATGAGTGGGCCAAAATTCCTCCACAGCGCTGTAAAAGACCCATTGCAAGTTATCGCAAACGCTTGATTGCAGTTGTTGCTGCTAAGGGTGGCCCAACCAGTTATTAGGTTTAGGGGGCAATCACTTTTTCACACAGGGCCATGTAGATTTGGATTTTGTTTTCCCTTAATAATAACAACCTTCATTTAAAAACTGCATTTTGTGTTTACTTGTGTTATCTTTGACTAATATTTAAACTTGTTTGATGATCTGAAACATTTAAGTGTGACAAACATGCATGTTTATCTTACTTTGACTTCTGTCTGCATGTTTTATACCTGTCGTGCTCAGTCAGTCATTTAAATGCTCGCAAACAGATGCTTTTTTTGGTGGATATGAGTCTGGCAGATCGAATTCCTCTGTTATACATGAATTGAAAGTTCATGTTCACCCCGCAACACCTGGCCATCAAGCACCACGTGGCCACACCACTGTAACCATAGCAACAGCTCCAGTACTCACACATGCACAAGAGTTTTTCACATTTAGTCTTATAAAATCTTCTGAATAACTCTTTTATATTATATATTTATACATTATATATAAAAGTTTTGCCACGTGTAAAGCATTTCACGGTTTTTAACCGTTGATTCAAAATTTTTACGTTTAAATTAACCGTGACATTTATAATCGCGGTTAATAGTAAAACCTTATAATTGCAGCATCCCTACTTAGCAATTACCCCTGTCGAAGAGGCAGTCGCTGCCCACTTGTGCCCCTCCACTCCACCATGACGGTTCTGCATGCCCACAAGGTAGACCTATTGAAGGACATGGACGAACGTGGGTCGGACCTTGAGTCCTTTAAAGAACTACATTTTACTTCAGATTTGGTGCTCCGGGTCACCAAGATCACTGCCAAGACAATTAGCAGGTCTATGATAGTCCATCTGTTTAATTGGTTCATGTCAGTGGAACAGAAGGATGTGTACTTTTATGTACAAATAGCCTCTCGCCATAGGTGATTCTCTTGATTCACCTTTGAAGGTGCAGAATTCCAATTTAAAGTTCTTTCACTTCAGCCTGTCCCTAGCTCCTCACACTTTTACTAAGAGCATTGATACAGCATTGACTCCGCTAAGGCTGAGTGGTGTCCGCGTCTTGAACAGGGCAGACATGCTGGGCTTTCACATTTTAATCTGTACAAACAATACCATAGCTGTGGCATACATAAAACGTTGGCATGTTGTATTCTCCTCTGGAGCGAGAAGCATCTCCTTTTACTACGTGCTCTGCACATCCCAGGTCATCTGAACTGCAGAGCAGACCTGCTCTCGCTTCAGGGTATCAGACCCAGGGAATGGAAAATTCATCCTAAAATGGTTCAGAGGATTTTGGAAGTATTCTGGAAGCTGAGGTGGACCTCTTTGCCTCACTGGAGATGAGACATTGTTGGCTCTGGGGTGGACACCCTTGCTCACAAATGGACAGTGAAACTTAATACTTTTCCTCCTGTTCGCTTACTACACCAGGTGTTGTGCAAGGTTCGGAAAGACAAGGAAACTGTTTTGTTTGTTGCGCTGGAATGACCCAACAATCCTTGGTTTCCAGAGCCCTTAGTGCTGCTGGATGATCCTCTGTGAACATCTGCTATCCCAAGCTAAAAGCACCATCTGCATCCCCAGCCAGAGCTGTGGAGATTCCATGTCTGGCCCTTAAATGGGGCTCGTCAGAAGTCTAAGGGTTGTCGTAGCCAGTGCTTGACGTCATAGTACAAGCTAGGTCCTGTGCAGGCAGTGCTCAGCTTCAAAGCATTTAGACACTTTTTCTTCTTGTTGAATGAGATTACCGAAGTAAACGTCATACCTCCTCCTCTTCAGTTGGTCAACAGATCTTGATCCTTACTCATTCAGTGCCCTTACAAAAAATTATTATTTTCACATGCAAATGAGCTTTGCGGCAAACTTGCTGCAAATTGTCTACTGTTGCCAAAGGTTTCCTGCAGGTTCATCACTACCAGTAAGAGCTGTAAATGTCTGGCATACATTTGTGGCAAATCACAAGCTAATTTGCATGTGAAAATAATGAATGGCAAACCTGCAGCAAGTTTGTGACTAGTTTGCCAGAACTCTAGATGTTTTGTAAGGGTGATGGGGTGAATGAGTTTAGTGGGTCAAACCAATGATTTGCTCCTTCACAGCCCGCAATGGAATGCTACTGGCTCAAGCTATAGTCAGTCTTTACAGGCATAAAAAGCCACCAAACAATCAAGTGCTTCAAACTAGACCTCCTTTGATTCGAAAGGGAGAGACGTCATTGAACGAGAAATATCAGAGTCGGTGTATGGAGGTGAACAAGAACAATTTGCTCACTTAAAAGATTCTTTTAAAAAGACCCATTCATTCACATAATAAACATCACTACTGTGCACAGTGTAGAAAGCAAACAGCTGGCTCAGGCTACCAAGCATTACCTTGTGTCATGATTATCAATAAACCACGTGAAATTTCAGCAGGGCACTTATAATTTAGCAAGACTATAGTAAATAAGTAATTAGGGTCAATAAAATGAACTATTTTTTAGATCTTCGATCTATCCTTTAAACTAGAATTTTTTTTTTCTTCTTCATTAAACATTAGCTGGTGATGTTAGACTGTGGACCATGAGCAAGCAGAGAGAAGACACTGGAGGCATTGCACTAATAATGATGATGATGAAGATAGCCAGTGATCTACCTATTGAAAACTGTCTGACGTTAGTGAATGGTGAATTAACTTTGCAGTGTTTTCCAATATGAGGTATATCCTGTCAGATTCTGTTTAATGTTAAATAAGACATAACTCAGTGCATCTTTTCTAATTGTATTTGCTTGATGAGAAAATAAGCCATTTTCTTTTTCTGTAGCAGATAGAGGACTCAAACCTGATTTGTTTAAAAATACTGAGTTTTTCTACATTTGAACATATTCTGTTTTCCAATTAAGTAGGCAGTGTCCCTGTTTTTATTGTTTTTTTATAATAGATATAATAATAGCCACATTACTTATAACATTGTTCATTTTTTTTTTTGAGTGTATCCAGAAGGCATACTTAAGTCTTCAAGATCATATTGCTTTTCTGTTGACTTTATCCACATGTGACCTTGAGGTAATCCAAAAGTAATTAAAAGTAATCTGATTACAGTACTGTCATGGTTTTATGTGTTTTTGTTCATGTTTTGTGTTAATGTCTTTTATTTTGGAAGTTTAGTTCCTGTTTTATAGTCATGTGTTCCATGTCATGTTATTCCTGTTTCCCTGCCATGTCTGTGATTCCCTGTTTCATGTCATGTGGTCCCCTGGTCATGTGATTTCATTTTTCCCTACATGTTCATGTGTCTTGCTTTCATTGGTTTATTGTCTTGTTACCAGTTCTGTCTTGTGATCGGTTATCATTGTCATGTTTCTCCCTTGTCCATGTATTTAAACCTCGTGTTTGCCATTGTCCATTGTCAGGTATTGTGTGTTGTAATGTTGTTTGGAAGTCAAGTCAAGTCATGTTATGTTATTTCAAGTCAAGTCAAGTCATGTCAAGTCAAGTCATGTCAAGTCCAGTTCATGTTTATGTTTTGTTTTATAGTCAAGTTCATGTTTATGTTTTGTATTCACGCTTTTGGTATTCACGCTTCTAGTAATAAACTGCACTTGGGTTCTACACTTCATCATCATCGTCTGCCTGTCATTGCCAGCATTGTTACAGAATACCTGACCGCAAAATGAACCCAGCAGTTCAGCTTCTTTGTTTACGTCAGGGGAATCGTCCCCTGGAGGAATATGTAGAGGACTTCTGCACTCTGGCCTGCAGGGTCGACTTTAATGAGATTGCCCTCAAAGACTGTTTCCTTTTTGGGCTGAATGAGCCGGTCTCCACCCTGATGCCAGACGGTTGGAGTACCTTCAGCCTGACTCAGTATATCGACCTTGCCCTACTGATAAGTGGTTCACCGTTCATTATAGGGGAGGCGGATAACGAGCCAGAGCCCCAAGTCATGACCACCAAGCCAGAGTCCCACGTCATGGGCGATGAGTCAGGGTCCCACGTCATGGGCGACGAGCCAGGGTCCCACGTCATGGTCGCTGAGCTTGCGCCAACTTCTGCCCCAGATCCTAAGTCTGCTCCATGTCACAGCCATGCCTCGGCCTGCTCCGTGCCATTTCACAGCCACGCCCGAGCCTGCTCCATGCCATGTCACAGCCAAGCTTCTGTCTGCTCCATGCCATGTCTCAGCCAAGCCCCAGACTGCTCCATGCCATGTCACAAGCAAGCCTTTGCTCCACGGTCCAGCGCTCACGCCTGCCAAGGCCAATGAGTCTGCATCTACGCCTACCACGGCCAAGTCAGGATCCTGCCGTACCATGTTACCATGTCATGCCATGTAACCATGTCAAGTCACCACAGTCCCCCCCCCCCCCAGCTCCCTCTTGAAGTCTGTTTTTGTTTTGGGGCGTCAGGAGCCACCCCTAGTGGGGGGGATGTGTCA
Source organism: Myxocyprinus asiaticus (assembly GCF_019703515.2). Lineage (NCBI taxonomy): Eukaryota > Metazoa > Chordata > Actinopteri > Cypriniformes > Catostomidae > Myxocyprinus > Myxocyprinus asiaticus. The sequence goes on along the minus strand of NC_059345.1, from coordinate 60,873,694 downwards.
TGGTTTTATGTGTTTTTGTTCATGTTTTGTGTTAATGTCTTTTATTTTGGAAGTTTAGTTCCTGTTTTATAGTCATGTGTTCCATGTCATGTTATTTCCTGTTTCCTTGCCATGTCATGTGATTCCCTGTTTCATGTCATGTGGTCCCCTGGTCATGTGATTTAATGTTTCCCTCCATGTTCATGTGTCTTGCTTTCATTGGTTTATTGTCTTGTTACCTTGTTATCAGTTCTGTCTTGTCATTGGTTATCATTGTCATGTTTCTCCCTTGTCCATGTATTTAAACCTCATGTTTGCCATTGTCCATTGTCAGGTATTGTGCGTTGTAATGTTGTTTGGAAGTCAAGTCATGTCAAGTTTAGTTTATTCAAGTCAAGTTCATGTTTATGTTTTGTTTTATAGTCAAGTCAAGTTCATGTTTATGTTTTGTAGTCACGCTTTTGGTTTTCACACTTCTAGTAATAAACTGCACTTGGGTTCTACACTTCATCATCATCGTCTGCCTGTCATTGCCAGCACTGTTACAGAATACCTGACTGCAAAACGAACCCAGCAGTTCAGCTTCTTCGTTTACGTCAGGGGAATCGTCCCCTGGAGGAATATGTTGAGGACTTCTGCACTCTGGCCTGCAGGGTCGACTTTAATGAGATTGCCCTCAAGGACTGTTTCCTTTTTGGGCTGAATGAGCCGGTCTCCACCCTGATGCCTGACGGTTGGAGTACCTACAGCCTGACTCAGTATATCGACCTTGCCCTACTGATAAGTGGTTCACCGTTCACTATAGGGGAGGCGGATAACGAGCCAGAGCCCCAAGTCACGACCACCAAGCCAGAGTCCCACGTCATGGGCGACGAGCCAGCGTCCCACGTCATGGTCGCTGAGCTTGCATCACCTTCTGCCCCAGATCCTAAGTCTGCTCCATGTCACAGCCACACCCGATACTGCTCCGTGCCATGTCACAGGCACGCCCGAGTCTGCCCCATGCCAAGTCACAGCCACGCCCGAGTCTGCTCCGTGCTATGTCACAGCAATGCCTTAGCCTGCTCCGTGCCATGTCACAAGCAAGCCTTTGCGCCACGGTCCAGCGCTCACGCCTGCCAAGGCCAATGAGTCAGCTTCCACGCCTACCACAGCCAAGTCAGGATCCTGCCATACCATGTTACCATGTCATGCCATGTAACCATGTCAAGTCACCACAGTCCCCCCCCACCCCCCCCCCCCAGCTCCCTCTTGAAGTCTGTTTTTGTTTTGGGGCATCGGGAGCCACCCCTAGTGGGGGGGATATGTCATGTCATGGTTTTATGTGTTTTTGTTCATGTTTTGTGTTAATGTCTTTTATTTTGAAAGTTTAGTTCCTGTTTTATAGTCATGTGTTCCATGTCATGCTATTTCCTGTTTCCTTGCCATGTCATATGGTCCCCTGGTCATGTGATTTCATGTTTCCCTCCATGTTCATGCGTCTTGCTTTCATTGGTTTATTGTCTTGTTACCTGGTTATCAGTTCTGTCTTGTCATTGGTTATCATTGTCATGTTTCTCACTTGTCCACATATTTAAGCCTCATGTTTGCCATTGCCCATTGTCAGGTATTGTGTGTTGTAGTGTTGTTTGGAAGTTATTTCAAGTCTAATTTAGTCAAGTCAAGTTCATGTTTATGTTTTGTTTTATAGTCAAGTTCATATTTATGTTTTGTAGTCATGCTTTTGGTTTTCACGCTTCTAGTAATAAACTGCACTTGGGTTCTACACTTCATCATCATCGTCTGCCTGTCATTGCCAGCATCATTACAATTACCTTCTTATTGTGGTAAATTAATTAGGTTACTGAATACATTTTTAACCAAGTAATCAGTATTTGTAGTGGATTATATTTTTAAAGCAACCCTCCCAACCTTGCCTGTTGGCTTGTAAGCATTGTTCTAGAGCGTATGAATCAGTAGCAAGGCGTTATGGGATACGATTCCCATAGCGCCAGCTACTGACGTAGCATCAAGAGACCGACTAGAAAGGGAATGTCTCGGTTATGCATGTAAACTTGGTTCCCTGATAGAAGGGAATGAGACGCTGCATAGCTTTGCTGCACTACTGATTTTTTGCAGTTTAGGAACTGAAAGATGGCTCCTCCCTTCAGTCAAAAAATCCTAAACTGTGCTCCAGTTTATATGCCTGCAATGATGCGCGCACAAGGAGCGGAGAGTCAGGCGCCATGACAGCTTATGAAATGTAAAAGCACTGCTGTTGAGCGCAGAGTGTTCGGAGGCTCGGACATACATGCACAGTTCTATGCAATTCTATAAAATCTGATGTATTTCATCTTTTATAATCTGATATTTTGCTATTTTGTTGCAAAAACAGGTTTGAGCTTAATTATTTTCATCAAAGAATTTCACTGTTTAAGAGGTAGTAGCTGTGGGACCAACACTGTAGACACCAAAAACAATAGTTTAAATAAAATTGCTTTCCCACTTTTGAAAAGCACCAGCTGCCACTGCTATAATTGATTCCTATATTTTATTCAACTCTGATACTAGGGCTAATCAGAGTTGATGAATCGACTCTTTTGTAGTCGACTTCCCATCACTACTAAATTCTCATAACCTTAATGTGAAAAATCTTATCCTTGATATATTTTTTAAATGGTTAGTATTTAAAAAAATACTATGTAGTATTTATAATCCAAAGTACTTACAGTTGAAGTCAGAAGTTTACATAAACCTTAGCCAAATACTTTTAAACTCAGTTCTTCACAATTCCTGACATTTAATTATAGAAAACTTTCCCTGTCTTAGGTCGGTTAGGATCACTATTTTAATAATGTGAAATGTCAGAATAATAGTAGAGAGAATGATTTATTTCAGCTTTTATTTCTTTCATCACATTCTCAGTGGGTCAGAAGTTTACATATTATTTGGTAGTATTTGGTAGCATTGCCTTTAAATTGTTTAACTTGGGTCAAACATTTTGGGTAGCCTTCCACAAGCTTCTCACAATAAATTGCTGGAAATTTGGCCCATTCCTCCAGACTGAACTGGTGTAACTGAGTCAGGTTTGTAGTCCTCCTTGCTCGCACACACTTTTTCAGTCCTGCCCACAAATTTTCTATTGGATTGAGGTCAGGGCTTTGTGATGGCCACTCCAATACCTTGCCTTTGTTGTCCTTAAGCCATTTTGCCACAACTTTGGAGGTATGCTTGGGGTCATTGTCCATTTGGAAGACCCACTTGCGACCTAACTTTAACTTCCTGGCTGATGTCTTGAGATGTTGCTTCAATATATCCACATAATTTTCCTTCCTCATGAGGTCATCTATTTTGTGAAGTGCACCAGTCCCTCCTGCAGCAAACCACCCCCACAACATGATGCTGCAACCCCCATGCTTCACGGTTGGGATGGTGTTCTTCTGCTTGCAAGCCTCACCTTTTTTCCTCCAAACATAACGATGGTCAGTATGGCAAAACAGTTCAATTTTTGTTTCATCAGACCGAAGGACATTTCTCCAAAAAGTAAGATCTTTGTTCCCATGTGCACATGCAAACTGTAGTCAGGCTTTTTTATGGTGGTTTTGGAGCAGTGGCTTCTTTTGTTTGTACAGATGAACGTGGTACCTTCAGGTCTTTGGAAATTGCTCCCAAGGATGAGCCAGACTTGTGGAGGTCCACAATTTTTTTACTGAGGTCTTGGCTGATTTCTTTTGATTTTCTCATGATGTCAAGCAAAGAGGCACTGAGTGTGAAGGTAGGAGAGTCCTCATAAGGATAGCCGCACCAACATGTGTGTTTGTGCGCACGAGCGAGCGAGAAAAATAGAGAAACAGAGAGATCACGTGTGGAATTACCGGTGTTTAAAGTGGCTCTCGTCAGGAATAACATCACTTCAAATTGCCAAAGTGTAAGTCTCAGCAGCAACGAGTGTCGCCATTCTTGTATATAGCTTTTCTATTGCTAAACAACTGTTTACAATCCCAGTGAATCACGGAGGTGTTCTGACATTGCTCCCGAGAGAGTTTATGTGAGAGCGAAAGAGAGACTATGTGAGCCTGATTAGGGAAAAATACATTGAAACATAAAAAGTTTCACATATCAAAAGTTATTTCGGATAATAGAAACTGTTGTATTGATCAAGTCACAGGGGGTGTGGCTCTATTTGTTGGTCGCAACTCAAGGCTCTGTGTGTGTGTGTGTGTGTGTGTGTGTGTGTGTGTGTTTGGGTGAGACGAGAATGAAAGAGAGAGAGAGAGAGAGAGAGAGAGAGAGAGAGAGAGAGCCCAAGGACACTTTTCAATCTAAACTGAAATAAATTTAGGATATTATAGATATTGTTTGTCATTCTTATCCAATGTACTAAACCAATGTCTTTGTTTTAATTGTTTATTTTGTTGTGGTAGCCTGTAGGGCTCTTTGAAATAACTGAAATAATTTGGAGAAGTGATATGGAACTGTTATGCGGTCAAGACCTGTAACTACTTCATAGCCGTTTACTTGAAAAATAATTGCACACATTAGAACATCCGTCAACCAATCAGAATCAAGCATTCAACAGACCCGTGGTATAATGATCAATAATCACACATGGAGGACTCCAAATAATATGTGCATGTAGCCTACTGTTTAAATATAATTTTAATTACTTCACTTAAGAAATGCATGTATTGCCATTTTCCTCTTAAAATATTCTTAATTCAGTGTATTTTAATAAGTTTAGGCTATGTTTAGTACGAATTAGTGAATTGTTTAATTACTCAATGAATTACTGCTAATAATAACTTGTACAGAAGATACATATTTGAGTTAATTAAAACTTCAAGTTATGGATTGTGGGATATTTTGGACCTTTGGACGTATTTTTTATTTGAAATTAAGTAAAAAAAATTACACGCTGCGTAAACAGTTCTTCATAAACCATTTCTGTGGTGCTGGTGAGATGTCAGCTGAATGTGCCTTTGTGCTTTCCCTATAATCACTGATGTAATTGTACGTTGGAATAAAACAAGACCACCAGCAGATCAAAAGATCTTGACATGTTGCACTGTGGCACTATCATGGTGTATGCAAAAAACATGATGTTCATTTATAGAGAAATGCTCCAACACTGTTTACATTGAGCCTGCTTCATCTCTGATCTGTGCATCTGTGGGATTCTTCTGATGTGGATAAGATGTCACATGCAGCGTGCAAGCGCCCTCTAGCGGCGGATGACTGTATAAACAGCCTTATCAATGTCTGCTGGCTAGTTAATCAATCAAATTATTAACGACAATTAATTGATTAAGGATTATTAACATCCCTAAGCACATACACACACACACACAAAGCATGTACCCTGCAGGATAGGCCGCAGCCCCCTCCTCCTGTCCTGGAGCATCCACATGGACCACAGTGAAGTTCTTCACAATCTCCTGCATCTCCTCAAACTTAAACAGAGTGGAGAAACAGCTCTTACCTGAGTCAGAGAGAAAGACACAAGGAAGGATATTAGAATCAATTTGAACTTTTTTTTTTTCTTTTGCTATTATTTTTTTTCAAAAGACACAAGGACAGTACACTAGTTCCAGGTACAGTCCCTACCTGTAGCTATGGGATTAAAGCTGTTGTAAGCGATTACATTTTTGGAAAACCACAAATGTGTTATGTCAACGAAAATGGCTCTACTACCTGACAGCCATCACTGAAATAGGTGACCTTAGAAATGTCTCTGTAATGTAATTATTTTTACAATACATTAAAATGTAACAGAACGTGACAGCAAAAAAAAAAAAAAAAAAGAACTGAACGTGTTAGCCAATCAGAAAACTTGGAAGTGCCATGGGTAGTGGGGGGTAGGCGGCGGGCGGGCGGTCAATTAGCAGACATTTTTATCCAAACTTACTTATAGTAAATTTATAACAGGGACAATAACCCTGGGTTAAATGAAGCAACTTGTTACAAGGGATGATCTTGATAAGCTCATGGCTTGCTGTTTGCAGGTATTGAACCAGCAACCTTATGGTTACCAGCCCTGAGATTCTACCACTTCATATACATGATTTTTTTTTTATTTTAAATGTAACACTAACAAAGTGTTTTGCTGTATTAGTCAAAATTTAAAGGGTTTTACTTAAATTCTGCCTCATTCCTGTGAATTACTGATGTTTAGAGAATTTTTGTAATTTTAAGACATTGATGTGTGTTTTGCTAATGTTTGAATTTGTTTGAACAAATTATTCTTATTAAGTGAGATTATGAGTGGACATAATAATGTTTTTGGTTGTGACAGAGATACTAAATGATCTGTTGCCTCTTGATGTGTGCCTGACGAAGATCAGTTTGATCAAAATGTTGCTGCTGTTTTTAAATCAATAAAAAGAAATAGTATAACATTGTGCAGATCTACTTCTTCAACTATTTTAGTCACACTCATTAAGCATTAATGTTACCCAAGTGGTAAGAGCAGATGCTCACTTGCATTTGAACCCACAGGTAAAAGGCACTGCGTGTCTACACCGGACGCATCGACACAAACTTTCTAAACCGTTTATTTGTGTTGTTGGCAGTAGTAGCACCAGTGCGTGCACTGCAAAATAGAACGAGACTGTTTACTGTCAGTGCAATGCACAACAATGGACGCTTCCATGGCAGACAGTATCATTGATTATAATGGGTTCTATTGCATTTGACGTGATGCGACTCTCACGTCAGGTGTAGACAGGATGTGAGTGTTAACAGTTGTGCTTGAGATGAACAGTTAAATATATTCAGATGCAATGTGTTGGATGCATGTTATGTGTGAGTTTCAAATATGGCTGATTTCAAGGGGCTGCACGATGTTAGCCAGTCAGAACAGTGGCCATTTACACTGAAGTTTTAAGAAGGTGCTTAGGCCAAAACCGAGCGTTTCAGACAGAGGGCCAGAGACAGGGTGAAAAATGATCATATATTATTAAATTATAACTGTTTTAATGCAAAAAAAAAAAAAAAAAAAAAAAAAGACTTACTAACATTATCAGTGGACCTGAGGGAAGATCTCTATAATAAAAAAAACTATATATAAAAAAAGAGCATTTCATGACCCCATAGTATAAGTAGGCCTATGTACCGATTAACATAATATTAATAATATATTCATAATATACATACATATAACTGATTTAGCAGCAAGGTCCCCTCTTTCAAGATTTCATCTATTAATTTTCAGGGCATTTTGTCTAATGTTCTCTGGTGAAAATTTACTTAAACTCTTAAAGGATTAGCTGACCCAAAAATGAAAATTATGTCAAAACTTACCTAATGTATGACAAGTATGACATTCTTTCATCCATGGACCACAAAAGGAGATGTTAAAAGGAATGTTAGTCTCAGTCAATATTCACTATCATTGTATGTTAAAAAGATGAATGAATGTGAATGGTGACTGGGAATAACATTCTGCCTAACATCTCCTTTTATGTTCCATTTGAATTTCTCTCATCTCGAAAAAACATGAGGTCAGGTAATCATGACAGAATTTTCATTTTTGGGTGAACTACGCTTTTAACTACCTATTTAAGGATTTGTTAAATGTATTTGCCAAGAACAACAATATAAATGTAGGTCAGTACAAGACTGCATCAAATCTTCCTGGGAAACAAGTGACTATTTGAGAATATTGATGAGAACAATGCTTCAGAATGAATTATATTTACACCACAATTGAATTTTTTTTCCTTTTTTTCTCTCCAGACATGTTTTCACAATGTTTTTACTCGGACAAGTGAATGACCAATTTATAATGCTTAATGTTGAGCTCTGCTATATACTTTAAATGTCATTTCATCTGAATAAGGGCACGTTTACACGACAACGATGTACTAAAAATGGAAACGTTTTTCCTTTGCGTTTTTGACAATTTTCGCATATAGACGACAACGTTGTCAAAATGATACCCGTTCACACGGAGCCATGAAAACGATTAAAAACGCTGTATCATGCATGCCAGGTCAGTAGTTGGCGATGTCACCTTGTAAAGAAACACTACGTGCCTGCGCACATAAGCATTCTTCCACAGAGCGGTGAATACAAACAATGAAGATGGCGATTGCTGGTCGTAGTAGTGATGCAGTAAATCTACACTTTGCTGGAGAAGCGTCAATAAACTCAAAACCTTGAGCAGCACAAACACAGCCCTGTAGTCCGCCACTGTAGTTTTGAATGTCTCGCGCATTGTTTTGAAGTACTCGTGCGCATGCCTATAGACTGAACACGTAATACTCATGCGCATGACGTCATCGTTTTCACAAATTCGCGTTTTTGTATGTTTACATAGAGACGATAATGGCATCGTTTTCAAAAACTTGCACTTTGAAACCCGTTTACAAAAGTTTGTGTTTTCAGGCCCCAAAACGCCGTTGTCGTGTAAACAAACAGCCAAAATGCATAAAATGTTTTCAGTTTTTAGTTGAAAACGTTGTCGTGTAAACGGCCCCTAAAACTAGAGGCACAAACTAAGAAAAGTAGTGTAAGAGTAGAGTAAAATTTCAATTTCAGTCATTTCAGTTTTAGTATACCAAATTTTACTCTCCCCTAAAGTGCATAAAGCCCACCCCCCAATATGAGCCATGTAAGGGGGAAATGAATTTCCTGCCCTGTGGTAGAAAAATACCTACTTCGGTAGGCATGATTAATAGCTTTAATTTTTTAAAGGGCAATTTGAATATAATTAAATCACAGTAAATAAATCCTTTATTTTGGCATCCCTAAAATTAAATATTACTGTTTGTGATTTTTTTTTGTTTTTTTGTGAATTATAGTGTAAAATATTATACACCACTATTGAACAGTTTGTGCAAGTAATGAAATCCACTTTTTCTACATGAATATGTGCATCGAAGACAGTGGATGCACGCCCATTGAGCCCCATCACGCCATGCTTCAATGGGAGTCTATGGAAAATTACTGTGCCATTAGAATTCATGGGAGTACAGATTGCTGTTCATTGTACAAGAGGCTCTAAACACATAATTTTGTGTCCCATCTGGATGCTGTGCTTCTTTTGGAGTCTATGTGAGCGCATTTGCATTGAATCTGCATCTGATTGCCTTTTGGACACTAGGTTTACAATCAAAAGGCAATCATTAAAAAATAATTTTTTAATGAAAATTAGTGTCCTTAATATTTTCCCTATGTAGTAACTGTTTTATAAAAACAATAAGGCCATGCTATATTGTGAATGCTGTGTGTTGTGCCAAACAACTCTCGTACCGTATTGCTTTTACTGTCTATCATGTTTATTGCTATGTTTTCAACAACATCAGTTAGTATAATTACTGTTATTAGTGTATGTTTTGGTCCAGTTCAATTTGATGGTTGTTACTACGTTTGTGCCACATGGGATGAACTGTTTCTGTAAACTGCTTTTCTATATACAGTATACTGTATATATACAGTATATATTGATTTTGGCAAATGTGACTGATTCAATTAGTGTCAATCCATCTCCTGAATGCATTTGTTGATTTGACACTATTGGAGTTAGGTTGGCTCTTACAGAGAATTTACAACACAATACTTCAATTAAAACTTAATTTCATCCAGCACAGCTTCTGTATATGAGTGTACGATTATCAATAAACCTCGACAAAGCGCAGGTATTAGTTGTGTTTTTATGATTTTGTAATGTTTTAAATCTGACTTACTCTCCATTCCCACATCATGGATGGTCAATATAGCGGGTCTGCGCGTGTTTACTGTGCCATGAATTGTCACATGGAGCACACCGTGAGGGGTCTCGATATTGTATTCCTAAAACACACAGAGAAAGAGGTGAATACAGAGAAAGAGGTGAATACAAAGTAAAACATGAAGCATGTGTGTCTATAATAGAACATATGGAAAAGAATAATACATAAGAGAGATTGTGCATAGCATATGGCCAGCACACTTTTAACCCACCTGGCCTTGGTCCAGCAGTATCCTGGCTGCAATGTCTGCTCCCTGCACAGAAACAACCACAACAATTTCACACGCTCACAGCATGTTTCATCATGCACCAGTTACTTTAAAATATTAAATAAAACATTTAACGTTTCCAACTCATTGAACTCACAATAACTTTGTCAGTTGACAAATACATGTTTACCAACAATTCATACAAAAGATAAAAAGTGTAACAAATCAAGTTATAAAGCATATCTGTGCTGTGCGATATACTGTATAAAATTTCTGAAGAGCAGGTTTTGAAGTATAAACTACACAGCAAAAAATGTTTTGGCACATAACTTGAAAAATGCATATTATGTGGAAACATCAAAATAAACTGGTTTTAAATTAATAATATTATTTACTATAACTAAATCAACCTGACAATATTGAGGTACACCAATACAAGTAGTCCAATACAAGTCGGTAGAAATAGCTATATTCACTTTTCACAGAGCAAAACAATAGGCTAGAGACCGTACACTACAGTGATTGTACCACAGTTAAAGGCTGGTGTTAACCACACGCTACTAGTTAACACTTATGAAATGAGGAGGAAGAATGCCATATAAGGGTTCAGGTTTTTTCCTACTTTTTTTTTTTTTTTCATACTTAAGCTCCATTTGACATTTACATAGCTTTCAGGTCAAACCCATATTAAATCTGATATATCACAATATATTACATAAAGTATGCCTGTATAAATTTATACAGACATACTTTATGTAATATATATATATATATATATATATATATATATATATATATATATATATATATATATATTAAGCACATATACTTGCACATATTTTATATGTAAATACAATGCTTATTTTTTTATTTTCATATTAATAGACTATATTAAATCAAGTCAAATTAAGTCAAAGACTCATCAAGGTTATGCTGTATAATAATTCTTATTTTTACATTGCTTCAAAATTATCTTTGTACTTTTTCTGCAGAACACAAACGAAGATTTTTAGAAGAATATCTCAGCTCTGTTGGTCACAACAATGCAAGTGAATGGTGATCAGGCCTTTGAAGCTACAAAATGGAGATAAAGTCATCCATACAGCTCCAGAGGTTTAATCAATGTCTTCTGAAGCAATCCAGTTGGTTTTGGTTGAGAACGAACCAAAATACAACACCTTTTTCACTGAACATCTTGCCATTGCAGTCTCTAGGCACAATTAATATTTCAAGCTCGATTACATTTCCTAGTGCTTGACGCACGAGAAGAGCGCTAGATGGCGCTATAGGAAGTATAATCGAGCTTGAAACCATGATCGCCAAGAAGAGTGCTGTCAAGATGTCCAATGAAAAAAGGAGTTACATTTTTTGTCTGTTCTCACCCAAACCCAACTGGATCGCTTCAGAAGACAATGATTAAACTACTGGATCCTAATGGATTATGTTTATTCAGACTTTCTCTGCTTTTTGGAGCTTCAAAGGCCTGATCACCATTCACTTGCATTGTATGGACCTACAGAGCTGAGATATTCTTCTAAAAGTCTTCGTTTGTGTTCTGCACAAGAAAGAAAGTCATACATATCTTAGATGGCATGGGGGTGAGTAAATGATGAGAGAATTTTCATTTTTGGGTGAAGTTTTAGTGCTCACTAAAAACCGGCTCACTGACAATACATGTTTCAAGTCATTTCAAGTTCATTTATATTTAGACGTGACCAGAAGTGGAGTTGTCCAATTCAGTTAGATGTTTACTCTGTAAATAGTCTCTCTACTTTAATCAGCTTGTCCCATTCAAAGCGATTTGCGGAAACCTTCTGAGAGCATGAGCGGGCATTATCGCTTATTGACAGCGTATAGAACAAATCATTCCGAAGTTGAGGCAACATCTCTCCTTACGTGACTTTTCACCTGTATTCACTCAAAGGTGTAGAGAACAAACATAAGTGTCTACTGTTTGTTCGGAATACTACTAGACTAATTTACTACTGTTCTTACAGAATACTGCACAGTATACACTCATACTGGTTATTATTTTTTAAAGAGTAGGCCTTATTCACCAATAAACATTTCAAATTGTAGTATGCTACATTGTTGTCACATGACCTCAACACATTGAACATTTAATTCAGTGAGTGCTGTCCACGTGCGAGACTTTCATGTATGATGTCTGAAAGGCATAAAGCTGCGTGAGTGAATTTGTGTGCACACACACACGTGTGTCTGACCTTCACAGCGTCCAGTTGACCTGGCAGTAAAGGCTTCTCTTCAGTCATGGCGATCTCCTGCATTTCAGTCGTCATGGTTATCGGTTATGCTGTCCTGGAACGTGAATTGTATGCATCATAAACAACATTAAACCACCCTCTTAACAACAAGTGCACACTCTCATGCACACACACTCTCTCACATACACTCTGCATGTCCATATTTTACCCATCTTATTTAGAAATTACAAAAAGAACAAATTAACAGCAAGAGAGAGAAAGTGAGAGAGAGCGAGAGAGAGAAAACATTTAAAAACATATTCAACACATATTTCTTTCTAAAGCATCTTCTAAATGAACCCTTAAAGTGGTGTGAGAAGTTTAACTGGTCTCTCGATCATATTGGTTGAGCACATTTTGATGTTCAGATATCCTGTTCAAAAAGTCTGAGGCATCCCACTTGTGATATGTTGAGCGCAACAAATTCACTAGTTATTACAGCCGTTTTCTAGACTACAGGATTTTCACCAGCATCATTTCAGAATGTAAACTGCAGCAAAATCAGCAATAATGTTGGATAATTTTCGTGATATTTTCAAAGGCACGTATATTTTATGATGTAATATAGTTTCAGAGGACTAACAGCTAAGCAAGCATGGCCAAATAATTCAATTAAAAAATCATAATTTTAAACCAAGAAGTTCATTTGTAGATATAAACATTTTTTATAGCTTTTGACCACTAGGCGGATCTTGGCCCTTAATTACGGGATCAGTTACACCAACTGCATGTAAGGTAGTATGATTGGACATCACTGATTACGACTGTAAAAAAAAAAAAAAAAAAAAAAAAAAAAAATTAGTATAAAAAACCTAAATAGAATTGCTTATAATACAATTTATAATAACTTTTGACCAATAGGTGGCGCTGTCACCAAATGTATGTGGTGCGATCAGGGTGAAACCAAGTTTCATATCAATACGCCAAAGCTTTGCCGAGATACAGCCTCCAAACCTTTTTGGTCTCATGCCATCTATTTCACTGATGCATTATTCAAGAGAACCGTTTGATCTATGTAAAAGCTTTTGATAAACTTTGACGTGAGTGTCTCTTGATGATATGCAACAAATTTTGAGCGAATCGGACTTCGAAAAAGTAGGTTTTCAATTAAATTCAACATGGCAGACCATATAGCCGACCATAGAAAATTGAGTACATCCCTGTACTTGACATTACTCAAGAAATCTAGAGTGAGGAAAAACAGAATGATAGGACAAATTAATCAAATGTTATAAGCAGTTTTACACATTTCATAATAACTTTTGACCACAAGGTGGTGCTGGCCCAACACTTTATAAGAGACTAATCTCATGATTTTAGGCCAAACTATTCAGATATAATAAGCAATAATAGCCATTTTTGGGGCCTGGGTAGCTCAGCAAGTAAAGATGCTGACTACCACACCTGGAATCACAAGTTCGAATTCAGAGCGTGCTAAGTGTCTCCAGTCAGGCTTTCTAAGCAACCAGTTGGCCCGGTTGCAAGGGTGGGTAGAGTCACATTGGGTTAACCTCCTCGTGGTCGCTATAATGTGGTTCTCGCTCTCGGTGGGGCACGTGGTGAGTTGTGCATGGATGTCGCAGAGAATAGCCTGAAGCGTCCACATGTGCTAGGTCTCCACGGTAACACGCTCAAAAAGCCACGTGATAAGATGCGTGGATTGACGGTCTCAGACGCAACTGAGATTCGCCCTCCGCCACCCGGATTGAGGCGAGTCAATACACCACTATGAGGACTTAGAGCGCATTGGGAATTGGGCATTCCAAATTGGGGAGACAAGGGGAGAAAAAAATAACAACTTTTTCCTGACCACTAGGTTGCGCTGTGCCAAAACTGTGCAGGTTTCCTCAGGTCATGCTTGTGATGACATATACCATGTTTAGTGTTAATACACTAAAGCATTGGGAAGATACAGCCTCACATACATTTTGGCATTATCGCAAATGAATTCGCGGAAGTGTTAATTGAGAACAGTTTGGTCTATCAAAAAGCTTTTGATAACTTTTTGTCCCTAGACGATACATGAAAAAGTTTGTGCAAATTGGACATACAGTGCATCCGGAAAGTATTCACAGTGCTTCACTTTTTCCACATTTTGTTATGTTACAGCCTTATTCCAAAATAAATTCATTATTTTCCTCAAAATTCTACAAACAATACCCATAATGACAACGTGAAAGAAGTTTGTTTGAAATCTTTGCAAAATTTATAAAAAAAAAAACGAAAAAAATAAAAAAAATAAAAAAAATAAATCACATGTACATAAGTATTCACAGCCTTTGCTCAATACTTTGTTGAAGCACCTTTGGCACAAATTACAGCCTCAAGTCTTTTTGAGTATGATGCTACAAGCTTGGCACACCTATTTTTGGGCAGTTTCTCCCATTCTTCTTTGCAGGACCTCTCAAGCTCAATCAGGTTGGATGGGGAGCGTTTTTCAGATCTCTCCAGAGATGTTCAATCAGGTTCAAGTCTGGGCTCTGGCTGGGCCACTCAAGGACATTCACAGAGTTGTCCCGTAGCCACACCTTTGTTATCTTGGCTGTGTGCTTAGGGTCATTGTCCTGTTGGAAGATGAACCTTCGCCCCAGTCTGAGGTCCAGAGCACTCTGGAGCAGGTTTTCATCAAGGATGTCTCTGTACATTGCTGCATTCATCTTTCCCTCGATCCTGACTAGTCTCCCAGTTCCTGCCGCTGAAAAACATCCCCACAGCATGATGCTGCCACCACCATGCTTCACTGTAGGGATGGTATTGGCCAGGTGATGAGCGGTGCCTGGTTTCCTCCAGACATGACGCTTGCCATTCCGGCCAAAGAGTTCAATCTTGTGCCTTTTACTGAGGAGTGGCTTCCGTCTGGCCACTCTACCATACAGGCCTGATTGGTGGAGTGCTGCAGAAGGTTGTTCTTCTGGAAGGTTCTCCTCTCTCCACAGAGCTCTGTCAGAGTGACCATCAGGTTTTTGGTCACCTCCCTGACTAAGGCCCTTCTCCCACGATCGCTCAGTTTGGCCGGGCGGCCAGCTCTAGGAAGTGTCCTGGTGGTTCCAAACTTCTTCCATTTACGGATGATGGAGGCCACTGTGCTCATTGGGACCTTCAATGCTACAGAAATTTTTCTGTACCCTTCCCCAGATCTGTGCCTCAATACAATCCTGTCTCGGAGGTCTACAGACAATTCCTTGGACTTCATGGCTTGGTTTGTGCTCTGACATGCACTGTTAACTGTGGGACCTTATATAGACAGGTGTGTGCCTTTCCAAATCATGTCCAATCAACTGAATTTACCACAGGTGGACTCCAATCAAGTTGTAGAAACATCTCAAGGATGATAGGTGGAAACAGGATGCACCTGAGCTCAATTTTGAGTGTCATGGCAAAGGCTGTGAATACTTATGTACATGTGATTTTTTTTTTCGTTTTTTATTTTTAATAAATTTGCAAAGATTTCAAACAAACTTCTTTCACATTGTCATTATGGGGTATTGTTTGTAGAATTTTGAGGAAAATAATTAATTTAATCCATTTTGGAATAAGGCTGTAACATAACAAAATGTGGAAAAAGTGAAGCGCTGTGAATACTTTCCGGATGCACTGTATGGTCTAGGAGAAGTTTAAAAAGTAGGTTTTTCCGAAAGGAGGAAAATCTAGTGGGCAGAGCTCAAAAACGACGCAAGTCTAGAGATGCGTTATGACTCAAGAAATCAGAGGGAAAATAATTTTGGTTAATACTTTATAATAACTTTCATTAATAAATCTTTAACAAACATTATGTAATGCTTAACAGATCATTAGTTAATGTATATTTAAATAGTTAGAAATACGAGAACGCATTTGTTAATGTTAACAATGAATTTAACTAACATTACATAATGCTGAATGTAAATTAAAATCTTTACAAATGTTAAGCTTTCATTCCAACCAGGCTTTGCACTCTTTAACATCTATAAAATAATATTTTAACAGTTACATAATAATTAACAGATCATTTGTTAATGTACATTCAAATGCTTACAGATGTAATTCAATTTTTTCATAAATTATTTATAAATGAGCTCATGCACTTTTTTTACATTTGCAAATGTTTTTAGAAATTATTAGTATTTTTCACCACTTCAAACACTATTCATGTTTAAAAAATATTCATTAATGTCCAGCTAATTAGTAACCAAGGTCTGTAAAAGCCACACACTTACTGTTTGTTTATTGATGAAAGCATGATTTTTTTATTAATTATTTGTTCATATTTTTGCAGTACCCAATTTGCAGTACCCAAGATGAAACTATTCATACATTTTAAATGTTTATAAAGGTTTAATAATGATTATTTATGTCTTCAAAAAACAGCAAAAGACACATATTTTTAATGAGCATGACCATAAACTCATAAAATAAAAAATGAAAATTCTTGTTGCACTCTAATCTCTGTCTTGAATAGTACTTTTTTGATGCAATTAAAACTTTATAATACAGTACTTTTTGTGCTACGGTCTCCTTAAAGGCGGTTTTACACGTGACGCTGTCACCGCGCTTTCCCTACTCATTTTCAATGAGAGAGAGGCGGCAAGCGGCAAAACAGTTGAAGTGGTGTCGCTTTCCAAGCTCGTTCACGAGAAACCTGCCGCTTTGTTGTGCACGACTGCTTATGGTGCACACCGCGCAAGAAAAAAATATTTTATATCTTTCCGAGGCTGCTGCTTGTCACTGACCAATCAGAGCTGAATTTATTCACAACCTATCAAATGACACTTAGCTTTTATGTAGTCAGAAACAACATGGAGATGAATATACTCGCTGTTGCTGAATTTCCCCCTGACAAATAACGTTTCTCTGAGTGTATATAGAGACATAAATAGTAAAACAGCCTCGTGGAAAGCTGTGAGTGGATGAGTCGGTGTACCGGGTGAAAACAGACTATGGAAACATGTATAGCTTATGTTTGGAAAATAGACTTTGCAATGTATACAAATGGGCCATGGACAGTATACTTTAATTTTCTCTTCTGCAACAGGTGTCAGATAAACACAAAATATAATTGCCCAGGCGGGTTATTGGCAGAGTGTTTTGTAGATTTTGAATGTTCATTTGTTGCCCTCCCATTTTAATTATTGATGTGATGTTATTTATACTATACTAATTTGCCAATAAAAATATGAAATAACATGCAGTCTGTTTCTTTAGTCATTAAAAATATGCAGAACTCTTCAAATGTGGAGACAGGTGGCAAGATGCCATCAATATTTACAATGACATAGTTTAGCCTTAATTCTATAATTTTACATTTATATAACAAATAGCTCATTCCAATATTTATAGTTATAAAACATTTTTTGAATCAATATGTGGCATTTTATTTAGGTTCAATCACTTATATGAAAATTAATACAATATTTACAGTAATCGCCTCATAGACACAGTATCTGAGCTGAAGCAGTGGGTGGCATTTTTGCACTTCTACTGGTGCGTTTCGCACATTTTATTTTCAGTTACAAGTATATTGTTTTGTGGTTTGACAGCTTGAATGAAAGACCTAGTTTCTACATACTGAGAAATTGCATAATAAACGTCACCATTTCTAATCGTTCACTTTACACAGTTTCACCATTTTCATAAACTAACCTGCTCATCAACGTCACTTTGTTCATTCTTGAAGTACAAAAACCTTTCGTTACTTTGGACAGCTATCTCCTGCGCCGCATTACCTCGTCCTGTGTGTGTGTGTGTGTATTTGTGTGTAAGTGAGAGAGATATATATTATATCGCCCTCTTGTAGTCTCCCAATGGTATTACGCCAGACTGTTAAACAGAATTGGGCTTCTAATTTAAATGTCAGCTAATTTTAAAATATTGATGCCTCAAAAATATTTGGTTAAAATAACGAGCCGATCAGTAATCGTTATATCGATATTTTATGACAACCCTAGTATTTATAAATGAATTACTCTAGTTTTAAAATCTTCCCCTTCTGCTCCCAGATGTTATGACATCCTCTGATTTCCTAGCTAATTACACTTTAACATCAAAACCATGTATCTAGATAGAAAACACTAGACCGGAAGTTCAAAGACAAAATTATCACGATGGCTGTGCAATTGTTTCTCTGGCGCATAAGGTGAAAACATGGTCACGGTTAGGCACATTAAGTCATTTTCTGTAGATCTGAAGTAGGCTGTGATTTTTTTTTTTTTTACCATCAAGAATTCATGTCTGTATCAAGCATACAACTAAATTTAACAAACCACCCCTTACACAAACTGCTACAGTAGCTCCAAATGCAGTGTCCATAAAGGTACTAAATACATTTCCATTTTTCATTTTGCAGATGCCATTATCCAAAGCAACTTCCAAAATGACGAAGGATACAACATAGGCGATTCATCTTAAGGCGGATTTACACAGGACGCGGTGGGCGGCTGGCTTTGCTTGCGATCTTGTCGCTACTCATGTGAATGTAAAACACCTGTACAAATGTTAAAAATGTCAAAATAATATTGGGAGGAGACTTTAATCTTTTGATGGACTCAGTCCTTGATCATAGTGAAGCAAAAGTGTTTAAGCCCCCTAGAGCAACACTGACACTTCACAGGATGTGTAAAAATTTTGGTCTTGCGGATATTTGGCGACTTTTGAACCCATCTGGTAGGGACTATACATTTTTTTCATCAGTCCATAAGATTTATTCTAGAATAGATTTTTTTTTTATTTTTTATTTTTTTAAGTCCCTCATTTCATCTGTTGTTGATTGCTCAATTGGAAACATCTTAGTCTCAGATCATGCCCTGGTGAGTTTAGAGATTTTGCCACATACGGAGAAAACGAAGTCATATAGTTGGCGCTTTAATGTATCCCTTTTGCAAAATCCTGATTTCCAACAAATGTTAAAGACTGAAATCAATGTTTATATGGAGACCAACAGGTCCTCAGTATCCTCTGTGGGTGTGGCTTGGGAGGCACTTAAGGCAGTTCTTAGGGGTCGGATCACAAGTATGCCTCATTTACCAAAAACTCCAAAGCCCGAGAACTCGTGGAGTTGGAAGAGAATATTAAAAGTGCAGAGGCAGAGCTGAAATGCAAAATGTTGTCTGATGGCCTCAGAGAATTGACCCGATTGAAATACAGATATAATGCTATTTTGTCACAGAAAGTGGAGTTTTGGTTATTCAGGGCAAGACAGTCATACTTTGAGTCGGGGGATAAAGCAGGGAAGCTTTTGGCTAGATATATAAAGCAGAGAGAGTCTTTTTCTACCATTCCCTCAGTGAAATCTGCTGGTGTTGACATTTTTTTACCACGGCCATTGATATTAATAATGCCTTAAAAGAGTTCTATCTTGATCTTTATTGTTCCAAGTCTTCATCTACTGATGAAGATATTAGAAAATTTATAAAAAATTTATAAAAGATAAAAAAAACAACTCCCTAAATTGATGACTGAGCAAAAAAATGATCTTGATTCTGACATAACCTTGGAGGAGCTTGACGAGGTAATTAAGGTATGGTAGAATGGGATTATCTTTTTAAGATTTTGGAAAGGTATGGGTTCGGGAGTATATTCATTGGTTGGATTATGTTACTTTATAGACACCCTGTAGCAGCGGTACAAACAAATGTATTAATTTCAGATTATTTTACTCTGAATAGGGGCACTTGGCAGGGTTGCCCTCTTTCCCCATTATTGTTCTGTCTTGCCCTGGAACCATTAGCAGCTGCGATAAGAAAGGAGGATGATTTTCCAGTGGTGATGGCGGGAGGTGTGGCGCATAAGCTTCTGCTTTACGCAGATTATATTTTATTATTTGTCTCTGACCCTACAAGATCTATGCCTTGCCTCCACAGAATTATTAATTCCTTTTCCAAGTTCTCAGGATACAAAGTCAATTGGTCTAAATCCGAAGCTTTGGCTCTGACAGCGTATTGTACAGTAACGGCCTTCCAGCCAAGCTCCTTCCAGTGGCTCAAACAGGGCATTAGGTATTTGGGTATTTTATTCCTAGCAAATTTGTCTGATTTAGTTAGAGTTAATTTTGACCCCTTAATAAAAAGGTTTTTGAGTGATGTGGACAGGTGAGCTTCATTACATTTATCGATGATTGGGAAGATTAATGTTATTAAAATGAACTGTTTTCCAAAATTCAACTACCTGCTACAGTCACTCCCTATAGATGTCCCCCTCTCTTATTTCAAGCAATTTGACAGCATTGCAAAGTCCTTCATTTGGAATGGTAAACATCCCAGACTACATTTCAACAAATTATATAGGCAGATTGATAAAGGTGGGCTAGGCCTACCCAAGCATATTATTATGCGTTCGGTCTCAGGCATTTGGCTCATTGGTCGCTTCCACTTGAAAGAGCCCCTCCCTAGTTTTCTATTGAACATGAAGTCCTTGCCCCTATTTCACCATTGCAAAGTCTTTCTATCAAACTAACTGGAGAAGTTAAGTCACACCCTGTTATTTCACATTTGCATGTGATTTGGACAAGAGTGGCCAGAGTATTTAATTCAGACATTTATTTATATGTTGCCACAAGCATATGGCTGAACCCCAAATTATGTTTCAATAAGTCCCCTTTCTGTTGGTCAGAGTGGATTGTGAGGGGGTTGCTACACTCGGCGACCTGTATGAGAGTGGAGAGTTGAGATCTTTTGAGAATTCTGGTCATCATTTTGGGATTCCCAGATCTCAGTTTTATAGGTATTTACAGCTGCGCCACATGCTCTGTACGGTTTTTGGGAGTACCACACACCCCCCTAAGGCAGCAGATGCTTTGGGAGAGGTGCTTACTGCTTTTGGAAAAGGTCATGAGGCATCAGTGTATTACTCCCTGCTAATTCAGAGTCTGGGGGATGAAGCTTTAACTTCTATCAAGAGATTATGGGAGAAAGATCTGAATTTGGTACTGGAGGAAGGAATGTGGACTAGGATTCTAAAAAATGTCAAGTCTGCATCTAGAGATGCAAGGGTTTGCCTTATGCAATTTAAGATTTTACATAGATTTTACTGGACCCCCTCTAGATTATATAAACTTGGTCTTAAAGACACACCCACCTGCTGGCATTGCCAATCAGAAGTTGGAGACACAACTCATGCCTTTTGGGGGTGTGTGTTAAGATTCAAGATTTTTGGTTGAGGGTTCAGAGTTATTTGTGTGAAGTTTTTGACTATTTGGTTTGTTAAATTAAGCTTAACATTGTCTTTGTGTTTGTTTTTGAGTTGCCACAGTATGCAATAGACTGGTCAAAAATGGCAAAAAAGAAATTGCTTTCTCTAGAAACTCATCAGTCAATCATTGTTTTGAGGAATAAAGGCTATACAATGCTTGAAATTGCCAAAAAAACTGAAAAGATTTCATACAAACGGTGTACACTACAGTCTTCAAAGACAAAGGACAACTGGCTCTAACAAGGACAGAAAGAGATGTGGAAGGCCAGATGTACAACTAAACAAGAGAATAGTACATCAGAGCCTCTAGTTTGAGAAATAGACACCTCACATGTCCTCATCTGACAGCTTCATTGAATTGTACCCGCTTAACACCAGTTTCATGTATAACAATAAAGAGAAGACTCAGGGGTGCAGGCCTTATGAGAAAATTTGCAAAGAAAAAGCCACTTTTGAAACAAATACAAAAAGAAAAAAGTTTAGAATGGGCAAAGAAACACAGACATTGGACAACAAATAATTGGAAAAGAGTGTTATGGATCTTAACCCCATTGAGCTTTTGTGGGATCAGCTAGACTGTAAGGTGCGTGAGAAGTGCCCGACGAGACAGCCACATCTATGGCAAGTGCTACAGGAAGTGTGGTGTGAAATGTCACCTGATTATCTGGACAAACTGACAGCTGGAATACCAAGGATCTGCAAAGCTGTCATTGCTGCACGTGGAGGATTTTTTTATGAGAACACTTTAAAAGTAGTTTAAGAAGTTCTGAACATTTTTTCCAAATTGTAATAGTAATTTTTCACGTTATTCATGTCCTGACTATAAATTGTGATCAGTTGAATGCCACTTTGGTGAATAAAAGTACCAGTTTCTTTCCATAAGAGCAAACGTTTTTCAAACAAAACAGTAGTGAAATAGGACCCTCAACTGACAAATAATAAATCAGAATATGGCATTAAACCTCAATAATCCGCTGCAACGACAACACAATGAGAACACGCAAAATGATTGACAGACATAAATTGTCAGAGACCACGGTCCGAGGACACATTTTTGTTTGAGTTTACAGAGTCTAGAGTGGTCACAGAGGCCGGTGAGATATCTCATGACACTTATTTCAGTGATATCTTTCAGGGAGTAGGAAAACATTTTTGCATACCTTTCCATGAAAAAAATTGCTTACAGGAACTTTAAGGCACAAACCTTTACTGGTGTTACACTTCTGTACCACTACCAAACTGATTTCATGTAACTGCATCTCAACAAACCAGTTCTTTCCCACTGCAGTAACAGTTCTTCAATCCTACAGATTACTATTCTATAAAGACACTTTCCCCATACTGCCTGCCATACTCAAACGTCCCCCCAGACCATGTGTTTTGTCATGTATTTATATACTCTCTCTGTGAAAAGGCTGTGCAACACTGTGGTGTTATGTTCATTGTCTATGCAACACTTGGGTGGGTCAGTTGTTTTGTGTCCTGTATTTCTCCGCATTTTTATTATTATTATTTTTATGTGTTTTGCAAATGGAATGTCTAGGTATGTGACAATGTGTTGCCTGTGTTTAATAGTGTGTTTTTTCTGCAAGATGTCTTGGAAGTTGTTGATGTATGATGGGACATGCTGTACCAAAAGCAAATTCTACAAACAGAGTGGCCATGGCCATTAAACAGAATCTGATCTGAACCCAAGTTTTATGTATATTTTATAGTCGTGCTTCAACAACAATGGCGGGCAGTCATGTGCATTTGTTTATGTTTATCAGCGAACCTGGTCGTGATCGGTGAATGTTGTAAAGCCTATAGGCCTTCTATATCTGTCAGGATCCTGTCACTTTGGTCATTCATGTTTACTGTGTGGTGACAGGATCCTGACTAGTGATCGATCGATATGGGTTTTAATGGCCGATGTTGATATCCAGAGAGCAGGGTGGCCAATTGGCTGATACAATGCCGATATAACACAATTTAATATAGTAAATAACATAAACTTTCAGAAAAATGAATAAACTCTTATTTAGCACTACTGAATATTTACTAATTTCGCACTAAACTTTAACTTATAATAATAATATAAAACAGAAAAATAGAAAATAATATTGTATTTTAAATGGTAAATAGAAGTTTCTTCTGATTTCTGTTCAGTCATAAAATTGTAGTAATTTATTTGCACAAGAAATTGTTAATATATTAGGAAGAAGGAAATAACAGTACACACAGTAGTCCAGCAACCATGCATGGCATGTGCACATTAACATTCGTATTTAAAAAAAATAAATACAGAATCAAATGAATTACACATACAGTGCATAGTGAATATGACATGTTCTTATAGCGCACTTACTTTTCAGTTACACTTACGCACACATGCGGATTCAGTGCGAGCAGCAATCTCCTGACAGTTTAAATGGCCTGGATCGCCTGCTTGGATTGTCACGGACTGACCGTCATGTTTTGTGAATCAGAGGAACTTTTGATCCTGATCTTGAAGTTTTAATTCTGGCTGACAGAATATGCACTTCAGAGGAAGATATTAGATGAGCGCTCAATGGGAAAAAAAACTTTGGATTTTCATGAGATTAGTGAATTACATCTGTTTAAACGAGATATCTGCATATTTGCAGATGGTAGAGGCTGATAGAATACGTGCTTTAGAGGTAAATAAATAAGTGCTCCACAGGATGCTGGATCTGCTGAAGCTGTGTGAGGTTGGTTTATTACATCCGTTTAAACGAGATATGCGCATATTTGCTGACGGCATATGATATTACTTTTATTGATATTTGCCTTTTTATCAATAGACAAGTCAGTTAAAAGTCACAGGAAACTGTTGAGGAAGGGAGAATGAAACAAGCGAGCACTTTAACATTATGAGGTCAAACGCGTCTGTTGCGGCTCTGATATGCAGACCGTTTAAATGAGACTTTGTTGCACACTGGTCAATTATTGTAGTAACATGACGGCATGTAACAACAAAACGAACCGTGATTGGTCGTTTACATGTCTCAGTCGCTTCACATGCAAGCAGGTGATTCTCAGCACCCTCAAGAAACAAATCAGCCAAATGGGAAAATGTATAGGCTGATGCCGATAATGAACAAATTTCAAATATCGGCCAAGGCAATATATCGGTTGACCGCTAATCGTGACACCCATGTTCTGTGTTTGTGTTGAGCACATGGCTCAGTGTTTATTTCCTGGCCATGTGCTCTGTCTGTCTTTGTTCATGTCTCTGTGTGAGCGCACAGCTTCGGGTTTGAGTCCCTTGCAGTGCGCTCTTCTGTCTAGTTTGTTTTCATCTTTGGAGCTTGGTGAATGGGTCCTGACTCATTGGTCTAGTTCGGTCTTGGTTTTAGCATCGGGGTCCGGACACTCATGCTCTATATCTCGTCTTTGTGAGGACATGGCTTCTGTCAGGTTTTGTTTGCCATGTACTCTCCTGTCTCACATCTAGGCCCCACCCCCTTGTTACTTTGTTATTAGTTAATTTGCCTCAACTGCCTTCCCTTCTTAACCTCCTCATTTCCTTCCCTAATTAATCTCCTTGTCTTCTCTGTCCTGTGCCAGCTCATTGTGGTTGTTGACCCTGTTAGGTGTCTGTCTAGTCCTGTTGTGTTCTGATGCAGTCCTGTTCCTCCAGCCCAGCCAGTCTGATCGTCGCCTGTCCTGGACTTTGGCTTTTTCCCCTACAGGGTAGTTTTTGTTTGTTTTTGTTTACTTTTGCATAAATAAAGCCCATAACTTCTAACTCTGCATTTGAGTCCTCGCCTTCTCTCCACGAACCCTAACAATATCCCTATACATAAACAGGCAAAAGCAATGCAGTTTATTTAATTTTTCTTTTATTTAATTAATTTGTGTTTGTTTGTATGCAGACCAATAATTTGTTGAGTACTGTAGGTTCGACTTAAATATTTTTCATTTGCTTTTTGTTCTTTTCTATAATCTCCTGATTATTTTAGATTTTATACACCCAGAGCCGCTAAGTTCAGTGTAAGCCACTCTGCAAAAATAGGCTCAACCCTGAAACTAACCGCACACTGACAGGTCTGGGACGCTTCAACTCTTAACTCACACTTGCAGTGTGTTTGCTGTAATCTATTAATATGGGCGGCGAAACAAAAACGCACTGCTCATGTCTCGCTCACGCACCCCGCTCACTTTTTCTGCATTCCATACTAAGTCGGAGGTAGGAATATCCAACACATGCACAGTCTTCCAGATGCTAGCTAGCTGGCTGTCTAGTAGCTATTTCATATGCAAATTAGGTGAAAACGTTGGCATACACAAACAATTCTTCTTAACGTCCTCGTGTACATTTATTGTATTTTGCATATACAGACATTTCCTGCAGTGAAATTACTTAAGTTTGTTTTTATGCTTCACAAAACCCAGCTCCAGTTTCAGCTAGGAGGTCGCACCTTGGAAATGATGTCAAATGATGCTACTCGCTGAAGTCGGGGTTGATCGATCTACCACAAGTTCACAAGTCGGATGTCCGAGATCAAGTGCCGTTCCAGTCATTATTTTCAGTTCAGAGGTGGGAAAATATAGAATTCTTAGTTGCCTGGAACGCAGCATAAATGTTCATTCTTTTGTGTTCATATGGTCTTGTGGACGTCATCATTCACTGCAGAAGTTGTGTTCTTCAGGATTAGAATTTAAGTACCAATAATGCATAAAATTACCCGGCTGTGTTCCTGATAAGGTCAAATAACAAGGATGCATCGGATGGTGACTTGAGGACAAGAACCCAGTACTATGGTGGCAGAAGGATATTATCGTTGTGTTTTACACACTATATCGTATATTTCATTTAATCTCCATGTATGTTTTAAGACCAACTTTAGATTGGTAAAATAAAATAACTTTTTAACCCCAGAGTTTGATTATTCAGGAATCACTGTTTTAAATATCTTAAATGTTGAGTTATACCTTCCAATTTGAGTGGAATGATTGGATAAGTGTTCACCAGGGACAAATATATACAAAAAATAAATAAATTAGGGGACCCTCATCTGAAATGAATGCAATATAAACAAATAAAAAAACAACAACAGTACAGATGGAATTGTTTCATTTGTAAAGTTTGGTCGTTAGTTATAAATCCTAGTACATCAAGTTGATTCTCTGTTTATTGCATGGTGGACGCTTTTAACAAACAAAATGGGAAATAAACATGCTCCAATTGCACCATCAATTAAAACACAATGTTATAAGCAAAACGAGCTTTAAAAACATTCTTTTCGAACTCGAGTTTGCAACCTTTATTCCTCAGAGAATAACTTGAACAACGTGCAGCTCCTCACTTTTCTTAATTGATCATAAAACTTTACCTGAGAAACACCTCGCTAACCAAATCAGATACTTTCACAGGTATGCACTCTCCTCCTTGAAACCACAAATGTATACTTCCATACAGTCGATTAACATAAAACCATTTTATTTGTTTCATCATCCCTGGGAAATCATTGGAACCCGAGGTAGGGTTGTTTATTTTAAGCATTTCTGAAGAATTGTTCATTAAAAGCAACAATAATTAGATCCTGGGGTCACTGCTATTGATAAAGGCTATACCGGAAGTTTCTATACACAACAAACGCTCAGTGTTGCAGACCAGAACTAGCCTGTGTGCGTTCAGAGTACTTTGCGCAACAGGGATGGCCAGAGGGGTGGCCAAGCTTTAATCAGGGGTGGCACTGGCCACCCACAGCCACCACATATCTACGCCACTGGATGAAGGTAGGGTGAAATAACGTGCTTTTTAAACTGTTCAGAGAGGTCCATTTATCCAAAAATGCTGTCGTTTAAACCATTAACTGAAACCATTAGCTGCCTGCATTTTCCAATACAGGCAAAGCTCGTATAAAACAGCCCTAACAAAAGTGTAGCTCTGATCCCGGCGTCCTCCTACATTGTTGTTGCTATTGAATTGCACATGCAAATATTCTCACAAGAAAAATGGTCAATACTGGATGAAGTCACTACAAGGGTTACTTCTATGAGTTAGGATCACTACTTTAAGAATGTGAAATGTCAGAATAATAATAATAGAGAGAATGATTTATTTCAGCTTTTATTTCTTTCATCACATTCCCGGTGGGGCAGAAGTTTACACACCCTTGGGGTAATTGTTCCATTTGGAAGACCCATTTGCGACCGAGCTTTAACTTCCTGGCTGATGTCGTGAGATGTTGCTTCAATATATCCACATAATTTTCCTTCCTCATGATGCCATCTATTTTGTAAAGTGCATCAAGTGCATGCAGCAAAGCACCCCCACAACCTGATGCTGCCACCCCCATGCATCACAGTTGGGATGGTGTTCTTCAGCTTGCAAGCCTCACCCTTTTTCCTCCAAACATAACAATGGTCATTATGGCTAAACAGTTACATTTTTGTTTCATCAGACCAGAGGAATTTTCAAAAAGATCTTTGTTCCCATGTGCACTTGCAAACTGTAGTCTGGCTTTTTATGGCGGTTTTGGAGCAGTGGCTTCTTCTTTGCTGAGCAGCCTTTCAGGTTATGTCGATAAAGAACATGTTTTGCTGTGGATATAGACATTTATTTACCTGTTTCCTCCAGCATCTTCACAAGGTCCTTTGTTGTTGTTGTTCTGGGATTGATTTGCACTTTTCGCACCAAACTATGTTCATCTCTAGGAAACAGAATGAGTCTCCTTCCTGAGCAGTATGATGGCTGCGTGGTCCCATGGTGTTTATACTTGAGTACTATTGTTTGTACAGACGAAAGTGGTACCTTCAGGCCTTTGGAAATTTCTCCCAAGGATGAACCAGACTTGTGGAGGTCCACAATTTTTTTCCTGAGGTCTTGGCTGATTTCTTTTGATTCTCCCATGATGTCAAGCAAAGAGTTTGAATGTAGGCCTTAAAATACATCCACAGATACACCTCCAATTGACTCCAATTAGCCTATCAGAAGCTAATTGGCTAATTGCCTAATGGCTTGGCATCATTTTCTGGAATTTTCCAAGCTGCTTAAAGGCATAGTTAACTTAGTGTATGTAAACTTCTGACACACTGGAATTGTGATATAGTCAATAAAAACTGAAACAATCTGTCTGTAAATAATTGTTGGAAAAATGACTTGTGTCATGCACGAAGTAGATGTCCTAAACGACTTGCCAAATCTATAGTTTGCTAATGTGAAATCTGTGGATTGGTTAAAAAATTAGTTTTAATGACTTCACCCTAAGTGTAAGTAAACCTCTGACTTCAACGACAAAGTATAGTCAGGACATTCCTGATGTAAAAAACAGCACCATCACCATTTGAAAAAAGTAATTTTTAATCAAATCTATACAGGCCCCATTTCCAGCAGCCATCCCTCCAACACCTTATCTTTTTTTTTTATCCCCTTTTCTCCCAATTCTTGCCCAATTCCCACTACTTAGTAGGTCCTCATGGTGGCGCGGTTACTCACCTCAACGGGTGGCAGAGGACAAGTCTCAGCTGCATCCGCTTCTGATACGGTCAATCCACACATCTTATCACGTGGCTCATCGTGCGTGACACCGCGGAGACTCCGCACGTGGAGGCTCATGCTACTCTCCGCGATCCACGCACAACTTACCACGTGCCCCATTGAGAGCGAGAACCACTAATCGTGACCATGAGGAGGTTACCCGATGTGAATCTACCCTCCCTAGCAACCGGTCCAATTTGGTTGCTTAGGAGACCAGGCTGGAGTCACTCAGCACACCCTGGATTTGAACTCGTGACTCCATGGGTGGTAGTCAGCGTCAATACTCGCTGAGCTACCCAGGCCCCCAACAACTTATTCTTGAGTAATCATGCTAAATTGCTAATTTGGTACGAGAAAATCACTTGCCATTATATCAAACACAATTGAAAGCTATTTGGTGTGTTAAATGAAGCTTAACATTGTCTTTGTGTTTGTTTTTGAGTTGCCACAGTATGCAACAGTAGAACCTTGTCAGTCAATCATTGTTTTGAGGAATGAAGGCTATACAATGCTTGAAATTGCCAAAAAACTGAAGATTTTATACAAAAGGTGTACACTACAGTCTTCAAAGACAAAGGACAACTGGCCTTAACAGGGACAGAATGAGGAGTCGCGTGTCATACGTGTGAACAGTGAGCTCTGCGCACTTTGCTAGCTTTTAATTCTTTTTGTATCATAAACTGGTAAGATTCGATACACCCTGCTACACAACTGTTCTAAGAAGTCAAAATGTCAAAGAATTCAAAATTATTGGGCCTTGGAGATATCAAAAGACACTTATGTGCTCAAGCTGATACCCATGACAGGGCCGCAGACCAGGGACTCGGTTTAGACGGTGCGGCGGGAGAAATTCAACGTCAGCTGTCCAGCATGTCTGTAATGCTGGCGAAAGTTGTGGCGGATTTGGAGAATCTTGCAGTAATACGTCAATCTATCACTTCCATGGAGGCAAAATTCTCTGAGTTGGTTACAAGAATGTCGGATTTTGAGAAATGGATCGATTATCTGGAGTCATCGGAGAGGGAATTAGCTGCTAATCCACTAGCAACCAAAGTAGATTTGCAGTGCATTTGGGAAAAGCTGGAAGACCTTGAGAATCGTAATCGACGAAACGACGTCCGAACTGTTGGAATTCCTGAGCATGATGAAGGCAGAAATATGGTGAAATTCCTAGACGAGCTCTTCCAGAGTCTGCTTGACACAACAGGCCATAAGCTGGAAATCGAGCGAGCTCACAGAGACCCGGCTCGGAGATCCACGGAGGGAGACAGGTCCCAATCAATTCTGGCCAAATTTCTGAGATCATCCGATAAAGATCTCGTTTTACGTGACACGAGGAGTAAAGGAAGGCTTTCTTGGAAGAATCACAGCATTTTCTTGTTCCCAGGCTTGCGAATTCGACAAGAGACAAATGTGATCGATTCAAGGAATACAAGAAACTCTTACATCAGTGGAAGATCACTTTTGCACTGATGTTTCCAGCCAAATTGAGAACAGATACTAAGGATGGCCACAAAATATTTACATGTCCACAGCCAGCATTGTCTTTCATAGAGACAATGGGGTGAGTAAGCCATTTGGTGTTTCTCACATGGCCCCAAGTGAGCTTGACTCGTTGAACATACGATTGACTGTCTGAGGAATCTGGGTGCCTTTTTGTTTCTTTTTGTGCTGGTTCCGCCTAGCGGCTGGAGTCTGTTTTGTGCAGTAACACTCCTTCAAGAAACTCTTGCATTGACGGAGGATCGCTTTTGCATGGATGTTTCTGGCCAAATTGAGAATAGATACTAAAGCTGGCTGCAAAATATTTACATGCACACAAGCGATGTCTTTCATAAAATCAATGAAATGAGAAATTCATGGTGTGTTTCTCACGTGCCTCCAAGTGAACCGACTCGCTGAGCATACATTCTACTGTCCGAGGAAGCTAGGCGCCTTTTTTGTTTCTTTTTGTGCTGGTTCTGCCTAGCGGCTGGAGTTTGCTTTGTGGAATAACACCCCTTCGGGACAGTTGTGGATGAATCTGCTCATTCTTTGTGTTTATGCCTCCTGTTGGCTGGAGTTTGTATTATAGATTATTTTCTGTTATGTATTTCTGTCTCACAAAATTTGTATAGAAATACCAGACTTGAGCAATCCAATGGCAAAGTTGTCGCGGGGACACTCGTAGGCATACATGGACCGTTTGAGTTTAGAGGGATGGACGCCAGTTAGCGCTGTCGTGTGCAGGGTTAATGCGCAAATTTTTCTTTTTTCTGTTTGTTTGGTTCGGGAGGTGTTCGGAGTTTGATTGTTGCACTAATGGGGAAAGTGGTCTTTATAATTTTATTTTTGACACACAATCTATTTTTCCTAATATGTCAAAATGTCAAATGTTAATATGAGTGGATTGTCTCTCTCCACGTGGAATGTGAATGGGTTGGGGCACCCCATAAAAAGAAGGAAGGCTATTTCTTTTCTTAAACGTAAGAAATATGATTCTGAAATATGAAACACATCTTTCCTGCAGGAAGCAGAAAAATTTGGGGTGGACATGTTTTCTTTAGTGCTGGCTCAAGTAAGAGCAGGGGAGTCATTATATTGATAAGTAAACATCTACAATTCAAATGTCTCAAACAGAGTAAAGATAAATTAGGATGAGACATTATTGTTTTAGAAGAAATTCAGGGGCAAAGTTTGATTTTGGCTAATATTTACACACCTAATGCTGATGATCAGGGCTTTTTTTATAGATCTTGAAGGGATGTTGCAAGCCACTGGCACCTCTCATGATATAATATTGGGAGAAGACTTTAATCTTTTGATGGACTCAGTCCTTGATCACAGTGAAGCAAAAGTGTGTAAGCCCTCTAGAGCAACATTGACACTTCACAGGATGTGTAAAAATCTTGGTCTTACAGATATTTGGAGACTTTTGAACCCATCTGGTAGGGACTATACATTTTTTTCATCAGTCCATAAGATTTATTCTAGAATAGATTTTTTTATATATATATATATCTAAGTCCCTCATTTCATCTGTTGTTGATTGCTTAATTGGAAACATTTTAGTCTCAGATCATGCCCTGGTGAGTTTATTGGTGTTGCCACATATGGAGAAGCAAGGACAGAAAGAGATGTGGAAGGCCAGATGTACAACTAAAAAAAAGAGGATAAGTACATCAGAGTCTCACATGTCCACAGCTGATGGCTTCATTGAATTTTACCCACTCAACGCCAGTTTCATGTACAACAATAAAGAGAAGACTCAGGGGTGAAGGCCTTATGGGAAGAATTACAAAGAAAAAGCCACTTTTGAAACAGAAAAACAAAAAGAAAATGTTAGAGTGGGCAAAGGAACACAGACATTGGACAACAGATAATTGGAAAAGAGTGTTATGGATCTTAACCCCAATGAACTTTTGTGGGATCAGCTAGACTGCAAGGTGCGTGAGAAGTGCCCGACAAGACAGCCACATCTATGGCAAGTGCTACAGGAAGCATGGGGTGAAATGTCACCTGAGTATCTGGACAAACTGACAGCTAGAATCCCAAGGATCTGCAAAGCTGTCATTGCTGAACGTGGAGGATTGTTTTGATGAGAACACTTTGAAGTAGTAATAGTAATTTTTCACGTTATTAATGTCCTGACTATACATTGTGATCAGTTGAATGCCACTTTGGTGAATAAAAGTACCAATTTCTTTCCATAAGAGCAAAATCTTTACATTATTCCAAACTTTTGGCTACCTGTGTGTGTGTGTGTGTGTGTGTGTATGTATGTGTGTGTGTGTGTGTGTGTGTGTGTGTGTGTGTGTGTGTGTGTGTGTATATATATATATATATATATATACACACACACGATTGGGGAGAAATGGAACGCATGTAACGGCGTTATGTATTTAAAATACAAAATATGAGCAAATATATTCCACTACAGTTACAATTTAAATTGTTGGTAATCAGAATAGTTACTATCAAAAATGATTTTTAATACTGAAGAGATTGATTTGCATTTGATTGCCATTTGTTTCATTTTATATTTAGTATATTCAGTTTGAAAACATTTATGCTTTAAATGAAGTGATCTGAGGAGCAGAAACACTTTCCTTATGATGTGTTACATTCATACGAGCAAACAGAGGGCGCTCTCATACTGTTATGAGTGAAAAGGTGGATCTGACACCATTAAACAAGTTTCCATCCACTTTTTGCACTGTTCTGTTATCGACAAATTGGACATGCGTAAAAAACAAATTGCGAAATTTGCAGTCTCCTGCTCGTTTCCATTCAAATGGCCTTTCACCGATAAAGTGGTGAGCATGATGATGTCATTCTTAAAAAAACACATTGCATAAATTTTGGGTTAATGCAAAATAAATCTGCTCGAGGCGTTTCCATACAGAATATTGTGTATATCACAAATTGTTTATCTTTCGCATCCTAAATGTCCCTACATTTGTGTAAAATGGAGAGAGCATTGAGGTAATTTATTGAAATTGGCCAACTTTCAGTCATTTTAATTTCACATAATTGCAATCGTTAGACACATCAGAAGATGATGTCAAATTGGAGAATTATGCTCATCAGTAACTGGGACTATTAGAAGAAATTGATTGAAATACCTGAAAAAATACAACAGAACAGGTGGCATTAGAGAGAGCCTGTAATGCCATATTACACTCTTGAATTAAAAATATGGACAGTCTGTTCACATTATGTAATTTTATTTGTCCCACCATAAAATGTTGCAAAACACATGGCTGCAGTGTCCGAACAACACATAAAAACTTCAACACTCCTCTTCACAATCACATAATTTTGTGTGAAGGCTACTTTTCTAACCAAAAGAAATCACGCTCGCTTCTTTCTCTTTTACATGGGTAAATAAACACTAGATAGCATGAATTGTTTGAGACAAACATGCATTAGTCCATATGTAACAGCCAACATTATCGGCAGTCTTTTTTTCAAAGAGATGTTGGAATTAAGTTTAATACATTAAAATTTTCACCTCTTCCCACAAAAAAAAAAAAAAAACAACAACAAAACTTGGAATGTGTGAATGAATTTCGGTGTTTTATAACTTCTGGTGTAGTATGACCACAAAGCTCTGTTATTTATGACTT
Source organism: Myxocyprinus asiaticus (assembly GCF_019703515.2). Classification (NCBI taxonomy): domain Eukaryota; kingdom Metazoa; phylum Chordata; class Actinopteri; order Cypriniformes; family Catostomidae; genus Myxocyprinus; species Myxocyprinus asiaticus. The sequence goes on along the minus strand of NC_059345.1, from coordinate 60,839,774 downwards.
TATTATTCTGTCTCTATATTATTCTTTTTTAAATTTCTTTCTCTTTCTTTTTTTTTTTTTTTTTTTTTTGCCAGCTGGTCAATAGCAGGGGATTAATATAACCTGAGGTTATTTTTACAGGCCGTTTTGGTAAAAGATTCTGTAATCTTTACTGGCATGCGAATACTCAGTCCATAAAAAAATCTGGAAAAACTTCCATCAAGAATAAAGGTAATGTCGGTACTTCCGCATCCACCCTCATGGAGTAAGCAGCAAAGAAGGGAGCTCCTCCAAAAAAATACCAATTATTATTTTTTTAGGCCAGCTATCTCAGTAAAATAACTTTGTTTAATTGCTAAAGGATTTCAAACAGTACGGAATTTGTTTGACATGAAACAAAGCTCAGTAAAAAAAAGTCTCACCGAAAACAGCGATTTTCTACAGCAGAGAGAAGACGAGAAGGAATGCCGGATCAAACACATGAGGCGAGCTCATCCGTTAAGCTGAAAATACTAAGAACTGAGCTTCAGTCATATCAAGAAGCTGTTGCTGGGGATATAAAATCACAAATTAAGAGTCTGCATAAAGAGATTAAGAAAGAAATTCTATCCATTCTGGAAGAAACAAAGGCAGACTTCACGCACTTCACAAACAACTTTTCGCAGATTTGAATAGATTTTGTATAACGCACAGGCATAGTTTGCAAGCGAACATGCAGAGATGGGGAAATCATTAAGTAACACAATGGATCGAGTTACTGCACTAGAAAGATCACGAGATTCTATGGCCAGAGAATACAAAAAAAACTGTATGAGAATAGTACTGACATGGAGAATCGCAGCCGGAAACAAAATCTGTGGTTCGTCGGCATCGCAGAATGAGCCGAAGCAGGTAACCCGATTCGGTTTATCACGGAGCTCCTATTAGAACTGTTTGGAGTGGACAGCCTGGGAGACTCTCCTATGATTATAGACCGTGCACATAGAACCCATGCTCTGAAATCAAAGCCTGGAGAAAGGTCCAGAGCAATGATTGTTCACTTTCACTACTACTCTGACAAAGAAAAGATCTTGAAACTGTCAAGGAAAAAAAGGACGGCTCTATAACCCAGTGAAAGCCATGTTACAAAATGAAGACACAAGCTACAGTCTTTACTACCCAGCCAGACTTGCGATCACCATGGACGGCTCCAGGTATACATTCGACAGTCTCCAAGATGCCACAAAACTTATGGAGAATAAAATCTCTACCTCATCTGAAAGGAATAGATGAACATGAGTGAGTAAGAATGAAATTAAGGTCAGAACAATAGTCTACTGAAAACATTCCTATAGGTTCACATGTGTGTTTGTGAAAGAATGTCTGAAGGTTAAAAAGCCAAACAATAGACTTATATTGTAATGGGCTAGTCTAAAGACAAAAGAGATCTTATTTTGATAGTCCAGTGAAGACTGGAGGACAGCCAGGAAAGACCGCACCGGTAGTGGGAAGCTGGTAACCCAACCCACTAGTCTCTCAAAGAGAGACACCAAGTATTCACCATGAAGCCGACAAAGAGAAGACAACCCACAGTCCTCCGAGAGGTGGGGTGAAAGATGGGCCTAATCAGACGGATCATACAGAAATGACAGGAATGAACATGGATGACGAGAGGAGCCTGCAGATATGGGAGAAGGTGACCACATTCAGGGGACTATGAATCCACCAGGGTGGACTGCAACATCAGATCAGACAAGAGGGACCAAAAGCCAGGTCAACAGACAGACAGACCCATCATTGCTGAAGAAAGGCAGTTAGGTGAGGAGGAAGACCCTGTAGTGGAGAGTGACTTGCTTTGTGAGCACCAAGGAGACACATCCACCTGTCCTAAAAGACCAGAGCCAAGAATAGCTGGAAATCAGGCACCAGCTAGGAGGGACAAGATCAAGTGGCCAAAGGCCAGTGAGGCAATTGTATGGCAAAAACTGGATGCAGACCTTAGTGAAATACTAGAAAGATAACTGCAAGGGGATGTGGAGGCTAGGCTCAACCTGTTTGGAGAAACTCTCTATCAGGAGTGCAACGTCAGGTTCGGCATAATTACCACCAAGAAAACCACTGCGCCAAGACAAAAAGGGAGGCGAGAAAGAGAGATCGAGGAACTGGTGCAACGGTGACAACTCCGAAGGAACTGGAGGAAGGCAACATCGGGCGAGAACGGTCTCAAAGTGCTATGGGAGGGGGCCTGGGAGGCTCAGCGAGTATTGACACTGACTACCACCCCTGGAGTCATGAGTTCGAATCCAGGGTGTGCTGAGTGACTCCAGCCAAGTATCCTAAGCAACCAAATTGGCCCGGTTGTTAGGGAGGGTAGAGTCACATGGGGTAACCTCATCGTTGTCACGATTAGTGGTTCTCGCTCTCAATGGGGTGCGTGGTAAGTTGTGCGTGGATCATGGAGAGTAGCATGAGCCTCCACATGCTGGGAGTCTCCACGGTGTCATGCACAACGAGCCACGTGATAAGATGCGTGGACTGACGGTCTTATAAGTGGATGCAACTGAGACAGTGAGTAACTGCGCCACCACGAGGACCTACCAAGTAGTGGGAATTGGGCATTCCAAATTGGGGAGAAAAGGGGATAAAAAAAAAGTGCTGTGGGAGGATATCATGCAGAGGCTAGCCAGCTTGCGGAGAGCTGAGCTCATTCAAAAGCGCAGGAAGAGGAAGGAGAAGAGTGAGCCAACTTCTACAAGAAACCCCTTCAAGCATGCCAGGCAGCTGTTGGAGGAAGCAAAGACTGGGAAGCTGGAAGTGACCAGGGAGGAGCTGGAAGAATACATCAGAAGGCAGTATAATGACCCAGCAAGGAATGAGCCATTAGGTTCGCCAGGGTACGTGCCTCATCCAGCCCTACCCATATCCCAGTTTAACACCTTCCCCCCCAAGCTCAACAAAGTCAGAGTGGTCCTAAGAAAGACCAGAACATCAGCAGCCCCAGGCCCCAACAGGATACCCTACAGACTCTATAAGGACTGCCCCACAGTATTGAAACTGCTGTGGACCCTCATGCAAGCTGCCTGGAAAAAGCCATGCGTCCCATCGGAGTGGCAAAGAGCAGTGGTGGAAGTCATCCCCAAGGAAATGGACTCCATAGAGATCAGCCAATTAAGAAGCATTGCCTTGCTCAACATTGAAGGAAAGATCTTCTTTTTGGCATGGAGAATAACTAACTACCTCACAGAGAATGGCTATGTTGACACCAGCAGCCAGAAGGCAGGTGTCCCAAGCTTCCCAGGGTGTGTGGAGCACTCATCTGTGATTTCGAAGCAGATCCAACTGGCCAAGTGCGAAAAGAAAGATCTGCATGTTGTTTGGCTTGACCTTGCGAACGCATATGGATCAGTGCCACATCAGCTCATCAGCTATGCCACAGAGTTCTTCCACATGCCCCACAGCATTAGGAGCCTGGTGTCAAATTACTTTAAGGACCTGCGGATGGGCTTTGCCCTTGAGGATTTCACTACCAGATGGCAGCAGTTGGAGGTAGGAATCGCCATGGGATGCTCAATCTCCCCCATTTTTTTGTGGCCGCCTTCGAGGTAATACTCATTGGAGCAAGACAGATGGTGGGAGGAGTCAGATTGCCTTCAGGGCAGAAACTGACCCCTCTGAGAAGATACATGGATGATGTCACTAGCCTCCTGCCGACAGCACCATGTATAGCTAGACTGCTAAAAAGGATGGATGAATTGACGTCCTGGGCAAGAAGATTCCACAGGCAAGGCTCGGTTTTCTTATCAGGGCAACATACAACACTCTCCCCTGCCCACTGAACCTGCACCAGTGGTTTGGCCAGGAAGAATGCTGCTCCTTCTGCAGCAGTCCAAATGTAAGCCTCCAGCACATCTTGTCAGGCTGCAGGATTGCGCTCTCCCAAGGGCGCTACAGGTGGCGACACGACCATGGCCTGAGCAGATTAGCCTAGGTGCTGGAGGGGTGTAGACAGGACATGAGTAGAGGTCACCCTCTACCAATATGTCATAACATGCAATTTGTCAGAGAAGGTGAGGGCAACGCAAGTGCCACGCCAAGGGTTCCACCAAGAATAGTTCCTTTCACCCAGGACTGGAGAATGAGAGTTGATCTCGGCAGGAAGCTCCAGTTCCCTAGGGAGATTACCAATACAAGTCTCTGCCCTGAAATAGTGATGTGGTCCAGTGGCGCCAAGACCGTGCTCCTCATTGAGCAAACTGTCCCATGGGAGGAGGAAGTACAGGCTGCCTTTGAGAGGAAGAGGCTGAAGTACTCAGATCTCGCCACTGATTGCAAGGAGCCTGACTGGAGAACCATCATCTCGCTGGAAGAAGTAGGATGCCATGGCTTTGTTGGAACATCAGCGATTCACCTCCTGAGGGATATGGGAGTAACTGGAGCAAACCAGTGTAAGGCTTTGAAAGACCTGGCTGAAGAGGCTGAGAAGAGCAGCTTTTGGCTCTGGGTTAGGAGAAACGAGAAGTGTTGGGGTAGTAATACCTAACCCGTGGTCCAGCTGCCGGGGGTGTTAGGGAGACATCCCTGCCACGCCACCAGGAAACATTCCAGGGTTAAAGGAGCAAAACTTTCTTGAGCGGTGGTACCAGGCTGATGACCCTGCAGCTGACCTATGGGCACCGGAGGAAGTGCGTCAGACAGTAATGCCATAGCAGGTCTACAACTGCTGGTGTATTTAATGATAGGAGCTAAGTGGTATGTCAAGTGTCCTTGTTCACCTCTCTGAATGTACTTTGGGCAACAGATTGTTCTGTTTAAAAGTTTTTTGTGTGTCTTTCAGTTGAGGAAAGGCAGAGGGGGGGATAATGCAGTTGGGGACAACTGAATTACCACAGAGAACAGCGTGAAGCCTCCATAAGCGCTATGTCTCCGCGGTAACGCGCTCAACAAGTCACGTGATAAGATGCGCAGATTGACGGTCTCAGATGCGAAGGCAACTGAGATTCGTCCTCTGCCACCCGGATTGAGGCAAGTCACTACGCCACCATGAGGACTTAGAGCACATTGGGAATTGGGCATTCCAAATTGGGGAGAAAAGGGAGAAAATCAAAAAAAAGAAAAGAAAGAATATAACCTTTATTTTAAGTAAGACTATCTCAGACATTAGAGAACATTATAGTGAAAAGAAAGCTTTATAATACAACGGTAGTTCTGGCCAGCATTTACGTCCCTAATGTTGATGATGAGCAATTTATACCATCAGTCTTAAACACCCTACCTAATTTAGACACTCCATTGATAATGGGAGGAGATTTTAGTTTTGTACTCAACCCATCTCTAGATAGATCAGCAAGCAGACAAATACCCTTGTCTAAGTCAGCTAAAGTGTTTCACTCTTCTTTTTTTTTTTTTAGTGTACAGGGTAACAGATCCATGGAGATTTGCAGCCCCAAACCAGCGTAAATACACTTTTTTTTTTTCGCCAGTTCACCATTCTTATTCTAGAATCAGTTTCTTTTTGATAGTTGACAAACTTTTGTAAGCAGTGAAACCCTGTGATTATGAAGCGATGGTGTTACCAGACCATAGCCCAGTGGTCCTTCAGTTTCTATTTGAGAACAAATATACTAATAAGACATGGAGATTCAATAATTTATTGACGGAGAAAACATTTGTAGAACAAGTTAATAACCATATACAATTACATTTGCACACAAATAATACCACAGATATTTCAAAGTCCACCCATTGGGAAGCATTCAAAGCATATATCCATGGTTAACCCTCTGGGGTCGACGGACGTGCCGGCGCGTCCTGCTGAATTAAAATACTCCGTCATTTTTGGGCATACAGATAAGTGTAAGACATCATTAGAGACTATAAACGGTCTACTTTTATTTGTGTACACTCACAATAACAACAAAACCTTGTGCTTTTGTAAAATAAAGAAAATAAACAGGGTGCGCTTTCAGCCGTCTCTGTCTCCGCGAGCATCTTTCTGAAACACGTCACAAAAATGAACTTAACTCCACGAATATTTATCACACAAACATGAAACAAATGTCTAAAGAAAGCTTAAAATGTCTACTTCTAAATAAAACAATTCAAATTTAAAACAAATATTCTCCTGCAATGTAATCTGTATGAAACAAAGCGATGTACAGTTTCTCCTGGCTCAGCTAATTATCCCTAATATGATCCCACCCACCAGCAGAGCACGCTATTCATATGGTAATGTGCTGAGACGATCTATGCAAATGGTAAACGCCCCCAACAGTGCCTTAAAAAACATCAAGTTCATTCACTTTTCTGCACGTTTGGAAGATGGCAGGCTACACAGGTGAGGAAGCTCCTGGATAGTGACGAAGAGTTCACATTTTCCTCAGAAGAAGAGCGGGAATCCGACGAGGAACATTTGCATTTTGAAGACCGACTTGATCCAGCCGAGGATACAATTTCGGATGAATAAGTCATTTAGTTTTACTTACATATTAGTTGACATGCTATTTTATATAAACATGTACATATTTTACTAGCTGGACTATTTCCAGACTTGCCAGCCAGGATTCAGAGTATTGAAATTTGAAATATGTCCTAATAGGCAAGTTTTAGTTACATTTAAATGTTGTTTCGGCTAAAGCAGGTATTTAAATTGTATGCTGTATGATATAAATATGATATTTAATATGATAATAATAAATTAATAATATATAATCTAAACATTCATTTTAACTAGTGTTTATGCTGCCTCATTATCATCAATGAAGCGTGTGCTTGCAAATATCTGTTCGGGTGTAAATGTGTAAAATGTGCTGTAAATATGCCCATATTAGAAAATCAACATATTAGAATTATTTCTGAAGGATCACGTGACACTGAAGACTGCAGTGATGATGCTGAAAATTCAGCTTTGATCACAGGAATAAATTGCATTTTACAATGTATTCAAATAGAAAGGTTATTTTAAATTGTAAAAATATTTCACAAAATCACTGATTTTGCTGTATTTTGGATCAAATAAATGCAGCATTGATGAGCAGAAAAGACTTTTTAAAAACATAAATCTTACAGATCTAAAACTTTTAAACAGTAGTGTAGGTCTAAAGTTTTTAAGTCTTTATGTAAAGAAAATGTATAGTCAGATTACTTCTTTTAACTTAAACTTGATCTTGTGAATAAGCTACAAACAATATATTCAATCATTAGGTCTCCTCACATTCATTCTTTCTCAGGGGAGGGGTCTTTGTCTCCTCAGGTGTGAATCACATCAATATTCATGATCATCCACGCCTCCCTGCATATGGCCTTCCTACCACTAAAAGTGTCTTACAAAAGTTAAATGACTATATTGTTTTGTATGAATGAGTGATCAGGATGGTTTTCACATCATTTTTGTAGCAAAAAAACTAGGCTACAAGATCGTTCTCAAAAGTCTTGTGAACAAATGTTTAGTATGTGATATATATATATATATATATATATATATATATATATATATATATATATATATATATATATATATATATGGCCTTATTTCAGTGACTTAAAATGTTAGTTTTTTCAAAAACCATGCATAAACGTTATTTTCTCAAAAATACAAACATGTACATACATGTTGCACATATTATTGTAGCCCAGTTTGTGCTGAATACAGTGTTATCAGACTTTAGCCATTAATATGTTTTTAAGCAACTGAAAAAAAACAAATGTCAAGGCATGTCAAAACTTCTCCAGGGCCCAAAACACCCTCAGACCCCAGAAGGTTAAACCATCTCTTACATTGTTTCAATTAGGAGGCAGAGCAGAGAACAAAAGAAGAAATTAGTTGACCAATTATCAGCAATAGATCATGAGTATGCAATATCCCCCTCACCAGATTTGTATAAGAAAAGGCTCTTCCTCCATTCAGAATTTAAATTACTCTCCACCACAGAGACAACTAATCTTTTCATGCCTGCTAGAACCTCATTTAATGAAAATGGAGAAAAATCTGGCAAAATTCTTGCTTGTCAAATCAAAGAAACAGCTGCATCGAGGTTGATTTCAGAGATTAGTCTCTTTTAGAGATTAATTCTGGACAAATTACCCTAGATCCTCAAAAAATAAATGACACCTTTAGGGATTTTTATATTAAGCTATACGCCTCAGAATCTACTAAAATGGTCTACATATTAAATATTTTTTCAAAGAACTTAACATCCCATCAATCTCCTTACAGAATAAAGATTTCTTAGAACAATCTCTTCATCCAGAGATGGCTTTTTTCTTACTCAACAGATATTTTATTGATATGGTTTTGTACACACACGTGTGCGTGTGTAGTGAAATACAATAATTATACTGTAATCAGTGCAGAACCTTTCACTTGCTAGCACACGTATGTATTTTTCTTTTTAACGACAATAATTTATATAAATAAATCCTTTAGTCCTAGGCTTACCACTGGTTGGTAACAATGACGATCTATAAATTAGTTTCTACCGTGGTCTATTTGGCCAGAATATCCTGTAGTTATAAAAAAACGTTACAACGTTTGACCTTTTCAGACTAGCAATTGTTATGTCTAATGTTAACGAATGTTGCCTAACTTTTGTAACGTCGCTTATTTCAAAACATCAATGTTTCCAAAAAGTCAAAACAACAGCATAAGACATGGCACTTACCTGCACAGATGACATGTTTTCAGATATCTGTCTTTTCCTTTCTTTCGTTATTTATTTGTCCATTCGCTCTGATAAGATGTCCTGTATCCATGTGTACACCGATGCCTCGAACCACATTCATCCACGCAGAGGAGCAGAGCCGAAGCACAACCAAAACAATGTTCTTCCGCAAGACGCATGTAGTTTTATTTTTTAACCGCTAGAGGGCCTATGTAGAAGTTACATAGTGTAGCTTTAATTAAATTACTTCATACCTACCCCCAAGCTTCGATACAAACAAATGGTAATAATTCTTCTTCCCACTCAGCCATTCTACCAGACAAGTTGCCCTCTTTCTCCCTGTAAGGGGATTAGAGGGAAAGGAGGAGGCAAGAACCAGCTTGACAACTTAAATAATAGTTTAATGAACAACTTAACCAAAAACACACAAACATAACCACACACAGGGCAGCTGCCTGTAATTCTCTCTCTCTTGACCGTCATCCCCGGCTGCCTTTATCCCTCGCGCGCCCCATCGGGCTGATTGGGGACCGGGCGTGCATCATTCCAGCCCGGCCCCGCCCTCCTCGGCTCTACACTCCCCTTTTATTTGGACTTGCCATAGAACCATTTGCCATTGCTCTGCATACCTCACAAGCTTATAGAGGGATAGTTAGAGGTAGGAACATAAAGTGTTCTTGTATGCCAACAATTTATTATTAAATATCTCTGACCCCTCAAAATCATTACCAGCCATTATGTCAACTTTAGACAAATTTGGTAAAATCTCAGGGTACAAGGTTAACTTTTCTAAGAGTGTATTATTCCCAATTAGTCCTGTAACTTCACATCAGGTGCCCTATTCTCTCCCTTTCAAGGTGTCAGACTCTTTCAAATACTTAGGGGTCACCATTAATAAATGCTATTCTGCTTTAAGGAGATTTTTTTATTTATTATTATACGATCAGACTATGGAACATTTTAAAAGGTGGTCCAGTCTCCCCAGCAGGCCGTATTAATATTGTTAAAATTAGTATTTTACCAATATTTTTATTCTTCTTTCAATGCATTTTTTATTAATAAGCCATTTTAAAAAAAAACTTGATATGATTATATCTCAGTTTATCTGGAATAAGACGACTCCTAGAATCAAGAAGATTTACTTACAAAGGCCCAAGTCTAAGGGGGGTATATCATGTAATATAAGAGCTCTCTCATTTACACTTCAGGAATTCCATACTGGCAGGTCTGAAATAGAAAATTACGCATGCACCCCCTCCTCGTGGCCAGGATTAATTTTCTCAGCTTTATCTACCCCTCCTTCATTCAGAAAAATAAACCCAGTGGTATCTCATTCTCTTAAGATATGGTCTCAAATCAGAAGGCACTTTAAATGGCATACAGTACATGCTCCATTAATAACCCATTAATCGCTCATCACCCATTTACTCCCTCCCTGTTAGACACGTTATTTTGCACTTAGTATGAGAAAGGTATTTGTACAATCAAAAGACCTAGTCATTGATAAATGCTTCCCCTCATTCAAACAATTACAACTGAAGTTTAATTTACCTAACTCTCACTTTTTTTTTTTTAAGTATTTGCAAATATGTAGCATCGTTAAAAATAATTTCTCATCCTTCCCGGACGAACCGCCAAGATCACCAATAGACTCATTGTTTCTACAGAACCCATTTACTAAGGGTGGTATGTCTATTATATTTGATTAATTATCAAAACTTGAGTGTAATGTTGCACTAGAATACCTACGAGAGGCATGGCAGGAGGATCTGGGAATAGATACCACAGATGACCAGTGGGAGGGGGCACAAGAATGGGTTCACTCTTCTTCAGTGTGTGCTAGACATGGACTTATACAATTCATGATATTGCACAGACTCTGCACATCTATTTAAAGTAAAGTTCTCCAAGATGTTCACGTCAGTAGGCTCAAACTGTGATCGATGTGGACAAGCGGGAGCCTCATTGGCACACATGTTCTAGAAGTGTCCTAATATCAGAAATTACTGGCTCTCAATTTTTCAAACACTATCGAACATTATAGGAAGACCTTTGGATCCAGATGCAGTTTTAGCTCTCTTTGGAGTAAAGGACGATAACATAACATTATCAAAGAGTCAATACACTGAGTGCATTTGTTACACTCCTTGCATGAAGATTGATCTTACTCAACTGGAAACAAAAAAGCCACCCACTCACTCTACTTGGATGAGAGATGTCATGCAATACCTCCAGCTGGAAAGAATTAAGTTCTCACAATGGGGTAAAGTCCATACATTTTTTTGTCACATGGAAACCTTATATTGACTACTTCAATGGTAATATAGTTGTGATTCCACCCAAGACCTAACCTATTTGAAACAAACAAAGGTACTGTAAGCCTTTTTTATTTATGTTTTGTATGTGTGTGTTAAAAGTTGAAAATTAATTACTGTAAATGCAAAATAGAAAAGATATGATTTTGAAATGTCGTATACATTTGTCTTGTTCCACTCTTTAAAAAGCAATAGAGAGAACATTAGATAAGGAAAAAAAATAAAGAATGAAGGTAATGTCATTGTTTTTAATAGAACTCGAGTCTCCTCATCACTCAAAGTGTTCCTGTGTATGATGCTGTTTATTGCGAGGACACGTGATGTAAATTCATATCACGTGACACTAAATTTCTGTGTTAATGGCATTTTTCACGGCAAAAAATGTTTCCAAACTAGTTTTTCACGACATTTGACGTGTCAACATAGGATTTATGTACTAAAGTAAATGGAAAATATTACGACACTTGTGAAATTATCGATAATTTGCCTTCCATCAGCTTTATTTTGATGCACTAAACCTTTTTTTTTTTTTTTTTTTTTTTGCAAAACTGCCTTGGATAGTAACTGAAAACTCTTGTGTTTGAATGGTTCTACATTCATGCCCCTAGATGTCAATGTAAGTCCAAGACAACATGCATAAAAAATTACTGATACACCTTAAAGAGTACAGTTTGAAGCAGATGTTTTTAAGTGATTATTTGACTGAGCTACTACTTTGTTGCATGCCATACCACAGTAAGTAATAAAAAGAAAACTAGAATATTTTATTTATAAAATGCGTGCAGCTTAAATAGCCAACATACAGATGGTACTCAACCAGAACAGGCTTAAGGCCCCTGTATACTTCATACGAAATCGAAGAACAAACAGGTGTGACATCATTTTGAACAAAATATGGCCAAAAATGTTTTACAAATGTGTTACAGTTGTGCGTCTTCATATTTAAATGCTCCTCTAAACGCCTCCCCCTCAGACCTCAGCAGGTGCAGAAGGATAAAAAAGGCACTGATTTATTTTTTATTTTTTTATTAGTAGTACTTATTTATACTTATTTCTTTGCTTTTATAGAATTTAAGTGTTTCTTTTATTATATAAATATCCTTTTGTGTTATCTTTCTTACAAAATGTACCATGGTATTACATGGTTTTTTTAGACATGGTCAGTGGTAATGCCATATTTTTTGTGCCATTGTAAAACCATGGTATTTTTTAGAGTATGAAAATATAAAAATAAAAATATCATGAAATATGAGTAAAATAATAATTCAGTACCATGGTATTACCCTTGTAACACCACAGTGCTTCAGGTCTTATTCTCATCATTTTGTTCACTTTCTCTCATCTCTACTCACTTCTTCCTGTCATCTCCGCTGCTTCCACTCTGACCTCATCATCCTCTTTATAGAACTTTTTATAGTACTTTTACTTAATTTCCTTTCATATTAATGTTATTTTACTATATTCTGTAATTAATATTAAGGACCTTACAGCAGTAATGTGGCAGAACAGTGGTACAATGATGGTACCAAGATAGTAATACCATGATTCTGAATGGTTACTATGTTCAAAAAATGGTAATTCCATGGTACTCCTATAAAAGTTATTAGTCTAAATGCTTATTCGTTAAACAAAAAGTAAACTGTTTTGGCTGAATAAGACAGCTCCTTTAGTTAATGACAGTTTTCTATGAAAGACGTATTGAATTTCTGTCTACACTGAAATTAATAATAAATAAATCTGTCTACACTGCAATTGTGTAATTAAGTATTCTTTTTTTGGTAAAATTACACTACAATACTGTACATCGAGTGGACTTTTTATCTGACCTTTTACCCGTCTGAGGCAACACCACTTCGGTGAGCCTGGGGGTGAATTCCCAACAGAATTTTTGCACCCTTGAAGGGCACTGCGGGGGGTGAATGCCACTCAAAGGGTTGTTCCAAACAAAAGTGAGAAAATGAATCCTTTCTTGAAGGGCCCTTCCACAAAACTGTAAGCAAAGGGTACATTCATACTGTAATTGTGCACCAGTCCCTCCTGCACTACAGCACCTCCACAACATGATGCTGCCACCCCCATGCTTCATGGTTGGGATGGTGTTCTTCGGCTTGCAAGCCTCACCCTTTTTCCTCCAAATATAACGATAGTCATTATGGCCAAACAGTTCAATTTTTGTTTTGTCAGACCAGAGGACATTTCTCCAAAAAGTAAGATCTTTGTCCCCATGTGCACTTGCAAAAAGTAGTCTGGCTTTTTTATGGTGGTTTTGGAGCAGTTGCTTCTTCTTTGTTGAGTAGCCTTTCAGGTTATTTCGATATAGGACTTGTTTTGCTGTGGATATAGATACTTGTCTACCTGTTTTCTCCAGCATCTTCACAACGTCCTTTGCTGTTGTTCTGGGATTGATTTGCACTTTTCACACCAAACTACGTTCATCTCTAGGATACAGAATGCATCTCCTTCCTGAGCGGTGTGATGGCTGCGTGGTCCCATGGTGTTTATACTTGAGTACTATTGTTTGTACAGATGAACATGGTACCTTCAGGTGTTTGGAAATTGCTCCCAAGGATGAACCAGACTTGTGTTTTTTTTTTTTTTTCTGAGGTCTTGGCTGATTTATTTTGATTTTCCCATGATGTCAAGCAAAGAGGCACTAAGTTTGAAGGTAGGCCTTAAAATACATCCACAGGTACACCTCCAATTGTATAGTTTGCTAATATTTTTTAATACAATTGGAAATATAAAAAGGTTTGCTACATTTACATTGTTAAAGAAGGTGGAAACGCATCATAACAGGTCTGTGAAAAGGGTCCTTTTCTTTCTTTCCTTTTTTACGCCATGCCAGCTTCTATGGCTATATTCATGGCGGGAGCCAGGTTTAGTTATTCAAAATAGAGCTAAATAAGGTGTTTAAGATTCTTATTTTTCCTAAAAACCTCAAAACTAAATTTGGATTCACTTGGTTAAAAACCTTTTCAAAAGTATCAACAGAATAATACAGGTTCCTCAAATGTGTAGAAGTATGACAGTCCAGTAAAATATGATTAATGGATAGTGGGTTCTGACAAGACTCACACACCAATTTTTACTTTCAGAAGAAAATTCACCAGTGAGTTTCCGTCCATAAACAGCTCTGGTTCATTGTGTAATGAACGAAGCTGACAGAAATTCATACAGATAATTTTTGTTTGTGAGAACTTGAAACCATTCTGTGTTGACCAGAAGTGCATTTTGTTTATCTTCAGTTGGATTTTTCGCTCGACAGTATTCATCTGCTTGCTTCTGTAGCAAATGCAGATATCATCTACATATAAACTACAAAGGACATCAGAACCAGTGAATTTTGCAATGCTATTTATTTAAATACTGAAAAGGGTTACTGATAGGATACTTCCTTGAGGTACTCCAAGTTCTTGTTTATGTAAGTTAGACAAGGTGTTTGCTATTTTAACTCTAAAGAGTCTGTTCGATAAAAATATTTCAATGAAGATTGGCAGACAACTTCTAAAATTAATTTGGTACAGATCCTTTAAAATGCCATGTTTCCATGTCGTGTCATAGGCTTTCTCCAAATCAAAGAAGACAGCTACAACATGTTCTTTTCTAATAAAAGTGCCACGAATATAGCTTTCAAGACAAAAAAGATGATCTGTAGTGCTTCGACCTTTCCTGAAACCACATTGGGCATTACTTATGTGGTGTTTAGACTCCAGTGTCCAGACCAGGCGATCATTGACCATCCTCTCCATTGTTTTTCATAAACAACTGGTTAAAGCTATAGGGCGATAGTTTATGGGGTCATTATGGTCTTTTCCTGGCATTGGAATAGGTATTATTTCTGCTTCATGCCAAGTGGATGGGATTTTTCCAGATATCCAGATGGAGTTAAAAATTCTAAGGAGCATTTCCAGGAAAAGGTGGGGTAGATTCTTTAAAAATTGATAGTGGATTTTATCCGGTCCAACAGCTGTGTCATGGGATTTTTTTTAATGGCTCGCTGTAGTTCTTCCATAGAAAAAGGTTGGTTGTATGGCTCTGTATTACTAGAGCTGAAGTTAATCTTTTCTTTTTCTTGCTGAGCATGAAAGGTTCGAAAAGCAGGAAGGCAGTTCTCAATAGATTAACTTTTTTGAAGATGAATAAGAGTTTTTGCTAGAATGTTTGAAATATCTTGCTTTGAAGTCAAGAGTGTGCAATGCTGTTTGATGTGTTGTATTTGAGGACCATTGTTTTTCCCCTTCATTTTCCATATCAGGTTCCATATTTTGTATGATGGAGTACTTGTTGTCATGCTGGAAACGAATCTTCTCCAGCTTTCCTTTTTTACTTCATGTATAATTCTTCTTGCTCGTGCTCTACTCATCTCGAGTTTGATAAGATTTTCAGTTGATGGATGTCTGAAGAACAGTCATTCAGCTTTTCTCCTATCTTTTATAGCTTCCTTACATTTATCAAACCATGGAATTCGTCTATGTTTTATATTTAAAGATGTTCTTGGGACTATATCATTAGCTATAGGTATAAGCGTTTTAGTGAAATTCTGCATAGCATCTGGGCTGTCTTCTGGAAACTGTGCCAGTCTCTCATAACAGAGGGTTTTAAATTGATACTAATTTGCTTTTTTAATTTGCCATCTTTGTACATTTGTTTCTTCCTCTCTGCCTTTGATGGTTACAATGATTGGGAAATGGTCACTTCTACAGAGGTCATGCCAAACTTTCCATGATAGGTCAAAAAATTATTCAGGCTGACAAATTGTTAGGTCGATTGCAGAGTATGCTCCATGTCCTGGATGTAAATAGGTATTCGATCCATTATTTAAAAGACATAAGGTGTGGTTATCTATAAAATCTTCAATCTTCTTTCCTTTTGTGTTACAGTGATTACTGCCCCACAAAATGTTATGACTTAAAATCACCCATGAGAATAAAGGGAGATGGGAGCTGAGCAACAAGGTGATCTAGGTCCATGTGTGTCAAATTTAAATTTGGGGGAATGTAAATAGTAATGACTGTAATGTTTTTCTGCAAAGTCAGGCATACTGCTGTCGCCTGTAGATTGCTATTAATATTTATATGACTACGGATCGCATCATTTCTTATTAAAACGGTTGTACCACCGGAAGCCCGCTTGTCATTGGGACCAAAAGTGTTAAAACGTGAAAAAAATTTAAAAGAGAGAGTACCATCTGATGGTAATTGTGTTTCTTGAAGACATATGGCTAGAGGATTAATAATTGCAGTTAAACGCTGCAGCTCCGTAAAATTAGTTCTGATACCACGACAGTTCCATTGGAGGATAGAATAGGAAAATATTTCCTGGTTCTGCCTTTAAGGGATGGACTTCTACTATGGTGTTCATTCTCTTTCATTTCCACATCTTTAGTTTGTCTTGTCTTTGAAGTTTCATCTTGGGATACTTTAGATTGTGAAGAGTTTGACATTCTATTGTTTTTATTTGCCTTTTGGTTCTCTGTTATTGAGCTCTTTCTGGAGTGGATGTCATTTAAAAGAGTTTCGCTCTGAGATCCTGTGTTCTTCATCTTTGAGGGAATATTACTATAATTAACAGTTTGGGGTTTGTCTTCATGCATTCAGGTGATATCTGTCTGGCAGTCTATTGTTCTCACAGCTTTTTTTGCAACATATTCAGAGTAAAAACAGGGACAGCAGCCACCATTTTCTTTGCTTTGAGGTAACTGATTCTCTTAGTACATCTGATCTTCTGTATTTCTTTTTCTTTGATCCACATGGGACACTGTTTTGATGCAGCTGAATGTTCACCTGAGCAATTACATCATTTAGATGGTTTTTCACAGCTCCCTTTGTCGTGGCCTTCCTCCCCACAGTTACAACAGGTATATTTGTTGTTGCAGCCATTAGATCCATGACCGTACTTTTGACAGTTGAAACACCGCAGAGGGTTGGGTACAAATAGGTCCACTGGAACACTTAAGTATCCAATTCAAAGTTTATCTGGGAGTAGTGGTTTAATTAAAGATGAGGATGTACGTACTAGTTTTAATCGTTCACTCTTCTCTCTTGATTATTATTCTTTTAAATGTTCATTACTCCTTGGGTCTTGAGCTCATGCATTATTTCTTCTTCATCCACATCATCCAACTCTCCAGTATGGATTACTCCTTTACTGTAGTTCAAAGTTGGATGAGGAGATGTCTTTATCTGAACTCCAGCTAACATGCTGGTATGTAGTAAAGTTTCAGCAATGGCCTTTTTACTGCATTCCACAAGAATCTGTCCAGATTGTAGATTTTCACTTCCTTTACTGTTCCCGCAATTTCTGCAATACCTTTTTATATAGCGAAAGGGGAAAGCTTGATGATTGAAGAATCTGGAGCAGCAGCTTCAATGATGATACATTTTGGCCAGTCATCAATACTCGGCACAGGAGCACATCTATATTTTCAGAGAAACTTTTTTTTTGAGGTGTGTTTTTTGTAGCCATGTTTTGGGTTTTTATTTTCATCAGCTCTGCTCCCCACCTACCTTGGAGCCCAAAAGCAAGGCATGCACAGCGCTGCAGATCTCCAGCAGATTAAGCATCAGGGATACAGGGATGATATACTCAAGCAAAATGAGCAACAAGTTGCTCAATTTACTTGATTGTCCCTTAGCCAATGCCTACTGGAAATCTGAAAGATATTTGATGTTCATCATAGAGTATTCCCAGGGTATATCTTGACCAGCTGATTGATTGGATTGAGCCATTCCAACCTCCCGCCTAGGTGAAGTAGGAGCCAAAGTACCGTGTTGAAATAGTGGAAGCTGCAGCAAACCACATTTCTCAGGGACCAGGATCTCTTCCTCCACCGACACGGGTCGCAATTTACGGCAAACGAGTTGTCCTTTTCCTTATTTCTTATAACGGAAATGGGATAATAAGGATCTATTATACTCCAGGTCCTTACAGAGTGATGGAAAAACTTTTATAGCTGTAAACCTAGCAGGGGGTGCCTTAAAGGTTTAAATTATCTTGCACTATTTTACTTATTACAGTTAAAATATTTTAGCTTTGTCTGCTTTTAACAGTGGAATTTGTAATCAATTCTTAAAGTCCAGCATAGTCTATATCATAAAATAAAATAAAAAAATACAATCCACAATGAGTTAGCATTAACCAAAAGACCTAAGGTCAACCCTGGTAAGGTGGTATTTAAAACACGTCTACATGAGTAGAATGCAATGGCAAACATACTGGCGACACTGCTGGTATGAAACTATATTTTGGTTGTTGGAACGTACTCACCAACATCGGATGTACACTCGAAATCAGAGTGCACTGTGGGTAAGAACACTTGCGGTCTTGCCCACCTAAATGCGCATGTATGCGGCACTAAGTAAAGGCTTCACGATTTTGGCCACGACTCTGCCATCTGAGAAAAATTTCGGGAATCCTAAAGGATTTCTCTCGTCGCAGGGCAAAATCGGCAATCTTACAACGTTCAGTGTGATGTTCACAGATGGCTGATTAATAGCCTTTGCGATGATCTTCAGCCTCCGACGAAGTTTGGGCAGTGTCTGAAATTTAGCATCGCAGCCGTATAGTGTGATTGCTATTACGACGGCCAGATGAGATATTCCGCTCTTCTCTCACACCCGAAAGAAACCTGCTCCGCGTCTGCACCATAGCAACATTTGTGCCCAGTTATCACTCTACTCAAGCTCTTTCAATGTTTTTTTTTTCTTTTCATTTTATATAAAAAGTTTTAATAAATAAATAAGCAGAAAATACTTGGAGAAAAGTGTAACATGTCAGCAATATGAAAGCATTATTCTCTGAATTAAATAAATACAGAGCTTAGGCTACAAAATGAAAATAAATAAATGATTGCATTTTCTAGTTTTATTTCTTTACATTTATCATGCATTTTCTTTACAACATTATTTTAATTACCATTTTACTTTTAATAAATTTACTTTAAACATCTGTAAACTTAAACTTTAGTTAAGATTCACACCACTCCAATTTTATTTATAAATAAATAAAATAAAATAGAAAGATTGAACAATTTATACTGGTAAGTATTTATGGGACATTTTAATCCAAATCAGCAAATACAGTTGGATACAATTACAGAAATCTATGTCATGTTTGTGCGTCATCCATAGGGAATTTGCAAGCGCGATATATTATCAGCCTTTATGAATTTTCGAAATTTTGCATGGCCCATAGGTTACTAATCTAAAAGATGAGAAAGACATACTATAACACACCTTTTTTGTTTTCTCCAATGTGAATGAAGTTTGTAATTTTTCGGGCCACAAGTCTTTTTATTTCCACAATGAATATTTGCTTGTCGTAACTCATTGTTACTGTAGGCTACCTCCTGCACTCACGTTCATTCTCAACATCTATAATTTTCTGTATTTGTGATCAAGTCTTATTATAGGCCTATTTGACAAAATCCATCTTTCTTGTAAATGTTAGCCTATGCTCGTGATGGAATGGTATTGGAGCAACGGAAATGCTGATGTCCTGACTTTCAGAGAGAGAAAAACAATGCTCCTCCATGGTG
Organism: Myxocyprinus asiaticus; assembly: GCF_019703515.2. Classification (NCBI taxonomy): domain Eukaryota; kingdom Metazoa; phylum Chordata; class Actinopteri; order Cypriniformes; family Catostomidae; genus Myxocyprinus; species Myxocyprinus asiaticus. The sequence continues at coordinate 60,820,308 of NC_059345.1, read as the reverse complement.
GGCAAATTTCACCGTTTCGCTTCTATTCTGCAACACTCCCGTAACGTGAGTAATGTTCACTGATCAGGACGATTGGGACCACAGTCGGCTATGATGTATATCGTGCAGTCTGACATAATGTCGCACAATGCCATGGCGATATCAATGCATTCATATCGTACAGTCTGACAAGCAACAATTGTAAAGGACTATTATAAATCGTACAGTGTGCACCCGCCTTAAGTCTGCAAGATTTTCCCATGTACATGGCAAGGTTCAGTACACGTAACCAACACTAGCCCGAATACTGCTTCGGAGTGGTCTTTTGGGCTAAGTGTATCCCAGAGTTCATCATGTTCGAGAGCCAACACCACCCCACCTTCCCGAGAGAAGTGGCCTATTTTTGCCAAGATGATGTCAAGAAAAGCATTTCAATGCAAATTATTTGTTATAATCAGATAGTAAAACGTAAGTGTATAATATGTCACTGCTGTATATATGAATATATATAATACAAATAGTTATATTATGTTAACCACTGCTTGGTATGATTTAATAGCAGCATCACCATCATTTAATATGTATTTAGGTATATTTAAATGCCTATATTTGTTCTTCTTGCCTAATTCTCACCTACTTTTGTTTGTTCTTGCCTAATACTGCTGGGGATTTTGGGTAATTTATCAACTAGTGTGCCGTACAGTACACAATTTAGTGTTAAAAACAAAATTATGGAACTGAAGTATATATTTTAATGCTTTTATTTTATGTACGAAACCACATACTGATAAATTGTGTAAAGTACTCTTTGGTTTAAACACAGTTTTATAGAATTAAGTTTTTATGCAATTTCACAAAGTAAAACACTTGAAAAAGTGTAGGGGAGAGTGTGGCACAAACTAACACTTTGATTTTCTTAAGTATTTTTCTGTTCAAATATGTGGTCTTTTTTCATGAATTCAGCATATACTTTTTTCACCATTTTCCTGGAAAATGTCGGGTCACATTGTAACATGACCGTATGACAATGTAAAATCCCCCTCTAACAACTGTATCTGATCTAATTAAAATAAATAGAGGGTAAACTAAAATATTATGTCAATAAAAAGCCATTTATTAACTTTGTCATATCTAATATCGCAATAATTTTGACACTTGACAATGAATACACAACAAAGCCACAGCATTGGCCGAAATAATGCATGGATTGATGACACACACACACACACACACGTCAACACATGCGCACGCATAAAGGGGAATGATATAAATTACATGTCTGACTGCATGGGATTTCATAGTTTTTTCTAATTGGTCAGTTGTAACACCAGTCATCAGCGCAATGGGATTTAAACCTGGCTAGTCACTTCTGATGGCTAGCTAAGAATTAAAAGACAATGCAAGATGCTAGCTAACAGATTGGAGATTAAAATTATACCAAGTTTGCCTCACTTTAAATAAACACTAAAAACAGAGATAAAAATTAACAACTGTAAAATGAAATTTTGGGGATATCTTTCAAAGGTTTTTAGTTTTGCCACAATTTTTTTTCTACACAGTTTTGATATGGCAACAAGTAAACAAATGAAGATTTGTCTTACCAGTGTGCATGGAAACTTTTAAACCATGTGTGTTACAACTAGCCCCGCATTAGTTTTTTGCTTGCTTTCCCCTACTTACATATTTTCAATAACACATTATACTTGCAACAACCAGTAGTGTAATGATAAATGAAAAGGTTGATAAAATATTCCGTTAGTTGTTATTTTAAGTTGGCTATTTAACAGTCACCACTACCAACAACAATCTTTCTTCCAAGAACAACTACAAAAACAGCTGTCACAACCGGGACCAACATTGTTCAGTCTACGAGTTTCATAACGTGCAATCAAAAGTCATACGCAAACTAGCAGTCTTCACGTCTAGAGTCCTTGCACACTGTGGCCAAACACCAGAAATACGACAGTGGGCAAGTAGGCACGTACAAAGACTGCAAATGTGGGTACTGAGAAAGGGCCGATCACTCAGAATTTGGACACTACTTACAAAAATACAAAATGGCCAACACCTGAATTAGTGCACTATATAGTGATAAGGGGCGATTTCAGACACAGCTTGAATACTCCAGATATACAGCCAGTGGGCACAACAGCCAGATAACCTTTGCCTCAGCCGCTTAGTGTCCACAACCGCAAGCACGGTCTTTGTGCATGTTTGATGCATCCAGTTGCTGCTGGAAAAGGCCTTTTTCAGGTCTTTCTGAAGCTGCAGAGCATAGCTCGTGGCACACCTCCCATTGAGATTGAGGCCAGTTTCACATATCATCTGTGAGCAGGGCATGAGTGAGGTGTGAGCAGCACATTTTCGTTTCGATGCCCATGTTAACAGATTACACCCTTCACACTGCAACTGTGAGTTGCGAAGTGACCCGTCCCAGAAGCGGCAGTGAGTGGATTGTTTTTGACGCATGGCTCATGCTGAACTAAGTGGCTCTGGGTGCAGTAGAAAACTAAAATAATCAGGAGATTATAGAAAAGACGCAAAAGCAAATATTTAAACTGAACCTACTATACACTAAAATGTATAGGTCTGCATATAAACAAACATAAAATATCTAAAAGGAAAGAATTCATAAATTACATAGCAGGACTTTTGCTGTGTATATATAGAGAGACAGATTAGAAGAGACGGACCACTGGTATTAAAATGAACGGGAGAAACTGGAACAGATGTAGAAATGACGTCCAGCTTTATATGTAAAAGAGCCAATCACCTTTTAGATTGGCATGCGCATTAGCTCAACCAGCCTGAAAAAGAAAGTTATTTATTTATTTTTTTTTTAGCTTGATTTGAGCTAAAGCAGCACAATTTATGATACTACTGTTGTCAGATTTTACTGCCTGAAAGGGGCTTTGATATATTAACCAATGGACCCTTACCTTTACCGCCTTTTTTTAACAACATAAATGTAGCAAACTTTTTTATATTTCCAATTCGAAAAATATTTAGTGTAAATTTATAACATTGTATTTGTATTATATTACCCCAGAATAACATTTAAAAAAAATCAGTTACCACAGCTGCGATGAGGCTTCTAACACAGCTGCTGAGGGAATGAGAAAATTTGGCCTATTTCGCTCTTCTTACTGCTGTTAACCAGCGCTGTATATTTTTATCTTCTTTTGCAAAGCTGTGAAAGCATAATCGTTGATTTTTTCTTTTGCTGCTGGAGCAAACGGGTAAGCAAAAATTTTATTTGCTGTGGTTCCCATTTACCGCCATTCAAGTTTACCCTGCTATGCGTCTACTTCTTCAACCCGGATATGTGAAATGGGTCCATTACGTTGCCTTAGGAACCTAGACAAGAGACGCGGCCAATGTGAATACCCAAACGCGACACATTGCTCACGCCTCGCAGATTACATTTACACAATCAGTGTTTGGGATTGACAGCCGCATTTACTTACAGGTGTGTGTCTTGAAATATCCTGTTCATACAACATCTTAAAGTAGCTGCTTGAATACTGTCTGTATGAACGAAAACCAAAGTCAAGCCCATATTCTAACACCTGTAACCATAGTGACAGTGACTACAGTAAATATCAAAGATGACGACGTCCATAACATCAGCATGTCTTTTCACAATTGATGCCACATTATTAAATAAACAAGTCCAAATGAGGTGCAAGTTCATTCATCAGATCATAATTAACCAACAGCGGCTTTGAATGCTTTTTAACCAAGTGCAGCATTTGTCGCGCAGCTTCGGTGAAAGACAGTGGTTGGATCTTTGAATGACATGCAGCTCATATTTCTATCCCTGTGAGTTAATGAAACCTCTCCTGATTAACACGAGACATGCGCATGTACAGTGCAGCGTGGCTTTCACATATGACATGACAGATAACTAGTTGTCCAGTACGGTTCCATTTACAAAGCACAGGTTTGTAAATAAAAATCCCAAAAATGCAGCTGCGAGTCCTGAAAATTTGCAGTTGTCACTCTTGTAAATAACCGACTTGTGTGTGAACGTTACCATATTAAGCACTCAAAACAGGACTGACAACCGTATTCTGCTGCTGTGTGTACGTGTCCACAGAGTATGTGTGAATCTGGCGTAACACTCGAAAAGCGCTGTATCTTTGTATAAGATCGCAACACCTTGAATAAAGAGTTTGACAGAACTGCAGAAAGCCCCAAAACTGGAGGTGCAGATCTAATAATGTTTTTCTTAAATTAAAAAACAAAAGCAGTAGTCTTGCATTTCTCTGACACAAGGTCTACAATCCATTAAATATGATCATGACATGCTTGTACAATTCAGCTTTCAAACCGAAACCAACCCTCATTTGTCCAAGAGTTTTGACGTGGATTATATGAGCACCGAGCATGCAAACGTCAATTAAACCACTAATCTGGCATTGTATCGGGCTCATATACAAGCTATAATATGTCAATGTATCAGTGATTAGTTGATGATGGTTTTTAAGCAACAAAAGCACATAATTTTAATATAACTTTAATGTTTGCAAGTTTCCAGCCACTGGAAAAGATTAGAGTCAGGTTTCATCTGTGGTTTAAAGGGATATTTTCAGCATTATGTGAACTTCCATGAATATTTAAGTCTCATTCCATTATATGCACAAACAAATGGTGACCTTTTGTATTTGGCATCACACTGTTGCATGCATTTAAAACACGTTTAAAGGGATATTTTCAGCATTGTGATGAATTCCATGGATATTTAAGTCTCACTCCATTATATACACAAACAAATCGTGACATTTTGTATTTGGCATCACATTGTTGCATGCATTTAAAACACGTTCAAAGGGGTATTTTCAGCATTGTGATGACTTTCATGGACATTTAAGTCTCATTCCATTATATGCACAAACAAATTGTGACATTTTCTATTTGGCAACACATTGTCGTATGCGGTTAAAACACGTTAATACTATAGCACAAATTAGCCTGCTATAAAATAACGCGTTTATAAAATAATGTGTTAACCACAGTTTTTGCAACAATTTTGAAATCGCGTTGTGACACGCACTTACCTCTTATGTAAACAAATATGATGTTGCCGTGCGTAAGTTCTCTAAAATATAGAAATCACCAGATGCCTGGACTCCCTTGCTTTAACAATATATATTTTTCTTGACCTTGGGTCGCCCCCCGTGCTTTTACGCTTTCGCTTTCTTTCCAACGACGTTGTTATTTTCTCTCCCTTCAGTCCTTTCTCTGTTTTACCCCGTTTAGTCCTTTCAGGAGCCACAAAAAAAATTGTTAAAAAAATATGTAGCCTTCAATCAAACAAGGCGACTGGAGTAATAGATAGGGGAGCGCGACATAAGCTATCGAGCTTGAGTCGTATATGCTGATGTGTTTAAAGGGAATTATGGTATGTATATTTGATTGTATTCTGTTAGTGTCTCCAACCCACCAGCATATCGATAAATATTTTCTGAATGTTTACGAAACCATTTTCTTCTCAAATGATTCCCCCCCCATTTTCTCGGATGGTACGCGCCCGTTGTTGACTTGCTTGGTGGAACAAAACATGTTCGCATTCCAAGGTTCTGGTTACAGCTGCGCTGCAGTATTAAGCAAGAGCTTCGTGTTATTTGGGCAGGGCCAAAAGATATAAATACACGTATCTCCAATTTCTTGTAGAAATGCAGGATATTCGCAAAATGGTGTCGAGGAGTTAGTTGTCAAAAGGAATGAAAACGCTTGGAGGGGGTGAGCCTCTCCGCCTGCCTCAGGAAGTCATGTCCTGAAGAATCTAGATTGAGTAGGCGAGGGGTTTTCAAATTTAAGTAATTCAAGTAGGATTGCACTTGTCCTGCAGGAGTCACACATCTGCAAGACTTAATTTTTACGCACACATTATATATATATATTCACAGCACACACACGTGTCCGTGCGAATTAAACTGCAGAACGAGAGAACAGTTATTCTTCTTGACGAGAGTGCTAAAGAGGTTAAAGTTTATTTCTTTGCCATTTAAATTACTAAAATGTGTTAAAACTATTGAATAATGTAGTTAATTACATAAACAACATACATTACAGTGGACTGACAGAATTTATTTTAGCTAACGGTCGTTCAAACTGAAACATCGTTATGTACTGTATGTGTTTTATTATTATTATTAATTAATTTATTATTATTATAATTTTGCCAACTGATCAAATACTTTTACCCACTTTCTTCATTAAATTGTTACATTTTATTGAATGGGGGGAAAAAAATTTTTTCCCAATTTTTTAAGAGCAGTAGTTGTGTTTATAGGTATATAACTAAAGCTGTGTTAAGGCAAAGGACATTAAATTTGAATCTGTATAGAGAATAAGAACAGCTACTTGCACCTAAACCAGCACACTTCATTAAAGAGAGCAAGTTATACCAGATAGTCCATTATAAGTCAAGAGAAATTATTTTAAGAAATATATTAGAGTATATCTATAAAATATTTGATTCACAATTTTTTTTTTCATTTGCATATACTTCGTCTTGTCTTAAATGAAAGAACCACAGAAAGATGTAAGATTCAATTCAAGAAGAAATCAACATAAATCAAAGTATTTAATAACTTTAGAGGAGAAGTCAAGGCACTAAGAGATGAAAATCATTCCAGAGAGGTAATTAGACATACGCTTCACTCTTGAAAGCCATAGAAATGTTTTAGTTGGTTATTGATTAACCAATACAGAGCTTTGATGTGTGAAAGTTCAGAGTATTTATATTGATACATTTTAATAGATCCTGGGAGTAGGCATAATAGTCTTGTAAGATTGTAACCGAGCCTGCTGCTCGAAACTTCAAAAAGCATTCAATGCGTTCTAGTGTCTCTAACTTTTTAAATCATTAATCAAGTGTAAGGCCCTGTCCCAATACCCCCACTTGTGGTTTTGGTCTTGCCTACTTACCCACTTGTCTTACTTATTTCCAGTGTTTGGCCACTAGTGTGCAAGTAGACGTGAAGACTGTGAGTGTGTAGATGACTTGATGACTTGATTGATTGCACGTTGGGACTTAACGATGTTGATGCTGGTTGCGACAACTGGGGTACATTCAGCCCCGACAAAACATAGCAAAATGTTTATTTAAACAGAAACGGTGGTACGTTGAACACCCTGTTGTGTTATGAAAGCGTTGCAACTATGGCAGCTGAGAAGGCCGTTCTTTGCGTTCTGTTCAAAGAATTTTCTGAGCCTGATGAAATCGGTTTAAATACATGTTTAATACTACAAAATATGCTTGATGTTACAGTCACTTCCCTTGCTGTCCAGAATAGCTGAGAACATCCCAATCGAGTGAAGAGATATGTGGAAACTGTGGTTCCTAATTATGGTGATCCAACATTTGCCTCGCATTTCAGGATGACAAGGCAAACATTTCTTCTAATATCTTCAGTTGTTGCATACACCAAGCTGCAGTGGACACATTTGTAAAGGACTTTAGTTGGATCCATTGTGCACACTGCCTTTTTAATACGGCGGGGTTATACACATCGCTGCTGATTGGGTAACACCTCTGACACACCCATCAAATGAGAGAAAACGTACCTCAAAGCCCGTTGCACACCGTTTCGAGGAAACATGTCATTCAACCCGGAAACTGTAGCAACTGTAGAGATTGAACGTGCCCCTGTTTTTGTATTTTCACTCGGCTGAAGACTGATTGTTTTTGGTAGCGGTGACTGTTATAGCCTATGTAAAATAAATAACTGAAAATGTTATTAATACACTACTGGTTGTTGGAAGTGTATTGTGCTGTAGAAAATATGTAAGTACATTTTTATGTTTTGATTGCGTGAAAATAACTTGTAAAAGTTAATTTGTTTTACTCATTTTGATTTTCAATACTTTGCACATTAAAAAAAAAGGCAGATGAGGAGGGTAGGATGACACTCAGAGACCCCAGGGCAGGGACTGGGTCTGAAGGTCTGGGGGGCGGCCTCAGGGCAGGGATAGAATCAGGAGGCCTGGGAAGCGGCCACAGAGCAGTGACAGGAGGCCTGGGAGGTCGGCTGCAGGGCAGAGACTAGGTCAGGAGGCCTGGGAGGCAGCCACAAGGCGGGGACAGGTGGCCTGGGAAGCAACCTTAGGGCAATGACAGGATCTGGAGGCCTGGGGGTGGCCACAGGGCAATGACAGGATCTGGGGGGCGGCCACAGAGCGGGGACCAAGTCAGGAGGCCTGGGAGGCGGCCACAGGGCAGGGACCAAGTCAGGAGGCCAGGGAGGCGGCCACAGGGTAATGACAGGATCCGGAGGCCTGGGAGGAGGCCACAGAGCAGGAACAGGGTTAGGAGTCCTGGAAGGCGGCCACAGAGCAAGGACCGGGTCAGGAGGCCTGGGAGGCAGCTTGAAGGGAACTGGGTTCGGCGGTTTGGCCGCAGGATGTGGAAACTTAGGGGGTGGAACCATAGGTGGATCCAGAGGTGGAGCAGCAGGAGTAGGGACTTGAGATCCCAATGGCAGAGCTGGAAATGGGTCCGGAGACGGAGCGGGCGGAGAAGTCGGAGGAGTCTCAGGATGAAGAGCAGGCGGAGCCGCAGGATCAGCCGGAGTTTGAGAGACAGGTGGTGGAGCTGCTGGAGGATCAAAAACTGGACACTCAGGAGAAGGACCCGGAATGGGGTCGGGCGGAACCACAGGAGGATGGAGGATTTGAGACTCAGGAGGTAGAGATAGTGGCAGAGCGGGCTGAACCGTAAGAGGTGGAGTTTCAGGGGGTGAGGGCGGAGCCGAGGGAGGCTCAATGAAGGCAGGTGGAGACGAGGAGTGCGGAGCCAGAAGAGGCCTGAGGGGCGGGGCCAAGGAGGGCGGAGAGGCCTGAGGGGCAGAGCCGTAGAAGACTGGGGAACGATCTCCGTGGTCGTGAGCACGGGCAGCGACTGGGGAACGACATCCATGGTCGTGAGCACGGGCAGCGACTGGGGAACGACCTCCGTGGTCGTGAGCACAGGCAGCGACTGTGCAGCAGGAGCCCTTCTCCTCCTCCGCTTCCGGACTACCATGAGCACAGCTGTGGGAGGCTCGAAGGGCGGAGCCGTGGTGGCCCCCCTGAAAATTCCACTAGGGCTGAAACAGGCCTGAACGCTGGCTCTGGGACGGCCGTGGGAGGCTTGGAGCAAGGAGCCGTGAGAGGCTTGGAGCAAGGAAACGTGGGAGCCGTGGAGGGCTCGGAGCAAGGTGCCGTGGGAGGCTCGGAGCAAGGTGCCGTGGATGCAGGTTTTAGCCCGGGGTTCCCACCATAATCCACTGTGAAAGGGGAACCACAAAGTTCCAGAGCCTTCTCCACATACTCACAGTGTCCAGTGAGGATTAGCCGGAGGCATCAGTTCCTTCAGTGCACTATTCAGACTGGTCCGGAGGAAAACCACCAGAGAGTGGTCAGGATAGTGCACTAAATTCGCTAGTTCTAAAAATTCACAGACGTGATCCTCAACTGGACGGTCCCCTTGTTTGAGCAGAAGAATTTTTTAGAATATATTGATTTATACTAAAATAAATGTATGCTTCACTTACGTTTCCACTATCTGATTATAGTAAATAACTTATGTTGAAAAGCTTCCCTTGACATCATCATGGCGAAAATACTGTACACCGATTGCTTAGGTAGGCAGGGTGTGACTCCAGATCGTGATGAACTCTGGGATGCACTTAGCCTGAAAGACTGCTCCGAAGCGGTATTCACGCTAGTGTGGATTTATTGTGGGTTAAGTGCACTGAGCTTTGGCATGTTTTAGACATGGGACAGTCTTGAACACTTCCTGTCGTGTGCACGTGCACTCAAGTGGCCAAGCTTCAAGTGTGGGGTATTGGGACAGGGCCTAAATTACTATCCAGAGGTCCAGACAGCTACTGAAGCAGTGCATACACGGCGTTGTCACGTGGCACCTGTTACTTTTCTCAGCGCTGGTCAGGATGGACCAATCACAGTCGCTGCATGAGAAACAATTATATAAATAATGCTGTGGCGGGTTTGCAGCCACAGGTACAAATCATTGTGATTGTTAGTTTTTTAAATTAATTAATTATTCAAAAAGTTTTAATATCATTAATCGGCAGTAAATTACTGTCCAGAGGTCCAGACCGCTGCTAAAGCAGCACATTGGCGGCGCTGTCACTTGGCACCTGTTCCTTTTCTAAGCGCTGTTTGGGGTGGACTAATCAAAGTAATTTATTATTACTGGATGGAAGAAGAGTTTAAAGGTGAGTTTCAAAGGCTGCATCCTCTGGAGGTCGCATTTGTCGGCCGCATACATCATCAAGGCTGCCTTGTTTCAGAAAAGCGAGTAGGACACTCCGAAATTGACTCAAGATGGCACCAAGTATGGCTGCTGCTTTTGCGAGCTCTGACACAACACTGCAGTTTTTTGTTTGTTTTGTTCACAATTCTTTGTTTTTTTGTCTTGGATGTTAATTGACTTGTTGTCTACGACAGACAAATACTTTTGGACATTGGTTCTGCAATAGCACACCGAAAACTGGACTTTAAATTCCTCAGTGCTGTTGGGCCTCATGTATTCAGATAGAAGACAAAGGCAGGCCTAACCCAGTCGTAAAACCTAACTGAGGCCCACATACCAAGTCATAAATCTTACTGATAAAAACCACACCAAAATCAAACAAAGGGAGTCGAAAACAGACTACAAATCCCATGAAGCCTTGCTCACTAAAGGATCGAACTCTCAACTCCTATTGGATGAGGCACACAACAGAACGTCCCTCAACCATGACATCATCAGGAGTAGAAATACCTCTGAAATGCTTCCGTGATTTGCTTCCAGCAACTTTGCTCGCTGTGTGTAGACGCAGCTCATCGCTGCTCTCAGGTGTAGCCTCGTGGCACAAGGAAGTAACGTCCAACTTGAAACTGTGGCCATACAATCTCCATCCCGCTGGACGAGTTGAGATTACTCTGTGTTCCACCGAACACAGCAATCCGCATCTTCATCTGTTTGTCTGCAGAAGTGAAGAGAGAAAAGATTTGTCTTCCATCTTCAATCAAGTCAATGTCGCTGATTTCTCCACCAGCCCGCCGAGAATCAGCAGCCTTACCGCCTGCCGACAGAGCGAGGAAACGGCCTCCCGTCATCACCCGAGCTTTGAGGAACCGAGTTGGAGTTAAAGGACGGATGAACATACATTCTATGTCCTCATACGATTCAAGTAAGAGGTTTACGTCTGGGCAGAGATAGAATATTATAGTGTGTTATTCTTGTGTATCAAGGTTATTGCTTGTACAGTTTAAGGACCGCCGAGTCTGCTCATTGCGGCTAATACTCAAGGTATTTAATTATCATGAATGAGATTTGCTTTGTTGTAGTCCAACCACATTGGACTGTTGTGCATTTCCGCCATCACGGGTGAGACCGGCACACTGAGTTTATCCATTAAAGAATCAAAGACTGCGGGATGGTTTACGAGCCGTCCACCGCGTCTGAGTGATAAACTAACAGCTGCTTTCTCTCCCACGATCGCAAAATTGGCTTTGGGGCCGTCACTTTATTCTCTCTCTCTCTCATACTAACCACACACACACACACACACACACACACGCGCGACCCCTCATAAACATTCTCGCACACATTTTTGGCTAGTAGATAGCTTCGTGATAAAGCTCAGCTTTGTCCCTAAGCTATCATACAAGCGGATACACGCGGTAAACTGGTAGACGCCATTGACTGGTTTCTCTCCACCCACATTCACGGCCATATTCTCTGGCCGGAAGTCTCGCCTGAAATACTCTCCACAAGAGTCACGTCTGCCATTTTGTGCACGTCCCTCCTTACACACACACACACCCACTCACACACACACCCTCATGTGTTATAGAATTATTTTGATTTCCATATCTAATCACATCACTGTTTAGTTTGTAGTTGTAAGTCGGAAGTTTATTGACTGCATTGTATTAATTATTAATTGATATTACTGCATAAATAAACTTTGTTATATTTCAAAGAGAAGTGTTTTGGTTTGTTTTGCATACACTTGTGTCACATGCTGACAGGATGTCAGTGCTCGGGTTCAAGCCTTCATTCATTGTTTTTATTCTTCCGAAAATCGATATTCTTCGGATGTCGATTTTCCTAAGAAAACAATATAATATTGAGACTGTTATACTATCTGGTTATTAGTCCCTGATTCCAGGGTGGTGCCCCGGCAATATTAATCCTTATTAATATTCTATTAAGTTTTGATAATTGATAATTATCTTTGATGATTGTTGAATTTGAAGGATCAATAAGCTAGTGTTAATTTTAATTAATGTTTCATCGATGTTAATGATTAGTGATTATCTTTGATAATTGTTGATTTAAAGGATTAAAAAAAGCTAACATTGATTCTCATCAATGTTCTATTGATTTTAATAATTAATAATTATCTTTGATAATTATTAATTGTTGCTAATAACCAAACCCGCTCCTAAACATAGCGCACTACATTTACTGGAGCTCCATATGTGGTTTTAAAGAGTTAGATTCAATTAATTAATTTAAATATTAATTAATAACTAAAGAAATAATTATTAATTATTTCTGATAGTAACACTGATCTAAACAACCAGTAAAGCCCTACATAATAATTGGTGTCCCGTGTGAGGCATCCTACATGCAAGTTTTGTCACAGTGTGTATGCATAAGAATCCAAAATAATAACTTGAATCATTACTTCAAAGTTTGGTTCTGTTTGACAACTGACTTCTCACAACTTGCCAAGCATAAGCCAGTGTGGTGTGAAAGTGCTCTTAAGAGTGAATTAGGGGTTGGTAAATTTACGATAGTCTGCTTAAAACCTGCTGTTGTTGTTATTTATGTAGGGCTTTGGCCCACTCAAAATGGCAGCAAAGACCGCATGGCCCTTTGTTCTATAATCAAAGGAGAGACATTGAACTCAGTTTCCCAGGATCCTTCTTAAATTCACAACTGGATGCGAAGTCCCGCCTATGGACCCAGTCTCAAATGTCATTGGTTGAAAGCGGCCTACGACCGATGACGTCATCAATAAAACCAGTGGACAGATGTAGTTCGGCCTCTCTGTGCTAAGCTCTGGATGGCTGTTAAGGGACATCTGTACTGTACACGTACTGAAGGAGTTTTCCCTCCGTTTTGGACTGAGAACAAAGAGACCACGTTTTTCTAACCTCACCATTTGGCCACGGTAGAGTAAGATTAACTTAGCTTTGTTCAAGTCTTATAGTATACTTTCAACCGGTTCAGTTTCACTGTAAAGCAACAGTGAATATATTTTGAAAAACGGAAAGGTGACCAGTTTCTCTTCTCCCTCTTTTTCATTCAACGTTGACTACCTTCTGCATTCTTCTCCATCGCTGGATCCGAAGAATAAAGCAGACACGTGTCTTTTCGCTGACGAGCATAGGACAAGGTACCATCCAGACCGTTTCTCCTGACCGCTCACTGCAACAGGAATTCCAACGGACAACCCTACTGAAATCACACAGGATTTCCCAAGTAAGGCTTGATATCTGGGCAGATTTAGTTTAGAAACTGTGATTTTTCTTGCGAAACTAAATCGTATTTTTGATTCTAAATGCTGATGTTTTGAGTATATTTGTATGTTAAACTCTGCTCGCTGTTTGCTGTTTTGAGTTGGGAGATTTGTATTTAGTTTTTTTGGCGGAGTTTACGTTTGTTTTGTTGAGTGATCTGAACTAGTAATTCAGTCCAGCTGTTATGAGCGGTTACCCTAAATTAAATTGCATGCACTTTTCCTCTCACTCTCATTCTCTCTCTCTCTCTCACTGATATTCACTGAGTGAGCGGCGCCACGGTTTATGTTCGACTGGTGAACCAAATTCTCCCGCTTGTTTCGTCAGTTCCACCCTCACGTGGTATCAGCTCCATTTTGGATCTAACCCTCCATTTTGAACCTGATCCTCCATTTTGATTCCTTTGTTACCACATCTGGACACACACACACACACACTCATATATACACACACACACACACACACTAGCATATAGCTCCACTGTTAGTTTAGGATTTCCTTTATTTTTTTTGGATTATATTCAGATAGTATTGGCTGTGTTCACTACTGCTTGATTATAATAAATCTTGTTATATTATAATAAGTACTCCTGTTTGTTTTTGTTTGAATATTGTGTTGAAGCCAACCTCTGCCATGTCAAGAACTCCCAAGTTACCTCAGAGTACTGTTATTTTATTGGTGTTAGAAACTAACTGTAACTAGATTACTATTAGATTTGTATAGCAATAATTTAACTAGTTTTCCCCCTTTTTGATTATTTTGATGAACAATTAAGATACTCAACCTTCAGGGTAGATTTTGTTTTTGTGAGACTCAATCAGTAACTTGCTATCATTTTTCTCTTTTCAAAGAGTGGTGCCCCAAGAATATAATTTAATGAGTTAAATTCTATTTAATTATTATTTAATTGTTATTTAATTATTCCATAATTAATAACAATTAATTATTGATAATTTCTGATAGTAAAACTGATTTAAACAACCAGTAGCACCTACATAATAATTGGTGCCCCGTGTGAGGCTGTGATAATTGTTGGCTTCCGCCAATATTCTTGCAAATAAATCCTAAATATTTTAGAGTAGCCAAAGGCTTCCTTTTTCTCCAGGAAGTGCAAACTGCTAAGACACAAGGCCGGTTGTGGTTGTGAATCATTGCAAGTGTTGTGTTAGTGGTTGCTAGTTTGGTACTAATTCATTACTCCCTCTGTTTGTGTTTGAGAGATTCAGTCGCTAGATACTAACAAAGTAGTCTGGCGTACTGATAGTCATACTGTGATTATTAACACCTAAATTAGCAGCTCAAGGAACAGTTAATAATACAAAGCAGTTGCTCGTGAGTGACAGGTAAGTGGTTCCCCTTGTGCATTCTTTTCTCAGGATAACGACTGGTGCGTCAGTGTTTTCCACAGAGCAACAGGTGTCATAAGTCGCAACCCTTAAAACTCAGCTAAGGTTTCAGAATTGTTAACTCGTAAAGAGTTCCTATAGGGGTCCACTGGACATCACCCTCTCACCTATCAAACCAGGGAGATATGAGTAGCCAGTCCCCATCAGCGTCCGGAGCTGAAGCTCCCAGGTCAGGTGAGGAAACCTCACTGTCCAACTGGATCGCTGACCTCGTCCTTGTCTCTAGAGAAGAAAGGGAGGAGCTTAACAGTTACACACAATCTCAGTGTGACGCTGAAATGGCCGCCGTGGTAGATAATGCACACGATCCTCAAGGGAAGGTAACCACTGTCCAGGAGGTAGTTGGTAGGCTGTTTCTACTTTACCACCACAAGGCCCAGTTGCAAATAGCAACACTCAAGGACGAGGTAAAGACACTTACAGCCCAGTGTAGTCGGCTTGATGCAAGCAATCGCGCTTTACATCAAGATCTCAAGACTACAAATACTGTGCTGGAGGAGTGTGTAGAAAGACTCGGCTGAAAAAGAAAGCTGAGAGGTCGCTGACGACCGAGTCCGGCAAGAGAGTCGAGACATACGGGCTAAACTCAAGAAGTGCTCCGCTACCCCATCTTTGACCAGAGTGGGTCAGAGGACTCAGAGGATGGTGCTACGGTGAAATACCCTACCCCTGGTTCAGGTAGTATTTCGAAACCATTGCTCCAACTCCTGGAGCTAGAGCACATCTCTGTTCGGGACGTGAGTCCACCACATTTCGGGGGCAAGGCCACATTTCGCCAATCTTCCCCTCAGGTGTCTTTTAGGCCCCACCCCAGCAGGATGCCTTCCTCACCACAAGGAGGAAGTGGTCTCACCCAACGCCATGGCAATGGGGGCAGGCACTGGTACTCATCCTCTGACAAGTCAGATGGATACAAGCGGGACCAAGACACAGGTCTACTCATGCACCAGCTTGACTCCTTTGCAAAGGACATTTTTCAAACGTCAATGATTACCTTAGGGAAATCGAACATTGTCTTGCCAACTTGCCTCATGCCTCGGTGTGTGAGAAGTTGAAACTCATCTGGAAAACAACTTCCAGAAGCGTCCACGCTTTCGCTGAGACTCAACCGCCGCACATTCGTGACAGCTACCCAAGGCTTTGCAGGGTTCTGTGCGAGGAGTACTCGCCATATACTGATGAAACATCAGCCACCCTCAGTGCCATCCGCATCCAACAGAAGCGGTTGGAGCCTCCTAGGGAGTACTATAGGCGTTTAAGGAATGCATACTTCCAAGGAAGTAATGAGCCAGGTCTGGAAGAAGAGCGATGGTTCAGATCTCTCTTCCTCCATAACCTTCACCCCTGCATGCGAACCCACATTACACTGATGTGTAAACAGGGTAGACCGACCATGCAGGGAATTAGGAAGATGGCCCAAATGACTTGGGAAACAGTCGTGCGTCCGACTGATAAACCAGAAGACGATGTCAGAGTCCTAGGCATCCAGTCTTCAGAGAGGGCAGACTTAGGGCTTGAGGGCTATGAAATACCTCAACCTAGAGTAAGCTGCGAAGCGGCAGCCCCAAAACGCTTGCCCAACCACCCACAGGGGGGTTGGAGAAACAAAGGAAATGACCACAAGGGTCCCTCCCAGGGTCAGAAAAAACAGAATCCCTCTCCAAAGAAAAGGAATGTCAGGTTTTTGAAAAGCCCCAGACAGTGGAATGGAAATAAAAGGAATCATTCGGAGCCTCCCGGAAAGAGTGATCTGAAGCGTCAGCTCAGCCTCATCCAGAAAAGCCTAGCGGACGTGACAAAGCATAGGTCAGACGATGGCCACAAAAAACCAGATGGTGACAGTCCATCTGCGTGACTAGCCCATACACTCCTCTCCTCTTCCCCCAAAGTCTACTTTGTAGGCTGGGAGAAGAACACAGGGAAGACCCAGACGCACCCAGTGGCAGTCATGCCCAATACCCATGCTCTGCTTTTTCAATTCTTGGGAGACCTTGTCCACAAGGGTAGTGCCAGACGCATATACACCTCAGTGTCAGTAGGAAGGTGTATAGACATCCATGCGTTACTGGACACTGGGTCTGAAATCAGCCTAATGTGCGAGGAGACTTTTGCAGAAGTCACCAGGGCAATGCTCTCTTTTGGTAAACCACTGCAGACAGAGTCCTGTGATGTGAGCCTTGTCAGCTACACACAAAACAGAGCCTCCATCAGAAAACACGCTTGGCTTGATAACACCTTCCAGGAGACAACCCTCAATCATCCCATTTACATCTGTGCTTTCGATACAGAACAACTTCTTATCGGCCATGACCTGCTGGACCAACTGGCCCCACTGATCGACTGCCTTTGCGGGCACATGTGGGCCCAGGTCCCGAATCCGGTCCATCTAGCCCACAGCTGTCACGCTTCAGACAACCGGGTCACTTATATCCAAGAGTCAGGAGAGACCACTTGTGATACTGTTCTTGAGTCAGCGCTTTGTCATTACCTAGACATCCAGACTCATCTTGGCTCTGAGCCTCATGAGTCATCTGTGACTCCACCGACACCGCAGCTTGGCGGACCCGTGAGCACCCACGAATCATTCCTTTTCTTGCTAGAAAACTCAAACCCAGCTTTGTACAGCCCCTGCATAGCTGGAGGCATGCATGCTAATGGTATCTTGGTACCTGATGTGTTTGTCGCACTCTGGTCTGAAAAGTCTGCTGTTAGTCAAGCTTTGTACAACAAACTGTGTCAGAACAGCTCCTCTCTGTCTTTCGTGCGCAAAAGTCACCGCCTTCTTTCTGCAGAGTCACCGCAGAGGCCCATCAAGGCTATTGGGATATGTGCTCTTTCCATTCAAATTTGAAAGAAGAGGTTTACACACTTCATGAGTGTGATTTCCCAACTTGACCCCTCACTCCTCGTGGGGGCCAATATCCTTGTTAGGTTAGGTGCTCTACTGGACACTGTCAACCAGCTCCTATGGTCTCAGGCAAGCATTGAAAACCATCCGGCAGTGGTTGATCCAGAAAACATGTTGTCTGATCAGACCATCCCTCAGGCGTGTCAGGCAGCGAGCGAGTTTGACCTGACTATCCCAGCTAGAACTGCAGGTGCCCCTGTCTGCCTCATGATCCTCAAGGGACAGATGATATCTGGTTCACAGGCATTCTTCCAACCCTTGCCATACTTCTGGGAACTCAGCCTGACCGTCTGTGGTACACCTCTGCTTGAGATCAACAACCGCTCAGCTTACTTGCTTTTCCAGAACCTAACAAACATACAAATTGTTTGTGACGGCACGTAAACCATTAGGGTTGCTGATCAACAGCTCGTTTCATGACTTCGAGCTGACAGTGCCCGTGATTGGAGAGCTGCCTCCATCCTTGACGAGGGGGGAGAACCTCGAACCCCTCCTTCTCACCTTCCCGAACAAAATGATCACAGTTGCTTGTCATGAGGGGCTTCACAATAAAGAAGTCTGCAGTACTGCCTTGGGCACAGAAACGGACATGACTGTGTACGCCCTCGCTGCTCATTCGGGTGACATGATTTCAACTGGTGACGAAGCCGGTTCCCTGCCAGAGGAACCTTATCCAGGATTCGAGGATGAAATAGCACAACAACTTACTAAGGCAGATGCCTTAACAGCGGAGGGTCAAAGACAAGAACTGCAGAAGTTGTTTCACAACTTCCAACAGATCTTTTCAAGGGATTCCAATGACTGTGGAATCACCGAACTCCATACAGTTCGTATCCCAACTGACCCAAATGCACCACCCACATTCATACGCCAGTACAGAATGCCTTTAGCCGCTTACGAGTCAATCCAAGAGATACTCGACATGTTGCTGAGGAAACACATTATTCGGGAGTGTAACTCCACATACAACTCACCATTGTGGCTGGTGTTGAAGCCAAATGGAAAGTGGTGCTTGACAATTGACTATCGACAACTGAACAAACAGGTCCCTCTTTCACGATGGCCCATGATCCACCTGGATCAGGAGCTTGCGAAAGTGAAAAGAGCCTGTTTCTTTTCGACCGTCGACGTGTCCAATGGGTTTTGGAAAATGACAGTCGACCCAGTGGATCAGTACAAGCTGGCTTTCTCTTTTGGCAATCGACAGTTCACTTGGAACCGATGCCCATTCGGATATTCAAACTCCCCAGCTGAGTTTAATATCTTCTTGCACAAAGCCATGAGTGATGCTACTGCCCGCGGCAACCTGATCTATGTGGATGGCATCCTCATGCGATGTCAGACATTTGAAGCACACCTAACCGAAATACGATATGTGCTCAGCCAGCTTTCCAGCGCAGGAGCCAAGCTGGCCCTCTCCAAGGGTCAGTGGTGCTGCACCAAGGTTGAGTACATGGGCTTATTGGTGGATGCCAATGGCATTGAACCCCAAGCAGGGAGAGTTCAAGCCATCCAAAACATCAAAGCCCCAACCGACGTGTTGGGACTCAGGAGCTTCTTGGGCATCTGCAACTACTCCAGACAGTTCATCGAGGACTATGCAAAGATAGCCAGGCCCCTTACTGAGCTTCTCTGGAAAGACAAGGTTTTTTGAATGGGGAGACCCTCAAGAGCAGGCTTTCAGAGAACTGAAAGCAAAGCTCTGTTCAGCCCCTTGCCTTGCCTACCCAGACAAGGATAAGGAGTTTCATTTAGAGGCGAGCTTCTCCTCCCACTGCCTCAGCGCCGCCCTGGCACATAGGTATGACAAAGAGAACCGAGTCGTTGCCTACGCAAGCCGACCTCTGAGCAGTGTAGAGCTGAAGTTCTCCGACTATGAGAGAGCCCTCCTAGCCACAGTCTGGGCTATGGAACACTTTCGCAGCTACATCGGGGGTCAGAAAGTAATCATTGAAACTTGCCACCAGCCTGTCTCCTTCCTCAATAGCCAGCGGCTAAGAGAAGGACGAGTGTCCAACAGTCGCATCGCATCATGGATGATGGCACTAGAAGGCTACAACATAGAAGTCAGATACGCTCAGAACCACAAGATGGTTTTGGGTCAGGGCCTGGCCGAGTGCCATCATTGTGACTGCGAAAGACAGACAGGTTCCCGCCCTTCCTCGTTACCACTCCTTCTCTTCCCTCAAATCATCATTATTTTGATGAAACTGTCTGTCAAGACCTCCCGAAGGTTTACATGGATGGCTGCTCTTTTCACCATGAGAGCCAGACCCGAGCTGGAGTGGGCATAGTCTGGGTCAATTACGTCGTTCATGCACCAAACAGTTACCAACTTGGTGTAACTGTTTGTTTGTCCCAAGCTCTGTCCATTCTCAGGTCCTCCAGTGGGGTCACAGCTCCCGCCTTACCTGCCATCCTGGCTCTGCACGACCCTTGAGTTCATCCTAAGAAAGTTTTGGTGGCCTACCATCAAGGAGGATGTCCAGGCATTTGTGGCTGCATGCCCAACATGTAACCAAGGAAAGGTGCCTCATCAATCTACTCAAGGATTGCTCCATCCTCTCTCCATCCCTCGACGGCCCTCGTCTCACCTTTCTATTGACTGTTACTGGCCTCCCGTCATCCCAAGGTAACACTACCATCCTTATTATAGTTGACAGGTTCTCTAAGGCATGCAGATTTATCCCCTTGCAAAAGCTACCATCTGCCAAGGAGACTGCAGAGATAATTATTAACCATGTGTTCAGAGTCTTTAGAATTCCACAGGACATTGTCACGGATAGAGGTCCACAGTTCTCCTCTCGTTTCTGGCGTGGCTTCTGCCAACGGCTAGGAACGTCGGCAAGTTTGTCTTCTGGCTACCACCTGGAGTCCAACGGCCAAACTGAGAGGTTGAACCAGGATCTAGAGACCACTCTGAGGTGTATGGCTGCGAATAATCCTAGCACCTGGGAATCCTTCATCATGTGGGCTGAGTATGCTTATAACACTCTTTGTTACTCTGCTACTGCGATGTCTCCATTTGAGTGCCAGTTTGGAATTCGTCCCCCCACTGTTCCCAGATCAAGAGCAGGAAGTTGGGGTTCCTTCGGCACGATTCTTTGTTCGGCGCTGCCACCTAACCTGGAGGAAGGCTCGGCACAAACTTCTCCAGGTGTCTCAGCAGTATCAGCGCCAGGCCAATCGTCATCGCCGACCAGCACCTACCTTGCGCCCAGGCCAACGGGTGTGGCTTTCGACAAAGAACCTGCCTTTGCGAGTGGAGTCCCGCAAACTGGCCCAGCGTTACATTGGCCCATTCCATATTGCAAGGAAAGTAAACCCTGTTACTTACCGTCTATACTTGCCCAGTCAAACCTTCCCCTCCACCTCGCATTATCAGAGGTCAGCCAGCGTACACGGTCCATCGGATTCTGGACTCTCGACGAGTACGGAGGTCTCTTCAGTATCTGGTGGACTGGGCAGGCTACGGTCTGGAGGAGTGCTCGTGGGTTCCTTCCCGGGACATCCTGGACCCGGAGTTAATCAGGGAGTTTCATGCCCGTTGCCCTGATCATCCTGGAAGAAACGTCAGGAGCCATTCCGTCCTGTTAGATTTATGGACTAGTTTTGGCCACTAGAGGCCCTCGTGTTTCATTTCAGTTTCCCGCCATTGTATCATGTGTTATTGTTCTCACCTGTGCCTAATTTTCTGTGAGTGTATTTAAGTTGCTCTGTTCCTCTGTTCTATGCTCAGTGTTTGATATGTTGAAACCGACCTCTCCAGTCTTAAGGTAAATCCTTCTTGTGATTGTCTCTGGATACTTTTGCTCTGTTTGATTTTCTGACTTATGGTTTTTGTTGTCCAAATTCTTTCCCTTGAAGTTTTTTTTGGATTTTGTATTTACCTTTTTGGGAAACCCTCTTTTTCTTTTTTGTATTGACTCCTTGGAACTATTTGGAGTTTCTATTTTGGAATTACTTTATCATTTTTTGCATTGACTTTGTGGAACATTTTGGGATCTTCTGTTGGAATTACTATCATATTTTCTATTGACTCTTGGAATGTTTGGAGTTTCAGTTCGGAATTACTTCATGGATTGTTTTGGAACTACTTTCTGGACTAATTCAAAAGACATTTAGTGTATTCCCTGACTGAGCTCTCATTTCTGCAACTGGGTCCTCTGTCTCTGCCTTCTCCTACATTCAGCATTCACAGTCTAGTTCTAACCTTGGTCCTTACAGTAAAGGGATGTTTGATCTGTTGTCAGTTCTGTCCTTCCCGGCCACTGAATCGAGCTCTACTGCAGGTCAAGGGAATCACGTTTCCTTCGTCCAATCTGCAGATGGATTGGATCGGACCAGTAACCAAGTCAGCGCAAGGCAACAAAAACCTCCTCACTGTCACCTGTGCTTTTACAAAATGGGTGGAGTGTTTGCCAGCACCCGATGACATGGCTGAAACCACAGCACTCATGCTGATGAACCATGTGTTCAGCCGTTGGGGGCTACCTCTCTCAATCGACTCAGACAGAGGCACTCATTTCACAGTGGCTGTGATGAAAACAATGTGGGAAATATTGGGTGTGGAAGCCAAATTCCACATTGCATACCACCCCCAGTCATCAGGTCAGGTTGAGCAAACCAACCGTACCATTGTCAGCATGCTCAAGAAGTATGTCAACAGCAATGGCAAAGATTGGGACGTGAAACTCCCTTTGGTACTGATGGCCATCAGGTCTACTCCACACCACGGGGGTCACACCCTTTGAGATGATGACTGGGAGGGAAATGACTCTCCCACTGCATCTGCTGTACTGTCCAGAAGACGTCAGTGTTGCAACCGCATATACTGCACATCAGTACGTGACCGAGTTACGCAAACAAACCTGGAAACCAGTGTCAAAGGACAAAAGGCCTATTACGATAGGAAAACATCTGACCGCGAATATAAAGTAGGTGATAAAGTCCTCTACTTCAAGTTCGCTAAACCGGTGGGAATCTGCAAAAAGTTCCTACCAAGCTGGTCAGGCCCCTTTGAGATTATAGGGAAGCTCTCCCCGGTAGCTTACCAAAGCCAAACCAAACACCAACGTACAAAGTGGTCCATTTAAATCAGATCAAACCCTTTGAACAGTCTCCACTCCAAAGGGGAGCAGACCCACAACAATAGTGTCTCTTGTAGTTGGGTGCAGCATGCTTTACTCATACATTAGCATGCACTAACCCTTAAGACTACTCCCGCAAACACAAGGTAATGAGACACTTTTTTCAGGATGTCTCAGGATGAAATTCATTTGGATCCTTGGCATCTTCCTCAACCTACAGCTCACATAATCCAATGAGGTGGTAGAAACCGGCCCGCCAACCGGTATTGTCCTACAGGAGACCCCTGGGCTCTTAATCACCCATTGCCACCTCTACACCCAAAGAATATACGTTCGTTTAGACCCTTGGGATATGTATCGCAAACACATCCAGTTACCTCCACAGATGATAGAGGGCAGGGTAAGCGGTACCCAAACCCAAGACACAGTTGAACATGCCAAATTGACAACTGTCCACATCCTAGAACAACTGCAGAAATTCCTAGTCACAGAGGAAGAACTCAATGGGAATAAACGACCAAAGCGGTTCCTCAGTGGCCTGCTAGTAGCAGCATCAGCCATTGGTTCCCTGTTCTTTATCGACCTTTCGGCTGCCAGCTCCGTCAGTCTCAGTACACTCCAAAGGCAAATGGATGAACTTAATGAGGAAATGCCAGAAATCCAAGAAAAACTCCTGTTACAACAAGAACAATTACAGGATCTGGGTAAAACCCTACAGGGTACCATACTCACTGTAAACATGCACTCTGCAATTCTAAATAACACTTTGCATGCTCTGGATGCCTTGTCAGAAGTTGTGAGATCAGACATAACATATGTGCGAATGGTTAGAGATCTAATGCATGACCTTGTAAGGGTAATTAGCATGTCAGTTAACAGCCTGAGTGGGGGAAAGATCCCATCCTACCTAGTTCCCCTAAACATGGTTGAACAAATCCTTAGATCGGCCACTACCACCATTGTGCAAACTTCTCAGCATACATACATCTGGCATACAGCCCTGGCAGTGCAATCCCCATCCATGTAAATCCTCAGAACCTAGAGATAGGATTTATCCTTAACATACCCATTATAAAGAAACAGAACATTTACCGACTGAAATCCATATTGAACGTTGGGCTTCATTTAGGACGCCATGCAAAGAGCAGACGTGTGAGTGACGAGCTCTGTGCACTTTGCTGAATTTTCGATTATTCTCATGTTATAATCTGGTGAAATTTGATACACCCAGTTACACATTTGTCCTTTGTTGCAAAACATAGCAAAGAAGTCAAAATCCTCGGGCTCTGGAGATATTAAAAGACACTTACGTGTTCAGGATGAAAGCCCCGACAGGCCTACAGACCGGGGACTCGATTTGGATGGCGCGGCGGGAGAGGAGATCCAGCGTCAGTTGTCCAACATGTCGGTGATGTTGACGAAGATTCTTGCTGACTTGGAGGATCTCGCTGTAATACGTCGATCGATTACGGCGATGGAAATAAAATTCTCTGAGTTAGGTACAAGAGTGACTGATGTTGAAAAACGAATCGATTTTCTGGAATCTTCAGAGAGGGAATTAACCGCTAATCCACCCACGACCAAAGTTGATTTGGAACATCTCCTTTAAAAGCTTGAAGATCTTGAGAATAGAAGCCGCAGGAATAACGTTCAAATTGTTGGAATTCCTGAGCATGAGGAGGGCAGAGATATGGTGAAATTCCTAGATGAGCTTTTCCCGAGTCTGCTCGACATAACAGGCCACAAGCTGGAAATTGTGTGCCGGCTCACAGATTTGCTGAGGGAGATAGGCCCCGATCGATTCTGGCCAGATTTCTGAGATCATCCGATAAAGATCTTGTGTTGCGCCAGGCGAGGAGCAAAGGGAAGCTTTCTTGGAAGAACCATAATGTTTTCTTGTTCCCAGACTTTGCGAGTTCAACAAGAGAGAAATGCGACTGGTTGAAGGAATGTAAGAAACTCTTACATCAGAAAAAGATCTCGTTTGCTCTGATGTTTCCGGCCAAACTGAGAATAGAAACGAAAAACGGTCGCAATATCTTTTATAGAATCAATGTCTGAGTAAACCATTGGATGTTTCTCATGTGAGTGGGCCTGACTCGCTGTACTTACTCTTGAGGAAGCTGGGCGACATTTTAGGTTTTTTGCGTTGGCTCTGCCGAGCGGCTGGAACTTGTTTTTTGAATAACACTTTTCCTTAAAGAAACTTTTGCATTGATGGAAGATTACATTTGCATTGAAGTTCCCGGCCAGTTTGAGAGTGGACACTACGGATGACCGCAAAATATCTACATGCTCACACAAAGGATGTCTTTTATAAAGCTGATGGATTGTGTAAGTCATGGTATATAATTTTATGCAGCCTCCGAGTGAATTGACTCAATCATCCGGGGAACCGGGATGCCGGTTTTGTTTCTTTTTGTATTGGTTCCGCCTAGCGGCTGGAGCTTGTTCTGTTGAATAACATTCCTTTGGGACAGCTGTGGATTAATCTGTTCGTTCTTCGTGCTTATTCCTCCAGTTTTTTTTACGGGACATTGGAATGATTACGTCATCCGCTGAACTCATAACAGCTGGCTCACTGAAAATTCGTTTGTCTGTCTGAGGAATCTGATCAGTTTTATATCAGCTGGAATTTGTTTTGTGGAAGATCACATCCTTAAGACAGTTCTGTGAATGAATCTACACATTTTTTGTGCTCATTCTTCCTATTAACTGGGTTTATTTCACAAAGTATTTTCTGTTTGTGAGGCAAAATTGAGCAATCCGATGGCAAAGTTGTCGTGGGGGCTCGTGGGCGTTCATGGACCTTTTGAGTTTGGAGGGATTGTCGCCGGTTGGCGCTCTCGTGCGCGGGGTTAATGCGCATGTTTTTCTTTTTTCTGTTTGTTTTGTTCCGGGGGATGTTCGGGGGTTGATTGTTTCACTAATGGGGAATGTGGTCTGTATAATTTTGTTTTTCACACACAATTTTTTTTTTTTATTATATCAATATGTCAGTTGTTAATATGAGTGTACTCATGTACTCTCTCCACATGGAATGTAAATGGGTTAGGGCACCCCATAAAAAGTTTTCTTCAAGAAACACATCTCTCCCCGCAGGAAGCTGAAAAATTGGGGAAGATATGGGGTGGACATGTTTTCTTTAGTGTTGGCTCAAATAAGAGCAAGGGAGTCATTATATTGATTAATAAACATATACAATTCAAATGTCTCAAACAGACTAAAGATAAATTAGGAAGAGTAATTATTGTTTTAGCTGAAATACACATATAGAGAAAAAGAAATCATATAGTTGGCGCCTTAATGTATCCCTTCTGCAAAATCCTGATTTTCAACAAATGTTAAAGATTGAAATCAGTGTTTATATGGAGACCAACTGGTCCTCAGTATCCTCTGTTCTTAGGGTCCGGATCATACAGTATGCCTCATTCATCAAAAAATCCAAAGCAGGAGAACTTGTGGAGTTGGAAGGAAATATTAAAAGTGCCGAGGCAGAGCTGAAGCGCCGTATGTCAGCTGATGGCCTCAGAGAATTGACCCAATTGAAATATAGATATAATACTAAAAGTGGAAAGTGGAGTTTTGGTTATTCAGGGCAAGACAGTCATACTTTGAGTCGGGTGACAAAGCAGGGAAGCTTTTGGCTAGATATATAAAGCAGAGAGAGTTTTTTTCTACTATTCCCTCAGTGAAATCTGCTGGTGGTGAAATATTTACCTCGGCCATTGATATTAATAATGCCTTTAAAGAATTCTATATTGATCTTTATAGTTCCACATCTTCATTTACTGATGAAGATATTAGAAACTTTGTGGAACCATTAGATCTTCCTAAACTGACGACTGAGCAAAAAACTCTCTTGATTCTGAGATAACCTTGGAGGAGCTTAATGAGGTAATTAAGCCCTACCTACTGGCAAGGCTCCGGGGCCAGATGGTTTTACCGCAGAATTTTATAGATCCTGTGCTACAGAACTGGCCCCACTTTTGTTAGAAGTTTATACTGAATCATTAAAGAATGGAAAACTTCCTCCAACCATGACACAAGCCCGGATCAGTCTGATTCTTAAAAAGGACAAAGATCCAAGCGAGTGTAAAAGTTACCGTCCGAGTTCCTGATCCAACTAGATGTAAAAATATTATCAAAAATTTTGGCTAACCGATTAAGTAAAGTTATGACATCTCTTATACATATAGATCAGGTGGGGTTTATTCGGGGCCGCAGCTCTTCTGATAACATCAGGCGTCTCATCAATATCATGTGGTCAGTGGCGAATGAACAATCTCCGGTCGCTGCCATCTCACTTGACGCAGAAAAGGCGTTTGATATGGTAGAATGGGATTATCTTTTTAAGATTTTGGAAATGTATGGGTTCAGGAGTACATTTGTTGGTTGGATTAAGTTACTTTATAAACACCCTGTAGCAGCGGTACAAACAAATGGATTAATTTCAGATTATTTTACTCTGAATAGGGGCACTCGACAGAGTTGCCCACTTTCCCCATTATTGTTCTGTCTTGCCATGGAACCATTAGCAGCCGCGATAAGAAAGGAGGATGATTTTCCAGGGGTGACAGTGGGAGGTGTGGGGCATAAGCTTCTGTTTTACGCAGATGATATTTTATTATTTGTCTCTGAACCTACTAGATCTATGCCTTGCCTCCACAGAATTATTAATTCCTTTTCCAAGTTCTCAGGATACAAAGTCAATTGGTCTAAATCCGAAGCTTTGGCACTGACAGCGTACTGCCCAGAAACGGCTTTCCAGCTGGGCTCCTTCCAATGGCCCAAACAGGGCATTAAGTATTTGGGGATTTTATTCCCAGCAAATTTGTCTGATTTAGTTAGAGTTAATTTTGACCCCTTAATTAAAAGGTTTTCGAGCGATGTGAACAGGTGGGCTTCATTACATTTATCGATGATTGGGAAGGTTAATGTTATTAAAATGAATTGTATTCCAAAATTCAACTACCTGCTTCAGTCTCTCCCTGTAGATGTCCCCCTCTCTTATTTCAAGCAATTTGATAGCATAGCGAAGTCCTTTATTTGGAATGGTAAGTGCCCCAGGTTAAATTTCAATAAGTTACATAGGCCAATTGACAAAGGTGTGCTAGGCCTACCCAAGAATTTGTTTTATTATTATGCGTTCAGTCTTAGACATTTGGCTAATTGGTCACTTCCACCTGAGAGAGCCCCTCCTTGGTTTTGTATTGAAAAGGAAGTTCTTGCCCCTATCTTGCCACTGCAAAGCCTTTCGATCAAACTAGCCGGAGAGGTTAAGTCACACCCCGTTATTTTGCATTTGCACTTGATATGGACAAAAGTGTCCAGAGTGTTTAATTCAGATATTTATTTAAACGCAGCCTCGAGCATATGGCAGAACCCTAAACTATGTATTAATAAGTCCCCTTTTTGTTGGTCAGATTGGATTGTGAGGGGGGTTAATGCACTTGGTGACCTATATGAGGGTGGAGTATTGAGACCTTTTGAAAATTTGGTTCAACATTTTGGCATTCCCAGATCTCAGTGTTATAAGTATTTACAGCTTTGCCACCTACTCTGCACTATTTTTGGGAGTGGCACGCATCCCCCCTAAAGCGGCAGGTGCTTTGGGAGAGGTGATTGCTGCTTTTGGAAAAGGCCATGAAGCATCAGTGTATTACTCCCTACTAATTCAGAATCTGGAGGATGGAGCCTTGACTTTTCTCAAGAGAGTATGGGAAAAAGATTTGAATTGAGCCTTATGCAATTTAAGATTTTACATAGATTTTATTGGACCCCCTCTAGATTATATAGGCTTGTTCTTAATGACACACCCACTTGCTGGCGATGCCAGTCAGAAGTTGGAGACACTACCCATGTCTTTTGGGGGTGTGTTAAGATCCAGGAGTTTTGGTTGAGGGTTCAGAGGTATTTGTGTGACATTTTGAACACTCAGGTTTTGCTTTGTCCCAGACTCTGTATTTTGGGTGATGGGGTGGTCATGCATTTAGGGGATATAAAGAATTGGGTTATGGCCAGTCTCATGATCGGCAGGCAAGTAATTTTAAGGGGTTGGAAGTTAAATGGAGCACCCTCTTTTTCGAAGTGGTGTGTGGAAATGGGGAGGGTAGCTGCATTTGAAGAGGCAGTAAGTAGAAGGCTGGGGTTTAGGGACTTATTTGCTAAAAAATGGGGCAAATATTTAGTTTTTTGGGGGGACTCTCGGGGAGGAGATGTGGAGAGAGTAGTTTAATCATGTAAGTTTATTATTATTTTATTTATTTATTTGTATATATATATATATATATATATATATGTATATATATATATATAATATATATATATATTTTATTATATGTATGTGTATGTATATATATATATATTTATTTTATTTTTTTGGATTGTGTGTGTGTGTTTGTAACGTTGTTGGCTGCTGACAATGATGACAAAGACGAAGATGACGTGAAGATGAAGAACCCAAGTGCAGTTTATTTACAAATGTGAACCAGTAACCCTGACTACAAAACAAAACATGAACATGGACTAAACTAGACTTGACTTGACTTGACTTGACTACAGCGTACCAAACACATACCATCACATTCAATACTTGACCACTAGACAATGAAAACATGAGGGCTTAAATACAAGACATGGGAGAACATAAACCAATGAACAAACAGAACTCATAACAAGCTAATTAAACAATAACCCAATGAAAACATGACACAAGAACATGGAGGGAAAACAGAAATCACATGACAAGGGAAACAGGAACACATGACATGAACCAGGAACTAGAATTTCAAAATAAAAGACATGAATCAACACAATACACATGACAGTGTTATGTGGGACCACAGGGGTGTTCGTTAGGGGTCAGGGTGGGATTGTATTAGTAGGGTTTAAATGTAAAATGTTGATTCATTATATATGTGTTGAGTTTTTTCCACTGTCATATGCACATGAATCAATAAAAATGTTAATTACATATTGAACGTTGAGTTTTGGAAGAATAATGTACTAATGTACATATCAAAACACCACCGGTGCTCGCCTAAAACGATGATGACACCTCTCTCTACCTTATTCCCAATCTGAACATGTGTACGAACACCAAGGACATACATTGGGTTTGCCCCAGCAACCCCTTTATCAGAGATATAACCGACCACCTGTGCGGTCTGAGGGCTGACACCCCAGAGCAAAAATGCCAGGCTAGTATGTCTGTTAAAGACGAAGGGACAGAAGAGACACGATTCAGAGATTGAGATGATGGAAGCATTCAGAGGCCACAACCCCATTATTGACGACACCCTTCAACAATAGCTTCTAGCTGAAGAGACCAAATTAGTAAAGTTCAGTCTCAAATCGACTGGGCTCACGACTACATTTTTCAATCGTATAGGAAAATGATCGGCTTATCAAGAACACCCCATAAGTTTGACTGCCCTTGAGCTCCTCCTTAGTGGTTGGATCATCATGGCAGGTATCGCATACACCATGCACAGACACATCCAAACACTACGCACTAGACTGGATGCTATGACACTCATTCCACAGCGTTTCAAGCTCCTGTCTACCCCTCTACCACTAACTGCTCCTAACTCTGCCCAGGAACAGTTAAACTAACTGTAACAATCTTTCCCATTTTCCTTTTCATAATCATTGAAAATTCAGGGATAACAAAGTGTTGTTGCAATGTTTGATGTGTTTTACCGTTATGAAGTTGTTGGGCCTCATGTATTCAGATAGAAGACAAAGGCAGGCCTAACACAGTCGTAAAAACCTAACTCAAGCCCCCACATTCCAAGTCGTAAATTATACTGATAAAAATCGTGCCAAAATCAAACAAAGGGAGTCCAAAAAAGACTACAAATCCAATGAAGCCTTGCTCACTAAAGGATCGAACTCTCAACTCCTATTGGATGAGGCACACAACAGAACGTCCCTCAAACATGACATCATCAGGAGTTGAAATACCTCTGAAATGCTTTCGGGATTTGCTTCCAGCGACTTTGTTCACCAAGTATAGACGTAGTTTATTCGCTGCTCTCAGGTGCAACCTCGTGGCACAAGGAAGTAACGTCCAACTTGAAACTGTAGCCATACAATCTCCATCTCGCTGGACGAGTTGAGATTACTCTGTGTTCAACCGAACACTAACGGATCCGAAGGAGACCGCTGAGCAATTCGCATCTTCATCCGTTTGCCTAGAGAAGTGAAGAGATTAAAGATTTCTCTTCCATCTTCAATCAAGTCAACATTTCTGAGTTCTCCGCCAGCCCGCCGAGAATCAACAGCCGTACCGCCCACCGACAGAGCGAGGAAACGGCCTCCCATCATCACCTGAGCCTCAAGGAACCGGGTCAGAGTTAAAGAACGGAGGAAAACACATTCTACCTGTGTCCTCATGCGATTCAAGTAAGAGGTTTACATCTGGGCAGAGATAGAATATTATAGTGTGCTATTCTTGTGTTTCAAGGTTTTTGCTTGTACAGTTTACGGACCGCCATGTCCGCTCATTATTAATACTCAGGGTATTAATTATCACGATTTTGTTTTGCTGTATTGTGGTCCAACCAAATTGGACTGTTGTGCAATTTCGCCATCGCGGGTGAGACAGGTAAACTGAGTTCATCCATTAAATAGTCAAAGTACGCGGGACTGTTTACGAGCTGTCCACCGTGTCTCTGAGCGATGAACTAACAGCTGCTTTCTCTCCCACGATCGCAAAATCGGCTTTAGGGCTGTCACTTCTCTCTCTCTCTCTCATACTAACCACACACACACGCAGGCACGCGACCCCTCACAAACATTCTGGCACACATTTTGGCTCATAGATAGCTTAAATGCTAAAGCCCAGCTTTGTCCCTAAGCTATCGTACAAGCGGATACACGTGTTAACTGGTAGACGCCAGTCGCCATTGACTGGTTTCTCTCCGCCCCTATTCGTGGTCATATTCCCTGGCTGGAAGTCTCGCGTGACGTACTCTCCACGAGAGTCACGTCCGCCATTTTGTGCGCGTCCCTCCTCACACCCACACACACTGTCACACACACACCTTATGTGTTATAGGATTATTTTTATTTCCATATCTAACCATATCACTGTTTAGTTTGTAGTTGTAAGTCGGAAGTTTATTGACTGCATTGTATTAATTATTAATTGATATTACTGCATAAATAAACTTTGTTTATATTACAAAGAGAAGTGTTTTGGTTTGTTTTGCATATGCCTGTGTCATGCTGATGGGATGTCAGTGATCGGATTAAAACCTTCATTCATTGTTTTTTTTCCGGAAAATCGATATTCTTCGGATGTCGATTTTCCTAAGAAAACAATCTAATATTGAGACTGTTTTACTATTTGGTTATTAGTCCCTGATTTCAGGGTGGTGCCCCGTCAATGTTAATCCTTATTAATATTCTATTGATTTTTGATAATTGATAATTATCTTTGATGATTGAATTTGAATGATCAATAAGCTAGTGTTAATTTTAATTAATGCTTCATCGATGTTAACAATTAACGATTATCTTTGATAATTGTTGATTTAAAGGATTTAAAAAAGCTAACATTGATTCTCATCAATGTTCTATTGATTTTAATAATTAATAATTATCTTTGATAATTATTAATTATTGCTAATAACCAAACTTGCTCCTAAACATAGCACACTACATTTACTGGAGCCCCATATGAGGTTTTAATGAGTTAGATTCAATTGATTAATTTAAATATTAATTAATAACTACAGAAATAATTATTAATTATTTCTGATAGTAACACTGATCTAAACAACCAGTAAAGCCCTACAAAGTGCTGTTTTGATAGAAATTATGTTAGCTAGCCTAGTTAGAATTCATTTGCCCAGATGTTACCTACTATGACTGCCCAGGTATCAAAAGCCTTTATGAACTGTTAATGTTTCCAGGAACTAAGCTCATGCAAACCCAGGACACATGGACTGTACAACTTTCGGGTTGTCCTCAAGGACTGAACTGTTCAACTTTTGGGTTGCTCTCAAGGACTGTGGCAGGAACCCCAACCTTAAGACCAAAGGGGGGAGGTGTAGGGCCTTGGCCCACTCAAAATGGCAGCAGAGACCGCATGGACCTTTGTTCTATAATCAAAGGAGAGACATTGAACTCAGTTTCCCAGGATCCTTCTTAAATTCACAACTGGATGCGAAGTCCTGCCCATGGACCCTATCTCAAACACCATTGGTCGAAAGCGGCCTACGACCAATGACATCATCTTGTCAATAAAACCAGCGGACAGATGTAGTTCGGCCTCTCTGTGCTAAGCTCTGGCTGGCTGTTAAGGGACATCTGTACTGTGCACGTACTGAAGGAGATTTCCCTCCGTTTTGAACTGAGAACAAAGAGACCACGTTTTTCTAACCTCAACATTTGGCTACGGTAGAGTAAGATTAACTTAGCTTTGTTCAAGTCTTATAGTATACTTATAACAACCGGTTCAGTTTCACTGTAAAGCAACAGTGAATTTATTTTGAAAAACGGAAAGGTGACCAGTTTCCCTTCTCCCTCTTTTTCATTCAACGTTGACTACCTTCTGCATTCTTCTCCATCGCTGGATCCGAAGAATAAAGCAGAGATGCGTCTTTTCGCTGACGAGCATAAGACAAGGGACCAACCAGACCGCTCAATGCAACATGAATTCCAACAGACATCCCTACTGAAATCACACAGGATTTCCCAAGTAAGGCTTGATATCTGGGCAGATTTAGTTTAGAAACGGATTTTTCTTGCGAAACTAAATCGTATTTTTGATTCTAAATGCTGATGTTTTGAGTATATTTGTATGTTAAACTCTGCTCACTGTTTGCTGTTTTGAGTTGGGAGATTTGTATTTAGTTTTTTTGAGGGGGGTTACGTTTGTTTTGTTGAGTGATCTGAACTAGTAATTTAGTCCAGCTGTTACGAGCGGTTACCCTAAATTAAATTGCATGCACTTTTCCTCTCTCTCTCGCTCTCATTCTCTCTCTCTCTCACTGATATTCACTGAGTGAGCGGCGCCGCGGTTTATGTTCAACTCAGGCTGGTGAACCCGCTTGTTTCGTCAGTTCCTTTGTGTGTCCGCTCATTTCCACCCTCGCGTGGTATCAGCTCCATTTTGGATCTAACCCTCCATTTTGAACCTGATCCTCCATTTTGATTCCTTTGTTTCCGCATCTGGACACACACACACACTCATATACATACACACACACACACTAGCATATAGCTCCACTGTTAGTTTAGGATTTCCTTTATTTTTTGGGGGATTATATTCAGATAGTACTGGCTGTGTTCACTACTGCTTGATTATAATAAATCTTGTTATATTATAATAAGTACTCCTGTTTGTTTTTGTTTGAATATTGTGTTGAAGCCAACCTCTGCCATGTCAAGAACTCCCAAGTTACCTCAGAGTACTGTTATTTTATTGGTGTTAGAAACTAACTGTAACTAGATTACTATTAGATTTGTATAGCAATAATTTAACTAGTTTTCCCCCTTTTTGATTATTTTGATGAACAATTAAGATACTCAACCTTCAGGGTAGATTTTGTTTTTGTGAGACTCAATCAGTAACTTGCTATCATTTTTCTCTTTTCAAAGAGTGGTGCCCCGAGAATAGAATTTAATGAGTTAAATTTTATTTAATTATTATTTAATTGTTATTTAATTACTCCATAATTAATAACAATTAATTATTGATTATTTCTGATAGTAAAACTGATTTAAACAACCAGTAGCACCTACATTTAACTCCTAATACTTTCACCTAGATGTTACAGAGAGGTGCCAAGTCACCTCATTGATGTCCACCAAAGAGAGAACGCGGTGAAATTTGCACATTACATAACAGTGGCCCGTAAGCCACAGGTCGAAGCCTCTGACCTGTGCATTCGTGTTAGCATTATAGAAACTGTAAAACAACAAGCTATCAGAGCCACTGTGTCGCAAGAATTTTTACTGCCTCAGTAAAATGAGTCACCAATCGCCCTGCGTGACTGGAGCTGAAGCTCCACAGAGGTCAGTCGACCCAGCGCTGCAAGATGTGGTCGCTGCTGTCCTCCATCTCTCTGTAGAGGAGAGAGATAACCTTAATGGCTACAATATTAGTCGTTGTGATGAAGCATTGCAGGAACTAGTTGATTATGTCAACAACCCGGTTGGGAAGTCAAAGAGCACAATCCCAGACCTAGTGGGCCAAATGTTCCTTCTTCATCACCGCAGAACCCAACTGCAAACCGCAGAGCACCAGGCCCAGCTCGCCCAGCTGCAGAGCAGCTACAAAGCGGTGCAGAGGGAAAATCTCAGTCTGCACCAAGACATTAGGTGCACCCAAGCTGAGAAAGTCAAGGCACAGGAAGATAATGCCCAGATGCAGGAGGAAAATGAAACCCTGCGCAGGCAGCTTCAAGCTGCCCAGCTAAGAGTAGAGTCAGATCAGGTAAGTGCAGCTGAAACGCACAGCACAACATCTGACATAGAAGAGGGCCCCCTCTTTAGCGCTACACGTAGAAATGTGCCCCTGAGAAACCCAGGGACACACGCTAGGAGCCGAGCTTCCCCTAGTGGTACAGTCTCTGACTTTGTCCTCCAAGACATCTTTCAAGCTCCTCCAGTGGCCTGCTGGTTGGATGCAGGTGCCCCTCCTTACAGTTGCCCCCCTCAGTCAGTTTTCAGTCACGCCACCTTGCATTTCAAACCAACTGATTCCACCCCACGGAGGGTGGACAATTATTTTCAAGCCCAGAGTGGTGTAAGCGGCTCGAAAATCCAATTAGCCAGGGAGCTATACGCAACCCGGGGTCCACCCCCATGCGTCAACTGGACTCCTTCCCCACCACAAAGGGGAGGAAGTCGTCCTCATCGCTATAGCGATCCGAGTGACTATGGTGTTTCAGATGACTCGGACGACCCATGGTCATACCGCCACCAACGCTTGCGCATCCGACAACTCGAGTCCCTCGCAGGGGACATAGAACACTTTGACCCAAGTAATCGAGATTCAAACATCGACAGTTATCTCAGAGAGATTGAGCACTGCCTGATTGACTTGCCTTATGCTTTGTCACGTGAAAAACTCAAGCTTATATTAAAGACCACGGTAAGGAGTGTCCATGCGTTCATGGAAACGCTACCGACTAGTACTCAAAACTGCTACTCAGCTCTGTGTAAAGTCCTACGTGAGGAGTATTCACTGTATATCGCCGAAGCCTCCGCTACCATACCAGAAGAGGCACGAGCCTCCGCGTGAGTATTATAGACACCTGAGAACCACGTACTTCCAAGGAAGTAACGCACCAGGTCTGGAGGAGGAACGAGCTTTCAAGTCTCTCTTCCTTCACAACCTCCACGAGTGCTTGCGATATGACGTCACGATGCACTGCAGAACGGGCAACCCGACCATGCAGGAAATCAGAAGGTATGCGCAACTGGCATGGGAGACACATGTGCGCCCTGCCCGAGGACACAAAGGTGATGCCAAAGTCCTGGGGATCCAAGCCTCAGAATATGCAGACCTAGTGTTTGAAGGCAACGAAATGCCTCACGTTAAGGTGAATGCTAGAACCGGACCCCAGAGGTGCCGATCACCCCGCCAGCAGAGTAGGCAACAGAACCAGGGGGGTGGTGACCAGACACACCCCCAGGGTCATGGCAGGCCTAAACGACAAAACGTTCGCCGGCCGAAAGGAAAGGCGCGGTTCGAACGAAAACCCAAACAAGAAGGTGAGTGGGTAGACAAGGTTTCAAATCCCCTCAGAGAACAAGATTTGAGAGAGGAAATGGAGGATATAAGGAGATGCTTGACTGAGTTAGTAACGAAGCTTGACGTGCTCCGTTGTTCACCAGGTCCGCCAAACTCCTCAAAGGAACACGGCGCTGAAACCCCATCAGTATGACTAGACGACGTACCCTCTCCCGTTAATGCCAAAGTTTACTTTGTAGGTCGGGAAAAGGGGAACAGGGTCCAAGTTGCTCCCCAAAACAGTCACTCCTAACATGCCGCACCCTCCTTTTCTGACCTTCTTGGGTGATCTGTTCCGTAAGGGCAACGCCTGACACATGGGTGCATCAGATCCCACGCACTACTCGACACTGGTTCCGAAATAAGTCTAATGGGTTCCAACACCTTCGCAGAGGTGGCTAGAGCAAAGCTCTCCCTTGGCAAACTGTTACAGACAGAACTGCAGCGTAAGCATCACAAGCTACATGCAAGATAATTCGTCTATCACAAAATGGGTGTGGATCGACATTACCTTTCAAGGGATGATGCTAATAGACCCTGTTTACATATGTCCCATTAATACGGAACCACTGTTAATTGGCCAGGACTTACTGAACTGATTGGCTCCGCTCATTGACTGCCATCGTGGACACGTGGGCTCAGGTTGACATACCGAGACCACTTAGTCCAGAAAACAGTTTGCTAGCTTCAGATGGACAAGTCACCATCATCCAAAATTCCAACAAGAACAATTACAGGGCCTGGGTAAAACCCTTCAGGGTACTATAGTCACTGTAAATTTGCACTCTGTTCTTATCAATAACACTTTGCACACTTTAGGGACTTTGTCAGAGAAGACAACTTATGTGTGTATCGTTAGAGATCTAATGCAGGACCTCCTCAGGGAAATTAGCTCCTCAGTCAACAGTCTGAGTGGTGAAAGGATTCCAGCGTACCTGGTCTCCCTAGACCTTGTCGAACAAATCCTTAGATCTGCTACTACCTCCATTGTGCAACCTTCACAGATACACCTGGCATATAGTTTTGGCATTGAAATTCCTATCCATGTAAATCCTCAGAACCTCGAAATAGGATTTATCCTCAATCTACCATCATAGGCAGAATATATACAGACTAAAGTCCATATTTAATGTTGATTTTCAGAAATAATGCACACATTCACCTCAAAACACCACCAACACTCGCCTACCATGATGAGGACCCCTCGCTCTACCTTATCCCTAACCTAAATGTGTACCAAGACAAAGTACATTCATTGGGTTTGTCAAAACGCAACCCCTTTGTTAGAGAGGTGACTAACTACCTCTGCGGCCTAAGAGCCGAATTCCCTGAACAAGTGTCAAGGTAGCATGTCCATCAAAGATGAAGGAACAGAGACAAGGGTAGAGCGAGCAGGCAATCGCTGGCTCGTTAACACCAGCCACCGAAGTCCCAATGTCATACTACCGCCATGATACAGCCATTAAACTAACACTACCAAACCAAACGGTGTTCTTAACGGTTCCCCAAGGAGCCACCGTGCACATTGATGATATTGTCCTCCATCTCAACGTCGACAAACATGATGCAGAAATTGAGAACAAGGATGCATTTAGAGGTCACAGCCTCACCATTGATGACACCCTTCAACAGCAGCTTCAGGCTGAAGGGATGAAATTAGTGAAGTTCAGTCTCAAACCGACTGGCTTGACCACTGTATTTCCTAGTCACATAAGCAGATCATCATCTTACTGAGAACACCCTATTGGTTTGGTTGGCCTCTGGCTCCTCCTTAGTGGTTGGCTCATCGCAATTATTGCACACGCCATGCACAGGTACATTCAACACCTACAGGCCAGAATGGACTTCCTCCACATACAGCCGCGTTTACACACCAGTCTGAGTCCATCCCACAGGTTAACCCCAATCTCCAAGGATAAGCCTTTTAACCTTTAACCCTCCTTTCCTCTAACATTTTGTTCCTAGTAACCAATGTCAGGTTCTGCTTTGATTTTGTGTTATGACCAAAGAACAAGAAAGGATTGTGTTACGGTTAATGCTGTGCCTTCCAATAACTTGAAATGTTTATGTGTGATGAATGTTGTTGTAGATTTAGCTAGAAGTTCTATGCCCAGATGTGCCTCAATCTCTGTCCAGACGATAAAGCCTCTGTGAACTGTAATGAACTGTATGGACTGTGCAACTGTTTTCTTCCCTATCAGGAATACATGGATGGCTTAACCCACAGGTTACTGTGAACCGACAAGAACTGTTCGGCCCTTCAGTTGCTCTAAAGATGCTGGACAACAACCAACTCTTCAGACCAAAGGGGGGAATGTTGGGCCTCATGTATTCAGATAGAAGACAAAGGCAGGCCTAACCCAGTCGTAAAACCTAACTGAGGCCCACATACCAAGTCATAAATCTTACTGATAAAAACCGCACCAAAATCAAACAAAGGGAGTCCAAAACAGACTACAAATCCCATGAAGCCTTGCTCACTAAAGGATCGAACTCTCAACTACTATTGGATGAGGCACACAACAGAACGTCCCTCAACCATGACATCATCAGGAGTAGAAATACCTCTGAAATGCTTCCGTGATTTGCTTCCAGCAACTTTGCTCGCTGTGTGTAGACGCAGCTCATCGCTGCTCTCAGGTGTAGCCTCGTGGCACAAGGAAGTAACGTCCGACTTGAAACTGTGACCATACAATCTCCATCTCGCTGGACAAGTTGAGATTACTCTGTGTTCCACCGAACACTCTAACGGATCCGAAGGAGACCGCCGAGCAATCCGCATCTTCATCCGTTTGCCTGCAGAAGTGAAGAGATTAAAGATTTCTCTTCCATCTTCAGTCAAGTCGACGTCGCTGATTTCTCTGCCAGCCCGCTGAGAATCAGCAGCCGTACCGCCTGCCGACAGAGCGAGGAAACGGCCTCCCGTCAGTCACGTCCGCCATTTTGTGCGCGTCCCTCCTTATACACACACACCCACTCACACATAGGATTATAGGATTATTTTGATTTCCATATCTAATCATATCACTGTTTAGTTTGTAGTTGTAAGTCGGAAGTTTATTGACTGCATTGTATTAATTATTAATTGATATTACTGCATAAATAAACTGTGTTATATTTCAAAGAGAAGTGTTTTGGTTTGTTTTGCATACACCTGTGTCACATGCTGACGGGATGTCAGTGCTCGGATTCAAGCCTTCATTCATTGTTTTTTTCTTCCGAAAATCGATATTCTTTGGATGTCGATTTTCCTAAGAAAACAATCTAATATTGAGACTGTTATACTATCTGGTTATTAGTCCATTATCTTTGATAATTATTAAATATTGCTAATAACCAAACCCGCTCCTAAACGTAGTGCACTACATTTACTGGAGCCCCATATGAAGTTTTAATGAGTTAGATTCAATTAATTAATTTAAATATTAATTAATAACTAAATAAATAATTATTAATTATTTCTGATAGTAACACTGATCTAAACAACCAGTAAAACCCTACAGTGCCATCCCGCTGTTTACAAACACGCAAGTGGAGCCCTTTGTCTGGGCAGCCCGGCCGCGGAAACGCAGAAGGAAAAGGGGAAACAGAGCCGGCGTTCTCATCAGAGTAAGACATCACGCAAATCGACCCCCGCTACCGTCATGGTTACTGGTGTAACCTCCGTTCCCTGATGGAGGGAACGAGACGTTGGTGTCGATGTAGTGACACTAGGGGTCACTCTTGGGAGCCTGAGACACCTCTGGTCTTTGATAAAAGGCCAATGAAAATTGGCGAGTGGTATTTGCATGCCACTCCCCCGAACATACGGGTATAAAAGGAGCTGGTATGCAACCACTCATTCAGGTTTTACGCTGAGGAGCCGATATAAGGTCCGGCCATTTCAGCGGGTAGTTCAGCGTTGTGGCAGGAGGGACCAACGTCTCGTTCCCTCCATCAGGGAACGGAGGTTACACCAGTAACCATGACGTTCCCTATCTGTCACTCACTCGACGTTGGTGTCGATGTAGTGACAGTAGGGGTCCCTATACAAAACGCCACAAGGCTGAACTGTGTTACGTGAACTGGCGGTGTGTGGTGGGCAGACTTGCTGTGTGCCTCATAGCCAGCACACCAGGTCGACACGTAACCTCCCCCAACACAGTTATGAGTGTCAAACGGCCCTTTTTGGGGACAAGTCGACTACCCAGAGATAGAGACAGGCTTAACCCAGTCATGGCCTCTTTCCCCTTCTCTTTTTCCACTCCCTAAAAAGAAGGGGGATTATCCGACTGGGCCGCCAGGTCTAGTCGGGGGGTGTCCCTCCCAAGGGGAGGACACCGCGGAGACCACACCTCGCCCCAAGAGAGGGGGGATATTTAAGTGGAAGAATACATCACATGGTCTTTCCAACCATGTGGAGAGCCTTCAAGGTAGATCCTACCCAATGGGGGAGGAGTTACTACAACATGGAGACTGAGGGGCTCTGCCCAAGGAAGACGCAGTTTGCCAGTAGGGAAACGAACTAGCAGAAGATATAGATCGCATGGGGTTAGCCTTACAGGGAACCGCCACATGCGGAGCACCTACCCCAGAACCGGGCTCTTAGTTAGCGCGTGTACTGGGCCGGCAGCGAGTCTCTCCGAAAACTCGACTGCCACAGGGCTCGGAGGAAGTCAACCAGGGAACAACCTTTGTGAACACTACTGGGAATTAACAGCGCACGTCTTCAGCTCAAAAGGAGGTGGAAGGCGCTATGTGCAAGCGATACACCCGGCCGGCTATCCCGGGCTTATCCGCTTGTGTTGCGTGCCACTACCTGGGATGAAACCGGTTCCACCCGGAGGTTGTAGAACCTTGCAAAGGTGTTGGGTGTTGCCCAGCCCGCTGCTCTGCAATGTCTGTTAGAGAGGCACCTCTGGCCAGGGCCCAAGAAGCCGCTACACCACGAGTAGAATGGGCTCGTAGCCCTACCGGGGGCGGCATGTTTTGGGCGAGACATGCCATAGTTATGGCGTCAATGAGCCAGTGGGCGATCCTCTGCTTGGAGACAGCGCTTCCTTTCCGCTGTGCACCGAAGCAGACAAAGAGCTGCTCAGAGAGTCTAAAGCTCTGCGTGCGATCCAAATAGATGCGCAAAGCGCGCACCGGACACAGCAACGCCAGGGCTGGGTCTGCCTCCTCCTGGGGCAGCGCTTGCAGGTTCACCACCTGGTCTCTAAAAGGAGTGGTGGGAACCTTGGGCACATAGCCCGGTCGGGGGTCTCAGGATCACGTGAGAATAGCCCGGACCGAACTCCAGGCACGTTTCGCTGACAGAGAACGCTTGCAGGGTATCTACCCTCTTG
This sequence comes from Myxocyprinus asiaticus, assembly GCF_019703515.2. Lineage (NCBI taxonomy): Eukaryota > Metazoa > Chordata > Actinopteri > Cypriniformes > Catostomidae > Myxocyprinus > Myxocyprinus asiaticus. The sequence goes on along the minus strand of NC_059345.1, from coordinate 60,778,312 downwards.
ATGGAAGTGAGCGCAGTCAGGAGGGCAGTCTTCAAGGAGAGTGCCTTAAGCCCGGCTGACTGCAAAACTCAAAGGGGGCTCTCTGTAGACCCTGAAAAACTACAGAGGTCCGATGAGGGAACAAGGCGTGGCCTGGAGGGATTCAGCCTCCTGGCACCTCTTAGGAACCTGATGATCAGATCATGCTTCCCTAAGGACTCACAGTCGACTGCGTCATGGTGTGCTGCTATGGCAGCAACGTACACCTTCAAGGTGGAAGGGGACAGCCTCCCTTCCAACCTCTCTTGCAGGAAGGAAAGCACTGATCTGACTGCGCACCTCTGGGGGTCTTCCTGATGGGAAGAACACCACTTAGCGAACAGAAACCACTTAAAAGGCATACAGGCGCCTCATAGAGGGAGCCCTAGCCTGAGTGAATGTGTCTACCAACGCAGGTGGGAGACAGCTTAGGTCTTCCGCGTCCCGTCCAGGGGCCAGACATGGAGATTCCAGAGGTCTGGGCGCGGGTGCCGGATGGTGCCCCTTCCCTGAGAAAGAAGGGCCTTTCTCAGGGGAATTTGCCCAGGGGGAGCTGTCACGAGGAGCGTGAGGTCCGAGCACCACGTCTGGGCGGGCCAGTAGGGTGCTTACCAGGACGACCTTCTCCTCGTCCTCCCTGACCTTGCACAGGGTCTGTGCGAGCAGGCTCACTGGGGAAAACGCATATTTGCGAATGCCAGGGGACCAGCTGTGTGCCAGCGCGTCTATGCCGAGGAAGGCCTCGGTGAGGGCGTACCAGAGCGGGCAGTGGGAGGATTCTTGGGAGGCGAACAGGTGCACCTGTGCCTGACTGAATCGACTCCAAATCAGCTGGACCACCTGAAGGTGGAGTCTCCACTCTCCCTTGAGGGTAACCTGTTGTTACGGTGCGTCCGCCGAAGTGTTGAGGTTGCCCGGGATGTGAGTGGCTTGCAGCGACTTGGTGCTGCTAACTCCGTTGGAGGAGACGGCGGGCGAGTTATGACATACAGCGGGAGCACAGACCGCCTTGGCGGTTGACATATGCTACCGCTGCCGTGCTGTCTGTCCGAACTAGCACGTGCTTGCCCTGGATCAACGGCCGGAACCTCCGCAGGGTGAGCAGAATTGCCAGTAACTCGAGGCAGTTGATGTGCCAACGCAGCTGCGGACCCGTCTAGAGGCCGGCAGCTGCGTGCCCGTTGCCAACAGCGCCCCAGCCCATTTTGGAGGCGTCTGTCGTGACCACGACGCGCCTGGAGACCAGTTCTAGCGGAACACCTGCTCGTGGAAACGAGAGGTCGGTCCAAGGGCTGAAAAGACGGTGACAGACCGACGTAATGGCCACGCGGTGTGTCCCGTGGCGCCATGCCCGTCTCGGGACTCGAGTCTGGAGCCAGTGCTGAAGCGGCCTCATATGCATCAACCCGAGCGGGGTGGCCACCGCCGAGGACGCCATATGCCCCAGGAGCCTCTGAAAATGTTTCAGTGGAACCGCTGTTTTCTGTTTGAACGCCTTCAAACAGGCCAGCACCGACTGGGCACGCTCGTTCGTAAGGTGCGCCGTCAAGGAGACTGAGTCCAACTCCAAACCGAGAAAAGAGAGGCTCTGAACCGGGAGAAGCTTGCTCTTTTCCCAGCTGACCCGAAGCCCTAGTCGGCTGAGGTGTGAGAGCCCCAGGTCCCTGTATGCGCATAACCCGTCTCGAGAGTGAGCTAGGATTAGCCAGTCGTGTGAATGCCCACCTCCCTTAACGGGGCAAGGGCAGCCTCTGTGATCTTCGTAAAGACGTGAGGAGACAGGGACAGGCCGAAAGGGAGGACTTGTACCGATACGCCTGACCCTCGAACGCAAACCGCAGGAAGGGTCTGTGTCGAGGAAGGATCGAGACGTGAAAGTACGCATCCTTCGGGTCTACCGCCGCGAACCAATCTTGATGCCGGACGCTCGCTAGAATGCGTCTTTGCGTCAGCATCTTGAACGGGAGTCTGTGTAAGGCCCGGTTCAGTACTCGCAGGTCCAAGATTGGCCGCAACCCACCGCCTTTTTTGAAGTAACAATGAAGTAGGGGCTGTAAAACCCCCTCTTCATCTCGGCTGGAGGGACAGGTTCTATCGCGTTCTTCCGTAGGAGGGTAGCGATCTCCGCGCAAGGTAGCAGCGTTTCCATCTTTCACCAAGGTGAAGTGGACACCGCTGGACCTGGGCGGATGCCCAGCGAAGTGAATCGTGCAGCCGAGTCAGACGGTCCGGACCAGCCCTCGCGACGGACTGGAAAGCGCAAGCCATGCACCCGAGTTCCGCGCAAGGGGGACCAAAGGGACAACGTCATCGGATGTACCGGCGGGTGGGGCCTCGCGGCGGGGCGGAGCTTGAGGTGCCACACCACATCGTGGCCGTGCTGAGTCCGAGGACATCTAAGCACTTACCTGGCTCCTTGTGACCACCCCCGGAACAGCCTGGGACGGGGGAGGAAGAGGCCTGTCCTCATGACCCGTGGAGACTGTCACATCGGGGGCGGATTTGTGCCACAGCTGGGCGCTCAGGGCGGGAGACCGCCGCTGGAGCGCCAACCTGCCAAATGGAGTGGTGGACGGTGGTCGTGATGCCAGCCGTACACACCGAATATGTGACCCAGGGAACAAGGAAACCACTCTTGCGGAGCTCTTGAGTACTGCAGCCACTTGGGCATGCAGCGCAATTAAATGCAAAAGGTAACAAAAAGAAGATCTGCTTACCAGCTCCAGAGCAGCGGGTTTCGTTGTCCCTGGGTCGCCCGTCTCAGGGGCGCTTCGAAGACCTCCGTGGGTTCTTCGGTGCCGGCTGTGAGACGGGTGGCGTCGGCTTCCTGCGGTGGGCTCCACGCCGGGGCCGGGCCGGAGGGGCGGGCTGCGGCGGAGCCGGTGCAGTCACCGCAGGGGGACGCCCTCGGCGATGAGTAGATGGGGGGATCTTGAGCCACGCCGGGGCAGGACAAGCCGGCTAACATCCATCTACTGCTCTACCATCGAGAACTGCTGGGCAAAGTCCTCGACAGTGTCGCCAAATAGGCCCGCCTGGAAAATGGGGGCAGCAAGGAATCGTGTCCTGTCGGCCTCACCCATCTCGACCAGGTTGAGCCAAAGGTGGCGCTCCTGGACCACTAGTGTGGCCATCGTCCACCCGGGAGACCGCGCCGTGACCTCCGCATGTCGTCACCTCCGCGTCAGCCTGTGACTGGGCGATCGACCCCGAAGGGAGGAGCCCAGCCGAGGCTTCCGACTGGACGAGCCCGCTCTCCGATGCTGCGCTCGAGAGCTCATCACTTTCGCGGGCTCCGAATAAGAGGTCGAACTCGCCGTGAGACGAGCCGGCGGACTCACCCGGAAGCCCGATCGGGGCAGACGAGCGTGCTGGGGAATGGGAGTTCCGCGGGGGGATACCCGGCGGAGGCGGTCCCATTGGGGTCCCCAAATCGCCCCCAGTGCTAGCCGCGCTGGCCTCAAACCCGTGGGTAAAAGGACTGAGGCGGGAGCCTCTGGGGTGGCTCGCTTCCTTACGAAGGCGAGCCGCGACCGCAACGTTGCCATGGACACATTCTCGCAATGAGAATGTGACCATCCACGAACGTTGTCTCCGCGTGAGCAGTGCCCAGACACGAAAGACAGTGATCGTGACCGTTAGAAGGCGAGAGATAACGAGCACAACCAGGAATAACACACAATCGGAAAAGCATCTTTAAAAAGACGCGTCTTTAAAAAGACGTTCCGTGTGTGCGCTCTTTTAGAGAAATATACTCTTTTAGAGGGGAAAAATGCTCTTTCAGAAAATATACTCTCTAGTTTTTCTGCCGAAGCGCCCAGGGGCGTTCTCTGCAGTGCACCAGTGCAGAGGAGGGAGAAGCCGCTGAAATGCGCCGTCAGATCCAGCAGGTGAATGAACAGTAGTATTCAGCTCAATGAGCATGACCGTTCGGCTCCGAAGAGAAAATCTGAATGAGTGGTTGCATACCAGCTCCTTTTATACCCGTATGTTCGGGGGAGTGGCATGCAAATACCACTCGCCAATTTTCATTGGCCTTTTATCAAAGACCAGAGGTGTCTCGGGCTCCCAAGAGTGACCCCTAGTGTCACTACATCGACACCAACGTCGAGTGAGTGACAGATAGGGAACCTGTATTCTACTGGCAAATGTTCAGTCTCTGGACAACAAGCTCTGCGAGCTGAGAACGTGGATCTCTTTCCAACAAGAGACGATGGACTGCTGCATTATTTGTCTTACAGAAACTTGGATGTCTGCTGAGATTCCAGACTCAGCCAGACGCTGCACCGAGCGGACAGAGTGAAAGACCTCTCAGGTAAAAGCAGAGGTGGTGGTGTATGTTTTATGATCAACAAATCCTGGTGTGATCAGAGGAACGTACATTCTATCAAGTCTTTCTGCTCTCCTGATCTGGAATTTCTCATGCTTCTGTGTCGACCATTTTGGCTACTGAGGGAATTCACAGCGGTCATTATCACTGCTGTGTACATCCCACCACAAGCCGACACAGAATGGGCACTCAAGGAACTGTATGGGATTATAAGCAAGCAGGAAACCGCGCACCCTGAGGCCGTGTTCATTGTGACCGGGGACTTTAACAAAGCCAATCTCAAATCAGTCGACCAAAATACCACCAACACATTAGTTTTAACACACGAGGGGACCGGGTTTTGGACCATTGCTACTCTCCCTTCCGGGATGGCTACAAATCCCTACCCCGCCCACCATTTGGCAAATCGGACCACTCTTCCATTCTGCTTCTGCCCGCTTACAGGCAGAAACTGAAACAGGAAGCACCCACCCTCAGAACGATCCAGTGTTGGTCGGACCAATCAGACTCTAAGCTTCAAGACTGTTTTGATTACGTGGACTGGGAGATGTTCCGGTCCGCCTCTGATGACGACATTGAGCTTTACGCTGATAGCATAACGTGTTTCATCTGAAAGTGCGTAGAGGACGTTGTTCCGACCAAAACAATACGGATCTACCCGAACCAGAAACCTTGGATTAATAGCGATGTTCACGCGGCACTTGATACGTGGACCTCCGCTTTTAATTCCGGGAACGCGGAGGAGCATAAACAAGCCAGTTATGCCCTCCGAAAAACAGCAAAACGTCAGTACAGGAACAAGATTGAAGGACAGTTGAACACCACCAACTCTAGAAGCATGTGGCAGGGAATTAACATCATCACAGACTTTAAAGGGAATAAAAACTCCGCCATGAACACTACTGCCTCTCTCCCGGATGAGCTAAATACTTTTTATGCTTGTTTCGAGGGAAATAACACCGCCCTCGCGGAGAGAGCTCTCGCGGCCGAAGCTACAGAGGTTAGTTCACTCTCCATCTCTGTAGCGGATTGTAGGGCTTTACTAGTTGTTTAGATCAGTGTTACTATCAGAAATAATTAATAATTATTTCTGTAGTTATTAATCAATATTTAAATTAATTAATTGTATCTAACTCATTAAAACCTCATATGGGACTCCAGTAAATGTAGTGTGCTACGTTTAGGAGCAAGTTTGGTTATTAGCAATAATTAATAATTATCAAAGATAATTATTAATTATTAAAATCAATAGAACATTGATGAGAATCAATGTTAGCTTTTTTAAATCCTTTAAATCAACAGTTATCAAAGATAATCGTTAATTGTTAACGTCGATGAAACATTAATTAAAATTAACACTAGCTTATTGATCATTCAAATTCAATCAAAGATAATTATCAATTATCAAAAATCAACAGAATATTAATAAGGATTAACATTGACGGGGCACCACCCTGAAATCAGGGACTAATAACCGAATATTAAAACAGTCTCAATATTAGATTGTTTTCTTAGGAAAATCGACATCCGAAGAATATCGATTTTCGGGAAAAAAACAATGAATGAAGGCTTGAATCCGAGCACTGACATCCCGTCAGCATGACACAGGCGTATGCAAAACAAACCAAAACACTTCTCTTTGTAATATAAACAAAAGTTTATTTATGCAGTAATATCAATTAATAATTAATACAATGCAGTCAATAAACTTCCGACTTACAACTACAAACTAAACAGTGATATGATTAGATATGGAAATAAAAAATAATCCTATAACATATAAGGTGTGTGTGTGACAGTGTGTGTGTGTGTCAGTGTGGTTAGTGAGAGAGAGAGAGAGAGAGATGATTAAGTGAAAGCCCGAAAGCTGATTTCGCGATAGCTGGAGATAAAGCAGCCGTGTTCATCACTCAGAGATGCGGTTTTACGAGCGGGGCTCGTAAAAGTCCTGTGTTATTTGACTCTAATGGATGAACTCAGTTGCTGTCTCACCCGCGATGGTGAAAATGCACAACAATCCAATTTGGTTGGACCACAATACAGCAAAACAAATTCGTGATAATTAATACCCTGAGTATTAATAATGAGCGGACATGGCGGTCCGTAAACTGTACAAGCAAAAACCTTGAAACACAAGAATAACACGCTATAATATTCTATCTCTGCCCAGACGTAACCTCTTACTTGAATCGCATGAGGACACAGGTAGAATGTGTTTTCCTCCGTCCTTTAACTTTGACCCGGTTTCTTGAGGCTCGTGTGATGACGAGAGGCCATTTCCACGCGCTGTCGGCAGGCAGTACGGCTGTTGATTCTCAGAGGGCGGTACGGCTGTTGATTCTCGGCAGGCTGGCGGATGATGGAAGAGAAATCTTTAATCTCTTCACTTCTGTAGGCCAACGGATGAAGATGCGAATTGCTCAGCTGTCTCCTTCGGATCCGTTAGAGTGTTCGGTTGAACACAGAGTAATCTCAACTCGTCCAGCGAGATGGAGATCGTATGGCTACAGTTTCAAGTCGGACATTACTTCCTTAAGCCACGAGGTTGCACCGGAGAGCAGCAAAAAGCTACGTCCGTATTCGGTGAACAAAATCGCTGGAAGCCACTTTGGAAGCATTTCAGAATTATTTGAAGTCCTGTTGATGTCATGTTTGAGGGACGTTCTGTTGTGTGCCTCATCCAATAGGAGCTGAGAGCTCGATCCTTTAGAGGGCAAGGCTTCATGGATCTGTAGTCTGTTTTGGACTCCCTTTGTTTGATTTTGGCGCGATTTTTATCAGTAAGATTTACGACTTAGAAGGTGGGGGCTTAAGTTATGTTTTTACGACTGTGTTAGGCCTGCCTTTGTCTTCTATCTGAATACATGAGGCCCAACAGGATGTAACCCGGTCCTTCCAATGGGTGAATATCCGCAAAGCTGCGGGTCCATACGCCATTCCGGGCCACGTCATCAGAGTGTGTGCGAACCAACTGGCTGGTGTTTTTACTGACATTTTCATCTTTTCCTCTCTTTGTCTGTAGTCCCCACATGCTTTAAAACGTCCACCATTGTGCCTGTACCAAATCAATCCAAAACCACTTGCTTAAATGACTGGCGTCCTGTTGCTCTGACCCCCATCATCAGCAAATGCTTTGAGAGACTAATCAGAAATTACATCTGCTCTGTGCTGCCTCCATCACTGGACACATTGCAGTTTGCTTACCGCAACAACCGCTCCACCGATGATGCCATTGCATCTACAATACACACTGCTCTCTCCCACCTGGAAAAAAAGAATACTTATGTGAGAATGTTGTTTGTAGACTACAGCTCAGCATTCAACACCATAGTGCCCTCCAAGCTTGATGAGAAACTCTGGGCTCTTGGCTTAAACAGCTCACTGTGCAGCTGGATCCTGGACTTCCTGTCAAGCAGACACCAGGTGGTTAGAATGGGCAGCAACATCTCCTCATCACTGACCCTCAACACTGGAGCCCCACAGGGCTGTGTTCTCAGCCCGCTCCTGTATTCTCTCTACACACATGACTGTGTGGCAACTGCCAGACACATCATCGGAGGTGAGCTTCCCTCCCTCCAGGACATATATACCAGGCGGTGTGTGTGAAAAAAGCTCAGAGGATCATCAGAGACTCCAGCCACCCGAGCCATGGGCTGTTCTCACTGCTACCATCAGGCAGGCCGTATTGCAGCATCAGGACCCGCACCAGCTGACTTCATGACAGCTTCATCCCCCAAGCAATCAGACTTTTGAACTTTTGATCTCTCACAATCAAAATACATCAGCACTGCACTTTATTACTCTTATTACTCTTATATCTCACACTGGACTGTCATAAATTATATTCTCTCTTAAAAACACACTGGCAACGTACTATCAACCGACAGCCTGAATGTCAATACAGTACAATACAACCTACTGTATATTTTATATATACTATATATACTATTGTATTGTATAATGTGTATTCTATATTGTGTGTATTGTATACAGTACATTGTATGTTATTATTTGTATATTGTGTTATGTGTAATTATGTGTATATTAGATTTTAAATTGTGTTGTGTAAATTTGATGTTTATTGTAAATTGGTCTATGTCTCATCACTGTCACAAATACTACAGGTGCATCTCAATAAATTAGAATGTCGTGGAAAAGTTCATTTATTTCAGTAATTCAACTCAAATTGTGAAACTCGTGTATTAAATAAATTCAATGCACACAGACTGAAGTAGTTTAAGTCTTTGGTTCTTTTAATTGTGATGATTTTGGCTCACATTTAACTAAAACCCACCAATTCACTATCTCAAAAAATTAGAATACATCATAAGACCAATTAAAAAAACATTTTTAGTGAATTGTTGGCCTTCTGGAAAGTATGTTCATTTACTGTATATGTACTCAATACTTGGTAGGGGCTCCTTTTGCTTTAATTACTGCCTCAATTCGGCATGGCATGGATGTGATCAGTTTGTGGCACTGCTGAGGTGGTATGGAAGCCCAGGTTTCTTTGACAGTGGCCTTCAGCTCATCTGCCTTTTTTGGTCTCTTGTTTCTCATTTTCCTCTTGACAATACCCCATAGATTCTCTATGGGGTTCAGGTCTGGTGAGTTTGCTGGCCAGTCAAGCACACCAACACCATGGTCATTTAACCAACTTTTGGTGCTTTTGGCAGTGTGGGCAGGTGCCAAATCCTGCTGGAAAATGAAATCAGCATCTTTAAAAAGCTGGTCAGCAGAAGGAAGCATGAAGTGCTCTAAAATTTCTTGGTAAACGGGTGCAGTGACTTTGGTTTTCAAAAAACACAATGGACCAACACCAGCAGATGACATTGCACCCCAAATCATCACAGACTGTGGAAACTTAACACTGGACTTCAAGCAACTTGGGCTATGAGCTTCTCCACCCTTCCTCCAGACTCTAGGACCTTTGTTTCCAAATGAAATACAAAACTTGCTCTCATCTGAAAAGAGGACTTTGGAACACTGGGCAACAGTCCAGTTCTTCTTCTCCTTAGCCCAGGTAAGACGCCTCTGACATTGTCTGTGGTTCAGGAGTGGCTTAACAAGAGGAATACGACAACTGTAGCCCAATTCCTTAACATGTCTGTGTGTGGTGGCTCTTGATGCCTTGACCCCAGCCTCAGTCCATTCCTTGTGAAGTTCACCCAAATTCTTGAATCGATTTTGCTGGACAATCATAAGGCTGCGGTTCTCTCGGTTGGTTGTGCATCTTTTTCTTCCACACTTTTTCCTTCCACTCAACTTTCTGTTAACATGCTTGGATACAGCACTCTGTGAACAGCCAGCTTCTTTGGCAATGAATGTTTGTGGCTTACCCTCCTTGTGAAGGGTGTCAATGATTGTCTTCTGGACAACTGTCAGATAAGCAGTCTTCCCCATGATTTTGTAGCCTAGTGAACCAAACTGAGAGGCTCAGGAAACCTTTGCAGGTGTTTTGAGTTGATTAGCTGATTGGCATGTCAAAATATTCTAATTTTTTGAGATAGTGAATTGGTGGGTTTTTGTTAAATGTGAGCCAAAATCATCACAATTAAAAGAACCAAAGACTTAAACTACTTCAGTCTGTGTGCATTGAATTTATTTAATACACGAGTTTCACAATTTGAGTTGAATTACTGAAATAAATGAACTTTTCCACGACATTCTAATTTATTGAGATGCACCTGTATGTTGCTCGGAACTGCACCCAAGAATTTCACACACCATTGCACGTGTATATGGTTGTGTGACAATAAAAGTGATTTGATTTGATTTGATTTACTGCAGATACAGTGGAGGTCCAGACAGCACAATTTTCATGTATTGCAGGACTCAGGCGATGAGACTGTCATGCTGCTGTTTTTTTTTTGGATAAAATACAATTATTTTTTGGGAGATGAATGTGTAGTAAGCTCAATCTAGCTTTATAGTTGTTAGTTTACATAATATCCATATCTAAATGCTATAACCTACATGAAATGTTTTAGTGTTGACTGAACAACTGATCCTATTGATAGATTGAATTTATTGTTTTTGTGTAGGAAATAACGATGTATTAGCAGCCACACAATAAAATGTACCGTACAAAAAGAACTACATGCATATTATTTATTTGGACATACGTTATAAACATTGTAAACAAAAGTTCAATGTTTTCTGTAAAGCAACTATAAAACAGTATGTATTATTAAAAGCACTGTACAAATAAATGTAAGTCATACTGAATTAATGTCCACACTGTTTTCAAAATCACCTTTTCCCCTTAAGGGAAGACAAGCACATTCTGCAAAGACACTCAAAAGATGTGCTGAATTTGCTTTAAAATATAGTGTATAATTTTTGCGACCCACTTTTTAAGCAAATTCCACTAGGAATTTTAAGCAACGTTACCTAAAAAAAACATAGCTGGCTATGCCCACATTAATGAGCTTCCATTAAAAAAATTCTACATAAAATACTGTGCCATGCCAGCTACTACATTTAAGGTTTTTAACCCTAAGATTCTAGGTTTAACCAACTATGCATTTTAAGTAAATTTAGCTCAATTGTAAGTGCTATTAGCAACTTCAAATTCTAGGTTCTGTTCATTTACTTTCAATTAACTTTAAAATAAAATGACCTGAAGAAATAACGATAACTGCTGGATGTCAAAGGTTTTTATTGTTGTTTACAAATTTACAAATCACACATAGATATTCCTGCTCTCCCAGAACCAAAATATGTTCTCAAATACAAAAATAGTAACAAAATCATGACAATAAAACATAAAAAAGTGGACTGTGCAATGATTTAAAGAATTTCAGTAAATCTAAATAAACACAATTCAAAATTCATTTTAACAGACTGCACACTGCAGAAATATACGCAGGTAGGAGAAAACTCTCTGAACTACTACTGTAACAAAAACTCCAGAAACAGTTTGTATTTATAAATGAAACTATTCATTCGAAAGAGCTTTTAAATTTGGCCAGACCTTTCCATCATCAAGATTCAACACCACTTACTGTATAACCTAAAAAAAAACAACAAAAAAAAATGTGTCAGCTTCTTTGAGTAGCTAGTGTGAACTGCATAAAGTAGCAGCGTAAACTTTCACCGGAGAGTAAGTTAATCTTCAACGCCTGAGCAGCGGTTCCGTGGGAATTCTTCGCCACTGCCCGACAATGAGAAAGCACAGTATTTTCCCATGAGAAAAGTATGGTGTAAGCATTACATACAGACTATTAATTATTGTCAATGCCATCAGTTTGAGGCAAGCAGCAACTACAACACTGAAACTCATTACAGACACCGAAATTTATGCTTCACATGATATTGATGTATTGTGTGTGTTATTCATTTGGTCTCAAACAATAACTGAGGCACAATTAAAAAGTATCAGAGGCCTTATTATGCTTTTTGGGATTTTACCTTTCCTTTAGTGTGTAATATAGCTGTTTGTTCATGTAAAAGGTCTGCAAAGTTACTAAGCACAAAGTCCACGCCAAAGGAAGTTACTCTCTCCTACAGAAAACACTGCTCTTGAACTGCCTGAAATGCCTGGTTTGCAGTCTAGCCATTACTTCCGTGACATAGCTATGTCATTATGTAATACATTTGCACAATGCCCGCCTCAGGAATGCGCTGCTCAGGAAGCCTCGGGAGCTGAAACTTGGTTATGGTAAGGGGCATTACATTTCCGACACACGCTCTAAGCGGTTGACCAATCACAACAGACTGGGCCAGCTGACCAATCAGAGCAGACTGGGCTTTTCGGAAAGGGGGGCTTTAAAGAGACAGGAGTTACAACAGAGCATTTCAGACAGGGTGAAAAGAGGTGCTGCAGCAATGTACAGTATGTGAAAAATAATTTGTTTTTTGAACATTAAAGCATGTAAACTTATGCGTAGTTAGAGCTGTTTTCATGTTTTTTTCCTGTTATACCACCAAGTGGTCAAACTCCTCAGTTTTTTTACTGTGACCGCAGGTTGAGCTCATAAATATGTGTACCAAGTTTGGTGAAAATATCTCATTTCGTTCGGGCATTATAGCCATTTTAGTAAAAATGGCCCACCCTTTTCGAACATTTTGGCACCCCTTAGCAACCGTGAGTCTAAAGTTCAACTTTTTTTTGATAATTATTGATAATCAGACTCCAGAGTATATTTCTGCACTGGTTTGGTTCCGATCGTCAAAAAACCTAGGACTACTTCGCAAAAGTAGGTTTTTAACATTATCTGAAATATTTACTGAACGGTTTGACAGAAACAAATGCTTCTTGAGGCAAAGTTGTTTAGAATGAGAAGAGCTATCAGGTGATATATGTTACTTGTGTTTTTCATAACACTGTATTATATACAACCATTAACGCTTACAAAAATCATGATAGCACCACCTAGTGGCCTATTTTTTTAAACTTTGCACAACCCTCTCAGACCAAGAGTCAAATAGGTCCACCAAGTTTTGTTCCGATCGGTCATTGTTAACCTTGTGTAATAGCTGCTGAAATTTGATTGGCCGATGGCGGCCATGTTTTTCAACATACATGAATGTCCATATAGACAATGATGGCAGCTGAGACAAAGACAATGTATGCAAATTTTAAAGTCAATAGGATTAACGGTTTCATAGTTATAGCCAATTTCATGTTTTTTGGTATTATAGCATCACCATGTGGCAAAACCGCGCCAAAGGCGACTGGCGACCAAAGATTGACCTCTTACATAAGCATGCCAAGTTTGGTGAAGATATCTAATTTCCTTCAAGAGTTATAGCCATTTATGTAAAATTGGCCACTCCTACTTCTGATTTTTTCACATACCGTAACTAGCTTGAGTCAAATGTTCAAACTTTTTTTGATAAATTTTGATATTGAGACTCCATAGAATCTTTTGGCACTGGTTCGGTCCCAATCAGACGAAAAACCTAGGACTAGTTTGCAAAAGTATGTTTTATGAAAAATCCAAGATGGCGGAAAATTTTTATAGGTAGAAATAAAATCGGAGATATACGTTTTGTTTGGTTTGAGCGAAAGATTCCAATGGTATAAAGCACTTGAGTCTATGAAAACGGTCTAGGAGTTATGAGCAGTTTTGCGTTTTTGATCACTGTAGCACCCCCTATTGACCTGTTTGGCCGAGTCCATGTTTCTGAGTAGCGAGCAACACTACTACCATCTGACCAATTTTCAAGTCTCTAGGCCTTACGGTTTGCTCTGCCCGATCAGTTTTATGGCGAATAATAATAATAATAATAATAATAATAATAATAAAAATCTTAACAATTACAATAGGGGTTCAGCGCTAAGCGCTTGAACCCCTAATAAAAATCTTAACAATTACAATAGGGTTTCAGCGCTAAGCGCTTGAACCTCTAAAAACCTTAACAATTACAATAGGGTTTCAGCGCTAAGCACTTGGACCCTTAAATATAGCTGCGAGCAGCAATTAACTGGGTTCAAGCGGTTTAAGGCCTTTAAGCACATGTGTAAAAAGGTATTATGTTTTATTTAGCAAGCATGTAACCACCTAGATCATAGATGGAATAGACCATTTACAGCCAATACAGGCAATTTACTAAGGAAATACATGGTTTTTAAAGCTTTTTAAAGCTCATAGCGCCACCTATGGTCCGATCTCCATAAAAGTCTGCATGCTTGTTTAGAATCATATGTCGCATGTGCTCACCTAATTTCGAGAAGTTCTGAGTTTTTGTTTAGGAATTACGGGCCCACTGAGTTTTGTGCTTATCGGCCTCCGTTAACCTTGTCTAATAGGTGTGCAAAATGCAGCAAACAATAAAGGCTAATATCAAAAGGATTACACCAATGGGTATTAATGCATTCAGAAATAGCTTCTTCCAGCTATTCAGCCAGGCCAAAATACCATTTTCAGCATCAATTACTTCTCTACTTCATAAATCATTAGCAATTCTTGACATTTTCTGCAAACCTTCATCAATCATCAGCAATATTATCAGGGATAAATGTACAGCATGTTACTCCTACAAGAACACAAACTCCTCCTTGAGCAGCAGTATCTAACACAAGTCTGTTTTGCAGGGCAGTGAGTCGGAGCCCCCGCAGTTCTTCCTTTGCTGCAATCAGTGTGTTAGTGGTGCTATTGATGAAGGAGATTAGCTCATATCTGGTGACTTCTACTTCCAATAATGCTTCAAAGAATTTCTCAGTGGTAGTCCATAGGCAATGTTCCATAGGTACAGGATTGTCTCTTTCAAGGCTAGAGGTTTGTACTCTAGAAGAAAGGTCACGCACATTCCTTGTGTGTGGATTTTGTGGATGTCTCAGTATCAGTCCGTAGTCTGCGAGAGTGACCATTGCGCATCAAGTTAGCCAGGTGCTAACTCGTGACAGGTAACACCTGAAGGTGGTGTCTGATGCCAGAAATTGAATGTCTTTGTATCACTTCTATGAAAAGCTTGTTCATCAACTTGACAGTACATTATGCGTTTGAGGCATTTGTTTGTTGGAAGTTCACCCACAGAGACACTGCCTTTAACATTCTCCACGCAGACGTCAAATTTGGATTCTTGTGCAAAAGGTGGACTTATCATTAATGGACTAGGGCTATTTGGCAAGGATTTAATGGCCCCTAAACCAGCACAATGGACAGTTAAACTCTTTGATGCATCTGAAACCAGCCAACAGCTGTAGAAGAAAAGGCAGTCCATGTCTTTTTCCGTTATGTTTTGAATTACTGTAATGTGAGGGATCATGGTGCTATGGGGGACGTACTATGTGCATACGTAGCAATCACTTTTCTGTCCTTGATGTCTTGCAGTGTAGTTTGCTAAGTGCCACCACAAATTTATTGCATATGAGTGGGGTGGGTCAGGATGTTCCAGCCATTTCTCCTCTCCTGTCTTTATCTCCGTGTTTACAAGGGCCAGAAAAAAGGAAGAAAACAATTCAAGAGACTCTGCGCAAGAGTCTAAGAGATTCTGACACAAAATTGATATCAAAGCATCTTCAAAGGTTTATTGACAATCAAACATATTTATAATATCTATACCAGTTTGTATTAAAAGACGAGTTTAAGAAATCCTTGAGCTTCAGATAAGGAGAGGAGAAGGAACAGAAAAACAAGTGCTACGTGTCAGTAAAACTTGTGGCAATGGAGGCCCAAAATGAAAAAGTAGGCCTGAAACTGAGAGCAAATCTATATTTCTCTAATTAATATGGTGGCACAATTATATTTTTGTCTACAAAACAAATTTCAAACATTTAAGCATACGCCTTCAGATCAAAAGATTTTTAAGATCATGAGAAACATTTCAGTCAAGTGTTTCAAAACTTTTGACCGGTAGAGTGTGTGTGTGTGTGTGTGTGTGTATATATATATATATATATATATATATATATATATATATATATATATATATATATATATATATATGCTGCAACTTAAACATTTATGATCATCTTAATTAACGCCGCTCGCTATTTTACATAGAGAAATCCTGTTCCCTATCTGTCACACACTCGATGTTGTGTCGATGTAGTGACACTAGGGGTCACTCTTGGGAGCCTGAAACACCTCTGGTATTGGAGAGCAGGCTTGTCCAGTCGGACGCAGAAGCCTCAGCTGGGATTCCCCCCTCGGGGACGATTGCCCAGTCACAGGCCAATGCTGAAATGGCAAACATGCTTTCCCGGGTGCCCGTATTCTCCATGTCTGGCCCCTGGACAGGGCGCAGAGGTAGACACGATCACTCAGGCTAGGGCCCCCTCTACGAGGCGCCTTGATGATTGGTTCCTGGGCTCGTGGCGCCGCTCAAAGCAGCCACGCCCGACTCCAGTGCCATTCTTCCCGGAAGTGCACGAGGGGCTGACGAAATCGTGGGAGGCACCTTTTACTGCCCGGCCCCGATTCCGCAGTTCCCCTGCTCTCACTACCCTCGATGGCGGGGCGGCCAGGGGCTATTCGGCGATTCCCCCGGTGGATAAGGCGCTCGCGGTGCACCTATGCCCGCAGAGCGCCACCACCTGGCGCGGACGCCCTAAGCTCCCTTCCAAGCCCTGTAGGCTCATGTCATCCCTGACGGCTAAAGCCCTACTGGACAAGCCGCCTCTGCCCTGCACACCATGGCTCTCCTGCAGGTCCACCAAGCCAAGGCGTTGAAAGAACTGCACGAGGGTAGTTCCGCCCCAGATTTGATGCATGAACTGCGCTCGGTGACCGACCTCGCTCTCCGAGCTACGAAGGTCACGGCGCGGTCTTTCGGGTGGACGATGGCCACACTAGTGGTCCAGGAGTGCCACCTTTGGGTCAACCTGGTCGAGATGGGTGAGGCCGACAAGACACGGTTTCTTGTTGCCCCCATTTCCCAGGCTGGCTTATTCGGCGACACCGTCGAGGACTTTGCCCAGCAGTTCTCGGTGGTGAAGGAGCAGACGGAGGCGATCCGGCACATCCTGCCCCGGTGCGGCTCAAGATCCCGCACCCCATCTGCTCGTCGACAAGGGAGTCCCCCTGCGGTGACTGCACCGCCACAGCCCGCCCCTTCTGCCCAGCCCCGGCGTGGAGCCCACCGCAGGAAGCAGACGCCACCCGTCTCACAGTCGGCGCCTAAGAACCCACGGAGGTCGTCAAAGCGCCCCTGAGACGGGTGACCCAAGGATGAAGGAACCCATTCACCTGGAGCTGGTAAGAAGACCACTCCATCCCCCGGTGTAGGGCCGGGTGGAAAATCTTTTGTTGCCTTTTTGTTTGATTTCGCCACATGCCCAAGTCGCTGCGATACCCAACAGTTCCGCAAAAGAGCGGTTTCCTTCCTCCCTGGGTCACATACCCGGTGTGCATGGTCGTCATCACGACTACCGTCCACGGGTTTTTTCTTGCAGGATTGGCGCTCCAGCGGTGGCCTTTCCACCCCTGAGCGCCCAACTGTGGCACACTGCCGCCTCCGATGTGGCAGTCTCCACGGGTTACGAGGACAGGCCTCTTCCTCCCCGGTCCCAGGCTGTTCCGGGGGTTGTCACAAGGAGCCAGGTAAGTGTTTCGATGTCCCTAGACTCAGCACGGCCACGACATGGTGTGGCACCTCGAGCTCCACCCCGCCGCAAGGCCCCACCTGCCGGAACATCTGACGACATTGTCCCCTTGGTCCACCTTGCGCGGAACTTGGACGCATGGCTTGCGCTTTCCAATCCGTCGCGATGGCTACGCGATTCAGATCGCCAGGCACCCGCCCAGGTTCAGCGGTATTCACTTCACCTTGGTCAAGAACGAAAACGCTGCTACCTTGCGTGCGGAGATCGCTACCCTCCTACAGAAGGGCGCGATAGAACCTGTCCCTCTAGCCGAGATGAAGAAGGGGTTTTACAGCCCCTACTTCATTGTACCAAAAAAAGGCGGTGGGTTGCGGCCAATCTTGAACCTGCGAGTACTGAACCGGGCCTTACACAGACTCCCGTTCAAGATGCTGACGCAAAAACGCATTCTGGCGAGCGTCCGGCATCAAGATTGGTTCGCGGCGGTAGACCTGAAGGACGTGTACTTCCACAACTCGATCCTTCCTCAACACAGACCCTTCCTGCAGTTTGCATTCGAGGGTCAGGTGTTTCAATACAAAGTCCTCCCTTTCGGCCTGTCCCTGTCTCCTCGCGTCTTCACAAAGGTCGCAGAGGCTGCCCTTGCCCTGTTAAGGGAGGTGGGCATTCGCATTCTCAACTATCTCGACGACTGGCTAATCCTAGCTCACTCTCAAGACATGTTGTGCGCAAACAGGGACCTGGTGCTCTCACACCTCAGCCGACTAGGGCTTCGGGTCAACTGGGAAAAGAGCAAGTTCCTCCTGGTCCAGAGCATCTCTTTTCTCGGTTTGGAGTTGGACTCAGTCTCTTTGATGGCGCGCCTTACGAACAAGCGCACCCAGTCGATGCTGGCCTGGTCAAATAGAAAACAGCAGTTCCACTGAAACTTTTTCAGAGGCTCCTGGGGCATATGGCATCCTCGGCGGTAGCCACCCCGCTCGGGTTGATGCATATGAGACCGCTTCAACACTGGCTTCAGACTCGAGTTTCGAGATGGGCATGGCACCACAGGACACATCGCATGGTCATCACGTCGGTCTGTCACCATCTTTTCAGTCCTTGGACCGACCTCTTGTTTCTACGGGCAGGTGTTCTTCTAGAACTGGTCTCCAGGCTCATCGTGGTCACGACAGAGGCCTCCAAAACATGCTGGGGCACTGTCTGCAATGGGCACGCAGCCGCCGGCCTGTGGACGGGCCCGCGACTGCAGTGGCACATCAACTGCCTCGAGTTGCTGGCAATTCTGCTCGCCCTGCGGAGGTTTCGGCCGTTGATCCAGGGCAAGCACGTGTTAGTTCGGACAGACACCACGGCAATGGTAGCATATGTCAACCACCAAGGCGGTCTGCACTCTCGTTGTATGTCACAACTCGCCCGCTGTCTCCTCCTCTGGAGTCAGCAGCACTTCAAGTCGCTGCGAGCCACTCACATCCCTGGCAACCTCAACACTACAGTGGACGTGCTGTCACAGCAGGTTATCCTCAGGGGAGAGTGGAGACTCCACCCTCAGGTGGTCCAGCTGATTTGGAGTCGATTTGGACGGGCACAGGTGGACCTGTTCACCTCCCAAGAATCCTCCCACTGCCCACTCTGGTATGCCCTCACTGAGGCTCCCCTCGGCATAGACGCTCTGACACACAGCTGGCCCCCTGGCCTAGGTCAGGGAGGATGAGGAGCAGGTCATCCTGGTAGCACCCTGCTGGCCCACCCAGACGTGGTTCTCGGACCTCACGCTCCTCGCGACAGACACCCCCCCGGCGAATTCCCCTGAGGAAGGATCTTCTTTCTCAGGGACGGGGCACCCTCTGGCACCCACGACCAGACCTTTGGAATCTCCATGTCTGGCCCCTGGATGGGATGTCCACCTGCAGTGGTAGACACGATCACTCAGGCTAGGGCCCCCTCTACGAGGCGCCTGTATGCCTTTAAATGGCGTCTGTTCGCTAAGTGGTGTTCTTCCCGACAGGAAGACCCCCAGAGATGCGCAGTCGGATCAGTGCTTTCCTTCCTGCAGGAGAAGTTGGAAGGGAGGCTGTCCCCTTCCACCTTGAAGGTGTACGTTGCTGCCATAGCAGCACACCACAACACAGTCGACGGTAAGTCCTTAGGGAAGAACGAACTGATCATCAGGTTCCTAAGAGGCACCAGGAGGCTGAATCCCTCCAGACCATACCTCGTTCCCTCATGGGACCTCTCTGTAGTTCTTCAGGGTCTACAGAGAGCCCCTTTTGAGCCTTTGCAGTCAGCCGAGCTTAAGGCACTCTCCTTGAAGACTGCCCTCCTGACTGTGCTCACTTCCATCAAGAGGGTAGGAGACCTGCAAGCGTTCTCTGTCAGTGAAACATGCCTGGAGTTCGGTCCGGGCTACTCTCACGTGATCCTGAGTCCCCGACCGGGCTATGTGCCCAAGGTTCCCACCACCCCTTTTAGGGACCAGGTGGTGAACCTGCAAGTGCTGCCCCAGGAGGAGGCAGACCCAACCCTGTCATTGCTGTGTCCGGTGCGTGCTTTACGCATCTATTTGGATCACACGCGGAGCTTTAGGATCTCTGAGCAGCTCTTTGTCTGCTTTGGAGCACAGCAGAAAAGAAGCACTGTCTCCAAGCAGAGGATCACTGTCTCCAAGTAGAGGATCTCCTGGCTCATTGACGCCATAACTATGGCATATCACGCCCAGGACATGCCGCCCCCGGTAGGGCTACGAGCCCATTCTACCAGGGGTGTAGCGGCTTCCTGTGCCCTGGCCAGGGGTGCCTCTCTAACAGACATTTGCAGAGCAGCAGGCTGGGCAACACCCAACACCTTTGCAAGGTTCTACAACCTCCAGGTGGAACCGGTTTCGTCCCAAGTAGTGACACGCAATACAAGCGGATAAGCCTGGGATAGCCAGCCGGGTGTATCACTTGCACATAGCGCCTTCCACCTCCTTTTGAGCTGAAGACATGCACCATTAATTCCCAGTAGTGTTCACAAGCTTGTTCCCTGGTTGACTTCCTCCGAGCCCTGTGGCAGTCGAGTTTTCGGAGAAACTTGCTGCCGGCCTAGTACACGTGCTAACTATGAGTCCTGTTCTGGGTTAGGTGCTCCGCATGTGGCGGCTCCCTGTAAGGCTAACCCCCTGCGATATATATCTTCCGCTAATCCGTTTCCCTGTTGGCAAACTGCATCTTCCTTGGGCAGAGCCCCTCTGCCCCAGTCTCCATGTTTGTAGTAACTCCTCCCCCGTTGGGTAGGATCTACCTTGAAGAAACTCCACATGGTTGGAAAGACCATGTGATGTATTTTTCCACTTAAATATCCCCCCATCTCTTTGGGTGAGGTGTGGTCTCCGCGGTGTCTTCCCCTTGGGAGGGACACCCCCCGACTAGACCTGGCAGCCCAGTTGAATAATCCCCCTTCTTTTTTAGGGAGTGGAAAAAAGAGAAGGGGAAAAGAGGCCACGACTGGGTTAAGCCTGTCTCTATCTCTTGGGTAGTCGACTTGTCCCCAAAGGGCCGTTCGACACTCATAACTATGTTGGGGGAGGTTACATGTCCGACATGGTGTGCTGGCTATGAGGCACACAGTAGTCTGCCCACCACACACCGCCAGTTCACATAACACAGTTCAGCCAATTGTGGCGTTTCGTATAGGGACCCCTAGTGTCACTACATCGACACAACGTCGAGTGAGTGACAGATAGGGAATGTCATGGCTACTTGTGTAACCTCCATTCCCTGATGGAGGGAATGAGATGTTATGTCCCTCCTGCCACAACATTGAACTACCCGCTGAAATGGCCGGACCTTATATCGGCTCCTCAGCATAAAACCTGAATGAGTGTTTAAACACTGGTTAGAAGTGCGGAACCTTCGCGATGAGTTCGCCCAGACTCATTACACTAACACACACACCACAAACACACACAACAGCCTTGCCAGTGATCAAATGGAGAAAGTGTACCGGCGTATTTATTGTGGAGGATGAGAGTTTAAGAGATTTAATGCCTATTGCAATTAATATACAACCTATGTGGGGACTAGTTCTTTCAGTTAGTCAAACTTCCACTTAAACTTTGGGAAATGTTTAATGTTACTTAAATTGGTGCTATCTATCTTTATACTGTGGAAGGCTTTGTTTGGAAAACGTTAATAAAGCATTATACTGTTTTCTTTTCTTTTCTGAGAAGGAAGTGCATTTTAAAAAGGAAATAGATGCATTTTGAAAGGAAAATAAGTATATTTAGAGTCAAATTTCAACACTTTCAAAA
This sequence comes from Myxocyprinus asiaticus, assembly GCF_019703515.2. Classification (NCBI taxonomy): domain Eukaryota; kingdom Metazoa; phylum Chordata; class Actinopteri; order Cypriniformes; family Catostomidae; genus Myxocyprinus; species Myxocyprinus asiaticus. Next base: position 60,756,679 of record NC_059345.1, on the reverse strand, counting down.
TCTGCTGTTAGCTGCTATTAAAATAAATAAATAAATAAGCGATTAATCGCGAATGCAAATTTAAGTTGACTGACATCACAAGTGAGAACCAATGTCATGTATTTTCAATGGTCTTTTGTAGTCCAGAGAAGAAAATAACAGGTTTTGAATGACATAAGGGTTAGTAAATAATGGTAGTATTAAAAGTTTTGGGTGAACTATTCCTATAAGTTCAGATGTGGTTTCTGAAATGAATGCACACAGCAATTAATTATAATTTCCCAATTTAAATAAATATTCTTTAGAAAAAAAGGCATTGCACAAGCCCAAACATTCCAGTGATCCCCAAAGATAAATTCCACTCCTCTTTAAAACATTCTGTTTGTGTATTCATCAAAAAAGAACTGTCATTAAAATTCTGATAATCACAGTAAATTTAAAAAATATAATATGCTTAAACATAAAGCGTTGCCTTTTTCTATTGCAATACCAGAAAAAAACAGACATGAAACATACACCGATATGTGTACATTATATTTGGACTATAAAACAAGGAATCTCTTATTTATAGCAAATCATTTAATCAAGTTATAAATATTGATTATTGAAAATAAAAAAGACAAATGTCAAATCTGTACCCTTAACTCTTTGTTCTAATATATTTCTATTGACATTCTGAGAAAGTCTAAGGCCAGTGGCTGAAATTTTTGAACAGAGAACCTCCACAAAAAGTTCCCTAGAGTCCCAAGTTTGGGTTTACACAGTGTCTGTGATTCCAGTAAATAATACAGTGATATGAACACCATCCAACAGGAAAATAGAAACCTCAAGACTTCATGGTGCAAATGGGCACTACAATGACCAGTATCACAGTGCAGGCAGCCGCTGCAATCAGCGCACCAATTTTACATGCCCTGGCCTTGCGAAACTCTGCCTCCTTATGTTTCAGCAGCGAATCGTAGCCCGGCATGTAAATGTCCTCCATACAGTACTCCAGATTGTTTGGGTTGAGTGACTCTTGGATCTGCGGGAGGGCACACAGAAAGAGAAGGTGAGAGATTTTGAGAGAAAAGTGGCTGTGCGGAGCTGACTGTGATTGTGCCGAGGTCTCGGGTGTGAAATGAAAACTGTTGAAGATGAATGGAGTTCTTGTCCACTCATCAAACTAACTGCAGACAGATTATTGAAGCAACACATTCTGGCCAGATGGAATTTTTCATTGGGGCACATATTGCAATTTTAACTGAATACATGGTGAGTGAGTGAGTGAGTGAGTGAATGAGGGGGGAACCGAGGAAAGAGGGATCCTGAATGTAGTTAAGGATGAGAGAGAGATGTTCAGGTATAACAAAGAGGAAGATGAAAAAGAGCCAAAGACAAGAGTGAACAGAAAGACAAATCAAATGAATGAAAGAGCAGCGTAAGAACCAGGGGTGCCATCACATGTGACATATTATTGCCAAATTTTCACGCAAAACTGTATACAGTGCTAAAATAAAATTATTATTATATATATTTATATATATATACACACTACTGGTCAAAAGTTTTGAAACACTTGACTGAAATGTTTCTCATGATCTTAAAAATCTTTTGATCTGAAGGCGTATGCTTAAATGTTTTAAATTAGTTTTGTAGACAAAAATATAATTGTGCCACCATATTAATTTATTTCATTACAAAACTAAAATTTAATATAAAAAAAAAAGTTTTTGAAATTGATGACTTGGACCAAATAATAAAGAAAAGCATCCAATAAGTGCCCAACATAGATGGGAACTCCTTCAATACTGTTTAAAAAGCATCCCAGGGTGATACCTCAAGAAGTTGGTTAAGAAAATGTCAAGAGTACATGTCTGCAAATTCTAGGCAAAGGGTGACTACTTTGAAGATGCTAAAATATAACACAGTTTTGATTTATTTTGGATTTTGTTTAGTCACAACATAATTCCCATAGTTCCATTTATGTTATTCCATAGTTTTGATGACTTCACTATTATTCTAAAATGTGAAGAAAAAAAATTATAATAAAGAATGAGTGTTTCAAAACTTTTGACCGGTAGTGTATATATACTGTACATATATATAAAGTATATTTTTTATTAATTTTGTATCTCTTATTTGCACGATATCAGGCGCTTGCATCATTAAGAATTGAGGTATGCACATAAACCTGACCAAGTAAAAAAAGTGTACCATTATTGTGTAGGTGGGCCATGCACCACAGGGAGAATTGTTTTGCAAAAACAACACAAGAGCATTCCGTTCTGATGACTTTGAGAGAAGCGCTTTTACATTCAGTATGTGTAGGATTCAGTACTATTTTTCATAAGTATATAAGTTCCTCAAGTTACTTCTTAAAAAAGTAGGCTTTTCTTTCAATCGATCTCAACTAAATCTCACAGGGAGCTTTTTTTAAATCTTTTTATTTTTTATTTTTTTGTCGGAAATATTGTGTTAAGTTACAGCCTATATTATTGGCCTTCTTTTCAGTCACTTGTTTCCCAGAAAGACATAATGCAGTCATTTGTTGATGTACACTAAGGTCAAAAGTATGTGGACACTAGTGAACAGGTTTGGCTATTCCCATGATACCAGTATTGGCAAAACCAAGGAAAACATACAAATTCATTACTGTTAACTAAGAAAGTTACTGTTAATTTGGGATTAATTATTTATTCAAACTGTAAAATGTTCTTATATTCTTTGTTCTGTCTTTCTGCAAACCACTTCAAAGTACACCAAATGTCACTACTGATCCCCAAGGGAGGAGAGGCTGCACACCTCCTGACCTGTATCAGAGAAGCCATTCATTGCCTGATCTGCTTCATAGAAGCACATCTTTTTACCGTTATCAGAGAAGCCATCCATCCTCTGACGTGCATCAGAGAAACCACACACCTCCTGAACCGCATCAGGAAAGGGACGTTTCCTCTGATCAACATGGACTGTCAAAGAGACAACTTTTTATTGATACTAGTATTTGAGTTTATTTACTTTGCCACATAAATTTTAAAAGGATGACATAGAATTATTTTGCTTAATCCATGAATCCTTGTTTTGCAGCCCTCCGGCATAATATACTTACTAATCAAGAGATGATGATGGATCAATTGAAAACAATCTTCAAAACACTCCAGGGGCTAAAATCCTCAACTGAAGAATAAATAGGCCTGGAACTAAATCTCCTGATGGTGGTTGATCTCCATTCCCTTCAAAACCTGGAGGAGCAACTGAGAAATTGCCCTGAACTCCAAAAACAATTGGTATGTCAATTCTACTATAAAGGAAGCATAAAAGCACAACTATAATCCTTGGGTGTCAAAGCATTTTCTCATTTCATTATAGATAAGAAGTAAAGTTTACTTGTATAATTCTTCTAAAAGTAATATTTGTTAATACTAGTAATATAAATGATCATGTTTAATTGGCATGTAAGATGAGCAATATGACTTTATAACAGTCTCAAAACAGCAGAGATCTCCAGATTAATATAACAACAGAGGTTTATCCTTATTATAAAAGATGTGGCTACTTATCTTAAGGAACATTTCTGTTTTATTTAAATATTGATATATGTTTTAATCAATAATGATAAAATATCAATTCACAGATATGCATGCTGGCATTGAAAGGCAGGACAGATATGAGAGATAGTGTGTGGAGATTAATGAGGGCAACCATGACAAACTCCTTTGCCAAGAACGTCAACATGCGTGGGATAAATGGAAAGATCGGCTTTTAATGCTTGCGGTTAAGGGATGTTGTTCTTTGTAAGTATGTCGCACCTTCTTTATGAAATTACTAACTTTTCTGGGAAATAAGGCTTAATAATTGCGCTCTAAAAATGTAAGACTTTCCTACTTCTAAATATGCTTACAAGGGGTGGTTGATTGCAGGGACGATTCTACTATTTCAATCTTAAGGGAAGCTTAGCCCCCAGTGACACTATAAGATATGCACATTTAATGTACAGTATCTCACTCTGTTGCACAGATTTTTTTTTTTTTCATTTTCTATAAAGCTTTAAAAAATATTCAAACCCATTTGTTGAAAACAGACAAACCATATATTATTGTAACTGTCTACTTATTGGAAACACACAATAATTCTTTTTTTATTTCTCCATTTATTAACAAAAAATATTGAACATGAATCAACCATTAAACTTTTTTTTTTTTTTTTTTTTTGGTTTACAGTTATAAATGCCAGAAAATCCTATTATTACAACCAATGTCACATTTATTTAGTAGAGTGAATGTTTGATGATGTTCCAGGTGATGCTTCTGTCTGTCATTAACTTGTGACTTTTGAAAGACTTGTGAGTATTTTAAATTGGTCACATGAGAATATACACACAAAAATAAATAAATAAATACAATTATATATATATATATATATATATATATATATATATATATATATATATATAAAAGATATGTGTAATATGGGGAGAGGTAACAGAGAGAGAGGTTTAGATGTAGATGTGTGTGATTATATATATAATCACACACATCTACATCTAAACCTCTCTCTCTGCTTCCTCTCCCCGAGAGCCCTCAAAGAATGCCAAACACTTGCCCCATTTCCCAACAAACAAATCCAAGTCTACTAAATACCACTTCCTCATATGCCGCCAACCTCCCCATCTCCGTGCACCACTCCTGAAATGGGGCCGCTCCAGCCGACTTCCATCCCCTCAAAACAATCTGTCTGGCATCCATCACACTGGTCAGGACCCAATTCTTTATGCTTTTATTCCCCACATCGATGACCTCCCCATCGCACAAAACACAGAGTCTGGGACAAAACGAAATCCAAGTGCCCAACACGTCACACACAAAACTCTGAACCTTCATCCAAAACCCCTGGATCTCAACACACCACCAAAAAACATGGGCCGTGTCTCCATCCTCTGATTGGCAACACCAAAATCAAATCAAATCCCTTTATTGTCACTCAACCATATACACAAGTGCAACAGTGGGTGAAAGTCTTCTGTGCTGTTCCAAGCAACATGACAATAACAATAAACATCTGATTTACACATAACACAGTTTACACATATTATTACACAACACAATATACAATATACACCTAATAATATACAATATACAGTATACACAAGATAAGAAGACTGTAGACAATAAAAATACACTGTAAGATGTAATCTCTGATTAGCCTCTCAAAGCATTTGCTGATGATGGGGGTCAGAGCAACAGGACGCCAGTCATTTAAGCAAGTGATTTTGGATCGCTTTGGTACAGGCACAATGGTGGACATTTTAAAGCATGTGGGGACCACAGACAAGGAGAGGGAAAGTTTGAAAATGTCCATAAAAACACCAGCCAGTTGGTTCGCACACGCTCTGATGACGCGGCCCGGAATGCCGTCTGGACTCGCGAAGGATTGGAAGGATCGTGTTATGTCCACTACAGAGACGGTGAGTGAACTAACCTCTGTAGCTTCGGCCGCGGGAGCTCTCTCCACGAGGACGGTGTTGTTTCCCTTGAAACGAGCGTAAAAAGTATTAAGCTCTTCTGGGAGAGAGGCAGTGGTGTTCATGGCTGAGTTTTTATTCCCTTTGAAGTCTGTGATGATATTAATTCCCTGCCACATGCTTCTTGAGTCGGTGTTGAACTGTCCTTCAATCTTGTCCCTGTACTGGCGTTTGGCTGATCTGATAGTTTTGCGGAGGGCATAACTAGCTTGTTTATGCTCCTCTGCATTCCCAGAATTAAAAGCGGAGGTCCGTGCATTAAGTGCCGCACGAACATCACTATTAGTCCACGGTTTCTGGTTAGGGTAGATCCGTATTGTTTTGGTCGGCACTACATCATCTATTCACTTCCTGATGAAACACATTACGGTATCAGCGTAGACCTTGATGTCATCATCAGAGGCAGACCAGAACATCTCCCAGTCCACGTGATCAAAACAGTCCTGTAGCATAGAATCTGACTGGTCTGACCAGCACTGGATCGTTCTGAAGGCGGGTGCTTCCTGTTTCATTTTCTGCCTGTAAGCAGGAGGGCCAGCATGTATTTAAAGTCTGGTTTTCAGTAAGCTATTGAAGAACCAATGTCCAAAAGTTTTTGTCTATCGTAGACAATAAGGCAGATGACATCCAAGACAAAAAATACAAGAATTGTAGACAAAACAAACAAAAAACTGCAACATTGGGTCTGAGCTCGCAGCGCAGCAGCCAAACTCGACGCCATCCTGAAGCTATCTTGTCTTTTAATTTCTCTCTTTATTCTGATAGTTCAGGGGGGGGGGGGGTTTAGAGATTAAGCTTCCTCGTGACTCATATGTGAGCAAAATAGCATCCACGATCCAGTGGGAAATTATTTGCTTGGAGACAACCAATCCCCATAAACGGCCTCCAAAGCAAACAAAGAGTTGTTCCGATACCCTAAATTGACTCGGTTGGTCAATGTACAGTTGAAGTCAGAAGTTTACATACACCTTAGCCAAATACATTTAAACTCAGTTTTTCACAATTCCTGACATTTAATTGTAGAAAACATTTCCTCTCTTAGGTCAGTTAGGATCATGACTTTATTTTAAGAATGTGAAATGTCAGAATAATGGTAGAGAGAATGATTAATGCCAGCTTTTATTTCTTTCATCACATTCCCAGTGGGTAAGAAGTTTATATACACTTTGTTAGTATTTGGTAGCATTGCCTTTAAATTGTTTAACTTGGGTCAAACGTTTTGGGTAGCCTTCCACAAGCTTCTCACAATAAGTTGCTGGAATTTAGGCCCATTCCTCCAGACAGAACTGGTGTAACTGAGTCAGGTTTGTAGGCCTCCTTGCTCGCACACACATTTTCTGTTCTGCCCACAATTTTTCTATCGGATTGAGGTCAGGACTTTGTGATGGTCACTCCAATACCTTGACTTTGTTGTCCTTAAGCCATTTTGCCTCAACTTTTGGGGTATTCATTGTCCATTTGGAAGACCCATTTGCGACCAGGGCCTCTCGGTGAAAGCATCAATAGCATCACCAAAAAGGCCTGCTGGCACACCGGGGCATCAAGCTGGACGACTTTGTCCCTATCGCTCAAATCTAGTTGAAGAAGTGTTTAGCAAAATATCCACTATAGCACCTCTTGTGAGAATGCTAAGAACAGCTGAGAATGAGCAGAACTGAGCAACGCGCATGTGAGCCTATTCCCAGAACACCACCATCAAGCATCGGATCCAACCTGTAAAGTGCACTTTTTTTAGGAACAATAGATGACAATGTTTCCAATGTTGTTATTTCAGCTGAAAATGATTCTTTTTGAGTGAAGAACTGATCGTTCTTCGTGTGATAAATGTTCTACAGTTAGGTGCTGTCCCCTAAATGTGCTCTTGAAGGTGCCAAGCTGGGTGCTCACCTTTTGAATATGAAGGCGCGTATTGACATGGCCTGAGATAAGTTCCTTTCTTTTCTTCGCCATCAACAGCAAAGTGTTTTTCAATCTGATATACCATGCCACTGCTTTAAGTAGCTTTATCTAATTTGAAAAGGAGATCAGTTGGATTGTCCCACTGTTCTTGGCAACTGTAGCTATTGCCAGGCCACAGCATCCTTTTTTACCTCTGGATCATCCTTTGACACTGAACAGAAAGTTTTCTGGACCATAAACCCATCTATTGCATTCCATGAACCTTACTCCTCTTGACGCATCATCATGCAGGGTTTTGTTTGTTGCCAACATATTTCCACTGAGACAGGTTTTTTATTTTCCCTTATTAGAGAAATCCTATTGGCAACATAGGTCTTAAACCTTGTGTGATTATTTCCAATGTACTTAAGTACAGACTGACTGTCAGTCCATAAAACATCTCGGTTACTGTTGTAACATCTGTTCCCTGATGGAGGGAACGAGACGTTGTGTTGATGTAGTGACACTAGGGGTCAAACTTGGGAGCCCCAATCACCTCTGATATTTGAGAAAAGGCCAATAAAAATTGGCGAGTGGAATTTGCATGCCACTCCCCCGGACATACGGGTATAAAAGGAGCAGAGACAGAGTCCCGGCCATTTCAGCAGGTAGTTCAGTGTTGTGGCAGGAAGAACACAATGTCCATCATCCATCAGGGAACAGAGGTTACAACAGTAACTGAGACATTCCCTATCTGACACTAGGGGTCCCTATACAAAATGCCACAACCAGCTTTTTTTTTGTGGAGAAAACATCACATGGACTTACCAACCAGGAAGTACCACACATGGAAAGGAGTCCCGTGGTAGGTTCTACCTGGAAGGGAGGAGCTCTACAAGCGCAGCAATTGCGGAAGACATGGGTGGGCCATAAGGGAAACCGTACCACGGAAAACACCTCATATGGGATTACCGACAGGGAATCACCACATATGGAGCACCTATCCCAAGTACAGGGCTGACCTGAACAGGGCATACTTCACGAGTACTGGTCCTGGCATCGAATTCCTCTGCTGAATTCGCCTGCCGTAGGGTGCTGGGGGAGGAAAGACATCCAGGGAGGGGAAAGGCGCTGAGTGCAAGTGGTACGCCCAGCCAGCTGCCCGCATATTTACCTGTTCGTACCAGCTAACACATGGGATAAAACTGGCTCAACCCGGAGATTGTAAAATCACGCAAAGGTATTGGGTGTCGCCCAGCCTGCTGCTCTACAGATGTCTGTTAGAGAGGTGCCATTCGCCAGGGCCCAGGAGGATGTCACACTCCTAGTGGAGTGTGCTTGTACTTCCAGGGGGCCTGGTATGCCAAAGTGATGGCATCTACAATCCAGTAGGCAATCCTCTGTTTGGAGACAGCCTTCCCCTTCTGCTGTCCCCCAAAACAGACAAAGAGCTGCTCAGAGCATCTAAAGCTCTCTGTGCGGTCCAAGTAAACATGCAAGGCAAGGCAACGACAAGGCTGGGTCTGCCTCCTCCCGGGGCAGCGCTTGCAAGTTCACCACTTGATCCCTAAAAGGGGTAGTGGGAACCTTGGGCACATAGCCCGGCCGGGGTCTCAGGATTACATGAGAGTATGCCGGACCGAACTCTAGGCATGTATCACAGACAGAGAACGCCTGCAGGTCCCCAACCCATCTTCAATGAGAGGGCTTTTAGCTCGACTGACTCCAGGGGCTCAAATGGGGCTCTCTGTAGGCCCAGCAAAACTACAGAGAGGTCCCACGAGGGAATGAGGCGCGGCCTAGGAGGATTCAACCTCCTTGCACCTCTAAGGAACCTGATGATCTACTGCATCGTGGTGTGCCGTTATAGTGGTGGCCAAATATACTTTTAAGGTGGAGGGGGACAGCCGCCCCTCTAACCTCTCCTGCAGGAAGGAAAGCGCCGACCTGGTCTTCACCTCAGGAAGAACACCAATTCACAAACAGACACCACTTCAAGGCATACAGCTGCCTCGTAGAGGGAGCTCTGGCCTGAGCGATAGTGTCTACCACCGCCGGTGGTAGCCCACTTAGGTCTACCGCGTCTCATCCAGGGGCCAGACATGGAGGTTCTAGAGGCCTGGGCATGGGTGCCAAATCGTGCCCCATCCCTGAGAAAGGAGGTCCATCCTCAGGGGAATTTGCCAGGGAGGGGTTGTCATGAGGAGCGTGAGTGCCGAGAACCAAGTATGGGTGGGCCAGTACGGTGCCACCAACATGACTTGTTCTTCGTCTTCCCTGACCTTGCACAGAGTCTGTGCAAGCAGGCTCACTGGGGGAAATGCATATTTGCGCAGGCCCCAGGGCCAGCTGTGTGCCAACACATCCATGCCAAGTGGGGCCTCGGTCAGGGAGTACCATAGTGGCAGTGGGAGGATTCCTGGGAAGCAAACAGATCTACCTGCGCTTTGTCGAATCGACTCCAAATCAGCTGGACCACCTGGGGGTGGAGTCTCCACTCTCCTCTGAGTGTCACCTGTCGCGACAGCACGTCCACTGCGCGATTGAGTTCGCCTGGGACTTTTGACTTCAGTCACTGCTGACCCCAAAGGAGGAGATGGCGGGCGAGTTGCGACGTGTGACGTGAGCGTAAACTGCCTTGGCAATTTATATATGCTACCATCGCCATGTTGTCCGTCTGGACTAACACGTGCTTGCCCTGGATCAACGGCCGAAACCTCCGCAGAGCCAGCAATACTGCCAGCAACTCGAGGCAGTTGATATGCCAACGCAGTCGAGATCCTGTCCAGGAACCCGAGGCTGTGTGCCCATTGCAAACGGCGCCCCAGCCTGACTTGGATGCGTCTGTTGTGACAACAACACACCTGGACACTTATTCTAGGGGAACCCCTGCCCGTAGAAATGCAAAGTCCATCCAAGGGCTGAACGTGCGGCGACAGATCGGTGTGATAGCCACACGATGCGTATCACGGCACCATGCCCATCTCGGGACTCGAGTCTGAAGCCCGTGCTGAAGCGGTCTCATATGCATCAACCCGAGCGGCGTAACCGCCGCTGAGGATGCCATATACCCCAGGAGCCTTTGAAATTGTTTCGGTGGGACCGCTATTCTTCCCCTGAATGACTTCAGGAAATTCAGCACCGATTGAGCATGCTCGCTTGTGAGGCACGCTAACATAGTGACTGAGTCCACCTCTATCCCGAGAAAAGAGATGCTCTGCACCGGGGAGAGCTTGCTCTTTTCCCAGTTGACCTGAAGCCCCAATCGGCTGAGCTGTCTGAGCACCAGGTCCCTGTGCGCACACAATAAATCTCGAGAGTGAGCTAGAATCAGCCAGTCGTCGAGATAATTGAGGATGCGGACGCCCACTTCCCTTAGGAAGGCAAACCTTGTCCATGTCTAATGTCCTAACCTCCTTTGCTATTTTTTCCTCAGGTATGGAAGCGGTAACTATGCAGCTGTTGGTGACCTATTTGATAAGCTGATATCAACATTTGCTACACAAAGCTTTAAGATCTTTCACCAGTTGAATTCTGTAGCTACTGTTCTATTTCATCTCGGTAATCATGCCACCATATGTATATATATATATAGGCATGGACTCCTCAAGACCTCTGAAGGTGTCCTGTGGTATCTGGCACCAAGACATTAGCAGCAGATCCTTTAAGTCCTGTAAGTTGCAAGGTGGGGCCTCCATGGATCAGACTGGTTGGTCCAGCACATCCCATAGATGCTCAATCGGATTGAGATTGGAGGACAAGTCAGTACCTTGAACTCTTTGTCATGTTCCTTAAACCATTCCTGAACAATTTTTGCAGTGTGGCATGGTGTAATATCCTGCTGAAAGAAGCCACTGCCATCAGGGAATACCGTAGCCATGAAGGGGTGTATGTGGTATGCAACAATCTTTAGGTAGGTGGTACGTGTCAAAGTAAGATCCACAGGAATGCCAGGACCCAAGGTTTCCCAGCAGAACATTACCCAGAGCATCACACTGCCTCCACCATTCTGTCTTCTTCCCATGGTGCATCCTGCTGCCATCTCTTCCCCAGGTAAACGATGCACATGCACCTGGCCATCCACTGATCTAAAAGAAAATGTGATTCATCAGACCAGGCCACCTTCTTCCATTGCTCCAAGGTCCTGTTCTGATGCTCACATGCCCATTGTAGGTGATTTCGGCAGTGGACAGGGGTCAGTATGGGCACTCTGACCGGTCTGCAGCTATGCAGCCTCATACGCAGCAAGCTGCGATGTATTGTGTGTTCTGACAGCTTTCTATCATGGCCAGCATTAAGTTTTTCAGCAGTTTGTGCTACAGTAGCTCTTCTGTGGGATCGGACCAGACGAGCTAGCCTTTGCTCCCCACGCGCATCAATGAGCCTTGGGCGCCCATGACCCTGTTGCCGGTTCACCGGTTGTCCTTCCTTGGACCACTTTTGATAGGTACTAACCACTGCATACCAGGAACACCCCACAAGACCTGCCATTTTGTAGATGCTCTGACGTATATATATATATATATATATATATATATACTGTATATAGTGTATGCATATGTCTATGATATAATTTATAGTTAATAGTCAACATAGTATACTAGATATTTGCCTCTTTGTTCGTGAGGGTGAAGTTACTCAAGCTTTTCCCCATACCCTTTTCCTGGCACATTGCCCAGTGGAGGGAACAGTGATGCAGGAAGAGAATGATCGTAGCCTTCCTTCAAACAGTCCCCCCGGCCAAGCAATGCATCAGCCAGAGTTTGAGGTGGGAAGGGAGGATGCCTGCATGTGCGAGCTGGGTGGTAGACAACGCACCCGCAAGCTCAAACATGTGCAAGTACAAGTTGAGCATCTAATGCAAGAGATGCAGGACACATTGCAGGGGCTTTTCCAGGCACAACGACCACCAATGTGGCTTTGGACCCAGGTAAACCAACAACAGTCCCATCACCATCAATGGAGCACCAGTGGAGAGATTCAGCAGCTTCAAGTTCCTGGGTGTCCACATCACTGTGGAACTCACATGGTCCATCCACACTGAAGTCGTTGTGAAGAAGGCTCATCAGCGCCTCTTCTTCCTGAGACGGCTGAGGAAGTTTGAAATGAACCGCCACATCCTCACACAGTTCTACACCTGCACTGTAGAGAGCATCCTGACTGGCTGCATCTCCGCCTGGTACAGCAATAGCACCACCCACAACCGCAAAGCACTGCAAAGGGTGGTGCGAACTGCCAGACACATCATCGGAGGTGAGCTTCCCTCCCTCCAGGAAATATATACCAGGCGGTGTGTGAAAAAAGCTTGGAGGATCACCAGAGACTCCAGCCACCCGAGCCATGGGCTGTTCTCACTGCTACCATCAGGCAGGTGGTATCGCAGCATCAGGACCCGCACCAGCCGACTCCATGATAGCTTCTTCCCCCAAGCAATCAGACTTTTGAATTCTTGATCTCCCACGATCAAAATACATCAGCACTGCACTTTATTACTCTTACTCTTATATCTCACACCGGACTGTCATAAATTATATTATTATTATATTATATTCTCTCTTAACAACTTACTATCAACCGACAGCCTGAATGTCAATACAGTACAATACAACCTACTGTACATTCTATATATACTACTATATATACTTTTTTTAATTTTTTTTATTTTTATTGTATAATGTGTATCTATATTGTGTATTGTATACTGTACAGTGTATGTTATTATTTGTATATTGTTGTGTGTAATTATGTGTATATCAGACTTTAAATTGTGCTGTGTTAATTTGATGTTATTGTAAATTGGTATATGTCTCATCACTGTCACGACTGCTATGTTGATTGGAACTGCACCCAAGAATTTCACACACCACTGCACTTGTGTATATGGTTGTGTGACAATAACATTTTTATTATATTATTATTTATAACTAGATGCCTTTGTCGCTATCTGGATTAGCTGTCCTTAGTAGCTTCAGGTATGTTTGATGTTGGGGATAGCCCTCTGAGGTTGGATCCAGAGGATCCCTCAGATTCTGACATAGACGAAGACACCTCCAAGGCCTCAGATCCAGCTTCACTGGACCCACTGGACAAGGCTTTTAATTTCTAGAGCAGAAGATCACACTCAATTGCCGTTATCAGCCTCTGTTCCTTCTTCATCTGTGTTCGATAGAGGCCCTGATTTTGTGACTGAGCTGCAGTCCTCCTGGAAGACACCTAGCACTAGCGCTTTACCCAGGACACAGCTGGCCAATTTGGCTGGGGCAGAAACCTGCAGCCTTGCCACAGAACACTTGGTTGGGTCGATGTTCGCTATGTTGGCTGGTGCAACAGCAAGGCGGACAGAGATGCTACCCATCTGAACAAGCGCTGCAGGACTGTGGATGTTCAGCTGCATAAGGCTTACCAGGCCTCTGCTTTGGCTGCAAGGCTTTCCAGCACAAATTCCTTCCTGCTGGTTTATTTGGAAGGTTTGTTGCAGGAATTGTTTTTCAATGCTCTCAGCAAGGATGTGCTGTTCTGCAATTTGGCGGTTTTTAGGCATGGTGATATTGTCTCTTTTAAAGGGCAATTTAAAACTATAATGTCCATCCTGTAAGACTGCAGATTAATTAACCACTTTTAAAGGGGTAATGAAATGCTTTTTTTTAGTATATATATATATATAGTTTTATCATCTTCCCTGAGGCCCACTGATCATGTTATTAAGGTTTATTTGCACAAATTATTATCATTATTATTATTACTATTTTCATAATTTAATAATATATGATAATTTTCCACCCTGTCTCTGGCCCTCTGACTGAAACGCTTGGTTTTGGCCTAAGCACCTCCTTAAAACTTCAATAAAAATGCCCACTTTAATGATTGGTTAACATCGTGCAGCCCCTCAAAACCAGCCATATTTGAAACTCAATTGGAAGAGAATAAACGGCTCCACAATATTATAGAAAATACATTTCAGGTTTATACATAATACACATCCAACACATTGCTTTCGAATATACTACAACTGTTAACACTCAGCATCATAAACTATCAAACAGTCATGACATTTGAAATAGTTGTGTATTGTATAATAGTTGATTTACAAAGCTTGAATTGTATTATGACTGGTTCACAAACATCCACACTGATATGAGCCAAAAAAACATTAAATCCATGCTGAAATATGATGAAGACACATCCAGATGATGGACATACGTAGTCCAAAGCATGGTTTGAACTAGAAGCATACACATACAGCATCACATCACCGGAAATGTATCAAAACGGTCAAAGACATCCATCTAACATATGTTTTCATACACCAACAATTAAAAATAACGCTGTTGGGCAAAAGAATGCATCCATGATGTGTTTGTGCTCAAAACAACAAGAGGCAGAGCAGCTGAATGAAAGACAATGTCTTCTCCTCTTCAGAGTTGTAACTTGACACTGCGTCTTTTTAAAGTGGCCCAACAGTCCCCTTTAGTGTTCAGGAATAGTTAGGCCACAGTAGGCCTTTTTTGTCCTTCTCTCTCAGTTTGTGATCTGAAGAACCAGTGGGCGGGGCCAAGAGTGCGATGATGTAAAAGAAGGTGTTGATTTTTTTTTTCTGTAGATGCGATCGTGAATTAATGTACCCCTAGTGATGTAGGGCTGTCGCTGGAAATTTCTAAGGGACACTTGTGACACAGGTGGCATAGCTATTTCCAAGTTCTTTTGAATTAACAGCGGATTTTGCCTTTCCTTTGATACTAGATAATCCTTGTATGTCACCAGATGCAGGATCTGTTGCAATACGAGCTTGCTTCTCTATAACGCTGATTAAATCCAACATATTCAATCTGCCACTATGTTGTTCTTGCAGCTCGTAAGATTTGGTGTGCCATTTCTCCATAAGCTTATCCGGAAGCTTGAAGACAATGCTTCCCATGTTGGAGATTCAATATATATATATATATATATATATATATATTGAGCTCCATATATTCCATTTCTTCCATTGTATTGCAGCAAGCCCTAAGAAATCCTGCAAAGTCTTGAAGTCTTCAGTCTCAATTGGTGGCCAGGATAGAGCCAATGTAATCACTGTAATCACAAGATATTTTATATTAATTTAAAAAGTTTTCTTTGAGAAGTTTTTTTAGCTTTCTCATAGCCTCTTGTTGGAGCCATATATTCACAGCTTTTGACATATTTTTGAGCCTGCCCCCTGGTGTATTGAATAAGGAACTGCAAACTGTCTTGGCTTTTGTCAGTTTTTCTTTCAAACATATATTCAAAGGAGTGAATGAAGGATTTGTATTGCAAGATTTATCCATCAAAGATTGGAATATCTTTGGGCAAAGTAGACAGAATGTGCTGTTTTACAAGAATTTGTCAAATTATTTTGCTTTTCAATTACTTTGGAAATGTTGCTGTTTTCCTGCTGTGAGCTGGATATAGAGGCCACTTGTAGCTGTGGCTAAAGGTGGTGAGGCATAGGTAAAAATTCTGTAAGAATCTGCTGAAATGTGCATAATGCTCTGCTGAAGTTAAGGTTGAGCACTGCTTGCTGGTGCAGGAGATTGTTTCTGGTCTTTGGAAAGAGGAATATTTACTTGGACACCGTATTTTAGTCATACATCCATTGCATTTTTAACAACATAATAAATTGCCTCTTCTAGCTTGTCATCAATTTGTGCTTTTGAAACAGCTCGCATTTATGTTTGCTGTTTTTGTGCTGGCACATTATGCATTCTTTATATAATAAATCTTTGCCATTGCAGCTGCTAAATCTCCTTGAATTTCTATAGTTTCCCTTCTTTTCCTCAGCTGCTTTTGCTCATCCTCCAGCTGAAGATTAGCAGAGTAGCAGCTTTGGCCATTAGAGCTGCCTTTTCAGCTTCCACACAAATGCAGACGTCATAGCACTTGATCTGCTTGATTTAATAGATTTATTAGATCTGTTTGACCTGCTACTGTACACAGAGACATTATCTTCCTCATCTTTTTTTTTTTATATGAGCATACATTTGAATGATTGTCAGAGGTAACCTGAGGCATGTTTACAAAGTCTGGATTTTCTATACCAGAGATCCATTTTGTAAGGGCAGATATGAAGTTACAGTATTTATTTGTGCCATTCTAGGCTCGTAAAAAGTTTTAATGTCTTGATTCCTGTCTTCATCATCCAACATTTCTACATAGGATTCATGCAGTGATTTGACATCAAGTAACTCATTACATTTGATCATGTTACCTTTAACCTCGTCAAGGTATTCTTTATCAACCATTAAAGAACTGATGATCCTCAAACACTAGGTAACATGACAATTTTCCAGCTCTTAAAGCTCTCACTTCTTCATTTAAGTTTTTACTAGTTACTGAGCAGTTACTTCTGTTTCCGACTCATCCATTTTGTTTCACAAAGAACTATTTCCTTTCCAATAGAAATTAATACAATGCTTTTCTTTAATTAACTGATTGATTTTGTAAATATAATTTAATCAGTGCAGTTAAATATGCTCCATTCATTTGGCACTATATCACGCTCTCTCTTAATTTCATTGTTTACTCAAACTGCAGCAGGTATTTTAAACAAAAAAATTCAGTCCTTTATGCAGCATGTGGCACATTTAGCTTTGCTATTTCATTCCAATAATAAACTTTAAACAACAGTCAGCGGTGAATAACGTCCTTTTGTAGCACACACCTCCATTTAAGTGCTTCTTTTGTTTGATGTGCCCCTTACCACCTCAGCTCAACAGGCCTTGAGGATTGGTCAAGTTCAATTTCCAAAATAATCCACAGACGCAGCTATATTATTGACTTTTTGCAGTGGCTAAAACGAAGTTTGAATTTTTCAATAACCGTCATTCCTATTTCCTCTTTTGTTTTACCACTTGGAAATGCTGGTGCTTTGATCTACTTGACTAGTGCTTCCAATAAAACAGGTCCCACGCTGATGTGAATTAATAAATGTACAAACAAACAAAACAAAAAAAGCATATTTCTTTCTTTAAAGTTTAGGGGCTCAGTTATACAAAAAAAAAAAAAATACAAAAAAAATAATCGCCTACATACCACGGTTCCGGTGAGTTCGTCGGTCTGTTCTGTTTGTTTTGCTATTTCTCTCCCTCATGTGTATCTGACACTGATTGTTCCCATGGGAATGCTGATCATGCCACTAATTAGCGTGCTAGCAGCACCTGTCTCTCCACTAATTCACTGCCCATTTAAGCCCTTCATTGTGTCATGTTCTTTGCTAGATTGTTGTTTGGTGTTGAAGTAACTCACCTGGCTCTCTCTGCCTAGTCGGTCCTGTCTCGTGTATCTGTTTTGGTTGCCCGACTCTGCCTGCGTGTCGGGAGTATGGTTGCCTTCCAGTTTGCTGTAAGCCTGTTCTCTTTGTCCACATCTCTTCAACTGAGAATTCCCCACGAATCTGCTCCTGACTACCACAATGCATACACTCGCTAACGAACACACTCTTCATGAAGGATTCCTTAAGGATCTGCTCAATGCACGGTCAGCACGGTCGGTGCCGGGCACTCCACACTTCACCTGGATCTGCTGAAGTTATAATTTATTGTTAATAAATCCTTTGAACTCTTTGTCTCACTTTTTTTTACAGGACAATCTAGCCAGGATGGACCCAGCGGAGGTATCTACTCTTTGCTCCACCCTGTCTCGGCAGGAAGCCTTACTGGGATGTCAGCAGGATCAGATCTCCGCTTCTAACTGGGTTCTGGAGATGATGGCGTTGCAGCTTGCTGAGCTCACCTCTATCACTCAACAACTTCACCAGCCGGGCAGTTCCCCAAGTTTCTGAACGCTCAGAGGCTCGCATCAACCCTCCAGCCCCGTTCTCAGGTGAGGCGGGGTCCTGCAGCACTTTCCTTTCACAATGTTCCTTGTTCTTCACGTTGCAGCCCTCTGCTTTCCCGTTGGAGACAATGAAGGTGGCATGCATCATCACGCTCCTCTCCGGAAGGGCCAGTGAATGGGGAACCGCCATGTGGAACAACAGACATCCCTGTTGCTCTTCATTTGAAGCATTCGCCACAGAGCTCCATTAGGTGCTCGATCACTCAGCTCAAGGTCATGAGGTGGCAAAGGTTTTATCCAGACTGTATCAGGGAAATCGTCGGGTCGTGGACTATGCCATTGAGTTCCGCACCCTTGCTGCATCTTGTGAGTGGAACGATCATGCCAAGTGGGATCGGTTCCTGCATGGGCTTTCTGACAACAGGACGAAATCTATCCCTTGGACCTGCCTTCCTGCTTTGACGACTTGGTAGATATGGCAGTCCGAATGGATTAAATCTGGCCCTATGCCACCACCGCCATTCTCCACCTACCTGGGTGGCTGACCACCATACGCAGTCCACAGTTTTGGCCAAGTCACGGTCCACGGTCCGAGGCAGAGCCCATGGAGGTCGGTAGGGCTCAGATTTCTCATAAGGAGGAGCAGTACCTTATTCAAGGATTCTGTTTTCATTGTGCCCGTCCTGGTAATTTCTCTGTCCAGTAAAAGACACCGCTCGTCATTAGGCAGGGGGTTACTGGCAAGCACAACACCCCTGGACAAAAACCCCAGATTATGCACGCTTCTCCCGGCCTGGCTGCAGTACAGATCAACAGGTCACACTGTCTCTGCATTGTTGGATTCCGGAGCCGAAGGGAACTTTATGGATTTCGATGTAGCTTCCAAGTGGCGAGTTCCAATGGTCCAGTTGGACGAACCGGTCACAGCCCACACCCTAAGTGGCACGCCCTTGAATGTCTCTCGGCTCCTGAGAGGGAGGTCATGAACAGGTATATCAATGATTCTCTGGCAGCTGGTCTCATCCACCCTTCCTCTTCACTGGCTGGGGCGGGGTTCTTCGTGGAGAAGAAGGACGACTCACTTAGACCTTGCATAGATTATCGAGGGCTGAATTACATCACGGTGAAGAATCGTTATCCTTTGCAGTTGATGTCCTCAGCCTTTAAACTCTTGCAGGAAGCATCCGTTTTTACGAAGTTGGACTTATCACCTTGTCCGGATTAGGGAGGGGGATGAGTGGAAGACTGCTTTTAACACCCATAGGGGGCATTTTGAATATTTGGTTATGCCTTTCGGATTGGTCAACACCCCAGCCGTCTTCCAGAGGCTTGTGAATGACGTGTTTAGAGACATGGTTGACTGTTTTGTGTTTGTCTGTTTAGATGATATTCTGATCTTCTCCCAGAATATCCAGGACCATGTTCCGCACGTCAGGCAGGTGCTTCAGCGATCGACTGTCACAGTTTCGGTGAGTTTGTTGGTCTTTCTCTCCCTCATGTGTCTCTGGCGCTGTTGGCATGCGTGATCAATGTTTCCATGGGAACATTAGTGGCTGATCACACCACTAATTAAAGTGCTAACAGCACCTGTCCCTGCACTAATTCACTGCCCATTTAAGCCCTTTGTTGAGTCATGTTCTTTGCTAGATTATTGTTTGGTGTTGAAGTAACTCACCTTGCCCTCTCTGCCTAGTCGGCCCTGTCTCGTGTATCTGTTTTGGATGCCCATCTCTGCCCACGTGTCGGGAGCCTTCCAGTTTGCTGTACGCCTGTTCTCTTCGTCCACGTCTCTTCAACGGAGGATTCCTCACAAATCTGCTCCTGACTACCACAATGCTTACACTCCCCTACGAACACACTCTTCACAAAGGATTCCTTACGGATCTGCTCAATGCGTGGTCGGCGTGCACTCATCGACAAACACACCCATCACCTCCTACTACAGTCGGTGCCGGAGTCTCAACACTTCACCTGGATCTGCTCAAGTTATAATTCAAAGTCCTCCCTTTTTGGAGCATCAAAAATCATAACATAAAGCTTAACTGTTAAAAAATCATACTTGACAAATGAAGTGTAATTCTTCTGAAAACTATTGTAGTCCTTATGTAGCATCTTTTTAGCAACACTTTAAAAGCACACAGCAATTTCAAAATTAATATTAAAGGGATAGTTACCCAAACATTACAATTCTGTCATCATATACTTACCCTTGTAAGTCTTTTATTTAAGGATAGTGATCATATGAAGCCATTTATTATCACATAGTTGTTTGGCTCCTTTTTGAAATCATAATGATAACAGAAACCACCCAAATGGCCCTGATCAAAAGTTTACATACCCTTGAATGTTTGGCCTTGTTACAGACACACAAGGTGACACACACAGGTTTAAATGGCAATCAAAGTTTAATTTCCCACACCTGTGGCTTTTTAAATTGCAATTAATGTCTGTGTATAGATAGTTAATGAGTTTGTTAGCTCTCACATGGATGCACTAAGCAGGCTAGATACTGAGCCATGGGGAGCAGAAAAGAACTGCCAAAAGACCTGCGTAACAAGGTAATGGAACTTTATAAAGATGGAAAAGGATATAAAAAGATATCCAAAGCATATCATGCAACATCTGGACAGACCAGGGACATATGCAAGGATCCTTTTTGTGGACTTCAGTTCGGCTTTCAACACCATCATCCCAGCTATACTCCAGAATAAATTACACCAACTCTCTGTTCCCATGTCTATCTGTCAGTGGATTACCAGCTTTTTGACGGACAGGCAGCAGCTTGTGAGACAGGGGAAATTCACTTCCAGCACCTGTACAATCAGCACTGGTGCCCCCCAGGGATATGTGCTCTCCCCACTACTCTTCTCCCTCTACACCAATGACTGCATTGCCAAGGACCCCTCTGTCAAGCTCCTGAAGTTCTCAGGTGACACCACTGTCATCGGCCTCATCCGAGATGACGATGAGTCTGCATACAGAAGGGAGTTTAAACAGCTGGCTGTCTGGTGCAGTCAAAACAACCTTGAGCTGAACACGCTCAAAACGGTGGAGATGATTGTGGACTTTAGGAGGAACACCCCAACACTGATCCCCCTCACCATTGTAAACAGCACTGTGGCAGCAGTGGAGTCATTCAGGTTCCTGGGCACTACCATCTCACAGGATCTGAAGTCGGAGACCCACACTGACTCCACTGTGAAAAAGGCCCAGCAGAGGTTGTACTTCCTTCGCCAGCTGAGGAAGTTCAACCTGCCACAGGTGCTGCTGATACGCTTCTATTCAGCAGTCATTGAGTCTGTCCTCTGCACTTCAATAACTGTCTGGTTTGGTTCAGCTATGAAATAAGACATCAGAAGACTACAAAGGACAATTCGGACTGCTGAGAGGATTACTGGTTGCCCCCTGCCCCCCCTTCAAGAACTATACACTTCCAGAGTGAGGAAAAAGGCTGTAAAAATCACTCAGGACCCCACTCACCCTGCCCACTACCTTTTTGAACTGTTGCCTTCTGGCCGACGCTTCAGAGCTCTGAGCACCAGAACCGTCAGGCACAGGAACAGTTTTTTCCCTCAGGCTATCCATCTCATGAACAGTTAATTGCCCCATTGAGCAATAAATATGTGCAATACACAGTTTAGTCTTTCTTATATTTATCCAACACATCCAACCTCTTCTGCCATTTCATTTGCACTGTACATAACAGATTGTATTAGATTTGCACTACCCATGTGTATGTATGTATGTGTGTGTCTGTACGTATGTGTATAATTAGTTTTTTTTATTATTATCTATGTCTTGCTGCTGTTTTTGTATTGTTTTGTATTGTTGTACACTGGAAGCTCCTGTCACCAAGACCTTGTATGTGTAAGCATACTTGGTAATAAAGCTCATTCTGATTCTGAAAATGTATTTTGCTTTATTTTTTCTATTATTACTATTATTTTCTTTCTATTTTATTTCCTAAGTTTAACACTCTGTCTCTAAATTGTACAGCACTTTGGTCCAACTCCTGTTGTTTTTAAATGTGCTTAATAAATAAAGTTTGACTTGACATGACTTGAGACACTAGTTTATTTGTACTTCTAGAAAAAAAGTTAAAGGTGATTAAAATAGTGAAAATCTTTGCTGACTTGCACCTAAAATGTACATTGTACCTTTAAATGTATCTTCATTTTGAAAGAAAAAAAAAGTTCTTGGACATGTTATTTGTCATTTTCTGATCTACAGAGTGCTTTATTTTTTATTTTTTATTTTTTGAAAACAATCAAGGACAGCTGGCAGTGAATTATGGGAAATGTAGTCCAGGATGAACAGATGACAGGGGAGAAACACAAGGCAAACAACAGTGAATCATGACAGAATCCCACCTCTAATGGGCGGCTCCTGAAGCCCAAGGAAAGCTGGTCAGGGAGGCAGGGCCAAGAAGGAGCCGGAGACCAAGAATACCAGAGTAGAACAGGCGGAAGGCCGGGAGACCAGAGCAGATTGGGCAGACAGCCATGAGACCAGGGAGACCAGAGCAGATCAGGTGGATGGCCGAGAGACCAGGGAGACCAGAGCAGATCAGGCGGACGGCTAGGAGACCAAGGAGGCTAGAGCAGATCAGGTGGACAGTCAGGAGACCCAAAAGACCAAAGCAGATCAGGCAGATGGCCAGGAGACCCAGGAGACCAAAGCAGATCAGGCGAACGGTCAGGAGACCCAGATGACCAGAGCAGATCAGGCGGATGGCCAGGAGACCCAGGAGACCAGAGTATATCAAGCGGATGGCCAGGAGACCTCCTCAGGGTAGGGACTGGATCAGGAGGCCTGGTTGGTGGCCACAGGGCTGAAACAGGGTCAGGAGGCCTGGGTGGCAACCACAGGGTAGAGACTGGAGCCGTGGTAGGCGGAGCCATAGGAGGTTCGAGGGGCGAAGCCATGGAAGGCAGAGCCGTGGAAGGCTGGAGGGGTGAAGCCGTAGAAGGTCGGAGCCGTGGCAGGCTCGAGGGGCGAAGCCGTAGAAGGCGGAGCCGTGGCAGGCTCGAGGGGCGAAGCCGTAGTAGGCGGAGCCGTGGCAGGCTCAAGGCTAAGAGTCCAGGATGACTGGGAAATTACCTCAGTGGTCGTGAACATGAGCGGAATCTCGAGAGCAACTTCTGTGGTCGTGGGCATGGACAGAGACTCGGGAACGACCTCTGTGGTCGTGGGCATGGACAGAGACTCGGGAACGACCTCTGTGGTCGGGGACAGACAGAAACTCGGGAACAACCTCTGTGGTCGTGGGCATGTACTGAGACTCGGAAATGACCTCTATGGGTACATGGGCAGAGACTTGGAAACGGAAGCCTTCCTCCTACTCCGGGATGCCAAAGTTGGCAACGCAGCCTCTGGGACGGACGACGCTGGCAACACAGGCTCTGGGACGGACGAGGCTGGCAACGCTGGCTCTGGGACAGACAAAGCTTCCAGCTCGTTGGCTGTGGCAGGCGTGGGCGTCGGCTCATTGGCCGTGGCAGGCGTGGGCGTCGGCTCGTTGGCCGTGGCAGGCGTGGGCACTGACAATTTGTGGGGAAGAGTCTTCGTGGCCCTACATACCGATATCAGTGGCGGATAATTCAACTTGGAGACAACGGCCATGAAGGGCTTCGAGACCGGAGCCGCGGAATGCTTGGAGCAATGATATTTAGCAACCTTTCTTTTCTGCACATACCTACAGTCTCGATTTGCTACTTACTAATGGTTTCTTACTACTGGAGTGACGAATCGTATAAAAACATACGCAGCTATAGTATATATATTAATATTGATATTCAGAGTCAATTCTAGAGGCTGTTGTGAGTGAAAATCCCAGGAGATCAGCAGTTCACTGATTCTTGAGATAAGGGACAAAACATGTTTAAGTTTTTATTTTTCAATACTAAATTAATTTGAAATGGATATTTGTAGACAAAAGGTCTCAGCTAACGAACCATGAGAGGGAACAGGTTTTTATATAAACTTTTTTTTTCTTCTGAAATTTTACATTTATTCACTTCTTAACTTGCATCTTACTGTCATTTGTGTCAACTCCATCAGACACACCAAAAAGCATGCTATTTTAATTTGATTCATCCAACAAGTGTAAAGTCGAATAATATTGTTCAGTAAAGGAGTTAAGTGATAAAATACATTCAATATACTGTGTATATATATATATATATATATATATATATATATATTCTGTTTTCATACTATTCTGAAAATTCTGACGGAGTTGACAAAATTTAATATTTTTCCATCTTAACCATGTGTTGTAAACTGGAGCCATTTTTTTTTCCCTCAGTTGAAGATGCCTTTATAAACTAAACTAAAATGCCAAAATTAATCCCACAATTTTGACAGAAATTATAATAATGAGAATGACAGAGCTGACAAGTTGAAGCTGTGACCGCAGAGACTTATACATTGTTTGTTTAAAATATGAAAAATATCAAACGTACCAGACCACGTGTCCTACTGTTGCATCCACCATGAGCAGGAAGTGGGAAAGGGGTACTCGGAGTTAAAGCTGTTCAGGGCATTTTCTGATTTATTCAGGATTTTAAAAAAAGTTGACGCAAAGTGAGGACACAACTTTGATAGACATTTTTTTTATGGAAAATATCATTTAAAGTTTTCTTAATGTATTGTTTGATATCTTACAGGTCCCTACCTTTCATGTGATATTTATAAATGTGTTGCATTTTTAAACACTTTGTTTAGCAGTTTAACATTGTGACCTCTTGCTGAGGACAGGTTAAGTTAAATGTGCTTCCAAGTATAGAGCATGCATTTTAAAAAATTCTAATGAAATTATTTTAAAATATAATATAATAATATAATATGAGTATACACATTTCCTTTAGATTTAACTTTTCCAGTATTTTTATTGTTATGAATTTCTTGATTTTTAAAATAAAGATGACTTTTGTATGTAAGACATGTTTTGTCCCTTATCTCAAGAATCAGTGAGTTTCAGTAATATATATTCAAACCAGCCTGTCTGGCACCAACAAACATGCCATGCTCCAAATCACTGAGATTACATTTTTTCCCCCATTCTGATGGTTGATGAGAACATTAACTGAAGCTCCTGACCTGTACCTGCTTGATTTTATGCACTGCACTGCACATGGATGATTGTTGGTGCCAGATGGCTTGATTTGAGTATTTCTGTAACTGCTGATCTCCTGGGATTTTCACACACAACAGTCTCTAGAATTTACTCAGAATGGTGTCAAAAACAAAAAATCATCAAGTGAGGGGAAGTTCTGCAGACAGAAACGCCTTGTTGATAAGAGAGGTCAACAGAGAATGGCCAGACTGGTTCGAACTGACAAAGTCTATGATAACTCAGATAACCGCTCTGTACAATTGTGGTGAGAAGAATATCATCTCAGAATGCTTTGCTGAGATGCGGTTTGGTGTAGTTTTGGCGGCACGAGGGGACCTACACAATATTAGGCAAGTGGTTTTAATGTTGTGGCTGATTGGTGTGTGTGTGTATGTATGTATATACAGGTGCATCTCAATAAATTAGAATGTCGTGGAAAAGTTCATTTATTTCAGTAATTCAACTCAAATTGTGAAACTCGTGTATTAAATAAATTCATTGCACACAGACTGAAGTAGTTTAAGTCTTTGGTTCTTTTAATTGTGATGATTTTGGCTCACATTTAACAAAAGCCCACCAATTCACTATCTCAAAAAATTAGAATATGGTGACATGCCAATCAGCTAATCAACTCAAAACACCTGCAAAGGTTTCCTGAGCCTTCAAAATGGTCTCTCAGTTTGGTTCACTAGGCTACACAATCATGGGGAAGACTGCTGATCTGACAGTTGTCCAGAAGACAATCATTGACACCCTTCACAAGGAGGGTAAGCCACAAACATTCATTGCCAAAGAAGCTGGCTGTTCACAGAGTGCTGTATCCAAGCATGTTAACAGAAAGTTGAGTGGAAGGAAAAAGTGTGGAAGAAAAAGATGCACAACCAACCAAGAGAACCGCAGCCTTATGATTGTCAAGCAAAATCGATTCAAGAATTTGGGTGAACTTCACAAGGAATGAACTGAGGCTGGGGTCAAGGCATCAAGAGCCACCATACACAGACATGTCAAGGAATTTGGCTACAGTTGTCATATTCCTCTTGTTAAGCCACTCCTGAACCACAGACAACGTCAGAGGTGTCTTACCTGGGCTAAGGAGAAGAAGAACTGGACTGTTGCCCAGTGTTCCAAAGTCCTCTTTTCAGATGAGAGCAAGTTTTGTATTTCATTTGGAAACCAAGGTCTTAGAGTCTGGAGGAAGAGTGGAGAAGCTCATAGCCCAAGTTGCTTGAAGTCCAGTGTTAAGTTTCCACAGTCTGTGATGATTTGGGGTGCAATGTCATCTGCTGGTGTTGGTCCATTGTGTTTTTTGAAAACCAAAGTCACTGCACCCGTTTACCAAGAAATTTTGGAGCACTTCATGCTTCCTTCTGCTGACCAGCTTTTTAAAGATGCTGATTTCATTTTCCAGCAGGATTTGGCACCTGCCCACACTGCCAAAAGCACCAAAAGTTGGTTAAATGACCATGGTGTTGGTGTGCTTGACTGGCCAGCAAACTCACCAGACCTGAACCCCATAGAGAATCTATGGGGTATTGTCAAGAGGAAAATGAGAAACAAGAGACCAAAAAATGCAGATGAGCTGAAGGCCACTGTCAAAGAAACCTGGGCTTCCATACCACCTCAGCAGTGCCACAAACTGATCACCTCCATGCCACGCCGAATTGAGGCAGTAATTAAAGCAAAAGGAGCCCCTACCAAGTATTGAGTACATATACAGTAAATGAACATACTTTCCAGAAGGCCAACAATTCACTAAAAATGTTTTTTTTTTATTGGTCTTCTGATGTATTCTAATTTTTTGAGATAGTGAATTGGTGGGTTTTTGTTAAATGTGAGCCAAAATCACCACAATTAAAAGAACCAAAGACTTAAACTACTTCAGTCTGTGTGCACTGAATTTATTTAATACACGAGTTTCACAATTTGAGTTGAATTACTGAAATAAATGAACTTTTCCACGACATTCTAATTTATTGAGATGCACCTGTATATACACACACAGGTTTGGAATAATGTACAGATTTTGCTGTTTCGGAAGGAAATTGGTACTTTAATTCACCAAAGTGGCATTCAACTGATCACAAAGTATAGTCAGGACATTACTGATGTAAATCAGCACCGTCGCTATTTGAAAAGTCATTTTTGATCAAATTTAGATAGGCCCCATTTCCAGCAGCCATCAATCCAACACCTTATCCTTGGGTAATCATGCGAAATTGCTAATCTGGTACTAGAAAATTACTTGCGATTATATCAAACACAGCTGAAAGCTATCTGGTTCATTAAATGAAGTTTAAGATTAGATTAGATTCATTAGATTAGAGGATCATCATGATGGCACCGTGGATGGCTGCCTCGGTGTGGAGCTTCTCAGTTCTTTTGTTGTTTTTGTTTGTTTGTCTTGTGTTTAGTAATCTTTTTCCAGTCAGTTTTAACAGAGACGAACTGCTGAACATTCGACAGCATGTACCAGACAATCTTTTCCCAGTTTTTGAATATTCAGACTTTTTGGTTGGAGGCGCAGCTCTGCTGTTCTAGAAACGCAGGCGAGGGAGACGAGCCAGTGCGCTGGTCAAACTCCGTCGGCACGGATTTCGAACAGCGCTGCCGTGCAGTCATCTTGTGAATCTCCGCTCTCTTCCTAAAAAAAACGGATTAACTAAATCTCCTCACCCACAAAAACAAGGACTTTTCAATGTCTGCTGCCTTGTGCTTCACAGAAACCTGGCTGATTGAAGCCATTTCGGACAGCGCGTTACATCTGCCGGGCTTTCAGCTGTTCAGAGCAGATCGCATCACGGAGTTAACGGGGAAAACGAGAGGCAGTGGAACATGCTTTTATATCAATGAAAGTTGGTGAACAGATGTAGCAACGTTAAAGAGGATGTGCTGTTCTAATTTGGAAGTGCTCTTTATTAACTGTAAGCCTTTCTACTCGCCGCGGGAGTTTTCCAAACGCGTGTTTGAATGCGGCGCTGCAACAGCTGGCTGATCAAATCACAGAAACGGAACAGCAATACCAGGACTCAGTTATTATTATTCTTGGGGATTTTAATAAAGCAAATCTCACACGTGAACTATATATATATATATATGAGTATATACAATAAAGATTTTTATGGAGTGCAAAGTTATGAGGTAGAGAAGCAGAGACCAGCTCAATGCAAATGTCTATGAATACAGTACAAGATGCAAATGAAGTATAAACACTGAAGGTGCATTGTACAGAAAGTATGAATATATAAATATATATATGGCCGGTGACCATAACAGTGCAAGCGGCATCAAGAGGTAGAAATTGTGCAATGAAATGTGCAAGGGAATGTGCAAAAATATATGTAGTCCGAGTGGGATGTAGTGTTCAGTGCCTGAGTTTAGAGTTCAGTAGGCTGACAGCTGAGGGAAAGAAACTGTTCCTGAGTCTGCTGGTGCGACAGTGAAGACTCCTATAGCATCTCCCAGATGGGAGAGGAGTAAAAAGACCATAGTTGGGGTGAGAGGTGTCTTTGATAATGCTTCTCGCCCTCCTTAGGCAGCGTTTGTGGTGAATGCCTTTGATGGAGGGTAGCTGAACACCAGTGATGTATTGGGCAGTTTTCACCACCCGCTGGAGGGCCTTCTGGTCTGAGACAGTGCAGTTGCCATACCACACTGTGATGCAGTTTGTTAGGATATTTTCAATAGTGCAGTGGTAAAAGTTCAGCAGGATGTGGGGGGACAGGTGAGCTTTCCTTAGTTTCCTAAGGAAGTAAAGGTGCTGTTGTGCCTTTTTGATCAAAGTGGAGGTGTTGTAGGTCCAGAAAAGATCTTCTGAGATATGGACACCCAGGAACTTGAAGCTAGTCACACGCTCCACTTTGTCCCCATCAATGTACATGGGAGTGTATGTGTGGCTCTTCCTAGTCTGCCGGTAGTCCAGTATCAGCTCCTTGGTCTTCTGGGTGTTGAGTGTGAGATTGTTGTTGGCACACCACACTGCCAGGTGCTGTACCTCTTCCCTGTAGGCCGTCTCATCGTTGCCGCTGATCAGGCCTACCACCATGGTGTCATCTGCAAACTTGATTATGGAGTTGGAGCCATGCTCAGGTGTGCAGTTGTGGGTGAAGAGGGAGTAGAGGATTGGACTCAGCACACAGCCCTGTGGTGCACCAGTGTTCAAAGTTTTTGTTTTTGAGTTGCCACATTATGCAATAGACTGGCATGTCTAAAAGTCAGTATTAACCCTCTGGGGTCGACGGACGTGCCGGCGCTTCCTGCTGGATTTTTTCCACATAACAGCAGAAACAATTTAAAATATTCCGTCATTTTTGGGCATACAGATAAGTGTAAGACATCATTAGAAACTATCAAGGGTCTACTTTTATTTATGTACACTCACAATAACAACAAAACCTTGTGCTTTTGTAAATAAAAGAAAATAAACAGGGTGCACTTTCAGCCGTCTCGGTCTCCGCGAGCATCTTTCTGAAACACGTCACAAAAATGAAGTGAAACTCCGCGAATACTTATCACACAAACATGAAACGTATGTCTAAAGAAAGCTTAAAATGTCTACTTTTAAATAAAACAATTCAAATTTAAAACAAATATTGTCCTGCAATATAATCTGTATGAAACATAGCGATGTACAGTCTCTCCTGGCTCAGCTCATTATCGCTAATGTGATCCAACAGAGCATGCTATTCATTTGGTAATATGCGGAGGCGGTCTATGCAAATATGCAAATGGTAAACGCCCCCACAACAATGCCTTAAAAAACAAAGTTACATCATCAGATTCATTCACTTTCCTGCGCTTTTGGAAGATGGCATGCTACACAGGTGAGGAAGCTCTTCAGATGGTACTGGATAGTGATGAAGAGTTCACATTTTCCTCAGAAGAAGAGCGGGAATCCGACGATGAATGTTTACATTTTGAAGAGCGACTTGATCCAGCCGAGGATACAATTACAGATGAGTAAGTCATTTAGTATTACTTACATTAGTTGACATGCTATTTTATATAAACATGTACATATTTTACTAGCTGGACTATTTCCAGACTTGTCAGCCAGGATTCAGAATATTGACATTTGAAATATGTCCTAATAGGCAAGGTTTAGTTACATTTAAATGTTTCGGCTAAAGCAGTTATTTAAATTGTATGCTGTAATATAAATATTATATGTAATATGATATAAAAATAATATGAATGTTTAGATTATATTTTAACTAGTGTTTATGCTGCCTCATTATCATCAATGACGCTTGTGCTTGCAAATATCTGTTCGGGTGTAAATGTGTAAAATGTGCTGCAAATATGCCCGTATTAGAAAATCAGCATATTAGAATGATTTCTGAAGGATCATGTGACACTGAAGACTGCAGTAATGATGCTGAAAATTCAGCTTTGATCACAGGAATAAATTGCAGTCTGCAATTTGAGTCTGAGTTTGTAGAGCTCCTCCCCTACAAAGGGCAGGACCTACCGCCACGCCTCTTCCATGTGCTGCCTTAGGCCCATATGATGCATTCACCACTTTTTTACCCTCCCCTTCAGGGCAGGGTGTGGCCTCCGTGGGGCCTTTTCCCCCTGAAAGAATAGGAACGGAAAAGAACGCCTTCCCCGGCGTATTTTATGAGCATTTAAAGGCCCCAGCCGAATCTAATTTTCTGTGGAAAGAAAAATTTAGAGAGAAAAGGCCACATCTGGCTCAGGGTTGTTGGGAATTACATGAAGTTTTGGGGCGTCTGGGGAGGCTATGTGCAGTCCGAGTGCATCTGCTCCTATGCTCACAGTAGCTTGCCTACACCTGCATCGGCAGTTCACGTAACACAGTTCAGCCATTGTGGCATTTCGTATAGGGACTCCTAGTGTCACTACATCGACACAACGTCGAGTGAGTGACAGAAGGGGAACGTCTCGGTTACTGTCGTAACCTCCGTTCCCTGATGGAATGAATCCGCATTCCAGCCTCCCTTTTATACCCGTATGTCGGGGGAGTGGCATGCAAATTCTACTCGCCAATTCTCATTGGCCTTTTCTCAAAGATCTGAAGGTGTCTCGGGCTCTCAAGATCGACCCCTAGTGTCACTACATCGACACAATGTCTCATTCCCTCCATCAGGGAACGGAGGTTATGACAGTAACCGAGATGTTTTGATTGTAACCTCAAATTTAACTGGTATTCCCTTTTCCCAAAAGTCAGTTGTGATTGGCAGCCTGTTATTATGAAGAACCATAGCAAACTCACCTGTTCTTTGTGAGAGACATGGCGTCATTAACGAATGACTGTGAATGCGAGTCATTATTATTTTATTTGTTGCTATTTTACTATTTTGTTTTTCTTTTTTCATATAACATGTAATTTACTTAGAAAACCAAGTGGCAAGTACACACAGTAGCGGTTCTAGCTTGCATTGCGCCCTGAGCGAAAACCGCTTCAAAACGCCCCCAAAGTTGTTGACAAATTGGTGGTGTTGGTGATGATTGTAAATGAGAACACCCCCGAAGTTGTTGACAGCATTTATATGGTATAAAACAGTGAGAAATTATTAGTAATTATTGCTTATTGAAATACAGTTTATGCCTAAGACAAACATGAGCCAAGATACTACACCAGAGGGAGCCCTCACCTGAATTCTGAACTGTCACTTCCTGTTTCCTGCCACATCAGTTCCTGTAATGTCATTTCCTGTTTGCCTAGTATATAAGCCATGCATGCTCATTCCTATATTGCGAAGTATTGCCAGATCATTGCCTAGTGTTTTGACCTGTTTGTTTTGACTTCTCTTTTGGATCTCCCCTTTTGCCTGTTTGCCTGGTTGGACTGCTTTACTGTGTTTTTGACCTCACTGCCTGTTTTTCTGACACTGTGTTTGGATTTTGATGGACTGTTTGAATAAACATCTGCATATGGATTCTTCCTCGGCTTCCGCCTCCCCATCATTACAGTAACAAGGTGTTTTTTCATAGTACATTAGCTACAAGATAAAGATACAGAATCTATGCACTTTGCAAATATTTTTTTTTTTTCAAATACTTACAGACACCATAAAAACATCCTCAGAAGCGAGAGTTTCCTGAGTTAACCTCACGTATTCCCTCCAAGTGTGGTCTCCCGTCTCCGGCAAATCCCTCCACCGGTGAGCTAATAGTCCAATCTGGTAGATTGACTTAAAATGGGATTCCACAAATCCATAGAAGCTGGCAATGGCATTGAAACGAAGGGAGTATTCCCTTATGGGCAAATCCTCCCGGCTCAACTGGACGAACATCGCCGCTAGATCCATTTGTGTGGTCAGTTGTTCTGTCATGTATTGGAAGGAAGTCACGAGAGCTGGATCTAGGTGCGGCAAAAAAGTTCTTAAATAAAATAAACAAAGTACAAAGTAAACAACCATGCTGGGAGAGCACAGGAACAAAGGAAACAACCACGATGGGAACAGGTATACTCAGGAGGTCAAAACACATAACAACTGACCAAGAACAAGCAAACAACAGGGCATTATATACACAATGGATAATGACTTAATGGAAGACAGGTGAAAACAATCAAGGACAGCTGGCAGTGATGAGGGCAGGGAATTATGAGAAATGTAGTCCGGGAGGAACAGATGACAGGGGAGAAACACAAGGCAAAAACAGTGAATCATGACACCGGAATTCCTTGTACTAGAGGCGAAAACTGTACCATGAGACCAATCAGTCATTCTGGATAAAATCATACTGATATATGTATTTATCCACTGAATGAAAACATCCAAGTAAACTGACTAGATGTATGGATCAAGTTATGAAATTAATTATGTTTCACGAGTTCGCATGTTCACCTAGCCCTTGAAGTGGAAATTGTAAACAGATTGTTAAGGGTAAAGAAATGTTGCTTGCTGTCTGTAAAGGAGATGCTCGAGCATGATGGGCTTGGGCATACAGCTGAGCTCTAAGACCCAACCAATTTTAAGGTGATCTTAAAATTATTTATTAAGATTTATTCGTATGGTTTGGAGCTCAGTAGATTATTCTCAAAACATAACTGTAAATAATTCAATTATTTAAAATTATTTGGAGTTTTGTGCCTCAATATTGAATTATATTAATAAATAATATGAGGAAACCATTTGTACAATAGTACTGTGAATAAATACAGCTTGTTTACATTGATAGCTTGTGATGCATTCTGCAAAATAACTGAATATATTCTGAAAATGAAAAACAATTTGAACATGTTTACTTTGATCTTTGTGCAGAGCACAAAATTATGACAGATCTGAATCACTTTTAAGTGACCATACAGTAATCAGGTTCTATAGTCAAGCCTCTTAAGAGTATATCTGTGCTCCACTAGTTAAAAACATACATTGCTTTTAAAATTACCACAACATATGGCAAACAGAAATAAAGAAGATTTGTCTGTGAGAATAAAATGAGATGGATTTAATTCACCTGAGTAAAGCATTTGTCCTGGTCTGCAAGAGGAGAGAAAAGTCATACAACTGCCCATGGAGTTATACATTTGAATAGAAGTTTGCAGAAAGAGTGCTTGCTGCATAATTATCGGAGTTGCATTGCGAGGTGATCTTAAAGGCTGCGAGGAGAGGAGACACGTGTGGAATAACAAGTGGTCGGGTCTGTTTGGGTTGGGAAAATGAAGAGGACAGCCATAGGGAGCTGTAGCATGGGTAACAGGGGCAGAGCTAGGGGCTGGCCATGGCCATAATGGTCAGAAGACTGGCCACTCCATTGGCCCACCCCTCTCGCAATTACCTTCTCAATAATGTTTTTCTCAGGCAAAATTAATGTTTCTTGGAGATAAATCTATCTCTTCACTACCAAAACAGACTTTTAAGGTGTGCGCACCAATTAAACGTGCATTTTCCGTTGTTTTTATGACAGGAACCCTCAAGCTGTGAAAGTACCACGAGATTCACCCTAGCAACAAGTAGAGTAGATGTGTTCTCATGAGAGTTTCCGCAGCATGAGCATTTCTAAGTTAACATCTTCACCGTGTTTTCAACATGGAAGGAGTCCAGTGAGTGAGCATGTGAGTTTTGCACATGAACATACTGTTACATGTAAGTTCATAAAATTATCTGGAAAAGCTTTTTATTCCTTTTATGCTTCCAAAATGGAGTATTCCTAACTGCACAAAAACAGCAGTAAGGAAACTAGCTAACAAGTTTTTTTTTTTGAGTGTCGCAAAATTTATTAGAAATTGCAGTGCCTTTAGAAAATCAACAAAACACCCCTTTGGAATAGTCACTTTTTTTTTTTTTTTTTTGTATTACAGGCTGAAATCAAAACCCATTAAATTAGTTTTTTCCAGCTTAATTTACAAAATTTGCCTTAAAACATTGAAGTAACAAAAAAAGGCAACAGTTCCAAAAATGTATAAAAGATGAAAAACTAGAATAACAGGGTTTGAAAAGTGATTATACCCCTGGATTTAATACATCATAGAGCTACCTTTTGATTTAATGACAGCCATCATTCTGTTTGGAAATGACTCTACTAGCTTAATGCACCTAGATTGGGAAATATTTGCCATTATTCCTTGCAGAATCGTTCGAGTTCAGTCAAATTGCTGGGTGAGCAGTGATGGACTGCTCTCTTCAAGTCCATCCACAGGGTTTCTATTGGATTTAGGTCAGGGCCTATTTCAAAATGAGGAAACAAATGAGAGTGAAAGTTAATGATGACAAAATGTTTATTTCTGGGTAAAATATTCCTTTAATTACAAAAAAGAAAAATGTATTATATATTATTGTGTTGTGGACACTTAAAATAGCCCAATATTTTTTGTTTGTACAATGATTTTTTTCTGTGCCACCCCAGAGTGATTGCAGGCCCCTGCACCCTTGTATAAAATTCCTGGCTCCGCCACTGATGGGTAAATAGTCCAGAAAAGATGTTTCTTGTGGCAGCGACCTCATGTTTAAAGGTCTGCTCTGGTTAGGAAAGATGGAAAGACATTTTTTTAATTAGAGTGGCATTGCTATAAACACAAAATATTTAGAAAGAATGAGCTTCTGCAGCAGTAGATTTTGATAAACCCCAATAACAGCAATTGGATGAATTTTGATCTGAGCTGAAGGCCATGTGGTGTGGGGCCAAATGCCACAAGAATCATCACGAGAGTGAGGTAAGCAGCTGCTTAAATGTGCTTGCACTGTGATTTACAGGGCTAACTTGACAAGCTCCTCCCAAACCTTCATTTAGAACTCCAAGATATATTTATTGGAGCGCCTAAATTGATCTTCAATAATGACTATTAAAACAGTAAAAGATTATTTGATATAATCACCACATAACTTAATAAATTTTCATGTGTTTTGTAGCGCAAGTGGTAAAGCATGCCATTAGTAAGGTCATGGGTTTGATTCCCAGGAAATGGACATACTGTTCAAATGTATACCTTGCATGGACTCGATGTCACATTGCATCTGCCAAATGAATGATACATGAATAAATGTTAACCTCAGAAAAGGCAAACAAAAAAAGGCTTACACTTGATAAAGAATCAAAGGGGAGCTGTTGGAGAAATACTGACAGGGATCTTCCTCTTGTGTGATGTCTCATTAATGTGAATGAGTTTAATTACCCACCAGTTCCCTGTGCGATTATTCACTAAAATTACTACAGCTTGGATTGTCCTAGAGACACAGGCACATTTGGCACTAATGAGTTCCATAAAAAGATCAGAAGAGACAATACAGGAGCTGGCAGTCCTGTAGAAGGGCAATGGACACTTTTCACACGTCTGCATTCGTGAAGCAGAAGTCATCATAGTTGCACTGTAAACATATATTTGAGTTTTTTGTCTTGTTTTCCTGTAGAATTATTGAAACATTCTTAAAACGTGATTTATTTACTTGTAAAGCAGAATAGGATATTAAGTCTTGTTTTAAGATAAATCTGACAAAATGTTGTGAACTTTAGACTTAAAACATTAAATCTGCCAATGGGATAAGCAAAAAACAACTTGTTTTCCCTTTGAATTAAGTTTATTGTTCTTACCACATTGGCAAACAGTTTTTTTCTTGTTTTAAGCATAAATCTAACTAAATTTGAATAGATTTCTCTCAAAACAAGACTTAAAATCATATGCCAGTTTGCTTGTCAAGTAAATAAATTAGTAAATTAGTAAATGCTTAGATATTTTTACTGAAAAACAAGACAAAAATACTTTTTTGCAGTGTGGATAAACTTGAATGGTGGTGAATGGGAGACCACTGCAAATTTAATTTTTGCTTACCCGTTTGCTCCAACAGTAAAAGATAAAATTAACGATTATGCCTTTACAGCTTTGCAAAAGAAGATAAAAATATACAGTGCTAGATAACAGCAGTAAGATGAAAAAGAAACAGGCCAAATTTTCTATCACTCCGTTACCACGTGTTAGAAGCCTCATCGCAGCTATGGTAACTGATTTTATAAAAATAATTCCAGGGTAATATAATACAAAGTACAATGTTATAAATGTACACTAAATATTTAAAAAATTGGAAATATAAATAGTTTGCTACATTTACGTTGTTAAACAAGGCAGAAACATGTCACAACAGGTCTGTGAAAAGGGTCCATAAGCAGACAAGAGCGGGACACAGTGGAGGAAAACAAAGACAAACATGCATGTGTTTTCACACTTGGTCAGGGGTCAGGGGTCTGAGCATGGTTCACATGATTTATGACCCATTACTCCAGACGATCTCAGACCCCTTTAAAGGGAACATAATCTAGACCATCTCAGGAGGTTGTCTTAGTACGTATCGCTTTCAAGCTGTGGTTTAGTTCGCTTCTAACGTGCATGGTGAAAAAGCGCTCCTGGCTCACTTGATTTCCCATTCACGTAATGCCAAACATTATTGGCCCTGACAGGTTCCCATACTTAGCGCAGAAGAGAGACGAGAGGAGCCACTTGTTCTGTTTCTATGAAGATGTCATGACAGAGTAACGGCTGATTTATGCTTCTGCGTCGAACCTACAGCGTAGGCTCCGCGTAGTCACCAACTCATTGGTTTGGATTTATAGTTCTGCGTTGGTGTCTTCGTCATTCTATGATTACACAGCCAAAATGCTAATTATACAATTATAAATAAACAAAAGCAATGTAATTTGTGGATTCAAAAGTATTTATTAAATTCATGTAGCATTAAAAATTAGTTCAAAGTATGTGAACATGTTGAAATTTAGGTAGGCTACATATAATTTATTATACATAAATGATATGTAATTAATAAAGAGTAAAATTTTCTCAAATAAATGAGAAAAATACTGTATGCTTGCTGATGAGTCACTTAAATAATAAATAAATACATATTTGGGCATAACTTTGATGTTCCGTGCTGAAAAAGAAATCATCAAATCAATTAATAACTATACCTTGCTTGGCGAACACTAAATGGGTGTCGTTTTAAAGACTTTACAATGCATATAAGTAATATAACCAACTCTTACCAGATGCTTATTACTTTGCTGACAAATTAGAATTGTTCCATTTCCATAACTTATGAAATATGATTATTTACTATACACAATACTGTATAAACATATGGTCAAATCATCGTACAGATCGGAAAGTTCACGAGTAGAATACAACATATTATTTCACTCACATATCAAATTAATATCAAGTAAAAGCCCTGAGAAAAAAGCTTTTAGAGTTTATAAGCTGTAAAGCCTGACATCATTTCAGTTTGTTTTGTTGTTTTATTTTTTTACTTCAGAGGATGAACTGATGCCAACTCCAACTGTAAGACATCGGATACTTCATATGCCACTGCCTGAACCTTGGACTTAGGATGGAACCCACCGAACCTCACTGAAATGCCCTGCAGGTTGAACTGCGATGCACCTCATAATTTATCTCTGCCTGCATCACCTTTGTCTACTGATGGACTACACTCTTGAAATGGAATATATAGACTATCATTTAATTGCCAACAAAAGTCTTCATCAGCCAACTAACAAAAGGACAATGCATCTATGTGAACTTCTGCAGTTAATCCAGGATGGACTTCAAAGACATTAGTCATTAATCTTAAAGTTCATAAAAAAATATTTGATTTTTATTTTTAAAACACTGCACCTTAACTCTTACTTAATTTACACATTTAAAACCATGACTTGCACTGCACTAGGAATGTAATGGTTTCAAGGTTTCACAATATACCTCGGTTTTAAAACAGACGGTTATCATACCGTAGAAATATTCTCATTAACGGTATTGCATGAATATAAAGACAGATATTTTTCAGAACTTTTTATTTTTTAATTAAGACGGAATCTATGACATTTACAGCATCATATAAACTTGGCGAGATAAAATAAATCTTTTAATTGCACCTTCCTCATGTTACATTCGACTGTCACTCAATTTTAAAGGTGACATGCAGGTGTCGCGAGTGCAGTGCATCAAGAGCACATCAGAAGTGCAGCACGAGCGGAGCGCAGCATGAGTGCAGTACGAGCGCATCATACAGACATGTCTGAGCCTGAACCTTTAATTCTGCCGCCAAAGCAGCTTTTAATGGTTATGAGTGGGATATCTTTCTCCACGTGGAATGTGAATGGGTTGGGGCACCCCATAAATAGTAGGAAGGTTATTTCTTTTTTAAACATAAGAAATATGATATAGTGTTTCTTCAAGAAACACATCTTTCCTCACAGGAAGCTGAAAAATTTGGTAAGATATGGGGTGGACATTTTTTTTAGTGCTGGCTCAAGTAATAGCAGGGGGGTCATTATATTGATAAATAAACATCTACAATTCAAATGTCTCAAACAGATTAAAGATAAATCAGGAAGAGTCATTGTTGTTCTAGCAGAAATTCAGGGGCAAAGGTTGATTTTGGCTAATATTTTCGCACCTAGCGCTGATGATCAGGGCTTTTTATAGATCTTGAAGGGATGTTGCAAGCCGCTGGCACCCCTCATGATATAATATTGGGAGGAGACTTTAATCTTTTGATGGACTCAGTCCTTGATCATAGTGAAGTGTAAGCCCACTAGAGCAACAGTGACACTTCACAGGATGTGTAAAAATCTTTGTCTTGCGGATGTTTGGCGACTTTTGAACCCGTCTGGTAGAAACTTTTTTTTTTTCATCAGTCCATAAGATTTATTCTAGAATAGATTTTTTTATATATCTAAGTGCCTAATCGATCTGTTGTCGATTGCTCAATTGGAAATATTTTAGTCTCAGATCACGCCCTGGTGAGCTTGGTGGTGTTGCCACATACGGAGAAAAAGAAATCATACAGCTGGCGCTTTAATGTATCCCTTTTGCAAAATTCTGATTTTCAACAAATGCTAAAGACAGAAATCAATGTCTATATGGAGACCAACTGGTCCTCAGTATCCTCTGTGGGCGTGGCTTCTTAGGGGTCAGATCATACAGTATGCCTCATTCACCAAAAAATCCAAAGCACGAGAACTTGTGGAGTTGGAAGGGAATATTAAAAGTGCCGAGGCAGAGCTGAAGCGCCGAATGTCGTCTAACAGCCTCAGAGAATTGACCCGTTTGAAATACAGATATAATACTATTTTGTCACGGAAAGTGGAGTTTTGGTTATTCAGGGCAAGACAGTCATATTTTGAGTCATGGGACAAAGCAGGGAAGCTTTTGGCTAGATATATAAAGCAGAGAGGGTCTTTTTCTACTAGTGAAATCTGCTGATGGTGAAATGTTTACCTCGGCCATTGATATTAATAATGCCTTTAAAGAATTCTATCCTGATCTCTATAGTTCCACGTCTTCGTCTACTGATGATGATATTAGAAATTTTGTGGAAACATTAAAACTCCCTAAATTGGGGGCCTGGGTAGCTCAGTGGTAAAAGACGCTGGCTACCACCACTGGAGTTCGCTAGTTTGCTAGTTCGAATCCCAGGGCGTGCTCCAGCCAGGTCTCCTAAGCAAACAAATTGGCCTGGTTGCTAGGGAGGGTAGAGTCACATGGGGTAACCTATGTGGTTTGTTCTTGGTGGGGTGCGTGGTGAGTTGAGCACGGATGCCACAGTGGATGGCGTGAAGCCTCCACACGCGCTATGTCTCCATGGCAATGCGCTCAACTAGCCATATGATAAGATGCGTGTGTTGATGGTCTCAGACACGGAGGCAACTGGGATTCATCCTCCACCACCCGGATTGAGGCAAATCACTACACGACCACAAGGACTTAAAAAGCACACTGGGAATTGGGCATTCCAAATTGAGTGAAAAGGGGGGGGAACTAAATTGACAACTGAGCAAAAAAACTCTCTTGATTTTGAGATAAACTTGGAGGAACTTGATGAGGTAATTAAGGTCTTACCTACAGGCAAGGCTCCGGGGCCAGATGGCTTTGCTGCTGAATTTTTTAGGTCTTATGCTACAGGACTGGCTCCACTTTTGTTAGAAGTTTATTCGGAATCATTAAAGGATGGAAAGTTTCCGCCAATCATGACACAAGCCCAGATCAGTCTGATTCTTAAAAAATATAAAGATCCAAGCGAGTGTAAGAGCTACCGTCCAATTTCCCTAATCCAGCTAGATGTACAAATTTTAGCTAACCGATTATGTAAAGTTATGACATCTCTTATACATATAGATCAGGTGGGGTTTATTCGGGGTCGTAGCTCTTCTGATAACATTAGACGTTTCATCAATATCATGTGGTCAGTGGTGAATGATCAGACTCCAGTCGCTGCCATCTCACTTGATGCTGAAAAGGGGTTTGATATGGTAGAATGGGATTATCTTTTTACGATTTTGGAAATGTATGGGTTCGGGAGTACGTTTATTGGTTGGATCAAGTTACTTTATAGACACCCTGTAGCAAAGGTACAAACAAATGGATTAATTTCAGATCATTTGATTCTGAATAGGGGCACCCAGCAAGGTTGCCCTCTTTCCCCATTATTGTTCTGTCTTGCCCTGGAACCATTAGCAGCCGCGATAAGAAAGGAGGATTATTTTCCAGGGGTGGTGGTGGGAGGCGTGGCGCATAAGCTTCTGATTTATGCGGATGATATTTTATTATTCATCTCTGACCCTACTAAATCTATGCCTTGCCTCCACAGAATTATTAATTCCTTTTCCAAATGGAACAGGATACAAAGTCAACTGGTCTAAATCCGAAGCTTTGTCTCTGACAGCGTACCGTCCAGTAATGGCCTTCCAGCCAGGTGCCTTCCAGGGCCCAAACAGGGCATTAAGTATTTGGGTATTTTATTCCCAACAAATTTGTCTGATTTAGTTAGAGTTAATTTTGTCCCTTTAATAAAAGGATTTCGAGCGATGTAGACAGGTGGGCTTCATTACACTTATCGATGATTGGGAAGGTTAATGTTATTAAAATGAACTGTATTCCAAAATTTAACTACCTGCTACAGTCTCTCCCGGTTGATGTCCCCCTCTCTTATTTCAAGCAATTTGAGAGCATAGCGAAGTCTTTTATTTGGAGTGGTAAGCGCCCCAGATTACATTTTAGTAAGCTGCATAGGCCGATTGACAAAGGTGGGCTAGGCCTACCCAAGATTTTGTTTTATTATTATGCGTTCGGTCTCAGACATTTGGCTCATTGGTCGCTTCCACCTGAAAGAGTCCCTCTCTGGTTCTGCATTGAACAAGAAGTTCTTGCCCCTATTTTGCCATTGCAAAACCTTTCTGTCAATCTAACCAGAGAAGTTAAATCACACCCCGTTCTTTCACATTTGCACTCAGTATGGACAAAAGTGTCCAGAGTGTTTAATTCAGATATTTATCTAAATGTTGCCTCAAGCCTATGGCTAAACCCCAAACTATGCATTAATAAGTCCCCTTTTTGTTGGTCAGAGTGGATTGTGAGGGGGGTTAACACACTCGGTGATCTTTATGAGAGTGGTGTGAAGAGATCCTTTGAAAATTTAGTTCAGTATTTTGGGATCCCAGATCTCAGTTTTTTTAGGTATCTTCAGCTATGCCACTTGCTCTTTACTATTTTTGGGAATAGCATACACCCCCCTAAAGCAGCAGATACTCTAGGAGAGGTGATTTCTGCTTTTGGAAAAGGTCATGAGGCATCAGTGTATTACTCCCTGCTAATTCAGAGTCTGGGGGACGGAGTCTCAACCACTCTCAAGAGATTATGGGAGAAAGATTTAAACTTGGAATTGGAGGAGGGAGAATGGGCTAGGATTTTAAAAAACATAAAAATTGCATCTAGAGATGCAAGGGTGCATCTTATACAATTCAAGATTTTACATCGGTTCTGTTGGACCCCCTCTAAATTGTATATGCTTGGTCTTAAAGACACACCCACCTGCTGGCGATGCCAATCAGATGACAGAGATATAACCCATGTCTTTTGGGGGTGTGTTGAAATACAAAAGTTAAAGGTGCAGAGTCTGGTGTGCGATGTGTTAGGCATTCAGGTATCATTCTGCCCCAGACTCTGTATCTTGGGTGATGGGGCGGTCATTGACATTGAAAGTAGACACATAAAGAGTTGGGTCTTAACCAGTGTCATGATCGCCAGGCAGATCATTTTGAGGGGTTGGAGGTTGGCTGGCATGCCCTCTTTTCAGGAGTGGTGCTCGGAGATGAGTAGGGTGGCAGCCTTTGAGGAAGTTACATTCAGAGGAACAGGGAGGTATAAAGTGTTCCTGGAGAAATGGGGCGTGTATTTGTCATTTGTGGATGTGTGATTATTGTTGTTGTGTTTATCTGTTTATTTATTTATTTAATTGTTTTGTGCATGTGTGTGTCTATGTCATTTGGGACCACTGTTATGTTGTTGGGGTTAGGGTGGGATTGGGAGGGGTAACAGTTGGGTTTAAGTTTGATTCTATGTATATATGTTTTGTCTTATGACTTGCATATATGTGAATCAATAAAAATTGTTAATTAAAAAAATAAAAAATCAATATCAATAGAATATAAATAAGGATTAATATTGCCTGGGCACCACCCTGGAATCAGGGACTAATAACCAGACAGTATAGCAGTCTCAATATAGAATTGTTCTCATAGGAAAGTCGATGTCTGGAGAACATCGACATTCAAAAGGAAAACAATGAAGGCTTGAATCCGAGCACTGACATCCCCTGCCAGCCCTTGGCACAAGTGCATGCAGAACAATACCAAAATACTTCTCTTTAAAGTATAACAAAGTTTATTGATGCAGTAATATAAATTAATAATCACTACAAAGCAGACAATAAACTTCCGATTTCCAACTACAAACTAAACAGTGACATGATTAGATATGGTAACAGATAAGTCTATAA
This sequence comes from Myxocyprinus asiaticus, assembly GCF_019703515.2. Classification (NCBI taxonomy): domain Eukaryota; kingdom Metazoa; phylum Chordata; class Actinopteri; order Cypriniformes; family Catostomidae; genus Myxocyprinus; species Myxocyprinus asiaticus. Next base: position 60,713,187 of record NC_059345.1, on the reverse strand, counting down.
TACATGAGAGGAGGGTAGGTGTGTGTGTGTGTGTGTGTGTGTGTGTGTGTGTGTGTGTGTGTGTGTGTGTGTGTGAGAATGGGTGTGTGTATGTGTGTGTGTGTAAGGAGAGAAGGAGGGCACAAAATGGTGGGCGTGGCTCTCGTGGAGAGTATGTCTCGCGAGGTTTCCGACAAGAGAATGTGGCTAATAATCTATACCAGACAGTATTGACACTGCCAGCGTCCACGGAGGCCGTTCCCCTGCCACTGCCAGCGTCCACAGCCACGGAGGCCATTCCCCTGCCGCTGCCAGTGCCCAAGGAGGCTGTTCTCCTGCTGCTGCCAGTGCCCATGGCCACGGAAGCCGTTCCCCCTTCCCTGTCAGTGCCCACAGCCACGGAGGCCATTCCCCTGCCACTGCCAGCGCCCAAGGAGGCCGTTCCCCTGCTGCTGCCAGTGCCCATGGCCTCAGAAGCCGTTCCCCCTTCCCTGTCAGTGCCCATGGCCACAGAGGCTGTTCCCCTACCGCTGCCAGCGCCCACGGCCACGGAAGCCATTCCCCAGTCTCTGCCAGAGCTCACAGCAACGGAGGCCATTACCCCTTTCCTGCCAGCGGCAATGGAAGCCGTTCCACTGCTGCTGCCAGTGCTCATGGCCACTGCCAGTGACCAGTCAGATCCTATCCGGCTCCCAGCGGCCACAGTCCAGTCCCTTGACTCCTGTCCAGCATCTGCCTTCCCCCCCACATGGAAGTGGACGCTTTGGCCACTGCCTCTGCACCTCATAGGAGGAAGCGGAGAAGAAGAAATCCCAGCCCATCGGTCAAGCCCACTGCAGCAGTGGAGTCATTGGTTCCCACTGCTGTCCGCCAGGAGGCGGAGGAGACCGCTGCTGTCCGCCAGGAAGCGGAGGAGCCCGCTGCTGACCGCCAGGAGACGGAGGAGCCCGCTGCTGTCCGCCAGGAGGCGGAGGAGCCCGCTGCTGTCCGCCAGGAGTCGGAGGAGTCTGCTGCTGACTGCCAGGAGTCAGAGGAGCCCTCTGCTGACCGCCAGGTGGCGGAGAAGCCCACTGCTGACCGCCAGGAGGCGGTAGCCATTACCACAGCTGTGCTTCTCACTGCCCAGTAGGAGAGGAGAAGAGCACCAACTCCTCAGTCAATGCCAGCGTCAATGACTATGGAGGCCATTCCCCTGCCGCTACCAGCGTCCACTGAGGCTGTTCCCCTGCCACTACCAGCATTCACGGCCATGGAAGCCATTCCCCTGCCACTGCCAGTGTCCACGGAGGCCGTTCCCCTGCTGCTGCCAGCACCCACGGAGGCCGTTCTCCTGCCGCTGCCAGTGCCCATGGCCATGGAGGCCGTTCCCCTACCACTGCCAGCGCCCATGGCCACGGAAGCCATTCCCAAGTCTCTGCCAGCACTCACAGCCACGGAGGCCGTTACCCCTTTCCTGCCATTGGCAATGGAAGCTGTTCCCCTGCCGCTGCCAGTGCTCACGGCCACGGAGGCCGTTCCCCAGTCACTTCCAGCAGTTTCCAGTGACCAATCAGATCCTGTCCTGCTCCCAGCGGCCACAGTCCAGTCCCTTGACTACTGTCCAGCATCCACCGCCCAGTCTGTTGGCCTTCCTGCCCTTGCTACCCTACTCTCCTCCTTTGTTCCCTCCCTAAAACCTCCTCCCAGGCCGCAGGACCCAGCCTCTGTCCTGAGGCCTCCTCCCAGGCCGCCTTAAACTCCCTCCCTTCCCTCACTTTCTGTTGTGTTTTCTGTTGTGTTAGTGCTCGTTCTGTTTGTCTTGTCTATTGCTTGTTGTTTCCTTTTTGGGAAGCCAGGAGGTGTCCCTTTGAGGGGGGGTAATGTCATGGTCTAGTCACTCTGTCAGTCTGGGTTTTTGTGTGGCAGGCCCATGACATCATCATTCTATGTCTGTCTTGTGTTTCATTTTCTGTCTTTGTGTGAGCCCATGACTTCGGTTGTGATATGCCTGCCGTGCACTCCTCGATTGGTCTCATGTTTCATGTTCGGAGCATGGTGTCTGGATCGGTTTTGGTTGGTGTCGGGATTCGGACACTCATGCTCCATGTTCTGTCTGTTATTGGCGTGAGTGCATTGCGCTTATGTCATCTTGGCGGCATACACTCACGTCAATCGTTTATGTCTGTCTCTCGCAACCACGGGCGCATTTCGCGTTGCGCTCACGTTGAGCTGCATGCCGGGATCGCAAGCTGTCTTCAAGTTGTGCTGAGGTTCAGTCACTTCGGTCTGAGTTGTCAGGTTTGTGGCCTAACTCTTGCATGGGTGTCCTGTCTTGTTTTGTCACCTGTTGCTGTTGTCCGATGTACACTCAGGCTTTGTCTAGTGTGGGAATACGTGGCATTGCTTTGTTTGCCGTTGCTATGCTTTCACTCGTCTTGTCTGTCGGTTGGCACAAGTGTATATTGCCTTATTGTCTTGGCGATGTGTGCTCATGCCATTCGGGTGTTTGTGTCTTGTGAGAGCACATGGCTTTGCTTTGTTCCTGTGTTGCCGCATGTCTCTCAGTCTTGCGTCATACCCCGCCTCCTTGTTTGCCCATTATTATTTCATTTGTTACACCTGCCCTGTCCATTAACCTGTTTGATTTCCTTCCCTATTTTAATCTTCTCATGTGTGCTGTCCATGGCCAGTTTGTCTTGTTCTTATTTCGTGTCTCAGGTCGGTCCTGTTCGTAATCTCTTCTGTTGGTTCTGGTCAGTCCTGGTCCCTATTTTTCTGCCCCAGTCCAGCTCCAGAGGATTGCCTGTGCTGGACGGAGTTTTCCCCTATGGGGTTGTTTGTTTGTTTTTGCCTTTTTGGTTGTATAAATACATCCTTTTGGTTATTAACTCTGCATTTGGGTCCTGCATCTGCTTCAACCCTTGACATGAAGGACCTCGCTTCAGGATTGTGTGTAGTGTAGTACTTCAACGGGAATTCGGCCTTTGCGTTTGTTTGTTGTCCAAATCTCATGACTCACAGCACTAAACCGCCGCTTGTAATAATAGTTTTTTTCCCCCTGGTTTGAAAGCATTGCTTCATGGATGAAAGCAGCCATTTCACTTGCTTGGACCAACCAAGAGCAAATGATCTGCCACCACAATGCAGGAAAAAAGAAAACATCCAGAGGCTAGCTCAATGACAAGTGTTCCATGTGAGCAGTGGAAAAAATCTGTTGTGGTACTCCCCCTCACAGTCCGACTGGTGGACCATCCAATTTTTCGTCGAGCGGGGAGAGGAGGGTGCAGGTGTTGAATAGTTAAATTTTTTTGATAAATAAAGTAACACATTTTGTTTAACATTACTTTAAATAAACACAAATTTTTCTATCTCTCTTGAAAATTTGACTGTTTTCAGTTACAGTGAATTAATAGTTTAAACTTTAGATTGGGTACTGCATAAACATGAACAAATCATTAATAAATTATTTGTAAAGATGTGTAAATAGTAAAAGCATGCTTACGTACAACAAACAGACAGCAAATCTGTGGTCTTTTCAGACCTTGATTACTAATTAGCTGGACATTAATGAATAATTTGAAAACTAAAAAATAAATAGTGTGTGAAGTGGTGAAAAATACAAATCATTTAAAAAAAATTGAACATTTAAAAAAGTGCATGAGCTCAATTATGAATCATTTATTAAAAAGTTGAATTTCATTTGTAAGCATTCAAATGTACATTTACAAATTTTCTGTTAATTATTATATACAATTTGTAAAAAAACATATTTAGACTTAAAAAAGGGCAAGGCCATATATGAATGACAGCTTAAGAATATTTGAAAGTATTTGAATTTACATTAACTATGTAATGATCTATTAAACTATTATATTTCTATTACGTTCATTAGTTAACATTACCAAGCACATTATCTCATATTTCTAACTATTTGAATAAACATTAATTAATTGTCTGTTAATCATTACATAATATTTGTAAATTATTTATTAATGAAAGTTGTTATAGGCAAGGTAATTTTATTTATATAACACATTTCATATACAATGGCAGTTCAAAGTGCTTTACAAAAAAATAATTTAAAAAAATATAAGATACAGACAATTATTTTAAAATAAATTAAGAACAAAAAATAAGAATTAAAAGTAATAAGATAAATTTAAGAAAGTAAAAATTATTCAAATTAATAAAAAAAAGAAACAAATACATAAATAATGATGCAGTGCAATCAGTAAGTGCAGCACAGTGCTCAGTGAATAAACGCACAGCTACAAAGATGTGTTTTCAGTCTGGATTTGAATGTGGCTACTGTTGGAGCACACCTGACCTCTTCTGGAAGATTGTTCCAGCTGCATGGCATAATAGCTAAACATAGTCTCACCTTGTATTGAGTGAACCCTTGGTATTTCTAACTGACTTGATCCTAATGATCTGAGAGGTCTGACAGATTTATATTCAACAAGCATATCTGCAATGTATTTAGGTCTAGGCCATTGAGTTATTTATAAATGAGTAATAGTACTTCAAAATCAATTCTAAAGGTAACTGGAAGCTAGTGTAAAGACATGAGGACTGGAGCAATATGTCCAGATATTTTGGTTTGGGTAAGAATCATGTTATAAAGTGTTAACAGGTACTCAAGTGTGAAAACGAAGGATACGTGTTGCATAAAAAGTTCAGTCTTTATTAGCTGTGATTGCTAAGGCAAGCATCACTATTACTATTTGATCAAACCCCAACCCCTAAGTATTAAATTTTGGCACACAACTCGTTCTGTACCATTTTTGCTCCAATCATGAATTACCTCAAATAATGTGGCTTTTTGATGAGAGGTGTGCTATTACTTTTCAAATCAAACTAACTAATGATTTTTACCTGGCAGTCGATAAAATGGGTCCCACAGAAAAATCCCATAGACTTACATTGAATGGGGGACCTGAGCCATAGGGATCAGTATACCACAGACTTCGAGTGGGCTCTTTTGACTTTGCCAGTAACCACCTGGCAACCACCCAGAACATCCTAGCAACCACCTAGCAATGCCTTAGTAACCACCCAGAACAATCTAGAAACTACAAAATACAATTTAAAAAACACTCAGAAAACCTTATCAACTAAATAGCAATACCCCAGTACCATAGCCACCACCCACAACACTAGCATGGTGGTAACAAGTTTTGCACAGGCAAGCACCAAATCTTGTTGTTCAATATGATTCTTTAAATGTATTGAAAATAGAATAGAATAGAATAGAATAGAATAGAATAGAATAGAATAGAATAGAAGCCAGGTAACTACTGATATCCCTGTAAAAGCATGGCCTCTTTCCTGTTGAAACTCTAACAAGTACCAAGTCTCTATGCCAGGCTTCCAGGAATGGGAGCCTGTACTTGTTGCATTACTTAAAGAGTCAAATGCATCTAGTTAAAAACTTGGGTCATGGCTTCCTTTCAGTTCCCTTTTGTGTTATTTAGTTCACATATAAATAACCAAAAACTGATTTATTACCTTTTGGAGTCCTTTCACTTTTTTGAAAGTAGTGCACAGTAAGACGATTTGAACTGGCATGGCCAAGAAAAGTTTACCTTCCTTGCAGTGTTCATGAAATCCTCGAAGCTGTTCACATTCAGACTTTTCAATGCTGCAGAGCCCTGAGGCTTCAGCTCATGGAGGTATTAAGATATTTACTAGAGGCCTAAATACTTTACAGGACCAATTTGCTGTAAAATCCATGTGCCTCTGGTGGGTTTAATATTGAAATTATTTGTCAGATTCTCTGTTGTGCCCAGTGTTCAGTTTGTGCCTCTGTTCAAACTTAAAAGTATGGGTAGATGTAGAGCAGAAATAGTAAACTGGGTGATAACTGTACCACAAGAGACAGAACCAAAGCTGTACTATTAGATATGCTATTAAAGCCAGCTTGTTTTCAGAACAACATTGCTGCATGTATTTTTGGAAGTAATGGAGAAGGGTAATGCATAACCACGTATGAGATGTAAATGTAGATTTACTACAAATCTACATTTAGGCTAACTGCTTCAGAGTTTAGAGTAGCAGAGTTATTATAGTTTTGAAAATTTCACTAGTTTTTATTTTTATTTCATTTGTGTCTTGGTTTTCAATTTTAGTGTAGTTTTAGTTAGTTTTAATGGTATGTAAACAGTTTTTGTTTTTATTTTTTGATAATTACTCTTTTTAGTTTGTATTTAGTCTTAGTATAGTTTTAGTTTTTCATACATTATAACGCCACAAAAAATCTGTAACAATTTACAATAATGTTGCATTTGTTAATATTATTCACCTACATTACTTTTTATAAACTAACAGTGAACAACACTTTTTTTTTTTTAAATGTAACATTAAAATGTATATTAATATATGGTACATGCAAACATGCGTTGTGAACTAAAATGAACTAGAATGAACAATTGTAGATTTATAAATTACCTTAAACCAAGATTAATAAATGCTATAAAAATGGTAACGCTTTATAGTTTTATAAGGTTCCATTTGTTACCAGTAGTTGACTACATTAGTAAACATGAACTAACAATAAACAATACTTTTACAGCATTGGCATTTGGCATTGGCCAATGCTAATTTCAACATATACCAATATTGTTTTAAAATTCTGAAAAATAAAAGTTGTATTAGTTAATGCAGTATGAACTAACATGATCAATTGTATTTTTATAAATTAACATTAACTAAGATGAATAAATGCTGTAAAATTTAAAAATAACATTTGTGTATGTTATCATTAGTTAATGCAGTATGAACTAACATGAACAAACAATGAACAACTGTATTTTTAGGGGTCCAAGGAACCCTGTTGTATTCGTACTGATTTTCTGATTATTATTATTATTATTGGGAGTCCAAGCACTGAAGTTGCAGGAACCCTATTGTATTTGTACCGATTTTCTTATTATTTTTCTTATAATTGTTATTAGGGGTTCAAGCGCAAAGGGCTGAAACCCTATTGTATTTGTCAGGATTTTTAGGGGTTCAAGCCCAAAGGGCTGAAACCCTATTGTATTTGTCAGGATTTTTATTAGGGGTTCAAGCCCGAAGGGCTGAAACCCTATTGTATTTGTCAGGATTTTTATTATTATTACTATTAGGGGTTCAAGTGCCTAGCGCTGAAACCCTTTTGTAATTGTTAAGATTTTTATTATTATTAGGGGTTCAAGTGCTTAGGGCTGAAACCCTATTGTAATTGTTAAGATTTTTTTAGGGGTTCAAGAGCTTAGCGCTGAAACCCTATTGTAATTGTTAAGATTTTTTTAGGAGTTCAAGAGCTTAGCGCTGAAACCCTATTATAATTGTTAAGATTTTTATTGTTAGGGGTTCAAGCACTTAGTGCTGAAACCCTATTATAATTGTTAAGATTTTTATTATTAGAGGTTCAAACGCTTAGCGCTGAAACCCTATTGCAATTGTTAAGATTTTTATTAGGGGTTCAAGCATTTAACGCTGAAATGGACTTTCATTCATTTTACTCAACGGTCCTGGTAACTGACTGCATTCAGGACATTGGGGAGGCAATAGAACCCGTCCCCATAGCCGAGTCACACAAGGGCTTTTATTTTTTATTTATTTTATTGTGCCCAAGAGAGGGGGAGTGTCGTGCCCAATCTTGGACCTGCATGCCTTGAACAAGGCCTTACACAGGCTTCCGTTCAGGATGTTAACGCAGAAGCGCATCCTGGCATCAGTACGACATCAGGATTGGTTCGTGGCCATCGACCTGAAGGACGCGTACTTTCACGTATCGATCCTTCCTCGACACAGACCCTTTCGTGACAGACCCTTTCTTCAGAAGGGCATGCGCATTCTCAATTATCTTGATGACTGGCTAATCCTAGCTCACTCGCGTGATCTATTGTGCGCGCACAGGGACCTTGTGCTTCAGCACCTCGACTGACTCGGGCTTCAGGTCAACTGGGAGAAAAGCAAGCTCTCCCCTGTGCTGAGCATCTCTTTTCTCGGTATGGAGTTGGACTCGGTCACTCTCATGGCACGTTTACGACCGAACGTGCAAAGTCAGTGCTGAAAAGCTTCAGGCAGAAGGCAGCGGCACCAGTGAAACAATTTCAGAGGCTCCTGGGGCATATGGCATCCTCGGCGGCGGTTCTCCCCCACGGGTTGATGCATATGAGACCGCTTCAGCACTGGCTACAGACTCGAGTCCTGAGGTGGGCGGTCCTGTGCCCAGGTTTCTTCCCCGATTAGGGGGTCTTCCCTCATGCCTATGTCTCCTGCTAATTCTGTCTCTCTCCGCTATCCCACCCAGGTTGGCGAGCCTGGTCCCACGGGTGTGGTAGGGGTGCCTGGGCCGATCTGTTGGAGCTGCGGGGATCCAGGGCATTTCCATGACCATTGTCCAGTAATGGAGGTGGGCACTCTGGTCCGGATTCCCGATGCTCCACAGGCCGGGTGAAGGTGTGGTTTATGCACGGGGATATTCACACGTATCTGGTGGTTTCCATTGATATACTATTCAGGGATAGAAAACATAGAGTGGAGGCCGTGGTTAATTCCCGCCTCACCCATCTGCTGATTTTGGGGAGGAATTTGCCTGATTTTAAGAATTTATTAGGGGAAATATGTGCGGATGGGTCCTATGAAGTAATGCCCCTGTGTGTGCGATGCTATGGCTGGAGAGGCGGTGCCAGGGATGTCTATGTCTGCTCTACATCAAAGTGATGCAGAGGAGGGTGTCCCTGCCCTCAGGGAGTTCCCTGAAGGGGATTTCCCTCTAGAGCAGTTACGTGACGAGTCCCTCAAGTGAGAGTAATCAATGGTCAACAACTCCAGCCTAACATCACGCTCGCCTACCCATATTTTTCAATTATTAAAGATCGGTTGTATTAAGTGACGCAGGACACTCAAACAAAAGAGAATACAACCCAGGTATTAGTCCCGAAGAGCCGTCGGGAAGCTCTCTTCCAGGCGGCTCACCATAATCCAATGGCAGACCATTTAGGACAGGAAAAAACGCTCAACCTAATAATGGCCCGTTTTTAGTTTTTTTGGCCAGGCATTTACGGGGACATTCGCAGGTGGTGTGCGGCATGCCGTGAATGTCAGTTGGCGAATCCATCGGCCACCCCAAAAGCGCCCTTGCACCCTCTACCACTAATCGAGGTACCCTATGAAAGAATTGGTAAGAATCTCGCTGGGCCATTAGAACGGACTACACGCGGGCATCACTTTGCATTAGTTCTGGTGGAATATGCCCTATCCGGAAGCAGTGCCCCTGTGCAACATCTCAGCACGTAGTGTTGTGGAAGCACTCTTCAGAATAATCTCTCGAGTAGGGATTCCAAAAGAAATCCTCACTGATCAAGGCACTACATTTATGTCACGAATACTACGTGAACTCTACGTATTATTACATTTTAAATCGATTCGCACAAGTGTTTACCACCTACAAACAAACGGGTTGGTGGAACGATTGAATAAAACCCTGATAAATCTAATTCGTAAGTTCGTACACAATGATGCTAGAAATTGGGATGAATGGCTCGAACCCCTGTTTTTTGCCGTTCGAGAGGTCCCAAAGCCTACACAGGGTTTTCCCCATTCGAGCTTGGGAGGAGAGACCTTCAAACAGCAAAAATGAAATTCAGTACGTTCTTGATCTTAGAGAAAAACTCCACACTTTGGGTCAACTAACACAGGGGAATTTGCTCCAAGCTCAGAAACGTCAAAGCCGACTGCATGACAGGGGCACTCGACTATGGGAATTTGCACCATAGTCTTGTATTACAGCCCACATCAAGCTCTAAATTACTTGCCAAATGGCAAGGGCCATTTGAGGTCACACAGCGAGTCAGAGATCTCGATTATAAGGTTAAGCGAACAGATAGGGGCGGGGCACGTCAAGTTTACCACCTCAGTCTCCTAAAATCATGGAGATAGGCGGTCACTGTAGCCTTGGCGATGGTAGTCCCAGAGATGGCGGAGCTCGGGCCAGAGGTTACCCTCAAAAACCTAATCCATTCACCCTGGTCCAGTGTGGAGACCACCTCTCACCGTCACAGCTCACAGAGGTAGCGAAGTTGCAAGTGTAATTTGCAGATGTGTTCACGCCTCTCCCCAGCCACACAAACCTCATAGAGCAACACATCGAGACCACCCTGGGGTTGGTGGTTCGTAGCCACCCCTATCGCCTTCCTGAACACAAAAAAGATTGTTCAGGAAGAATTAGAGGCGATGCTCGACATGGGCGTAATAGAAGAGTCGCACAGCGATTGGGCAGCCCAGTGGTTCTGGTACCTAAGAGCAACGGGACGGTCATATTTTTACATATTTTAAAGTACACAGTTGGATCAGTGCCCTTAAAGTTTTATTGCCCATTTAGTGCCCATTATTTATTTTCCAAACCATTTTCAAAATATTCTTGGTGTTGTTGCTGAATGTATGGTAGCCAGTGGAGTGAAATCAAGAGTGGTGTGACGTGAGCCCTCTTTGGCTGATTGAAGACCATATGCGCTGCAGCCTACCTTCTCTCTGGAGTGTCCCTGTGATGTAGTTAATAACAGTATTTTGATATTGTAATGTGGGAGAAAAACATTTTTTGATAACCTGATGGATTCCTAAGTAAAAAAGGATATTCAATGAGAAAAAATTAAGGGAGGGACTTTATCCATCGGGATCATGAAAAGTAGATGTTACATACCTGAATGGAGCCAAGTGGTTGGAGGGGTTTAAATAGAAAGAGGGATTTGTGACACCCCCCAAAACGGAACAGTTTCAGAGACAGAGCAATCTATTATAATTTCATAAAAAATAATGAAAAGATTTTTGTTTTATTTGGAAACAACGTGCACCAATGCATTTTGCGTAATAAGACCAGAAATGTTTACTAGGAACGTAAATAATTTTTATTTCATGCTGACTTTATACTTTTATTTTATTTGTTTGCCTGAAAACAGGCATAATGTATTGTCATACAAATATCATTATTGTATATGAAGATACTGAGGCATAGCACAAAACTGATAGTGTGAGGACAGGATTAAGGACATGCAATCTCAAAACCAATACATACAGTTGAGTCTACTTCTACTTGTGAGGAACATCTGTACTGGCACTATTTTGCACCAGTGACTAGTGGTTCAATACGTAAGGGATAATGTATTGTCAGCCTGTTGTTATCACACAATAAACCCTGAAAGGGTGATCAGGACCCTGACGCTTGGAGGAGGGGTCTTGTATCACCCTGAAGGGGTTTTGTTTTGTGATAACCATCTGACTGTACATTATCCTGCTTATTATATGGCTACTAACCAAATCAATAAATACATGGACATAAAATATTGATTTGCATTGAAATTATGGAATTTGAGAAGAAAGAAATAGCTGAGCAGCTAAACTCAATCTCCAGTGTGCATCAGAGAAGTCTGACTCCTCATTATTCAGCCTAATAAAAGACTACTTGCCAAACAAACAAAAAAAAAATGGACATGAAACATAGATTTGCATTGAAATTGTAATTATGTGAGAAGAAATAAATGGCTGAATAGCTGAAATCAGTATCCAGTTTACGCCGTTCTGTTGGTGTTTATTTTGTTACTAATGAACATCTTACTGTTGACTATGCATCTTATACGAAGACTACTTGCCACATAAATAAATGCACATGAAATATTGATTCGTGTTAAAATTATTTTATAAGCTTACTTGTCGAGTGCTACATGAAGCAGGAGAGACCACTCGCAGACCCCGGATGAGTGGTTTGATACGTGGAGCTGTGATTGTTACAGAGCAATTACAGACCGCAAGATGGCGCCATTGACCAATCAGAATCGTGTATTCCAGGCCGAAGTGTAAATTTGTTTATATCGTTAACTAACCTGAGAAAAGAAAAGGAAATAGGATTGCCAAATTGTGATTACATCTGACAAAAAACCAATTATTGTGCTCAGAGAAAACATTGGAAGCCTAATCTTGGAAAATATCCAGTTTTGTTTTGAATTAGAGCCCAGAGCCCTATACCATGAAGCCAGTTTCGGTGGCTATCCAGGTATGTTTTAGTTTAGTTTGCATCAACCCTGGGTTCCCTATCTGTCACTCACTCGACGTTGTGTCGATGTAGTGACACTAGGGGTCAATTTTGGGAGCCCGAGACACCTCTGGTCTTTGATAAAAGGCCAATGAAAATTGGCGAGTGGTATTTGGATGCCACTCATTTGGATGCCACTCATTCAGATTTTCTCTTCGGAGCCGAACGGTCGATGTTTACTGAACTGACTGTTCATACACCTCTGCTGGATCTGTCGGTGCATTTCAGCTGCTTCTCCCTCCACTGCACTGGTTCACTGCAGAGAACGCCCCTGGGCGCTTCGGCAGAAAAAAGAGAGTATATTTTTCTGAAAGAGTACAGTGCATCCGGAAAGTATTCACAGCGCTTCACTTTTTCCACATTTTGTTATGTCACAGCCTTATTCCAAAATTGATTAAATTCATTATTTTCCTCAAAATTCTACAAACAATACCCCATTATGACAATGTGAAAGAAGTTTGTTTGAAATCTTTGCAAATTTATTAAAAATAAAAAATGAAAAAAATCACATGTACATAAGTATTCACAGCCTTTGCCATGACACTCAAAATTGAGCTCAGGTGCATCCTGTTTCCACTGATCATCCTTGAGATGTTTCTACAACTTGATTGGAGTCCACCTGTGGTAAATTCAGTTGATTGGACATGATTTAGAAAGGCACACACCTGTCTATATAAGGTCCCACAGTTAACAGTGCATGTCAGAGCACAAACCAAGCCATGAAGTCCAAGGAATTGTCTGTAGACCTCCGAGACTGGATTGTATCAAGGCACAGATCTGGGGAAGGGTTCAGAAAAATTTCTGCAGCATTGAAGGTCCTAATGAGCACAGTGGCCTCCATCATCTGTAAATGGAAGAAGTTTGGAACCACCAGGACTCTTCCTAGAGCTGGCCGCCTGGCCAAACTGAGCGATCTGGGGAGAAGGGCCTTAGTCAGGGAGGTGACCAAGAACCCGATGGTCACTCTGACAGAGCTCCAGCATTTCTCTGTGGAGAGAGAAGAACCTTCCAGAAGAACAACCATCTCTGCAGCACTCCACCAATCAGGCCTGTATGGTAGAGTGGCCAGACGGAAGCCACTCCTCAGTAAAAGGCAAACGACACCCCACCTGGAGTTTGCCAAAAGTCACCTGAAGGACTCTCAGACCTTGAGAAACAAAGATTGAATGCTTTGGCCTGAATGGCAAGCATCATGTCTGGAGGAAACCAGGCACCACTCATCACCTGGCCAATACCATCCCTACAGTGAAGCATGGTGGTGGCAGCATCATGCTGTGGGGATGTTTTTCAGCGGCAGGAACTGGGAGACTAGTCAGGATCGAGGGAAAGATGAATGCAGCAATGTACAGAGACATCCTTGATGAAAACCTGCTCCAGAGCGCTCTGGACCTCAGACTGGGGCGAAGGTTTATTTTCCAACAGGACAACAACCCTAAGCACACAGCCAAGATAACAATGGAGTGGCAACAGGACAACTCCGTGAATGTCCTTGAGTGGCCCAGCCAGAGCCCAGACTTGAACCCGATTGAACATCTCTGGAGAGATCTGAAAATGGCTGTGCACCGACGCTCCCCTTCCAACCTGATGGAGCTTGAGAGGTCCTGCAAAGAAGAATGAGAGAAACTGCCCAAAAATAGGCGTGCCAAGCTTGTAGCATCATACTCAAAAAGACTTGAGGCTGTAATTGGTGCCAAAGGTGCTTCAACAAAGTATTGAGCAAAGGCTGTGAATACTTATGTACATGTGATTTTTTTTTTCATTTTTTTTTTTTTTATAAATTTGCAAAGATTTCAAACAAACTTCTTTCATGTTGTCATTATGGTGTATTGTTTGTAGAATTTTGAGGAAAATAATGAATTTAATCCATTTTGGAATAGGGCTGTAACATAACAAAATGTGGAAAAAGTGAAGCGCTGTAAATACTTTCCGGATGCACTGTATATTTCTCTAAATGAGTAGCACACATGGAACGTCCTTTTAAAGACTCATCTTTTTAAAGATGCCTTTCCGTTTGTGTGTTATTCCTGGTTGCGGTCGTTACTTCTCAACTTCAGACGGTCACGATCGCTGTCTTTCGTGTCTGGATGCGAACCACATGGAGATAGCTTTCGTGGATGGTTCATGTTCTCAGAACATGACCATGGCTTGCTTTCGTAAGTGGCTCCCCGTCTCTGTCCTTCTACCTACGGGTATGAGGCCAGCGCGGCTAGCACTGGGGGCGATTTGGAGACCCCAATGGGACCGTCTCCACCGGGTATCCCCCCGCGGACCTCCCATTCCCCAGCATGCTTGTCTGCCCCGATCGGGCTTCCAGATGAGTCCGCCGGCTCGTCTCATGGCGAGTTTGACCTCTTGTTTGGAGCCCGCAAAGCTGATGAGCTCTCGAGCACAGCATCGGAGAGCGGGCTCGTCCAGTCGGACGCAGAAGCCTCAGCTGGGCTCCCCACCTTGGGTGCGGTTTCCCAGTCACAGGCTGATGTGGAAATGACGGACATGCTTTCCCAGGCAGCCGCGTGCGTCGGGCTAGAGTGGAACCCTCCACTCTCCCCTGAACCCTCACGGCTCGATGATTGGTTCCTGGGCTCATGGCGCCGCTCAAAGCAGCCACGCCCTGCTCCAGTCCCTTTCTTCCATGAAGTGCATGAGGAGCTGCCAAGATCATGGGAGACACCTTTTACTGCCCGGTCCTGATCCTTCAGCTCCCCCGCCCTCACCACCCTCGATGGCGGGGCGGCCAGGGGCTATTCGGCGATTCTATGCCCGCAGAGCGCCGCCACCTGGCGCGGACGCCCAAAGCTCCCATCCAAGGCCTGTAGGTTCACGTCGTCCCTGACGGCCAAAGCCTACAGTACCGCTGGACAAGCCACCTGCACCCTGCACGCCATGGCTCTCCTGCATGTCCACCAAGCCAAGGCGCTAAAGGAACTGCATGAGGGTAGTTCCACCCCTCCGGGCGACAAAGGTCACAGCGCAGTCTCTCGGGCGGGCGATGTCTACCTTAGTGGTCCAGGAGCGCCACATTTGGCTCAACCTGGTTGAGATGGGTGAGGCCGACAAGACACGGTTCCTTGCTGCCCCCATTTCCCAGGTTGGCCTATTTGGCGACACCATCGAGGACTTTGCCCATCAGTTCTCGACGGTGAAGCAGCAGACGGAGGCTATCCGGCACATCCTGCCCTGGCGCGGCTCAAGATCCCGCACCCCGCCTGCTCATCGCCAAGGGCATCCCCTGCAGTGACTGCACCTGCTCCACCGCAGCCCGCCCCTTCGGCCAGGCCCGGCGTGGAGCCCACCGCAGAAAGCAGACGCCACCTGTCTCACGGCCGGCCGCCAAGAACCCTCGGAAGGCTTTGAAGCACCCCTGAAACGGGCGACCCAGGGACAACGAAACCCACCTTGGAGCTGGTAAGCAGACCACTCCATCCCCCAGTGGAGGGCCGGGCCGGGAGGAGAATCTTTTGTTGCTTTTTCATTTAATTTCACCGCATGACCAAGTGGCTGCGGTACCCAACAGTTCAGCAAAAGAGCGGTTTCCTCGTTCCCTGGGTCACGTACCCAGTGTGCACGGCCGTTATTATGACCACCGTCCACCTTTCCATCCTTGCAGGTTTGGCATTCCAGCGGCGGTCTCCCCGCCCCTGCGTGCCCAGCTGTGGCACAAATCCGCCCCCGATGTGACAGTCTCCACAGGCCACGAGGACAGGCCTCTTCCTCCCCCATCCCAGGCTGTTCCAGGGGTGGTCACAAGGAGCCAAGTAAGTGCTTCGATGTCCCTGAACTCAGCACAGCCACAGATTGTCCTTTTTGTCCCCCTCGCGTGGAGCTTGGATGCGTGGCTTGCGCTTTCCAATATATTGCGATGGCTGTTCCGGACCGTCTGACTCGGCTACGCGATTCAGTTTGCCAGGCGTCTGCCCAGGTTCAGCGGTATCTACTTCACCTTGGTGAAGGACGAAAACGCTGCTACCTTGCGCATGGAGATCGCTACCCTCCTATGGAAGGGTGCGATAGAATCTGTTCCTCCGGCCAAGATGAAGAAGTGGTTTTACAGCCCCTACTTCATCATACCGAAAAAAGGCGATGGGTTGCGGCCAAACTTGAACCTGCGAGTACTGAACCGGGCTTTACACAGACTCCCGTTCAAGATGCTGACGCAAAAACGCATTCTGGCGAGCATCCGGCATCAAGATTGGTTTGCGGCGGTAGACCTGAAGGACGCGTACTTCCACGTCTCGATTCTACCTCGACACGGTCCCTTCCTGCGTTTGCATTTGAGGGTCAGGCGTATCAGTACAAGGTCCTCCCTTTCGGCCTGTCCTTGTCCCCTCGGGTCTTCACGAAGGTCGCAGAGGCAGCCCTTGCCCTGTTAAGGGAAGTGGGCATTCTCAACTTTCAATGATTGGCTAATCCTAGCTCACTCTCAGGACATGTTGTGTGCACACAGGGACTTGGTGCTCTCACATCTCAGCCGATTAGGGCTTCGGGTCAACTGGGAAAAGAGCAAGCTCCTCCCGGTTCAGAGCATCTCTTTTCTCAGTTTGGAGTTGGACTCAGTCTCTTTGACAGTATGCCTCACGAATGAGTGCGCACAGTCGGTGCTGGCCTGTTTGAAGGCGTTCAAACAGAAAACAGCTGTTCCACTGAAACTCTTTCAGAGGCTCCTGGGGCATATGGCATCCTCAGCGGTGGCCCGCGACTGCATTGGCACATCAACTGCCTCGAGCTGTTGGCAATTCCGCTTGCCCTGCAGAGTTTCCGGCCGTTGATCCAGGGCAAGCACGTGTAAGTTCGGACAGACACCATGGCAATGGTAGCATATGTCAACCGCCAAGGCAGTCTGCGCTCTCGTAGTATGTCAAAACTCGCCCGCCGTCTCCTCCTCTGGAGTCAGCAGCACTTCATGTCGCTGCGAGCCACTCACATCCCGGGCGACCTCAACACTACAGCGGATATGCTGTCATGGCAGGTTACCCTCAGGGGAGAATGAAGACTCCACCCATTGATGGTCCAGCTGACTTGGAGTCGATTCGGACAGGCACAGGTAGACCTGATCGCCTCCCAAAAATCCTCCCACTGCCCGCTCTGGTACGCCCTGAACGAGACACCTCTCGGCATAGACGTGCTGGCACACAGCTGGCCTACGCAAATATGCGTTTCCTCCAGTGAGCCTACTTGCACAGACTCTGTGCAAGGTCAGGGAGGATGAGGAGCAGGTAGTTCTGGTAGCACCCTACTGGCCCACCCAGATGTGGTTCTCGGACCTCACGCTCCTCACGACAGCACCCCCCGGCGAATTCCCCTGAGGAAGGACCTTCTTTCTCAGGGACGGGGCACCATCTGGCACCCACGACCAGACCTCTGGAATCTCCATGTCTGGCCCCTGGACGGGACGTGGAAGACCTAAGCAGTCAACCACCCGTGGTAGACACGATCACTCCAGCTAGGGCCCCCTCTACGAGGTGCCTGTATGTCTTTAAGTGGCGCCTGTTCGCTAAGTGGTGTTCTTCCCGACGGGAAGACCCCAGAAATGTGCAGTCAGATCGGTGCTTTCCTTCCTGCAGGAGAGGTGGGAAGGGCGGCTGTCCCCTTCCACCTCAAAGGTGTACGTTGCTGCTGTAGCAGCACACCACGACACAGTGGACAGTAAGTCCTTAGGGAAGCACGACCTGATCATCAGGTTCCTGAGAGGCGCCAGGAGGCTGAATCCCTCCAGACCGCACCTCGTTCCCACATGGGACCTCTCCCCTTTTGAGCCTTTGCAGTCAGCTGAGTTTAAGGCACTCTCTTTGAAGACTGCCCTCCTGACTGCGCTCACTTCCATCAAGAGGGTAGGAGACCTGCAAGCATTCTCTGTCAGCGAAATGTGCCTGGAGTTTGGTCCGGGTTACTCTCACGTGATCCTGATACCCTGACCAGGCTATATGCCCAAGGTTCCCACGACCCCTTTTAGGGACCAGGTGGTGAACCTACAAGCACTGCCCCAGGAGGAGGCAGACCCAGCCCTGTCATTGCTGTGTCCGGTGTGCGCTTTACGCATCTATTAGGATCGTACGCAGAGCTTTAGGATCTCTGAGCAGCTCTTTGTCTGCTTTGGTGCACAGCGGAAAGGAAGCAATGTCACCAAGCAGAGGATCGCCCACTGGCTCATTGACGCCATAGCTATGGCATATCACGCCCAGGACATACCATCCCCGGTAGGGCTACAAGCCCATTCTACCAGGGGTATAGCGGACTCCTGGGCTCTGGCCAGGGGTGCCTCTCTAACAGACATTTGCAGAGCAGCAGGCTGGGCAACACCCAACACCTTTGCAAGGTTCTACAACCTCCAGGTGGAACAGGTTTCATCCCAGGTAGTGGCACGCAATACAAGCGGATAATCCCGGGATAGCCGGCCGGGTGTATCGCTTACACATAGCGCCTTTCACCTCCTCTGAGCTGAAGATGTGCGCCATTAATATCCAGTATTGTTCACAAACTATGTTCCCACAGGGCTCGGACTTCCTCCGAGCCCTGTGGCAGTCGAGTGTTCGGAGAGACTCGCTGCCGGCCCAGTACACGTGCTAACTAAGAGCCCTGTTCTGGGGTAGGTGCTCCGCATGTGGCGGTTCCCTGTAAGGTAACCCCATGCGATGTATTTCTTCCGCTAATTCGTTTCCCTGTTGGCAAACTGCGTCTTCCTTGAGCAGAGCCCCCTCTGTCACACTCTCCATGTTTGGAGTAACTCCTCCCCCGTTGTGTAGGACGGCGAGGTGTGGTCTCCCTGGGCGAGGTGTGGTCTCCCTGGTGTCCTCCTCTTGGGAGGGGCACCCCCCAACTAGACCTGGTGGCCCAGTCGGATAATCCCCCTTCTTTTTTAGGGAGTGGAAAAAAAGAAGGGGAAAAGAGGCCACGACTGGGTTAGCCTGTCTCTATCTTTTGGGTAGTCAACTTGTCCCCAAAGGGCTGTTCGACACTCATAACTATGTTGGGGGAGGTTACGTGTTGGCCTGGTGCGCTGGCTACGAGGCATACAGTGGTCTGTCCATCACACACCGCCAGTTCACGTAACACAGTTCAGCCAGTTGCGGCATTCTGTATAGGGACCCCTAGTGTCACTACATCGACACAACGTTGAGTGAGTGACAGATAGGGAACGTCCTGGTTACTTGCGTAACCTCCATTCCCTGATGGAGGGAATGAGACGTTGTGTCCCTCTTGCCACAACGCTGAACTACCCGCTGAAATGGCCGGACCTTGTCTCGGCTCCTCAGCATAAAACCTGAATGAGTGGTTGCATACCAGCTCCTTTTATACCCGTATGTCCGGGGGAGTGGCAGGCAAATACCACTCGCCAATTTTCATTGGCCTTTTAGCAAAGACCAGAGGTGTCTCGGGCTTCCAAGAGTGACCTCTAGTGTCACTACATCGACACAACGTCTCATTCCCTCCATCAGGGAACGGAGGTTACGCAAATAACCAGGATGATTTTTTGTCCATTAAAGATGATCCGTTGCATCTTAGCTGCTTTCTGTAGAATCTTCTCTAACTCATGGGCTTAATGTAGCCTGAGAATGAAAGCTCTTGAAGGCTCGTCGTCCCCAGGACAATTCCACTGCGCGCGGTGGGCGCCATCGACAAGAGGGGGCTTCTCCAGTAATAATACCTCCAACAAAAGATGCGCTGTTTTTTTTTGTTTTTTTTTTTTTTTGCCGGATTTCGGCCCTTCTTTGACATGAAGTATCCAGAGATTCTGTCTGCTGCTGTGGCCTTCAAAATTGGTACACTTGTCTGTAAGCTGATTTAAGCACAATTTTAAGGCGCCCAACCTCATTCTCCAGCCTCGTAACCGTATCTGAAGATGAGGAAGCGTTGCTTTCCAAATTAGCTAATTTGGATGCATGGTCGTCCATGGTGATCTTTACAGCCGAAATAGCTACACTGGCTTCGTTTTTAAAAGCTGTCAGCTCTCCTCTAATAGAGGCAGCGAGCTGTTCGATCCTTGCATCTATTATTTCCCAAATCCTTGTTTTAAGTGAACACAGTTCTGTGTGAAGCAACGCAATTGCGCTGAGCACAGTCTTGTTTCTTGGATCTTGTGTGCTGTCCTCAGGGACATCTTCCACAGGCAAGTCCGAGGCGGCCATGGCCTGTTCAGTTGCTTGACGCGGTCTACTTGACATGTTTAAGTTTGAATGATTATAACAAAAAGTGTCGACCAACCGGTTATTATAAAAGGAACTGTAATACTTGTGGTTATTATTGACCTTTAAGGATCGTTCCGAGGTACTTTTTGTTTGTGGAGCTACCGCAACTCGCACCTTAATCGCACATGGCGGAACCGGAAGTCATGATCATTGTTTTAATATAAAGTGTGTGAGATGTGTTAGTTATTAGTTAGTAATGATATTGGGCTCTATTTTTGTGAGTGTGCAGCGCAACACACTATGACCATGTGAAACAATTTATCACATTTTCATGAGAGCGCTAAATCTAAGCGCAATTTTCGTGCTGGCCCAGAGCACAAATGGGCCTGGTTCGGAGTGTTTGCACCTCTGTGGGTGTAGGTGTACAAACTGTGGGTATATTGTATGTAATTGAAGTGGCACAAAGCGCAATTTTCTATTTTCTTAAGAATTTGGTCATTGTGCTAAGACATTCCAGTACCACCTCTTAAATTAAAAATTCAGTTCCTGCATTTGCAGTTTGGAGATTTCCCCAGCAGGTGGTTATAAAGTTCATGTCCAAATTCTGAAAGTACAGAACATCAAATGAAATGTTTTTACACTTTGTTATTTTGATTTGAAAATCAAAAATATTTTTGGTTACATTTTTTCGTGTTTCAATAAATGATTTACATTTTTCAAAATCAATGTCGACCGATAGTGTTCCGATACAATCACTGTTACTAGCCATGATTTGTGTGTCAGTAGATGAAAATGATTGTTAAATTACAGAGAATGTAAGTATTATTAGAGCCTACATCCATAGCATGAACTACATTTTCCATGTGTATAAAAGGAAGGTGTCCCATTTAACAAGGACCCTCAAAATTATGTTAATCCATATTTCTATTCTTCCAATTCATTGCATACAGTCCATTTACTCTACCAACTTCTGATGAATGTACTGTCTTTGTTTATATTGCTGGTGATTGACAAGGAAATGGACTGTATAATAGGACGGAGACAGTGCTGGAGAAGAACCTCCATTGACCCGATTATCGCCTTGTGCCGGCGATTTCGCCAAACTACACTTAGCGCACGCATACACGAAAATACCAAAACTTTGACTTTGCACTTACAAGTTAAACCTCTGGGGTTGACGGATGCGCCGACGCGTCCTGCTGGATTTTTTCCTCGTAACAGCGGAAACAACTTAAAATACTCTGTCATTTTTGGGCATACAGATAAGTGTAAGACATCATTAGAGACTATAAAGGGTCTACTTTTATTTGTGTACACTCACAATAACAACAAAACCTTGTGCTTTCAGCCGTCTCTGTCTCCGCGAGCATCTTTCTGAAACACGTCACAAAAATGAACTGAAACTCCACGAATACTTATCAGACAAACACGAAACATATGTCTAAAGAAAGCTTAAAATGTCTACTTTTAAATAAAACAATTCAAATTTAATACAAATATTCTCCTGCAATGTAATCTGTATGAAACAAAGCAATGTACAGTTTCTCCGGGCTCAGCTAATTATCGCTAATGTGATCACACCCACCAGCATAGTGTGCTATTCATACGGTAATGTGCTGAGGCGATCAATGCAATGTGCTGAGGTGATCAAATGTGCTGAGGTGATCAAAGGTAAACACCCCCAACAGTGCCATAAAAAGTATCAAGTTCATTCACTTTTCTGCGCGTTTGGAAGATGGCACGCTACACAGGTGAGGAAGCTCCTGGATAGTGACGAAGAGTTCACATTTTCTTTATAAGAGGAGCAGGAATCCGACGATGAACGTTTGCATTTTGAAGAGTGACTTGATCCAGCTGAGGATACAATTTCGGATAAGTCATTTAGTTTTACGTACATTAGTTGACATGCTATTTTATATAAACATGGACATATTTTACTAGTTGGACTATTTCCAGACTTGCCAGCCAGGATTCAGAGTATTGAAATTTGAAATTTGTCCTAATAGGTAAGTTTTAGTTACATTTAAATGTTGTTTCAGCTAAAGCAGGTATTTAAATTGTATGCTGTATGATATAAATATGTTATGTAATATGATATAAAAATA
The DNA here is from genome assembly GCF_019703515.2 of Myxocyprinus asiaticus. Classification (NCBI taxonomy): domain Eukaryota; kingdom Metazoa; phylum Chordata; class Actinopteri; order Cypriniformes; family Catostomidae; genus Myxocyprinus; species Myxocyprinus asiaticus. The sequence continues at coordinate 60,690,928 of NC_059345.1, read as the reverse complement.
ATATGATTGTTTAGATTATATTTTAACTAGTGTTTATGCTGCCTCATTATCATCAACGAAGCTTGTGCTCACAAATGTCTGTTCAGGTGTAAATGTGTAAAATGTGCTGTAAATATGCCCATATTAGAAAATCAGCATATTAGAATGATTTCTGAAGGATCATGTGACACTGAAGACTGCAGTAATGATGCTGAAAATTCAGCTTTGATCACAGGAATAAATTGCATTTTACAATATATTCAAATATAAAACAGTTATTTTAAATTGTAAAAATATTTCACAATATCACTGTTTCTGCTGTATTTTGGATCAAATAAATGCAGCCTTAGTGAGCAGAAGAGACTTCTTTTAAAAACATTAAAAAATCTTACAGATCTAAAACTTTTAAACGGTAGTGTAGGTCTAAAGTTTTTAAGTAAAGTCTTTATGTAAAGAAAATGTATAGTCAGATTACTTCTTTTAACTTAAACTTGATTTTGTGAATAAGATACAAACAATACATTCAATCATTAAGTCTCCTCACATTCATTCTCTCTCAGGGGAGGGGTCTTTGTCTCCTCAGGTGTGAATCACATCAATATTCATGATCATCTACGCCTCCTCGCATATGGCCTTTCTAACACTAAAAGTGTCTTACAAAAGTTAAATGACTATATTGTTTTGTATGAATGAGTGATCAGGATGGTTTTCACATCATTTTGTAGCAAAAACTCTAGGCTACAAGATTCAGTTCTCAAAAGTCTTGTGAACAAACGTTTAGTATGTGTTATATGGCCTTATTTCAGTGACTTAAAAACCATGCATAAATGTTATTTTCTCAAAAATACAAACATGTACATACATGTTGTTCACATATTATTGTAGCCCAGTTTGTGCTGAATACAGTGTTATCAGACTTTAGCCATTAATATGTTTTTAAGCAACTGAAAAAAGCACAAATGTCAAGGCATGTCAAAACTTCTCCAGGGCCCAAAACACCCTCAGACCCCAGAGAGTTAAGTAAATTGTGCTTGGAGGAAAAGAAACAAAGAGGAGACATTGGTAGATGGGAGAGAGAGACGCGTGAAGCTGTCTGTGTGGATCTGCGTGTCAGAAGTGCGGGTGCTGAAATGCAGCGCATATGTTGAATGTACGGCTGAAAAATCTTATTGTGGAGCGCTGAAAAGTCTTCTAAAATAAATGTCTGTGTGTTTGTCAACTCGGTCCCAGCTTTCTCCTTTCCTTAACTGTTACATTATCCCAACTTTAAGATGTTATTAATGATGATTTTTAAGAAAGATTGTTCTTAAGAAAAAAAAATTTCAGGAAAACAAAATATGCTTAACCTTTTTCTTCAGTTAGGAATTAAGAAGAAAATGGTAGTTAAGAAAAATGTTCTTAAGAACATTTTGCGAATCCAGCCACAGGTCCCTTTTTTTTTTCTTGAGTAACACTGCAACTGGTTCACCCTTAGAACAGAGTACTGTCATTTGAAAAACAAATGATACATTTCTGATCAGAACATACCAAAATGAAAAACATTTAAGACACCATGGCATTACTAGCTTGGTACCATCATTGTACCATGGTTCTGCCACATGGCTGCTGTAATGTCCTAAAAATTTATCACAGAATATAATAAAATTAAATGTGAAAGGAAACAAAGTGAAAGTATGTAGAAAGTGTCAGTTCTATAAAGAGGATGATGAGGTCAGAGTGGAAGCGGCAGAGATGACATGATAAAGTGACAAAGCAGAGATGAGAGTAATTGAAATGAGTAATGAGGCAAGAAATCTATTAGCACTGTGAAGCACTGTTGTGTTAATGAATGATTATAATATTCAGATTTCATGATATTTTCATGATGCTTAAAGGTACTTCAAAACATACAATAATGTCAGAAACATGACATTACCACGTACCATGTCTAAAAACATTGTAATACCATGGTACTTTTTGTGAGAAAGAAAATAGAATAGGCTATTATTTGTGATTTAAAAGAAATAATGGAAAAAAATTGGTTCCCCTTTCAAGAAGGTAACTTCGACGCTGCGTAAATAGCTGACACTATAGGGGACTCCTCTTGTGGATGCCATACCTTGAAACCCTATACCATCATGGAAATTTGATTGGCTGGTGATGCTTGACACTCTGCCCCATGCTCACATACCTTGGGAATATAAGGCGGCGCCAGCGTCACATCCCCACATCACGTGTATATTTATCATGCCTCTGGAATCTTACAAATGCTTCAGCTGTTCTGATCTGCTCCTGGTCAGCAAGACGATCTTCTCCCTGTGCTCTACAGCAGAAGATGCTGTGGGGCGAAACATTGGGATTGTGAACTGCTGAAGCCACTCAGCTTCACTTCCGTGTTTTCACACTCCCCTGTCCTCCCACTAACGCTCCTCTGCGGCTCCCGAGGGATCATGTGAGTGAGACATGAGAGCATGGACACTTTAGGAGGTTGTTCGCCAGCTCAAGCCTTGTGTGCCTAATTTTTCCTCCATATTAAATGACTTTGTCTAAACGTGAAGATATGTGCCCTACAGTTGACGTGCATGATACGATCACGTTCAGCAGAGATGAAAGGGATGCTCGCTGGGCTCTCATTAGTGAAACATGTATGCGCTCAGGTGAGATGCTTGATGTTTATTTCCCCCCGAGGGTGGGAAACTGGAAGAAGTGTCAGCAGCTGCCTTTGCAGTGCTTATTAAAAGCACTCTTCCACAAATTGACATTCTGGTCCCCAAGATTTCTGCCCCTCTTTGGAGACTGTGCTGATACTTGTTTCAGTCAAACGTATTGGGGACCTTCAGGCCCTTTCTGTCAATAACTCTTATGTAGAGTTTGGACCGGGTCTGTCAAAGGCCATTCTTAAGCCCAGGAAAGGTTATGTGCCCAAGTGCTGGCAACCCCCTAAGAGCTCAGGTTGTTTCCCTACAAACTTTCTCTCCTCCTCCTTTGAGTCAGACGTGGCTAAGAGATTTCACATGCTTTACCCAGTAAGGGCTTTGAGCATATATATTGATCGAATGAGTCAATTCATATCTCTCTCTCTCTCTCTCTCTCTCTCTCTCTCTATATATATATGTATGTATGTATATATGTATATATACACTATCGGTCAAAAGTTTTGAAACACTCATTCTTTATTATAATTTTTTTCTTCACATTTTAGAACAATAGTAAAGTCATCAAAACTATGGAATAACATAAATGGAACTATGGGAATTATGTTGTGACTAAACAAAATCCAAAATAAATCAAAACTGTGTTATAATTTAGCATCTTCAAAGTAGTCACCTGTAGGGCTTTACTGGTTGTTTAGATCAGTGTTACTATCAGAAATAATTAATAATTATTTCTGTAGTTATTAATTAATATTTAAATTAATTAATTGGATCTAACTCATTAAAACCTCATATGGGACTCCAGTAAATGTAGTGTGCTATGTTTAGGAGCAAGTTTGGTTATTAGCAATAATTAATAATTATCAAAGATAATTATTAATTATTAAAATCAATAGAACATCGATGAGAATCAATATTAGCTTTTTTAATCCTTTAAAATCAACAATTATCAAAGATAATCGTTAATTGTTAACATCGATGAAACATTAATTAAAATTAACACTAGCTTATTGATCATTCAAATTCAATCAAAGATAATTATCAATTATCAAAAATCAATAGAATATTAATAAGGATTAACATTGACGGGGCACCACCCTGGAATCAGGGACTAATAACCGAATAGTAAAACAGTCTCAATATTAGATTGTTTTCTTAGGAAAATCGACATCCGAAGAATATCGATTTTCGGGAAAAAAAAACAATGAATGAAGGTCTGAATCCGAGCACTGACATCCCGTCAGCATGACACAGGCGTATGCAAAACAAACCAAAACACTTCTCTTTGTAACATAAACAAAGTGTGCCAGAATGTTTGTGAGGGGTCGCGTGCCTGCGTGTGTGTGTGTGTGTGTGTGTGTTTTTGGTTAGTACAAGAGAGAGAGAGAAGTGACAGCCCTAAGCTGATTTCGCGGTCGTGAGAGAGAAAACAGCTGTTTAGTTCATCGCACAGAGATGCGGTGGATGGCTCGTAAACAGTCCCGCATACTTTGACTATTTAGTGGATGAACTCAGTTGCTGTCTCACCCGCGATGACGAAATTGCACAACAATCCAATTTGGTTGGACCACAATACAGCAAAACAAATTCGTGATAATTAATACCCTGAGTATTAATAATGAGCGGACATGGCGGTCCGTAAACTGTACAAGCAAAAACCTTGATACACAAGAATAACACACTATAATATTCTATCTCTGCCCAGACGTAAACCTCTTACTTGAATCGCATGAGGACACAGGTAGAATGTGTGTTCATCCATCCTTTAACTCAGACTCGGTTCCTCGAGGCTTGGGTGATGACGGGAGGCCGTTTCCTCGCTATGTCGGCGGGCGGTACGGCTGCTGATTCTCGGCGGGCTGGCGGAGAAATTAGTGACGTCGACTTGATTGAAGATGGAAGAGAAATTTTTTATCTCTTCACTTCTGCAGGCACACGGATGAAGATGCGGATTGCTTGGCGGTCTCCTTCGGGTCCGTTAGAGTGTTCGGTGGAACACAGAGTAATCTCAACTTGTCCAGCGAGATGGAGATTGTATGGCCACAGTTTCAAGTCAGACGTTACTTCCTTGTGCCACGAGGCTGCACCTGAGAGCAGCGATGAGCTGCATCTACACAAAGTTGCTGGAAGCAAATCCCGGAAGCATTTCAGAGGTATTTCTACTCCTGATGATGTCATGGTTGAGGTGCGTTCTGTCGTGTGCCTCATCCAATAGGAGTTGAGAGTTCAATCCTTTAGTGAGCAAGGCTTCATGGGATTTGTAGTCTGTTTTGGACTCCCTTTGTTTGATTTTGGCGCGGTTTTTATCAGTAAGATTTATGACTTATGTGGGCCTGAGTTAGGTTTTACGACTGTGTTAGGCCTGCCTTTGTCTTCTATCTGAATACATGAGGCCCAACAATAACCCCATATGACTTTCTTTATTTTTCTTTACACAAAGGGAGATATTGTGGAGAAAAAAATTGCTCAGTGATGTCTTGCAATGGTAGTTTATTCTGACATTTCTTCAAGCTTCAATAAGGACACAAAAATATAATTCTGAAGTCTAATAAATAATTGTATGCAAACCATGTCTTGTTCTGAAGGCATAATGGTAAGTTTTTGGTGAGAAACAAACCAAAATCTTATGTATTAGTGAAAATGCTAACTGACCATTGCTGTCCTCTGTGCGCTGACTTCAACCAGACAAAAAGTGATATTAACAACAGACAACACAACTGCACACAAACCAGATATCAGAAATTACAAAACATGTCTGAAGAGTTTGAAGTTGACGAAAAGATGCATTTCTATGCCCAGCCCTATTTGTTTGAACTGGAGTATTCGGAAATCAAATAGAGATGGAGCAGGTTCATGCAGCCACACATACACACTTCAGAAATCAGACAGAGTACAGGAGACTGCAGTCTTTTAGAGGTTTTGGATGTTTCACTTACCGAAAATGAACTGCAAGAATGGGGAAGAAAGGCGAAGGCGCCGGTATGTGTCCCGTATTCTCCATGTTGGACCGGTGTGTATTTGTGACAGACCTCCAAGTGAAGAGAGGGAGTCCTCAGTGAAACATTCTATAGGTAACACATGTTGGACACGGTGTGACTGTGGCTGCCTTCAACCTCCTACATATCTCTGTTTGACTTCCAAGTACTCCGGTTCAAATAAATAAGGCTGGGCATAGAATTTGATCTATTCTTCAACTTCAAACTCTTAAGATATGTTTTGTAAGTTCTATTCTCTGGTTTGTGTGTAACTGTGCTGTGTTTTATGTTGTTAATATCACTTGTGGTACGGTTGAAGCAAAACAAAGTGGTTTCTCGCTTGAACGCCCCATCTTGTGAGGAGGGGGCAGTGTAACTGTTGCTCTCGTGCACTCTCATCAATGCGCACAGGATAGCAATGGATTATAACTAAATAACACATTCGATTTTGGTTTGTTTCTCACTGAACCTTATTGAATGCTGTCAGAACAAGGCATGTGTCGCTTACAATAATTTATTAGAATTTTACTTTTGCATCTTTTATGAAGCTTGAAGAGGTAGTCACCATAAACTGCCATTGTATGACATCACTGAGAATTGTTTCTCACAATTTCTTCTTTTGTGTGACAGTTTTTCCTCAATCGCTTTAACTCAATTCTCGAATGAGAATTATTTTTTTCAAAACAATAAGTTCAAATCTCTGAACAATTAGTTTCTTGTTCATACCAGATTTGAATTTCTTATTAATTTAAGCAAATTTTACGTGCTTTGGCACATGTGTGCAAAAGAGTAAGTACAATTGTCTACAATTTGCACAATAACTAAATGCACATGGCTTGCTGATCAAAACTGTTGAGTTGATTCTCAGTGAAATTGTCATACTCTTCACAACTTCTAAACATTCTCATCGTGTGGCCCATCACATGCAAAATGATCCATTCAATTATAAAAATCTGTCAGACATACATGTATATTCCATAAATATCTATGATATGGAAAGTTTGTGATGCCTGCTAAATCTCTGGCCAGACAAACAAGAGCAACAGGATGTCCACCAAGAAGATGGGTACTTGTAGTGTTACGTACTGTGTGGAAGTACAATTTATTGTTTTTTACAGAATTACCGCAGGTTATTTAATTGTTGCTGGGGTTTTTTTGTGGTTATTTTTTGTAATTTTGTGGCAATTTTCTGTTCACTATATATGACTTTACATGTAAGAAATGTGTAAAAATGTACATGCAATGTGAATTTTCTATTTACATGTAACACATATGCACATACATACAAATGTGCATATCATTTTACTGTGTAATACAGTATTGTACAGTATTGACTTTTCACAGTAAATTTTTAACTACTGTTGAAATCGGTATCTAAAAAGCTCAGTGTGATACACAATAGCATTCAGCTAGACAAAACTGACATTCTTGTATAGTACAGTAAGCAGTCCGTGTCAACAAAAAAGTAGAACAAAAATGAAATTTGTATATAACAAACATTTCCAGGGTTGACTGCCATGGTTAGAAAAAACATCTAAACATTCACATTGTGTAAACACACAATGACAAAAAAACTTTTAATTTTGGTGGCATTGGCTAATTTACTGACACAATAACTAGGTTTTGAAGCATGAATTAAATGTTTTGGATGAGTTACTACATTTTGCAGACATACAATAGAGTTGTGATGTCCCATAAGACAGTTGTGACAATTGCACTTACAGTTTAGAGAATGTTAAGACTGTTTAAAAAAATGAGCAAAGCGATTGAGAAAAACTCTAAGACAAAGAAAGAATACAGCTGTAATGAAGTAGTTGAAACACTGTGAATATTTTCCTTCTAGTGCAGCTTTCATTTTCAGTATGTCACATTAGCATTTTTTCTCTCTGTGGAAAATGTAAAGAACATAGTCCACATTGATGAGAAATTATTAGAGAATATCAGTTTTGGGGGTATTTGTTTTACCCTTTCATTGAGAATAAATCATTATTTTTGAATGACCATGATAGGAAACTTGTTTTGTCTACCTAAAATCTGGCAAACATTCAAGGTTATCAGCTGGGGACAGATGTAACACTGTGCAATAAGAAACATGGTTGCCAATGCTCCTTCTAGAGTTTTATTAGCTTTTATTCAGTCAGAAAGCTTAGATAAGTAAGCAAAACAAATTACTGAATTAAGATGATAGACAGACAGACAGACAGACAGATGTTGTTGTAGCCCATCCGCCTCAAGGTTAGACGTGTTTTGCATTCTGAGATGCTATTCTGCTCACTACAATTGTACAGAGTGGTTATCTGAGTTATCGTAGCCTTTCTGTAAGCTCGAACCAGTCTGGCCATTCTCAGTCTGACCTCTCTCATCAACAAGGTGTTTCCATCCACAGAACTCCCACTCACTGGATGTTTTTTTTTTTTTGTTTTTGGCATCATTCTGAGTGAGCTCTAGAGACTGTTGTACGTGAAAATCCCAGGAGACCAGTAGTTAGTTACAGAAATACTCAAACCAGCCCATCTGATACTATGGACAAAATCACTGAGATCACATTTTTCCCCATTGTGATGATTGATGTGAACATTAACTGAAGTTCCTGACCCGTATCTGCATAATTTTATACACTGCACTGCTGCCACATGATTGGCTGATTAGATAATCACATGAATAAGTAAGTGTACAGGTGTTCCTAATAAAGTACTCAGTGAGTGTAGGTGATTATGTGCATGTCACAGGATGCCTCATATAATGGTGTGGAAAACCTAGTATTTCCAGCTGATGTGTTAGAAATTATACATATGCAATAATACAAACTATTTGAAAACAATCACTGAGTATAAAATGTGTCAGTATATTAGGCATAATGCCTTATTTAGCACATTATTGTTCCCGGGGAGTGTTACAACTGTACCTGGTGTGGGGACAGTTGTAACATAAGGCTCCTTGTCTTCAAACACTACTTGTAGAAAATAGAAACAATGTATGCATGTTGTTGGTATTTATTTTGTTAGTAGATAGATAAAGGTATCCTCATAAAAAAATGGCATGTTTGTTCTGCTCTGTGTAGTACAGCAAAAAGTGTTACAACTGTACTCGGTCTTCCCTAAACAATGACTGAATTTTCATTTTTTGGGTTAACTATCCCTTAAAGGAAGCCCTTTATAATTAGACCGGCTTATGGTCATGTGATGTCTTCTACAATACTCACTGGCTGCATGTGTTTTGCATGTATCTGTTAGCAACTCAGAGATCCTTTCACTGTGCGTAGTACTGTATGCCCGCTTGGCATATATGAAGTTCACCATTCTAGCTTGACTAATGCTAATTTGCATGTAGATATGTTGCTAATGAAATATTTTTTTTTTGTTTCTTTTTCTTTTCTTTTTTTTTTTTTTTTTTATATTTGTCAGAATTTTACATTCTTACATTCTTGCAGATGTTGAACCATGAAAACCTTTGTAACAAAGCACTTCAATCAAATATGTTGCTAACATTAAACCTCATTGTTTCTCGAGAGAAGGGGTCACGTGACTCCATACGAGAAGACGACGTGTGAGCAGCTAGCTCTGCGCACTTTGCTGGTTTTTTTATTATTTTCATGTTATAACTGGTGAGATTCGATACACCCAGGTACATATTTGCTCTTTGTGGTAAACATGGCAAAGATGTCAAAATCCTCAGACTCTGGAGACATTAAAAGACACTTACGTGTTCAAGCTGAGGCCTCTGATGGGACTGTGAGCGGGGGACTCAATTTGGACGGCACGTCGGGAGATGAAATCCAGTGTCAACTGTCCAACATCTCGGTGATGCTGACGAAGGTTGTTGCTGACTTGGAGGATCTCGCTGTAATACGTCGATCGATTACGCCGATGGAAACAAAATTCTCTGAATTGGTCATGAGAGTGACAGATGTTGAGAAATGAATCAATTGTCTGGAATCATCGGAAAGGGAATTATCTGCTAATCCTCCCGCATCCAAAACAGACTTGGAATTTATTTTGGAAAAACTGGAAGATCTCGAAAATAGGAATCGAAGGAACAATATTCAAATTGTTGGAATTCCTGAACATGAAGAGGGCAGAGATATGGTGAAATTTCTAGAAGAGCTCTTCCAGAGTCTGCTCGACATAACAGGCCATAAGCTGGAGTCCCGGCTCGCAGATCTGCTGAAGTAGACAGGCCCGATTAATTCTGGCCAAATTTCTGAGATCATCCGATAAAGATCTCGTGTTGCACCAGGTGAGGAGCAAAGGAAAGCTTTCTTGGAAGAATCAGAATATTTTCTTGTTCCCGGATTTTGCGAATTCGATGAGAGAAACGTGATTGATTCAAGGAATGTAAGAAACTCTTTCATCAATGAAAGATAGCTTTTGCACTGATGTTTCCAGCCAAACTGAGAATAGACACCAAGGATGGCAGCAAAGTATTTTTATGCCCCAAAAAGGCACTGGCCTTTATACAAACTATGGGTGAGTAAACCACCGGCCGTTTCTTATGTGAGTGGACTGTTCAGTGACACCGGCCGTTTCTTATGTGAGTGGACTGTTCAGTGACTCGACTATCTAAGGAAGCTGGGCGCCATTTTTTGTTTCTTTCTGCATTGGCTCCGCCTAGCGGCTGGAGTTTGTTTTGTGGCATGACACTCCAAGAAACTTTTGCATTGACGGAAGATCGCTTTTACACTGAAGTTCCTGGCCAGATTGAGAATGGACACTATGGATGACCGCAAAATATCTACATGCTCACATAAAGGATGTCTTTTATAAAGTTGATGGACTGAGTAAATCATGATGTATTTTTTTTATGCGGCCTCCGAGTGAATTTGACTCTTGATCATCTGAGGAACCGGGATGCCTGTTTTGTTTCTTTATGTGCTGGGTCCACCTAGTGGCTGGAGTTTGTTTTGTTGAATAATACTCCTTCGGGTCAGCTGTGGATGAATCTGATCATTCTTTGTGCTTATGCCTCCTGTTGGCTGGAGTTTGTTTTGTGGAGTAATTTTAAAGGAAATTAGAATGATTACATTATCTGCTGCACTCATAACAGCCGGCTCACTGAACAATTGTCTGTCTGTCCGAGAAAACTGAACGGCTTTATATCAGCTGGAGTTTGTTTTGTGGAGGAACACAAGACAGTTCTGTGAATGAGTCTACATGTTCTTTGTGTTTATTCTGCCTGTTGGCTGAGGTCTGTTTTACAAAGTATTTTCAGTTATGTAATTTTGCCTCACAAAACCTTTGCAGAAGCACCGTACTTGAGTAATCCGATGGCAAAGTTGTCGCGGAGGTTCTCGCATGTGTACATGGACTCTTTGAGTTTAGAGGGATTGACGTTGGTTGGCGCTGTCGTGCGCGGGGTTAATGCGCACGTTTTTCTTTTTTCTGTTTGTTTTGTTCGGGGGGAAGTTCGGTGTTAGATTGTTGCATTAATGGGGAATGTGGTCTGTATAATCTTGATTTTGACACACGCTTTTGACACACAATGTGTTTTTTTTATTATATCAATATGTCAATTGTTAATATGAGTGGATTATCTCTCTCCACATGGAATGTCAATGGGCACCCCATAAAAAGAAGGAAGGTTATTTCTTTTCTTAAGCGTAAGAAATATGATATAGTCTTTCTTCAAGAAAGGCATCTTTCCCCGCAGGAAGCTGAAAAATTTGGGAAGATATGGGGTGGACATGTTTTCTTTAGTGCTGGCTCAAGTAAGAGTAGGGGAGTCATTATACTGATAAATAAACATCTACAATTCAAATTTCTCAAACAGATTAAAGATAAAATAGGAAGAGTCATTATTGTTTTAGCAGACATTCAGGGGCAAAGGTTGATTTTGGCTAATATTTACGCACCTAACGCTGATGATCAGGGCTTTTTTATAGACCTTGAAGGGATGTTTGGCACCCCTCATGATATAATATTGGGAGGAGACTTTAATTTATTGATGGACTCAATCCTTGATCATAGTGAAGCAAAAGTGTGTAAGCCCCCTAGAGCAACAGTGACACGTCACAGGATGTGTAAAAATCTTGGTCTTGCAGATATCTGGCGACTTTTGAACCCATCTGGTAGGGATTATAAATTGTTTTCATCAGTTCATAAGATTTATTCTAGAATAGATATTTTTTTATATATCTAAATCCCTCATTTCATCTGTTGTTGATTGCTCAATTGGAAACATCTTAGTCTCAGATAACGCCCTGGTGAGTTTAGAGATGTTGCCACATACAGAGAAAAATAAATCATATAGTTGGCACTTTAATGTATCCCTTTTGTAAAATCCTGATTTCCAACAAATGTTAAAGACTGAATTGAATGGTCCTCAGTATCCTCTGTGGGCATGGCTTGGGAGGCACTTAAGACAGTTCTTAGGGGTCGGATCATACAGTATGCCTCATTCATCAAAATATCCAAAGCACAAGAACTCGTGGAGTTGGAAGAGAATATTAAAAGTGCCGAGGCAGAGCTGAAGCACCAAATGTTATCTGATGGCCTTAGAGAATTGACCCGATTGAAATACAGATTTAATACTATTTTGTCGCGGAAAGTGGAGTTTTGGTTGTTCAGGGCACAGTCATACTTTGAGTCAGAGGACAAAGCAGGGAAGCTTCTGTCAAGATATATAAACAGTGAGAGTCTTTTTCTACCATTCCCTCAGTGAAATCTGCTGGTGGTGAAATATTTACCTCAGCCATTGATATTAATAATGCTTTTAAAGAATTCTATCTTGATCTTTATAGTTCCACGTCTTCGTCTACTGAAGATATTAGAAAATTTGTGGAACTATTAGAACTCTCTTGATTCTAAAATAACCTTGGAGGAGCATGACGAGGTAATTAAGGCCTTGCCTTCAGGCAAAGCTCCAGGGCCAGATGGTTTTGCCGCTGAATTTTTTTAGATCTTATGCTGCAGAACTGGCTCCACTTTTATTAGAAGTTTATACGGAATCATTAAAGAATGGAAAGCTTCCGCCAACCATGACGCAAGCCCGGATCAGTCTGATTCTTAAAAAGGTCCAAAGATCCAAGCGAGTGTAAGAGTTACCGTCCAATTTCCCTGATCTATCTAGATGTAAAAATATTGTCCAAAATTTTGGCGCAAATTTTCACCATTGCAGAGCCTTTCTATCAAATTAACCGGAGAAGTTAAGTTACATCCCGTTATCGCGCATTTGAACTCAGTATGGACAAAAGTGTCCAGAGTGTTTAATTCAGACATTTATTTAAATGTTGCCTCGAGCATATGGCTGAACCCCAAATTATGCATCAACAAGTCCCCTCTTTGCTGGTCAGAATGGATTGGGAGGGGGGTTACTACACTCGGTGACCTATATGAGAGTGGAGTGTTGAGATCCTTTCAAAATTTGGTTCAACTTTTTGGGATTCCCAGATCTCAGTTCTATAAGTATTTACAGTTGCGCCACCTGCTTTGTACTGTTTTTGGGAGTGGTTTACACCCCCCAAAAAGCGGCAGATACTCTGGGAGTGGTGATTGCTGCTTTTGAAAAAGGTCATGAGGCATCGGTGTATTACTCCCTGTTAATTCAGAGTCTAGGGGATGGAACTTCAGCTTCTCTTAAGAGATTATTGGAGAAAGATCTAAACTTGGAATTGGAGGAGGGAATGTGGGCTAGGATTCTAGTTAGGGTTAAATATTGATTCTGTGTATTGATTTTGCTGTTTCTTTCTAATAGATGAATCAATAAAAACGTTAATTGCAAAAAAACCTCATTGTTTCTCATCGCATCTTGAGACCAGACATCATGTCTGATGACTCATGTTTGGTCGTCAGACATGATAACACTTCTGATGACAATGTTAATGATTTAATGATTTAATGATTTGAGACTTAAAGCTCATTCTGATTATCGCACAAAGTAATCGTATCGCTTCAGAACACATGAAATATAGTGAATCAGTTGTATAAATTACTTTTACTTTGTTTTTTGTTTGTTTGTTTTTTGTTTTTTCCTTTTTCGAGCTTGACAGACCAGTTACTATTACTGTCATTATGGAAAATGAACTCTGTGAAGCGTTATTTTTAAAAATCACCTTTTGTGTTCCACAGAAAAAATAAACATTAGAATGGGTAAATAATAACAGAATTTCCTTTAAAGCTAAATAATGTAAATTTTTATGTTAAAATACTTGCTCCATCCAAGCTTAATATGCAGAGACAACTATAAGTAAGCCATTCATAGGTTAATTTTCTTGAAAACTGTAAGTGCTGTCTCTGTTTGATTTGAGCAACCAGTCTATACAAACACAATAACATTGACTCAACCAGTGGCGTGAGCCTGGGGCCGGACTAATCTCTTTGTTTGACCAACAGCAGACGGGGGGCGTATTCAGAAAGCTGTTATGAAAACATAGTATTTTTGCAATTCCTTTTGGAGGCCCTAGTGGCACAGAAATTAGATACACACTCAGAAGCTTTTAGTTCACCCAAAAATGAAAATTCTCTCACAGTTTACTCACCCTCGTGCCATCTAAGCTGTCTTTTTTCTGCAGAACAAGAACAAAGCTTTTTAGAAGAATATCTCAGCTCTGTAGGTCCATGCAATGCAAGTGAATTTTAATCAGACCTTTGAAGCTCCAAAAAGGAGATAAAGTCATAATAAAATTAATCAATATGACTCTAGTGGTTTAATCAATGTCTTCTGAAGCGAGATGAGTACAGACCAAAATATAACTCCTTTTTAATATAACTTTTTTACTGTACATCTTGCCATTGCAGTCTCAAGGCACATTCAAGCTCGATTACACTTCCTACTGTTTGACGCATGCGCAGAGTGCTAGATGGCGCTATAGAGCTTGAAATCATGATCGCCAAGGAGACTGCTGTCAAGATGTACAAATGAAAAAGGAGTTACATTTTGGTCTGTTCTATCCCAAAACCAACTGGATCACTTCAGAAGACATTGATTAAACCACTGGAGTCTGGTGGATTATGTTTATGCTGATTGTATGACCTACAGAGCTGAGATTCTTCTAAAAACCTTAGTTTGTGTTCTGCAGAAGAAAGAAAGTCCTACACATCTGGGATGGGATGAGGGTGAGTAAATTATGAGAGAATTTTCATTTTTGGGTGAACTAATCCTTTAAGCAAGTTAACAGTTATAGCATATGTGGATGGTGCTTTCAAAACTCCAAATTATGAATACAAAGTTATAATTACTGTAGTAATTATAGCTGTAAATATAGCTGCAAGCAGCAATTGTCGGGGTTCAAGACTTTTAAGAACTTTCAATGTATGCAAAAAAGATATGTATTTGTATATGTACTTTGTAAGTTGCTGAATTTGGAAACTGGTGTTAAATATGATTCTGACGTCTTGTGTTCAATGATCCTGAAACAGGATAATTGTTATGGTAGTCATTTTTTTTTTTTTTTTTTTTTTTTTTACATTTTAACTGTTATAAAGCCACAAAGCACCCAACCTCCAAAAAGGTTTTAGAAATTCAAATATTTATTTTAGGAATTATAGGCTTTTGGATACACTTGGTCAAACCCACATGATAAATGCAACCCCTAAATAACAAAATAAATAACTAAAGTTAAACTTTTCTTTGATAATTATTGACCTAGGGAGTCCTAGATGTAGTTCACAATAGCAGGTAACATTGGATAATATACAATAATTTACACACCATTTATACAGCCATTTTGCTGAAATTTGATTGGCTGCTGGCGGCCATGTTTTTTTATTTGTCTGAGTCATGTTGTAGAATATGTTAGCATTTGGCCCCTACAAGAAGCATACCAATTTTCAACTTCATTGATAATACAGTTGCGGAGTTATGAGCATTTGTTAGTTGTAGCGCCCACTATAGGCAAAATTTTTCATGACTTTGTGTGCATCCTCAGAATGTCCTGTTGTCTATGTGTATCAAGTTTCAAAACATTTGGCCTTTTCGTTTGGTAGATACTGGTCAATACATACAAAATGGACGACGCCTGACCAATTCGTTGGCTTAAATCTCGCAACGCTTCGACAAATCAAAATTCCTTTGATAACTTTTTGTCAGGAGGTTTCATAGTAGACACACACCAATTTTTGTGAGAATCGGATATACGGCCTAGAAGGAGTTCGAAAAAGTTTCTTTTTTAGAAAATTAGAATAACGGAAACATTTTATAAAATGCAATAAAACAAAGATATACATTTTATAAAGTCTTGGTGCAATGAATTAGAGGAAAAAATAATTTTGAGATTATTCAACTAGGTTGCGGAGTTATTGGCGAAAACGTAAATGTCCTTGTTATAGCGCCACCTTGTGGCCATTCGGATTTGATGTTATTAGCTGCTGAAATTTGATTGGCTGCTGGCGGCCATGTTTTTTTATTTGTCCAACTGATATTGTAGGATATGTTAGCTTTTGGCCCCTACAAGATGCATACCAATTTTCATCATAAAAATGTATCATACAGTTGTGGAGTTATTTTTGTTTTGTTTTTGTTATTAACCATTTTTATTGATTCCATGCAGCAAATCAAATAGACACAAAATACAGAATCAAACCACATTAAATCACAACTTTTCCCCCCAAACATTAAACCCCCCACCCCCTCCCGACCCAAACAAGCACCCCGGTGGTCAAAAGCCAACTGACAAAGACACACATATAGACAATAAAACAGCAGAAATTTTTTAGAAACATAAAAAAAACAAAAAAAAACACTAGTCTCTCTCCACTGCCCCTCCCCGAGAGCCTTCCAAAAAGGCTAAATAGCTGCCCCATTTCCTGATGTACAAATCCAGGTTGCCTAGCCTTCTACATGCCATCTCCTCAAATGCTGCTACCCTGCCCATCTTGGTAGACCACTCATGAAATTAGGGCCCATCAGTTGGTTTCTATCCCCTGAGATTTACCTGTCTGCCAGTCATCACGCTGGTTAGGACCCAATTTTTTATATATTTATCAACTATATTCAGGACCGCCCCATCACCCAAAATACACAGTCTGGGGCAAAACGAAAATTGAGTGTCCACTACATCACACACAAAGCTCTGAACCCTCAACCAAAACTCCTGGATCCCAACACATCCCCAAAAAACATGGGTTGTGTCCCCATCTTCTGATTGGCATCGCCAGCAGGTGGGAGTGTCTTTAAGACCAAGCCTATACAATCTAGAGGGGGTCCAATAAAATCGATGCAAAATCTTAAATTGCATCAGACACACTCTTGCATCTCTAGATGCAGACTTGATGTTTTTTAGGATCCTAGCCCACACCCCCTCCCCCAATGTCAAGTTTAGATCTTTCTCCCATAATCTTTTGAGAGAATTCAAAGTTCCATCCCCCAGACTCTGAATTAGCAGCGAGTAATACACTGATGCCTTATGACCCTTCCCAAAAGCAGCAATCACCACTCCCAGAGTATCCGCCGCTTTAGGGGGGTGCCTGCCACTCCCAGAAACAGTGTAGAGTAGGTGGCGAAGCTGTAAATACTTATAAAACTGAGATCTGGGAATACCAAAATGTTGAACCAAATTTTCAAAAGGTCTCAATACTCCACCCTCATATAAGTCACCGAGTGCATTAACCCCCCTCACAATCCAATCTGACCAACAGAAAGGGGACTTATTAATACATAGATTAGGGTTCAGCCATATGCTAGAGACTGCGTTTAAATAAATATCCAAATTAAACACTCTGGACACTTTTGTCCATATCGAGTGCAAATGCAAAATAACGGGGTGCGACTTAACCTCTCCGGCTAGTTTGATCGAGAGGCTTTGCAGTGGCGAGATAGGGGCAAGAACTTCCTTTTCAATACAAAACCAGGGAGGGGCTCTCTCAGGTGGAAGCGACCAATTAGCCAAATGTCTAAGACCAAATGCATAATAATAAAACAAAATCTTTGGTAGGCCTAACCCACCATTGTCAATCGGCCTATGTAACTTACTGAAATTTAAACCGGGGCGCTTACCATTCCAAATAAAGGACTTCGCTATGCTATCAAATTGCTTGAAATAAGAGAGGGGGACATCTACAGGGAGAGACTGTACCAGATGAATTTTGGAATACAATTCATTTTAATAACATTAACCTTCCCAATCATCAATAAATGTAATGAAGCCCACCTGACCACATCGCTCGAAAACCTTTTTATTAAAGGGTCAAAATTAACACTAACTAAATCAGACAAATTTGCTGGGAATAAAATGCCCAAATACTTAATGCCCTGTTTGGGCCACTGGAAGGCACCCGGCTGGAAAGCCACTACTGGACAGTACGCTGTCAGAGCCAAAGCTTCGGATTTAGACCAACTGACTCTGTATCCTGAGAACTTGGAAAAGGAATTAATAATTCTGTGGAGGCAAGACATAGATCTAGTAGGTTCAGAGACAAATAATAAAATATCATCTGCGTAAAGCAGAAGCTTATGCGCCACACCTCCCGCAACCACCCCTGGAAAATCATCCTCCTTTCTTATTGCAGCTGCTAATGGTTCCAGGGCAAGACAGAACAATAATGGGGAAAGAGGGCAGCCCTGCCGAGTGCCCCTATTCAGAGTAAAGTAATCTGAAATTAATCCATTTGTTTGTACCGCTGCTACAGGGTGTCTATAAAATAACTTAATCCAACCAATAAATGTACTCCCGAACCCATACATTTCCAAAATCTTTAAAAGATAATCCCATTCTACCATATCAAATGCCTTTTCGGCGTCAAGTGAGATGGCAGCGATCGGAGATTGATCATTCGCTACTGACCACATGATATTGATGAGACACCTGATGTTATCAGAAGAGCCCGAATAAATCCCACATGATCTATATGTATAAGAGATGTCATAACCTTATTTAATCAGTTAGCCAAAATTTTTCTAGTTGGATCAGGGAGATTGGATGGTAACTTTTACACTCGCTTGGATCTTTGTCCTTTTTAAGAATCAGACTGATCCAGGCTTGTGTCATGGTTGGAGGAAGCTTTCCATTCTTTAATGATTCTGTATAAACTTCTAACAAAAGTGGGGCCAGTTCTGTAGCATAAGATATAAAAAAATTCTGCGGCAAAACCATCTGTCCCCGGGGCCTTGCCTGTAGGTAGGGACTTAATTACCTCGTCAAGCTCCTCCAAGTTTATCTCAGAATCAAGAGATCAATTTTTTTGCTCAATCGTCAGTTTAGAAAGATCTAATGGTTCCACAAAGTTTCTAATATCTTCATCAGTAGACGAAGATGTGGAACTATAGAGATCAAGATAGAATTCTTTAAAAGCATTATGAATATCAATGGCTGAGGTAAAAATTTCACCACCAGCAGATTTCACTGAGGGAATGGTAGAAAGAGACTCTCTCTGCTTCATATATCTAGCCAGAAGTTTCTCTGCTTTGTCACCCGACTCAAAGTATGACTGTCTTTCCCTGAATAACCAAAACTCCACTTTCTGCGACAAAATAGTATTATATATATATATTTCAATCGGGTCAATTCTCTGAGGCCATTAGCTGACATACAGCGCTTCAGCTCTGCCTCTGCACTTTTAATATTTCCTTCCAACTCCACGAGTTCTCGTGCTTTGAATTTTTTGATGAATGAGGCATAATGTATGATCCGGCCCCTAAGAACCACCTTAAGTGCCTCCCAAGCCACGTCCACAAATGATACTGAGGACCAGTTGGTCTCCATATAAACATTGATTTCAGTCTTTAACATTTGTTGGAAATCAGGATTTTGCAAAAGGGATACATTAAGGCGCCAACTATATAATTTATTTTTCTCTATATGTGGCATCACCTCTAAACTCACCAGGGCGTGATCTGAGACTAAAATGTTTCCAATTGAGCAATCCACAACAGATTAAATGAGGGATTTGGATATGAAAAAAAATCTATTCTAGAATAAATCTTATGGACTGATGAAAAAAATTTATATTCCCTACCAGATGGGTTCAAATGTCTCCAAATATCTGTAAGACCAAGATTTTTACTCATCCTGTGAAGCATCAATGTTGCTCTAGTGGGCTTGCATACATTTGCTTCACTATGATCAAGGACTGATTCCATCAAAAGATTAAAGTCTCCTCCCAATATTATATCATGAGGGGTGCCAGCGGTTTGCAACACCCCTTCAAGATCTATAAAAAAGCCCTGATCATCAGCGTTAGGTGCGTAAATATTAGCCAAAATCAACCTTTGCCCTTGAATAATGACTCTCCCTAATTTATCTTTAATCTGTTTGAGACATTTGAATTGTAGATGTTTATTTACCAATATAATGACTCCCTTGCTCTTACTTGAGCCAGCACTAAAAAAAACATGTCCACCCCATATCTTCCCAAATTTTTCAGCTTCCTGCGGGGAAAGATGTGTTTCTTGAAGAAACACTATATCATATTTCTTACGTTTAAGAAAAGTAATAACCTTCCTTCTTTTTATGGGGTGCCCCAACCCATTCACATTCCATGTGGAGAGAGATAGTACACTCATATTAACATTTGATATTTTGATATAGTAGAAAAAATAAATTGTGTGTCAAAAACAAAATTATACAGACCACATTCCCCATTAGTGAAACAATCAAACCCCGAACTTCTCCTCGAACAAAACAAACAGAAAAAAGAAAAATGTGCGCATTAACCCCGCGCACGAGAGCGCCAACCGGCGACAATCCCTCTAAACTCAAAAGGTCCATGAACGCCCACGAGCCCCCATGACAACTTTGCCATCGGATTGCACAATTTTGCCTCACAAATTTGTGAGGCAAAATTACATAACAGAAAATACTTTGTAAAATAAATCCAGTCAATAGGAAGAATGAACACAAAGAATGTGTAGATTCATTCACAGAACTCTCTCAAAGGTATGAGCTTCCACAAAACAAATTCCAGCTGATATAAAACGTTCAGATATGTTCAGTGAGCTGGCTGTTATGAGTTCAACGGATGACGTAATCATTCCAATGTCCCGTAAAAAAACTCAACAAAACAAACAACAGCCAGCAAGAGGAATAAGCACGAAGAACGAACAGATTAATCCATAGCTGTTCCAAAGGAGTGTTATTCAATAGAACAAGCTCCAGCCACTAGGTGGAACCAATACAAAAAGAAACAAATCTGGCATCCCGGTTCCCCGGATGGTCGAGTCAATTCACTCGGAGGCCACATAAACATATATACCATGACATACACAATCCGTCAACTTTATAAAAGACATCCTTTGTGTGAGCATTTCGATATTTTGCGGTCGTCCGTTGTGTCCACTCTCAAACTGTACGGGAACTTCAATGCAAAAGTAATCTTTCGTCAATGCAAAAGTTTCTTTAAGGAAAAGTGTTATTCACAAAACAAGCTCCAGCCGCATGGCGGAGCCAACGCAAAAAGAAAAAAGAAACCAAAATGATGCCCAGTTTCCTCAAGAGTGAGTTGACCCACTCACATGAGAAACACCCAATGGTTTACTCACCCATTGATTCAATAAAAGACACTGTCTGATTGGGACATGTAAATACTTTGCGACCGACCTTCGTTTCTATTCTCAGCTTGGCCAGAAAAATCAGAGCAAAAGTGATCTTTCGCCGATGTAAGAGTTTCTTACATTCCTTGAACCGATCGCGTTTCTCTCTTGTCGAGTTTGCAAAGTCTGGGAACAAGAAAATATTATGGATCTTCCAAGAAAGCTTCCCTTTGCTCCTCGCCTGGTGCAACACAAGATCTTTATCAGATGATCTCAGAAATCTGGCCAGAATCGGTCGGGGCCTATCTCCCTCAGCAAATCTGTGAGCTGGGACTCTGTGAGCTTGCTCAATTTCCAGTTTGTGGCCTGTTATGTCGAGCAGACTCAGGAAAAGCTCATCTAGGAATTTCACCATATCTCTGCCCTCCTCATGCTCAGGAATTCCAACAATTCGAACGTTATGCCTGCGGCTTCTATTCTCAAGATCTTCAAGCTTTTCAAGGAGATGTTCAAATCAATTTTAGTCGTGGGCGGATTAGCGGTTAATTCCCTCTCCGAGGATTCCAGAAAATCGATTCGTCTCTCAACATCAGTCACTCTTGTAACTAGCTCAGAGAATTTTGTTTCCATCGCCGTAATCGATCAACGTATTACAGTGAGATCCTCCAAGTCAGCAAGAATCTTCAACATCACCGACATGTTGGACAACTGACGCTGGATCACCTCGCCCGCCGTGCCATCCAAATCGCATCCCCGGTCTGTAGGCCTGTCGGGGTTTTCATCCTGAACACGTAAGTGTCTTTTAATGTCTCCAGAGCCCGAGGATTTTGACTTCTTTGCCATGTTTTGCATCAAAGAGCAAATGTGTAACTGGGTGTATCACAATTCACCATATTATAACATGAAAATAATAAATTTAGCAAAGTGCGCAGAGCTCGTCGCTTACATGTCTGCTTCTTGCATGGCGTCACGTGACCTCCACAGTTGCAGAGTTATGAGCATTTTGTTAATGCCCCCTATAAGCGAAATTTTTCGTGACTTTGCGTGCATTCTCAGAATGTCCTGTTGTCTATGTGTATCAAGTTTCGTAACATTTGGCCTTTTTGTTTGGTAGATATTGGTCAATATGTACAAAATGGATGACACCTGACCAGTTCGTTGGCTTATATCTTTGTAACGCTTTGACGAATCAAATTGTTTTGATAACTTTTTGTCAGGAGGGTCCATAGTAGACAAACACCGATTTTCATGCAAATTGGACATATGGCCTAGGAGGAAATTAGCACGAAAATAGCCAAGGAATCCAAAGATATGGTTGGATCTCCGCAAGGAGTTTCAGTGGAACCGCTGTCTTCTGTCTGAATGCCTTCAAACAGGTCAGCACTGACTGTGCATGCTTGTTCGTGAGGCGCGCCATCATCGAGACTGAGTCCAACTCCAAGCCAAGAAAAGAGATGCTCTGAACCGGGAGGAGCTTGCTCTTTTCCCAGTTGACCTGAAGCCCTAGTCGGCCGAGCTGTGAGAGCATTGTACATTGACACAACGTCGAGTGAGTGACAGATAGGGAACCAACGATATAAGACACTTGAGTGTGACAAACGGTTTAGGAGTCATGGGCCAAAACTTAAAAATGATCACTATAGCACCACCTTGAGGCCAATCGGGCCCAAACTTTGATACGCTGTAGTACATTTGGGGACTACCTTCGACTTATGGGTTGGTCTGCACAATCAGTTTTAGAGCAGAATAATAAAAATAATAATAAATATAGCTGCAAGCAGCGATACCAGGGTCAAGCCAATTATTGGCACCATGAGCAGCAAAAGAAGCTTTGTGACATGTTTTTGGTTAGAGTCCGATGAACAGTGTATGAGGAGTTAGAAAATGTAAACTTTCAATCCCATTTATTTTAAAAAATAACTAAAAATAGCTACTACTTAGAATTTTTTGTCCAGTGTTTGGTGCTGTCCTTAAACTGCTCAGGTAGTATCTGGGCATGATGGTTATCATGCAGGAAAGCGTTCAAGAGTTATAAGCCAAAATATCCATTTTTCTATCTCCTGACCAGTAGGGTGCAGTGTGCCAAAACTCTGCATGTAACCTCAGGGCCTAATGGCGATGACATGTACCAAGACTCATCCCAATCCCTCAAAGCCTTGCGGAGATACGGCCTCAAGTTAAATTTTGCGCATTCTTCGTCAAATTCGTTGAAGTGTCATTCGAAAACGGTATGGTTTATCAAAATTCTGTGAATAACTAGAGTGCCTCTAGATGATGTAGGCCAATTTTCATTTAAATCGGACAAACAGTCTAGGAGGAGTTTGAAAAAGTAGGTTTTCAAAACATTTAAAAATGGCGGACAGGAAGTTTGCTCGATCATGACATTATGGGTATCATTGTTCTCGGCATGAACCATGGAATCTATCAAGACCAGTCTCATGACAGTAGGCAAAAGGAGTCAATAGCTATTAGCATTTTTAGATGATGCAGGCCAATTTTCGTGCAAATCGGTCTAACAGCATAGGACAAGTTAGAAAAAGTAGGTTTTTCAGAAAATTCAAAATGGCTGACGTCCAAAATGGCAGACATGGGAATTTTTCATATCGTTGGACTCGATATATCCCACTGAATCTAATGAGACCAATGTGATGATTTTATGACAAACTATTCAGAAGTTATAAGCAAACATTTGCTTTTTTTCATATCTCGTGACTAGTAGGGGTCAGTGTGCCAAAACGCTGCAGGTAACCTCAGGGCCTAATGATGATGACACATACCAAGTTTCATCCCAATCCCTCAAAGTGTTGTGGAGATACAGCCTCAAGTTCAATTTAACGCGTTCTTTGTCAAATTCAGTGAAGCTCCAATTCGAAAACGGTATGGTTTATCAAAATTCTGTGAAATACTTTTTGTCGTGAGTGCATCTAGATGATGAAGGCCAATTTTCATACAAACCGGACGAACAGTCTAGGAGGAGTTCGAAAAAGTAGGTTTTCAAAACATTTAAAAATGGCGGACAGGAAGTTTGCTCGATCATGACATTATTGGTATCACTGTTCTCGGCATGAACCAAGGAATCTATCAAGACCAATCTCATGACAGTAGAGAAAAGGAGTCAATAGCTATTCGCATTTTTAGAAATAACATTATAAATTTTGACCACAAGGTGGCGCTGTCCCGAAACTTTTTGAGTCCCTTCAGAGCATGGTGCCAAAGACACATGCCAGGTTTCGTAATGATACACCAAGTCTTTCGTAAAATACAGCATTTTATGACAAATTCAAAATAGCCAACGTCCAAAATGGCCAAATAGGAATTTTTCATATCATTGGACTCGCTATATCCCACTAAATCTAATGAGACCAATTTGATGATTTTATGACAAACTGTTCAGGAGTTATAAGCAAACATTTGCTTTTTTCATATCTTGTGACTAGTAGGGGGCAGTGTGCCAAAATGCTGCAGGTAACCTCAGGGCCTAATAGTGATGAAACATACCAAGATTCATCCCAATCCCTCAAAGCGTTGCGGAGATACAGCCTCAAGTTCAATTTTGTGCGTTCTTCGTCGAATTCATTGAAGCACCATATCAAAATTCTGTGTATAACATTTTGTCATGAGTGCCTCTAGATGATGAAGGCCAATTTTCGTGCAAATCGGACAAACGGCCAAGGACGAGTTTGAAAAAGTAGGTTTTTCAGAAAATTCAAAATGGAGGAAAAATGTTCATGACGGAAAATAACATCAAAGGGTGCAATTGAATTGTCTTGAGCCAAGGAATCAGAGGAAAAAATAAATTTCGTTTCAAGGACTCACGGTTCAAAAGTTATTAAATAAATGTGAGTGCAAATTTGGGCAGTTGGTGGTGCTAGAGGGTTTGAGGTAGAGATGCCAAATTTGCTGTGGTAACATATCAGACTGTCCTCTATCTGTGTGCCAATTTTCATAAATTTCCCGCAAGCAGTTCTATGGGCTGCCATAGACTCAAGAACGGAATAATATTAATAATAATAATAAATATAGCTGCAAGCAGCAATGTGGATTCCTCCTCAAAATGGCAAATCATTTAAAAATTTATCAGTAGAGGGTTGGGGTTAAACCCTCCCGATGGAGGAATCCTAAAAAACATGTCTCTCTGTCTGAATCCTAAAAAAAAAATTATGGCTATGGCTAGATTTAAACCTCTGATCCTTCACTTACCAGCACAACATCTTAGCCAAGTTAGCTATTCACATTGCTGAGTATGTCTGCTTTCAGTTTCTGTATAAAAAAATAAAAAAAACCAGTGGCTAGCATTGTCAGATTCAAACAGTTGTAATTCAGTCATCTTTTGACATATCAAGGTGAAATTTTGCACGGCACTTCAGTGTGATGTCATCTTGAATTAGGTTTGAAAAACCATCAGTCAAAATGACATTTGATTTATTGACACATATATATTGAGGCAATGTGGACATTTACATAAATACGCCCCTTTCAGCCATTTTGTATTGTATTCATTTTTGCTAAGTAACAAATTGAAAGACATCAATTCTACACATGGGTACCAAATTTCAAGTCAATTGGATCTACGGTTCAAGAGAAGAAGATTTTTTTAGGTTTTCCCAAATTTTCACTTTACAGGAAAATCCATCATGGCGGACCTTATGGGTCCTTGTGGCTTTTTGTTCCCCATAAGAAATGAGGCATGTACACGAAGTTTCAGAAGAATTGGACAAATGGGGTGGAAATGCCATCACTTTGAAAATGGGACATTTGGGCATGGCCTGTAGTGCCCCCTAAGGGTGAATGTGGGCCATTCTTGCTGTGGGGGTTCCTGGTGGCCTGTAGTATCAATGTGCCAAATTAGAAAATTTTTGACTGGTGACTTTTTGAGATATTGGGGCGCAAGGAGAATAATAATAATAATAATAATAATAATAATAATAATAATAAAAACCGCCAATAACAATAGGTTTCCTACCGGAGGAATAATAATAATAATAATAATAATAATAATAATAATAATAATAATAATAATAAAAACTGCCAATAACAATAGGTTTCTTTCTACCGGAGGAATCCTAATAAAACCGCCAATAACAATAGATTTCCTCCTACTGGAGGAATCCTAATAAGAAGAAGCAGAAGAAGAAAGCTAACGAAAACAATAGGGATCTTTTGCCCCTTCGGGGCTTGAATTAGGTTTGAAAAACCATCAGTCAAAATGACATTTGATTTATTGACACATATATATTGAGGCAATGTGGACATTTACATAAATACGCCCCTTTCAGCCATTTTGTATTGTATTCATTTTTGCTAAGTAACAAATTGAAAGACATCAATTCCACACATGGGTACCAAATTTCAAGTCAATTGGATCTACGGTTCAAGAGAAGAAGATTTTTTTAGGTTTTCCCAAATTTTCACTGTACAGGAAAATCCATCATGGCAGACCTTATGGGTCCTTGAGGCTTTTTGTTCCCCATAAGAAATGAGGCATGTACACGAAGTTTCAGAAGAATTGGACAAATGGGGTGGAAATGCCATCACTTTGAAAATGGGACATTTGGGCATGGCCTGTAGTGCCCCCTAAGGGTGAATGTGGGCCATTCTTGCTGTGGGGGTTCCTGGTGGCCTGTAGTATCAATGTGCCAAATTAGAAAATTTTTGACTGGTGACTTTTTGAGATATTGGGGCGCAAGGAGAATAATAATAATAATAATAATAATAATAATAATAATAATAAAACCGCCAATAACAATAGGTTTCCTACCGGAGGAATAATAATAATAATAATAATAATAATAATAATAATAATAATAATAAAAACTGCCAATAACAATAGGTTTCTTTCTACCGGAGGAATCCTAATAAAACCGCCAATAACAATAGATTTCCTCCTACTGGAGGAATCCTAATAAGAAGAAGCAGAAGAAGAAAGCTAACAAAAACAATAGGGGTCTTTTGCCCCTTCGGGGCTTGAATTAGGTTTGAAAAACCATCAGTCAAAATGACATTTGATTTATTGACACATATATATTGAGGCAATGTGGACATTTACATAAATACGCCTCTTTCAGCCATTTTGTATTGTATTCATTTTTGCTAAGTAACAAATTGAAAGACATCAATTCCACACATGGGTACCAAATTTCAAGTCAATTGGATCTACGGTTCAAGAGAAGAAGATTTTTTTAGGTTTTCCCAAATTTTCACTGTACAGGAAAATCCATCATGGCAGACCTTATGGGTCCTTGAGGCTTTTTGTTCCCCATAAGAAATGAGGCATGTACACGAAGTTTCAGAAGAATTGGACAAATGGGGTGGAAATGCCATCACTTTGAAAATGGGACATTTGGGCATGGCCTGTAGTGCCCCCTAAGGATGAATGTGGGCCATTCTTGCTGTGGGGGTTCCTGGTGGCCTGTAGTATCAATGTGCCAAATTAGAAAATTTTTGACTGGTGACTTTTGAGATATTGGGGCGCAAGGAGAATAATAATAATAATAATAATAATAATAATAAAACCGCCAATAACAATAGGTTTCCTCCTACTGGAGGAATCCTAATAAGAAGAAGCAGAAGAAGAAAGCTAACGAAAACAATAGAGGTCTTTTGCCCCTTCGGGGCTTGACCCCTAATAATAATAATAATAAGAAGAAGAAAACTAACGAAAACAATAGGGGTCTTTCGCCCCTTCGGGGCTTGACCCCTAATAATAATAAGAAAACTAACAAAAACAAATAGGGGTCTTTCGCACTTTTGGGGCTTGACCCCTAATAATAATAAGAAAACTAACGAAGTCTGAGTCCTTCGAAGGATGCAGCCTTTGAATTGGGACACAGCCATTGTGTGTATGTGTGAAACACCACATGATTACAGAGGCGTAAAACTCGTTAGTGCCATCCATTGGCCGATTTCTTTCAAATTTCTCACAGACCTCTAGGGCCAGGAGTCGAACAGGAGTCGAACTGAGTACCGAGTTTTGTGCCGATCGGCCTCCGTTAACCTTGTCTAATAGGTGCTCAAACTTCATTGGCCGATGGCAGCCATGTTTTTTTTAGATACGCCAATGTCCTCATAGATAATCATGGCACCTTGGACAAAGACACTGCATGCCGATTTTCAACTCAATCAGAATAACGGTTGCATAGTTAGAGCTGTTTTCATGTTTTTTCCTGTTATAGCGCCATCAAGTGGCCAAACACAGTTTTTTTACTGCATCCTCAGATTGAGCTCATACACACGTGTACCAAGTTTGTTGAAAATATCTCATTTCGCTCAGGCGTTATAGCCTTTTTTTTTTTTTTGTTTGTTTTTTTTTTTGCCATTAACAATTTTTTATTGATTCCAAAATTAAAATTAACACAGACAACATATGAAAACACAGAATCAACTTTTATCCATATATGCCCCCCCATCACCCAACATACATCCCAGTGTTCAGACATTAAATAGCAACAGACACACATATAAACATGCAGTTCAAAGAAAATACTTCATGACATAAAAAGACATAAAGAAATTAACCAACCAAAAAAAAAAATAAAAAAAATATTCCACATATTAATTACAGAAATTACCCAATTGTCCCTCTCCACTACTCCTCCCCCTCAACACCCCAAAAAGATGCCCTACTCCCTGCCATAATCACCCAACCTGCCCAGTAATCTATATATCTCCTCAAAAGCCACCACTCTGCCCAACTCGGTGCACCACTCATGAAATGAGGGTGCACCTGGTGACTTCCATCCCCTGAGTATCACCTGCCTGCCAATCATCACGCAGGTAAGGACCCAGTCTTTTATGTGTTTATTTATAATATTAATACCTGTCCCATCACCCAAAATTCAAAGTCTGGGGCAGAATAAAATCTGAGTGTCCAAGACCTCACAGACAAATTCTGAACCCCAGACCAAAACTCCTGAATCTCAACACCAGACCAAAAAACATGGGCCATGTCCCCATCCTCCAACTGGCATCACCAGCAAGTAGGTGTGTCTGGCCAAGCCTGTACAGTCTAGAGGGGGTCCAATAAAGACGATGCAGAATCTTAAATTGAATGAGGTGCACCCTTGTATCCCTAGACATAGACTTCACATTTTTAAAAATCCTACCCCATTCTCCATCTTCTAGTACAAAATTCAGGTCTCTCTCCCATAACTTAAGAGATGTTAGAACCCCGTCCCCTAGACTCTGAATTAGCCAGGAATAGTATGCTGAAGCTTCATGACCTTTTCTAAAAGCAGCAAGCACCATCTCAAGAGTGTCTGCCACTTTAGGGGGATGCGTACTACACCCAAAGGTGGTACAGAGTAGATGGCGCAGCTGTAAATACCTGAAGAATTGAGATCTGGGAATCCCAAACTGCTGTATAATATTTTCAAAGGATCTCAATGCTCCATTTTCATACAGGTCACCCACCGTAGTAACACCCTTCTCAATCCATTATGTCCAGCAGAAAGGGGACTTGTTAATGCACAATTTCGGGTTTATACTTGCGGCAACGTTCAGATAAATGTCAGAGTTGAACATGCGAGAAACTTTTGTCTACACTAAATGCATGTGTGAGATAACGGGATGTGTCTTTACTTCTCTGGACAGCTTGGTGGAAAGACTTTGCAATGGCAATATAGGGGCAAGGAATTCCTGTTCAATAAAGAGCCAGGGAGAGGCTCTCTCAGGTGGAAGTGCCAAATGTGCCAAATGTCTGAGACCAAAAGCATAATAGTAATACAAAATCTTGGGGAGACCTAACTCACCTTTGTCAACTGGCCTGTGTAACTTGTTAAAATGCATCCGAGGACGTTTACCATTCCAGATAAAGGATTTAGCAATACTATCAAATTGTTTAAAATAAAAGAGGGGAACTTCAATGGGGAGAGACTGTAGTAGGTAGTTGAATTTTGGAATACAATTCATTTTAATAACATTAACCTTCCCAATCATAGATAAATGTAATGAAGCCCACCTGCCCACATCGCTTGAAAATCTTTTTATTAAGGGGTCAAAATTAACTCTAAAAATCAGACAAATTTGCTGGGAATAAAATGCCCAAATATTTAATGCCATGTTTGGGCCACTGGAAGACACCCGGCTGGAAAGCCGTTACTGCGCAGTATGCTGTCAGAGACAAAGCTTCGGATTTAGACCAATTGACTCTGTATCCTGAAAATTTAGAAAAGGAATTGATAATTCTGTGGAGGCAAGACATAGATTTAGTGGGGTCGGGGACAAATAATAAAATATCATCTGCGTAAAGTAAAAGCTTATGCACCATACCTCCCGCCATCACTCCTATTCAGAGTAAAATAATCTGAAATGTATCCATTTGTTTGTACCGCTGCTACCGGGTGTCTATAAAGTAACTTAATCCATCCAATAAAAGTATTTCCGAACCCATACATTTCCAAAATCTTAAAAAGATAATCCCATTCTACCATATCAAACGCTTTTTTGGCATCAAGTGAGATGGCAGCGACCGGTGTCTGATCATTTGCCACTGACCACATGATATTAATGAGACTCCTAATGTTATCAGAAGAGCTACAGCCCCGAATAAACCCCACCTTATCTATAAGTATAAGAGATGTCATAACTTAATGTTAGCCAGAATTTTTGCCAAAATTTGTACATCTAGCTGGATCAGGGAAATTGGACGGTAACTTTTACTCTCGCTTGGATCTTTGTCCTTTTTAAGAATCAGACTGATCCGGGCTTGTGTCATGGTTGGCGGAAGCTTTCCATTTTTTAATGATTCTGTATAAACTTCTAACAAAAGTGGTGGCAATTCTGTAGTATAAGATCTACAAAATTCAGCGGCAAAGCCATCTGGCCCCGGAGCCTTGCCTATAGGCAGGGCCCTAATTACCTCGCCAAGCTCCTCCAAGGTTATCTCAGAATCAAGAGAATTTAGGGCAGTTTAGGGAGTTCTAATGGTTCCACAAAATTTCTAATATCTTCATCAGTAGACGTGGAACTTTAAAGATCAAGATAGAATTCTTTAAATGCATTATTAATATCAGTGGCTGAGGTAAATATTTCACCACCAGCAGATTTCACTGAGGGAATGGTAGAAAAAGACTTTTTGTTTTATATATCTAGCCAAAAGCTTCCCTGCTTTATCCCCTGACTCAAAGTATGACTGTCTTGCCCTGAATAACCAAAACTCCACCTTCCGCGACAAAATAGTATTATATCTGTATTTCAAATGAGTCAATTCTCTGAGGCCATCAGACGACATTCGGCGCATCAGCTCTACCTCTGCACTTTTAATATTCTCTTCCAACTCCACGAGTTCTCGTGCTTTGGATTTTTTGATGTATGAGGCATACTGTATGATCCAGCCCCTAAGAACTGCCTTAAGTGCCTCCCAAGCCACGCCCACAGAGTATACTGAGGACCAGTTGGCCTCCATATAAACATTGATTTCAGCCTTTAACATTTATTGGAAATCAGGATTTTGCAAAAGGGATACATTAAAGTGCCAGCTGTATGATTTCTTTTTCTCCGTATGTGGCAACATCTCTTAATTCACCAGGCGAGATCTGAGACTAAGATGTTTCCAATTGAGCAATCAACAACAGATGAAATGAGGGACTTAGATATCCAAAAAAAATCTATTCTAGAATAAATCTTATGGACTGATGAAAAAAATTTATAGTCCCTACCAGATGGGTTCAAAAGTCTCCAAATATCTGCAAGATAAAGATTTTTACACATCCTGTGAAGCATCACTGTTGCTCTAGGGGGCTTGCACACTTTTGCTTCACTATGATCAAGGACTGAGTCCATCAAAAGATTAAAGTCTCCTCCCAATATTATATCATGAGGGGTGCCAGGGGCTTGCAACATCCCTTCAAGATCTATAAAAAGCCCTGATCATCAGCGTTAGGTGCGTAAATATGAGCCAAAATCAACCTTTGCCCCTGAATTTCTCCTAAAACAATATGACTCTTCCTAATTTATCTTTAATCTGTTTGAGACATTTGAATTGTAGATGTTTATTTATCAGTATAATGACTCCCCTACTCTTACTTGAGCCAACACTAAATAAAATATGTCCACCCCATATCTTCCCAAATTTTTCAGCTTCCTGCCGGGAAAGATGCGTTTCTTGAAGAAATGCTATATCATATTTCTTACACTTAAGAAAATAAATAACCTTCCTTCTTTTTATGGGGTGCCCCAACCCATTCACATTCCATGTGGAGAGAGATAACCTACTCAAATTAACATCTGACATATTGATATAATAAAAAAATACAAATTGTGTGTCAAAAACAAGATTATACAGACCACATTCCCTATTACTGCAACAATCAAACCCCGGACTTCCCCCCCAAACAAAACAAACAGAAAAAAGAAAAACGTGTGCATTAACCCCACGCACGACAGCGCCAACCGGCGTCAATCCCTCTAAACTCAAAAGGTCCAAAAAAAAAAAAATTACAAATTACACCATGACTTGACGTCAATTTTATAAAAGATGTCCTTTATGTGAACATGTAGATATTTTGCGGTCATCCATAGTGTCCATTCTCAATCTGGCCGGGAATTTCAGTGCAAGAAATTATCTTATGTCAATGCAAAAGTTTCTTGAAGGAAGTGTCATTCCACAAAACAAACTCCAGCCGCTAGGCAGAGCCAACGCAAAAAGAAACAAAAATGGCGCCCAGCTTCCTCAGACAATCGAGTCACTGAACAGCGAGTCAGTCCACTAATGTAAGAAACATCAAATGGCTTACTCACTCCAATATATTTATGAAGAAGAGTGCCTGTTTTGGACATGTAAATACTTTGCTGCCGTCCTCTGTGTCTATTCTCAGTGTGGCCGGAAATATCAGTGCAAAAGCGATCTTCTGTTGATGTAAGAGTTTTTTACATTCCTTGAACCGATTGTGTTTCTCTCGTCGAATTCGCAAAGTACAAGAAGGAACAAGAAAATATTGTGATTCTTCCAAGAAAGCTTCCCTTTGCTCCGTGCCTGGCGCAACACGAGATCTTTATCGGATGATCTCAGAAATTTGGCCAGAATTGATCAGGCCTTTCTCCCTCAGCAGATCTGCGAGCTTTGTGAGCTTGCTCGATTTCCAGTTTATGGCCTGTTATGTCGAGCAGACTCGGGAAGAGCTCATCCAGGAATTTCACCACATTTCTGCCCTCTTCATATTCAGGAATTCCAACATGTCGTATATTGTTCCTTCGGCTCATATTTTCGAAATATTCCAGTTTTTCCAAAATGTGTTGCAGATCTATTTTGGTTGCGAGCGGATTAGCGGAAAATTCCCTTTCTGATGACTCAAGATAATCGATTCGTTCCTCAACATCTGCTACTCTTGTGACCAACTCAGAGAATTTTGTTTCTATCGCCGTAATCGATCGACGTATTACAGCGAGATCCTCCAAGTCAGCAACAACCTTCATTAGCATCACCGAGATGTTGGACAGTTGACACTGAATTTCTTCTCTCGACGTGCCATCCAAATCGAGTCCCCGGCTCGTAGGCCCATCAGAGGTTTCAGCTAGAGCACGTAAGTGTCTTCTAATGTCTCCAGAGTCTGAGGATTTTGACTTCTTTTCCATGTTTACCTCAAAGAGCAAGTATGTAACTGGGTGTATCGAATCTCACCAGATTATAACATAATAAAAAAAACTAGCAAAGGGCGCAGAGCTCGCAATCACACGTCTGCTTCTAGCATGGCATCACATGGAAGTCGTGTTATAGCCATTTTAGTAAAAATGGCCCGCCCTTTTCGAACGTTTTGGCACCACTTAGCAACCATGAGTCGAAATTTCAACTTTTTTTGATAATTATTGATAATCAGACTCCAGAGAATATTTCTGCACTGGTTTGGTTCCGATCAGGTGAAAAACCTAGGACTAGTTCGCAAAAGTAGGTTTTTAACATTATCTGAAATATTTACAGAACGGTTTGACAGACACCAATGCTTCTTGAGGCAAAGTTGTTTAGAATGAGATATATATTTCTTGTGTTTTTTCACAACACTGCATTATATGCCTACACTCCATTTTGTAACACCTACAAAAATCATGATAGCACCACCTAGTGGCCGATTTTTTTAAACAACCCTCTCAGACCAAGAGTCAAATATGTCCACAAAGTTTTGTTCCAATCGGTCATTGTTAACTTTTGGTAATAGCTGCTGAAATTTGATTGGCCGATGGCAGCCATGTTTTTCAACATACGTAAATGTAAAAGTCAATAGGATTAACAGTTTCATAGTTACAGTCAATTTCATGTTTTTTGGGTATTATAGCGCCACCATGTTTTCGCATACCGTAGCTAGCTCTAGTCGAAAGTTAAATTATTTTTTTTTTGATAACTTTTGATATTGAGACTCCATAGAATCGTTTGGCACTGGTTTGGTCCTGATTGGACGAAAAACCTAGGACTAGTCCGCAAAAGTAGGATTTATGAAAAATCCAAGATGGCGGAAAATGTTTATAGGCGGAAATGAAATCGGAGATATACGTTTTGTTTGGTTTGAGCCAAGGATTCCAATGGTATAAAGCACTTGAGTCTATGACAAACGGTCTAAGAGTTATGAGCAGTTTCGCGCTTTTGATCGCTGTAGCGCCCCCATTGACCGATTTGGACGAGTCCGTGTTTCTAAGTAGGGAAATACTACTACCATCTGACCAAGTTTAAGGTCTCTAGGCCTTAGGGGTTGACATGTTTCACTCAGGATGGCAAGGAGCCATGTTAAGTATCACTCTGGTAACTGTCTAGCAACCATTTGGAGTTATCCTAGCAACCAAGTAACAATTCATATATCTCCGCACCAGAACATCGTAGAGACTTTCGGGTTCACTTATTTCACTCAGGATGGCAAGGAGCTATGTTAAGTATCACCTTGGTAACTGCCTAGCAACCAGATGGGGTTACCCTAGCAACCAAGTAACAAATCATATATCTCTGCACCAGAACATCGTAGAGACTTCCGGGTTGACTTGTTTCACTCATGATGGCAAGGAGCCATGTTAAGTATCACTCTGGTAACTGCCTAGCAACCATTTGGAATTACCCTAGCAACCAAGAAACAATTCATATATCTCCGCACCAGAACATCGTAGAGACTTCTGGTTTTGTTCATTTGACTCAGTATAGCAAGGAGCCTTTTGAGTATCACCTTTGTAAGTGCCTTGCAACCAGATGGGGTTATCATAGCAACCAAGCAACAAATCATGTATTTCTGCACCAGAACATCATAGAGACTTCAGGATTTTTCATTTGACTCAGTATAGCAAGGAGCCTTTTGAGTATTACCTTGGTAACTGCCTAGCAACCAGATGGAGTTACCCTAGCAACCAAGTTACAAATCACATATCTCTGAACCAGAACATCGCAGAGACTTTGGGTTTCTTTCATTTGACTCAGGGTAGCAAGGAGACTTTTGAGTATAACCTTGGTAACTGCCTAGCAACCAGATGAGGTTACCCCAGCAACCAAGTACAAATCACATATCTCTACAATAGAACATCATAGAGACTTCTGGTTTTGTTCATATGACTCAGGCTAGCATGGAGCCTTTTGAGTATCACCTTGGTAACTGCCTATCAACCAGATGGGATTACCCTAGCAACTAAGTAAGAAATGACATATCTCTGCACCAGAATATCGTAGAGACTTCCGGTTTTATTCATTTGACTCAGGGTAGCAAGAAGCCTTTTGAGTATCACCTTGGTAACTGCCTAGCAACCAGATGGGGTTACCCTAGCAACCATGTAACAAATCACATATCTCTGCACCAGAAGATCGTAGAGAATTCTGGTTTCATTCATTTGACTCAGGGTAGCAAGGAGCCTTTTCAGTATCACCTTGGTAACTGCCTATCAACCAGATGGGGTTACCCTTGCAAATAATTTGCTATTCAGAAAAACAAGAAAGGGGTAGGGTTGTATAGGACTTCTTGCAGCTGGCTGTCTATCTGTATGATGTTCCTTCTGTCTGTCTGACTGTAAGACCTTCAAACTTACAACTCTTCAAACTATTTTAAACTTTCAGACAAGGCTTTTTCAAGCCAACATAAAGTTTGTCTTCAAACTAGTTCAAACAGTCTAGTTATTATTATTCTGGGACCCAAAAATTTCCAAGAGTATCTCCTCATAGAACTTTAATGCTACAAACACCAAACTCGCCACAGACCTTCAGACTGGTCTGACTCGGATTTCTTTATCTTTTCTAACTGATCGGATTCTGATATTCCCATATCGGACTTCTGAACAGGACTGATTTTAAATTGACTCCCATTCAAGGTGTGAAAACTTTTTCTTGTAATAACTCCTTTAGAGGATTCAATCTACTACTTATTACACCACCACTCATACTTTCTATCACTCCATCACTTTCTTTTCTATCTTTCCATCACTCCACTCTTTTTATTCTTTCTTTCACTCAATCACTTTAACGCCCTAGCAACTGCATACAACCTAGCAACCATTTAGTGCACCCTAGCAACCAAACCCCATTGACTTGCATTTAAAAAGGCTGAGTGTGATATTTTCAGATCAGAATGTCATACAGACATGAGAGTTGGCTTGTTTGAATTGGGTGAGCTATTAGTCTTCAAGTATCATCATGGAAACTACTTAGCCATGCCCTAGCAACCATTTAGAGCACCCTAGCAATCAAACCCCATTGACTTCCATTTAAAATCGCTTAGATGGGTATCTCAGGATCAGAATGTCATAGAAACTTCATTGTTGGCTTGAATGACTCAGAACAGCAAGCAGCCTTCTTGGTATCACACTGGCAACTGCCTAGCAACCACATGAGCTTACCCTAGCAATCAAGTAGCAAAACACATATCTTTGCACCAGAACATTGTTGAAACTTCCTGTTTGGCACGTTTGACTCAGTCTCATGCTAGCAAAACCTGGCAAAGTGTTAAAACATGCTAAAACATTATAGCATCATGCTAACTCATTTAAGCATCACCTAGCGAAGTGCTAAAACATGCTAGCAACGCCTAGCAAAGTGCAAAAACATGCTAAAACATGCTAGCATCATGCTAACACATGCTAGCAACGCCTAGCATATCATATCACATATCTCTGCACCAGAACAACGTAAAGACTTCTGCTTTCATTCATTGGACTCATGGTAACAAGGAGCCTTTTGAGTATCACCTTGGTAACTGCCTAGCAACCAGATTGGGTTACCCTAGCCACCGAGTAACAAATCACATATCTCTGAACCAGAATATCGTAGAGACTTTGGGTTTCTTTCATTTGACTCAGGGTAGCAAGGAGCCTTTTGAGTATCACCTTGGTAATGGACCTAGCAACCAGATGGGGTTACCCTAGCAACCAATTTGCCATTCAGAAAAACAAGCAAGGGGTAGGGTTGCATATTACTTCTTGCAGCTGGCTGACTATCTGTATGATGTTCCTTCTGTCTGTCTGACGTTAAGACTTTCAAATTTCCAACTCTTCTAACTATTTTAAACTTTCAGACAAGGCTTTGTCAAGCCAACATAAAGACTGTCTTCAAACTTTACTATCTAATTTCTTTTTCTTTATCTGCCCTATCTTCTTTTCCCAGGGCCTGGGTTTCTGAAGATTGCTGTTTTTGTGATAGGAGTCGAGGGTATTTACTCCCAAGTAAACAAATGTTTGTGTTAAATTTAAGTAAACCTAAAGAGATAAACCACTAAATATTAAAGTTGGCAGAAACCTTTTGTCTTATAGGGGAGGGTGTGATGCCCTCTCGTCTTGCTTTGTTTCATTTTGGTTTTCGCCTCTGTTGTGTCCTTTGCAGGAGCTGGTAATCTGAGCACTTGATTGAAAATACCGGCACACAGGTGTTCTGAGTATTTAAATAATCTCTTCCTCTTGGAGCGGAGATGCGCACTCAGAGACTTTGGATGCCAAAGCAGTCTCGGCCCAAGCTCCACGCTGGCTCAGAGTAAAAGGACGCAGACTGGCTTGAGTTGACTTGAAAAGTTTTGAGTTTTGTTGTAATAAACGTCTGAACACAATCTATCTCTGCCTGTCGCACCTTTATCTTGTTGCGGCCGTCTCTGGCATGTACATTTAAATAAATATTTAATTTAATTTAAATAAGTTTAATTCTATGTATAAAATTAATGTTAAAAAACGCGCTTACCCCGTGCCATTTAACAAACTATCATGTTTTAACTTTTTATTTACTAAGTTTTAAAGTTCAAAGACCTCAATATGATTAATTAATCATTTACATTTATTCTTTTACTCTGAATCGTAACAGACGTGCCGTGATGCCGTGATAAAAGGTATCTTTTCCACGTTAATCAGAGTTTTTGTCCTAACCAGCCGTGACACACGACGAGCAACAGGGATTTCTATTTTTTAAATGGTTTCTATTTCTGCGACGTTGCACCAGGCAACGCAGTCAACAAATGGGTCTAAAATTATTCTTATTACAGTATATTAAAGCTGGCATCTCACTAGCTGGTTCAGAACAACTTGATTTTGGCCGAGGGTTTCACACACCTTCCGAATGTTGTGCTTGAGGTCTTGTTCTCTTCAGTTGGATCTCTGTCACACACACACACACCGGTTCAGAATGGCAGAGGGGAGGTATACTGGCTCATTCTGACTTTCTCTCCGCTTCACTGTCACATGGAGATCGGCGAAGTAACAACAGGAGTACTGCATGAACTTAAACAATCGTAACAGACTAAATGAGGATACGATTAATAATGGAACTTTGCCCTGTGTATGTGTGTGATTGTGTATTTTTCCCTTTGGGGCTTGCCATAGAAAGTGTTATGGAGCTTATTTGAGAAAATGAGTTGCATTCAATAAACGGACTGTTCCTTCTGTAACTGCTCTGTTTTCTACATTTTAATGTATTAATATTGTGGTATCGTGTCACGCCTGGTGTGGACAGACAGATTGCTTGTCGCTGGAATCTTATCACATCGCGTCCGTTTAGGACAAGATGTAACACTATTTAAACATGATTATCAACAATCAATCAATTATCAAGGACTATTTCAAAGTAATTTCTGAATATTTTATTTTCAAATTATTTGTAAATTGTACTATGTTAATGAGAATTAAACATTTTAGTTTCTTTCAAGAGATTCTAGTGAGTTATTGAGTCAGCAGTTTACATCTTCAATAGCTATTTCCTCTTCTGGATATGAGGAGTATTTGGTCATGTAGCTTTCAGATAAGCTTGATCATGTATGTCCTTGTTGGCTTCTACAAAAGTAAGATTGAAGCAAATTAGATGTAAAACTACTATTTCATTAAGTATAAATTTATTTTAAAACAAAATGTACTTTCATCATAACGTGTGAAGTTTTTAAACCTCATACACTTCATTTTCATTTATATGTTTAAGAAATTTTCTCTAATCATAAATGTGAACACTATTTAAAGATGATTCATTTTATTTTTGTTTTGCATACAACTGAAATAATATGAAGAATAAATTACATATTTTAAACTATAATTTTGTATCCCTCTCTTACTACCTTACTCTATAAAGTTACCAATGTAATGATTTTTAAACACTTCGACTAGGTTGCTTAACACAATATTCCATATCATACCCTCTTCTACAAAAGCAAGGTTTAAACGAAATGTTTAATCAGATGTTAATACTTTTTAATTCTACTAAGTTTACACGAATATGGATAAGCAAGAGTACTTACATCAGTCATTTAATTAACAGCATATCTAAAACTATGTTTTTAAAGTTTATACGTCTCTCACTAAACCCCTCCATACATACACACATACAACCACACACACACACACACACACACACACAGACACAGAGAGAGAGAGAGAGAGAGAGAGAGAGAGAGAGATAGTTGACCACTCCCACATGTTTAACACCATCAACACTCAAGTTTTCTGGACAGCACACACTAAAACATAACCATTATACAGGATAAAATACTTATTTAAAACTTGACCCAAAGTCAAAAGACTTATGTATAATTGTTGTCCTTTTCTAACAGGTTATTGATGTCAAAGTATTGACATTTTATTTATTTTTTTTCATCTTTTTGATCTTTCTCATTTTCACCTACAGTTGCAAACAATACATAGACTTTTATTTTTAAATTGTTATACATGTACAATTTTATTAGAATGACAAAGTTACCATAACAGGCACGTAGTCATACAACAATACAATGAAATATAACAAATGGCAGAGACATCATTTTGAGGTAGAAGCAACAAACAAAACCCTGTCGAGTATAGGTTCCCTAGTTTGTGATAAAAAACAGTTAAATAATAACACTGTTTTAAGGTATGCACTTATGATTT
This sequence comes from Myxocyprinus asiaticus, assembly GCF_019703515.2. Taxonomy (NCBI): domain Eukaryota; kingdom Metazoa; phylum Chordata; class Actinopteri; order Cypriniformes; family Catostomidae; genus Myxocyprinus; species Myxocyprinus asiaticus. Next base: position 60,650,664 of record NC_059345.1, on the reverse strand, counting down.
TCTTTTACCACTGTAAATGTATATAAAATAGTTTAGAGAGTACAAGTAGAGGTAGAACTCAACCAAAGGCATTATATATTTATTTATTTTTTGGTTATAAATGCTCAATCTACTCTATCTTACCTTGCTGATCCAGACATGGTACTTACTGAGGGCTTATTAAGATAGAGAAGAGTAGCTAGGGGCCACCCTCTGTAATACAGGACAACTATGAAATAAATAACCGAAATGCAAACTTTTGCAAAAACCTATAGTTTTAGTTCAAACAAGTTTTATATTCAGTGATCATAAAACCTATTAAACTAAATTCAATGTCATAAATTAGAAAGAAAATAGTTGTTAGCAAACAACACACCAATGTATAAGTATAATGAGAGTATGCATACTGATCTGCTGTGGTTCACGATTTGAAAGTGGTCAGCTTTTTCGCCCTTTGTCCATCTCATTCATTCAGTGGATGAGACTAATCGTATTTTTGATTAAAAATATCTCTTTGAATGCACCAGTCAGATATTTACATGTTATTATGTAAAATACAGTAAATATGAATATATTTGCTATAAGAAAGTTTTACTTTGTGTAAGCCTTTTTTTTTTTTTTTAATCTCATCTGTTAATTTCAGAAATAGGCTTCTAACTCATTATAACACATAAAACTACACATGCTGTTAAGTTGCCGGTGTCACACTCAAGACAGGCAGGTCACGCTCTGACAGATATTTTGGTCCACAAATCTGATGTTTACAGTTTTACAGAACTGTATTAACTCCAGGTGCGGTTTTAAGTTCAAGAATATGCATGGGAGATTGTTCTTAGATGAAAATAGGAATAAAATACACTTTATAATTAAAGTTAACATCTGGGAGGACTCATTTATGTTAAGTATATTTTAAAATATTACTGAAAACTAAAGGTTGCACTAACTTTTGTCTCAACTTCAGATAAGCTCAATGTACTTTTAACACTATTCACTAATTTAAAACAATCACATAAGGCCCTTTTTGTGACTTTCTGTAGTTCAACGTACTGTACATTGTGTTCAATTGACAGTTTTCAATCTTTGATTTGTCTGGTGTTTTTAGAAGTTAGCAGTCCAATAGTATCAAATAGTTGGTTATGTGATAAAGTAGTTGCTGGAGCTGGCAAAGTTAGCAAGGTTCATGGCATATCTATTAATAAAAGATTTTGTTTGTTGAAAAGCTTGCAAATTCCTTTAGAACAGGTATATGTTAGTCTTTGTTTTTAGGTTTATATATTCAAATAGTTGTTATTTACTGCATCTGGATTGACCAGGTCAACATAGTTTTCCTTAGCTCACCGTAACAGACTTTTGACCGTTCACACACACACACACACACACACACACACACACACACACACACACACACACACACACACACCATGTCATTCTAGATTACTTTTTCATATAGTGGGTGATAAATGGAAGCATGTTAACACAACACTTGAAATGAAGCACATTAGCACATAACAAACGAGTGTTACAACTTTATCCGTAACAACTGTACTTGGTCTACACTGTGTGAATTCTGATGAAGGTTTAAAGAGACATAACACCTATGGCATTGTGTTTGTTCTGTTTGCAGTTAATTCCAATTTTCTGGTTTGATTATAGACTGGTGTTGTCACAAATGAAATGTAACTGGTCATTTTGACTAATTAGATCATGAAAGCAGTTGTCCAAAGGCACCACAGAAGCTTTTTACTGCATACTGTTAAAATGATAAAAAGATCTACATAATGTAACATTTTGTGCTTTGAAAATTTGATAGACTACATAAAAAAAGAAAGAAAAAAACATTTCCTTGCACTATAACCGATAGTCTTTTCTGACAATCTCTATCACTCCTGTAAAAACAGTAATTGTGCTTTATGTAGTGGTCTGAAACGTCAGACAGTTGGCCAAGACAATGTCAATACAGATCACCTTTGTGATAAAATCATGTTAAAATAGAAATGACAACTAATCACAGAGAAATACGAGCACTTTCGACTTGCCCACAGATGTTTTATTCTTGAATACTGACCGATATTAGCAAACTTTCATTCCAACATGTGTACACAATTCATTTAATTATACTCTTGTTGTCTATATTTTAAACAGACAGTATCAGAAAAAAACTTCATGTGGAACACTGAGAAAGTGGATAATATAAAAATAACCTAAATAATTACTAAATGAATGTTAAATTTTAACTTAGACATGACATAGTTAACCAAGATATGCTTAAAGTCTAAATAAATATTAAATGCAAATACTGTAAATGTAGATATTTGTACTGTGATGACATACAGTTGAAGTCAGAAGTTTATATACACCTTAGCCAAATACATTTACAATTCCTGACATTTAATCCTAGAAAACATTCCCTGTCTTAAGTCAGTTAGGATCACTACTTTATTTTAAGAATGTGAAATTTCAGAATAATAGTAGAGAGAATTATTTATTTCAGCTTTTATTTCTTTCATCACATTCCCAGTGGGTCAGAAGTTTACATACAATTTGTTAGTATTTGGTAGCATTGCCTTTAAATTGTTTAATTTGGGTCAAACATTTTGGGTAGCCTTCCACAAGCTTCTAACAATAAGTTGCTGGAATTTTGGCCCATTCCTCCAGACCTAACTGGTGTAACGGTCAGGTTTGTAGGACTCCTTGCTCGCACATGCTTTTTCAGTTCTGCCCATCAGATTGAGGTCTTTGTGATGGCCGCTCCAATATCTTGACTTTGTTGTCCTTAAGCCACTTTGCCACAACTTTTGAGGTATGCTTGAGGTCACTGTCCATTTGGAAGACCCATTTGCAACTGAGCTTTAACTTCATGGCTGATGTTTTGAGATGTTGCTTCAATATATCCACATCATTTTCCTTCCTCAAGATGCCATCTATTTTGTGAAGTGCACAGTCCTTCTTGCAGCAAAGCACCCCCACAACATGATGCTGCTGCCCCCATGCTTCACAGTTGGGATGGTGTTCTTCGGCTTGCAAGTCTCACTCTTTTTCCTCCAAACATAACGATGTCATTATGGCCAAAAAATTCCATTTTTGTTTCATCAGACCAGAGGACATTTCTCCAAAAAGATCTTTGTCCGCATGTGCACTTGCAAACTGTAGTCTGGCTTTTTTATGGTGGTTTTGGAGCATTGGTTTCTTCCTTGCTGAGCAACCTTTCAGTATAGAACTTGTTTTACTGTGGATATAGATACTTGTCTACCTGTTTCCTCCAGGATCTTCACAAGGTCCTTTGCTGTTCTTCTGGGATTGATTTGCACTTTTCGCACCAAACTACGTTCATCTCTAGGAGACAGAATGTGTCTCCTTCCTGAGCGGTATTGTGGCTGCGTGGTCCCATGGTGTTTATACTTGCGTACTATTGTTTATACAGATGAACATGGTATATTCAGGCATTTGGAAATTGCTCCCAAGGATGAACCAGATTTGTGGAGGTCCACAATTTGTTTTCTCAGGTCTTGGCTTATTTATTTTGATTTTCCCATGATGTCAGGCAAAGAGGCACTGAGTTTGAAGGTAGGCCTTAAAATACATCCACAGGTACACCTCAAATTCAGTACACCTCCTATCAGAAGCTTATTGGCTAATTGTCTAAAGGCTTGACATCATTTTCTGGAATTTTCCAAGCTGCATAAAGGCACAGTTTACTTAGTGTATGTAAACTTCTAACCCACTGCAATTGTGATATAGTCAATTAAAAGTGAAACAATATGTCTGTAAACAATTGTTGGGATAATTACTTGTGTCATGCTCAAAGTAGATGTCCTAAATGACTTGCCAAAACTATAGTTTGCGAATATTAAATCTGTGGAGTGGTTAAAAAATTTGTTGTAATGACTTCAACCTAAGTGTATGTAAACTTCTGACTTCAACTGTATGTTGAATTGTTTAACGTCCAGTCTTATGTTTTGACGAAACTGTCTTATTTACACATTTTTAGAACATAAAAGCAAATAAACTCAGCAAAAAAGAAATGTCCTCTTAATTTCAACTGCTTTTATTTTCAGCAAACTTAACATGTGTAAATATTTGTATGAACATAAAAAGATTCAACAACTAAGACATAAACTGAACAAGTTTCACAGACATGTGACTAACAGAAATGGAATAATGTGTCCCTGAACAAAGTGGGGCAGGGGGGAAAGTAACAGTCAGTACCTGATGTGTCCACCAGCTGCATTAAGTACTGCAGTGCATCTCCTCCTCATGGACTGCACCAGATTTGCCAGTTCTTGCTGTGAGATGTTACCTTACTCTTCCACCAAGGCACTTGCAAGTTCCCTGACATTTCAGGGGAGAATGGCCCTAGCCCTCACCCTCCGATCCAACAGGTCCCAGATGTGCTTAATCGGATTGAGATCCGGGCTCTTCGCTGGCCATGGCAGAACACTGACATTCCTGTCTTGCAGGAAATCATGCACAGAATGAGCAGTATGGCTGGTGGCACTGTCATGCTGGAGGGTCATGTCAGGATGAGCCTGCAGGAAGGGTACCAGATGAGGGAGGAGGATGTCTTCCCTGTAACGCACAGCGTTGAGATTGCCTGCAATGACCACAAGCTCAGTCCGATGATGCTGAGACACACCGCCCCAGACCATGACGGACCCTCCACCTCCAAATTGATCCTGCTCTAGAGTACAGGCCTCGGTGTAACGCTCATTCCTTCGACGATAAATGTGAGTCTGACCATCACCTCTGGTGAGAAAAAAACTGCGACTCGTCAGTGAATAGCACTTTTTGCCAGTCCTGTCTTGTCTAGTGAAGGTGGGTTTGTGCCCATAGGCGACATTGTTGCCGGTGATGTCTGATAAGGACCTGCCTTACAACAGGCCTACAAGCCCTCAGTCCAGCCTCTCTCAGCCTATTGCGGCCACGATCGCTGTGTCACGTGCTTGGGCGCTGCCCATGCGGAGACGGCGTTCGTGGATGGGTCACGTTCTCACTGTGAGAAAATGACCATGGCAACGTTGCGGTCATGGCTTTCCTTCCTCAGAGGGAAAGCCACCCCTGCGGCTCCTCGCCGTGGTCCTTCTACCTATGGGTTTGAGGCCGAGCGATTTGGCGATTTGGTGATTCCAATGGGAGCCGCTTCGCCGGGTAAACCCCCACAGACCTCCCATTCCTCAGCACGCTCGTTTGTCCCAGTCGAGTTCTGCGGTGAGATCGCCGGCTCGTCTCAGGGCGAGTTCACGACCTCATTCGGGGCTCGCGAAGTGGAGGAGCTCTAAATTACAGCATCGGAGAGCAGGCTGGTTCATTCTGATGCCGAGGACTCGACGGGGCTCCCACCTTCGGGTACGGTCGCCGGCCAATGCGGAGATGATGACCATGCTTGTCCGGGTGGCTGCGAGCATCAGGCTGGAGTGGAACCCTCACGGCTCGACGATTGGTTCCTGGGCTCAGAACGCCGCTCACGGCCACGCCCCGCCCCGGTTCCTTTCTTCCCGGAGGTGCATGATGAGCTCACGAGATCGTGGCAGGCACCTTTCACTGCCCAGACCCAATTTATGGGCTCCTCCGCTCTCACTACCCTCGACAGTGAGGCTGCCAGGGGGTACTCGGCGATTCCCCAGGTGGATAAAGCGGTTGTGGTGCACTTGTGCCCACAAAACGCCGCCACCTAGAGGAACCATCCGAGACTCCTGTCCAGGGCCTGTAGGCTTACGTCGTCACTGGCGACTAAGGAGCCGCTGGACAGGCCGCCTCTTCCCTGCACACCATTCCCTCCTGCAAGTGCACCAAGCCAAGGCACTGAGAGAACTGCACGAGGGAATTTCTGACCAAGATTGATGCAGGAGCTGCACTCAGCAACCTATCTCGCCCTCCGGGCAACGAAGGTCACAGCGTGGTCTCTCAGGCAGGCAATGTCCACCCTGGTGGTCCAGGAGCGCCACCTGACAAAGTACGATTCCTTGATGCCTCATCTCCCAGGTTTGCCTATTTGGCAACACCATCCAGGACTTTGCCCAGCAGTTCTCGACAGTTAGGAAGCAGACAGAGGCTATCCAGCACATCCTGCCATGGCGCGGATCAAGATCAAGATGCTCGTTGCCAAGGGCGTCCCCCTGCAGCAGCAACACCGGCTCCGCCGCAGCCCACCCCAGGAGGCCGGCCCCGGTGTGGAGCCACCTGCAGGAAGCAGACGTCACCTGTCTCTCGGCCCGCCGCTAAGAACCCGAGGAAGGCTTCAAAACGCCCCTGAGACGGGCGACCCAGGGAGACGGAGACCCCCTACAGACCTGGAGCTGGTAAGCAGACCACTCCATCCCCTGGTGGAGGGCCGGGAGGAGAATCCTTGTTTTTCTTTTCTTATGATTTCGCTGCACGCCCAAAGGGCTGCGGTACCCACGTTTTCAAGAAAAGAGTGGTTTCCTCACTTCCTGGGTCACACAGTCATTATCACGACCGCTGGGCACCGCACCTTTATGGCAGGCATAGCGCTCCGGAGGCAGGCCCCCCGCCCCCATGCGCCCAGCTGTGGCACCATTGCCCCCACGCCAGGACGGTTGCGACAGGCCGCGAGGACGATTTCCCTCCTCCCCCATCCCGGACCGGTCCTATGGTGGGTATACGGAGCCAGGAAAGAGCTTTGATGTCCCCAGACACAGCACGGCCACAAGTTCGGGGCTCGAGCCCCCCAACGTGGTACCTCAGGTTCCGTCCTGCCGTGAGGCCCCACCCGTGGTACATTCAACACGATTGTTCCCTTGGTCCCCCTCGCCTGGATCTTGGGGCCGTGGCTTGCGCACCCCAACCCGTCGTGGTGGCTGTCCAGGACCGTCCGACTCCACTACGCGATTCAGTTCGCCAGGCGTCCGCCCAGGTTCAACGGCGTTCACTTCACCTCGGTGATGGGTGAGGATGCCGCTGCCTTGCGTGTGGAGATCACGTCCCTTCTACAGAAGGACACGATAGAGTCTGTCCCTCCGGCCGAGATGAAGAAGAGGTTTTACAGCCCCTACATCATTGTACCAAAGAAAGGCGGAGGGTTGTGGCCAATCTTGGACCTGCGAGTACTGAACCAGGCCTTGCACAGACTCCCGTTCAAGATACCATGGGGACTTCTCCACATGAGACACTGCCGAAAAGACTCAGTAAGACCATGTGACATATTTCCACACAATTTCCTCCCCCTCAGGCAGGGTGTGGTCTCCGTGGTTTCTTCCCCTTGGGAGTGACACTCCCCCGACGCGGTCACTATATGGCCCCCAGCTGAATGATTTTTACTTGGTTGCTAAGGTAACCCCATTTGGTTGCTAGGCAGTTACCAAGGTGATACTCAAATGGCTCCTTGCTATCATAAGTCCATTGAACAAAACCAGAAGTGTCTACGATGTTCTGGTGCAGAGATATGTGATTTGTTACTTGGTTGCTAGGGTAATCCCATCTGGTTGCTAGGCAGTTACCAGGGTGATACTTATCATGCCTCTTTGCCATCCTGAGTGAAATAAGTCATCCCAGAAGTCTCTATGATGTTCTTTTGCAGAAATATGTGATTTGTTACTTGGTTGCTAGGGTAACCCCATCTGGTTGCTAGGCAGTTACCAGGGTGATACTTTACAAGGTTCCTTGTCATCCTGAGTGAAATATGTCAACCCGGAAGTGTCTATGATGTTCTGGTGCAGAGATATGTGATTTGTTACTTGGTTACTAGGGTAACCCCATGTGGTTGCTAGGCAGATACCAGAGTGATACTTATCAAGGCTACTTGCCATACTGAGTGAAATATGTCAACCCAGAAATGTCTAAGATATTCTGGTGTAGAGATATGTGATTTGTTACTTGGTTGCTAGGGTAACCCCATCTGGTTGCTAGGTAGTTACCAGGGTGATTCTTAACAAGGCTCCTTGCCATCATGAGTGAAATATGTCAACCCGAAAGTCTCTACGATGTTCTGGTGCGGATATATTTGATTTGTTACTTGGTTGCTAGGGTAACCCCATCTAGTTGCTAGGCAGTTACCAGGGTGATACTTAACAAGGCTCCTTGCCATACTGAGTGAAATATGTCAACCCGGAAGACTCTAAGGTGTTCTGGGGCAAAGAAATGTGATCTGTTACTCGGTTGCTAGGGTTACCCCATGTGGTTGCTAGGCAGTTACCAGAGTGATAGTTAATGAGGCTCCTTGTCATCCTGAGTGAAATAAGTCAACCCGGAAGTCTCTATGATGTTCTGGTGCAGAGATATGTGATTTGTTACTTGGTTGCTAGGGTAACCCCATGTGGTTGCTAGGCAGATACCAGAGTAATACTTAATGAGGCTCCTTGCTATCCTGAGTGACATAAGTCAACCCGAAAGTCTCTACGATGTTCTGGTGCGGATATATTTGATTTGTTACTTGGTTGCTAGGCAACCATCTGGTTGCTAGGCAGTTACCAGGGTGATACTTAACAAGGCTCCTTGCCATCCTGAGTGAAATAAGTCAACCCAGAAGTCTCTACAATGTTCTGGTGAAGAGATAAGTGATTTATTACTTGGTTGCTAGGGTAACCCCATCTGGTTGCTAGGCAGTTACCAGGGTGATACTTATCATGGTTACTTGCCATCCTGAGTGAAATAAGTCAACCTGTAAGTGTTTACGATATTCTGGTGCGGAGATATGTGATTTGTAACTTGGTTGCTAGGGTAACCCCATCTGGTTGCTAGGCAGTTACCGATGTGATACTTAACATGGCTCTTTGCCATCCTGAGTGAAAGTCAAAGAGACATGAGGCCATTTCAGAAGTCCGATACTGGAATACCGTAATTCAGATCAGTTAGAAAAGATATAGCACACTATTCGGGATTAGTCTGATGGTCTGTGCCGAGTTTTGTGCATGTAGCTTAAAAGCTCTAGGAGGAGTTAGAGTCAGAAATTTTAGTCTCAGAATAATAATAATAATAATAATAACTAGATTGAAAAGTTTGTGGACAAACTTTAGGTTGGCTTGAGAAAGCCTGGCCTGAAAGTTTGAAGTAGTTGTAAAAGCTTGAAGTTTGAAGGTTTTAAGTTTGAAGTAATTATAAGTTTAAGTAGTAGTTTTAAAAGTTCAAAGTTTAAAGATTATAAGACCATTCAGTCTATCAGAGAGATAGATAGATAGATAGATAGATAGATAGATAAATTTGGTTGCTTGACAGTTACCAAAGTGATACTCAAAAGGCTCCTTGCTACCTTGAGTCAAATGAAAGAAACCCGAAGTCTCTATTATGTTCTGGTGCAGAGATATGTTATTTGTTACTTGGTTGCTAGGGTAGCCCCATCTGGTTGTTAGGCAGTTACCAAGGTGATACTCAAAAGGCACCTTGCTACCTTGAGTCAAATGAAAGTAACCCGAAGCCTCTACAATGTTCTGGTGCAGAGATATGTGATTTGTTACTTGGTTGCTAGGGTAACCCCATCTGGTTGCTAGGCAGTTACCAAGGTGATACTCAAAAGGCAGCTTGCTACCCTTATTCAAATGAAAGCAACCCAAAATCTCTATGATGTTCTGGTGCAGAAATATGTGATTTGTTACTTGGTTGCTAGGGTAACCCCATCTGGTTGCTAGGCAGTTACCAAGGTGATAATTAACATGGCTACTTGCCATCCTGAGTGAAATAAGTCAACCCGGAAGTCTCTATGACATTCTGATCCTGAGATACCCATCTTAGTGATTTTGAATGGAAGTCAATTGTGTTTGGTTGCTAGGGTGCTCTAAATTGTTGCTAGGGCGTGGCTAAGTAGTTTCCATGATGATACTTGAAGACTGATTGCTCACCCAATTCAAACAAGCCAACTCTCATGTCTGTACGACATTCTGATCTGAAGATATCACACTCAGCCTTTTTGAATGGAAGTCAAAGGGGTTTGGCTGCTAGGGTGCACTAAATGATAGACAGACAGACAGACAGATAGACAGACAGATAGAGAGATAGATAGATATGACAGAGGGAGGAACACTGATAAATAGAAAGAAACAGATAGAGACAGATAGAAATATTGTATTCATATGGCAATACTGTAAAAACAGTCATTCAAATAAAGTTTGATTGAATTTGATAGAAATAAAGATTCAATAGAGTGGCCCTCAGCATATTAAGAGACAGATAGAAATAGAGATTTGATAGAAGAGCAGCCTAAAACATGTCAAAGCCTTCTGTTGGTGGCTCAGGTTTGAATTTTGACAGTTGGAGTTTGAATAGTCATGGCTCATCTGAACATTCCATCAATGTAAATGAATGGGATTTTTCCGATTTTTGATCATCCGCTGTGGGAAAACCGTAAATCCGATCAGTTAGAAAAGATAAAGCACACTATTCAGGATTAGTCTGAAGGTCTGTGCTGAGTTTGACCATTCAGTCTATCAGATAGACAGATAGATAGATCATATCTATCTATAGATAGATAGATAGATAGATCATAGATAGATAGATAGAAAGAAAGATAGATAGATAGATCATTTGGTTGCTAGGCAGTTACCAAGGTGATGCTCAAAAGGCTCCTTGCTACCCTGAGTCAAATGAATGAAACCAGAAGTCCCTATGATATTCTGGTGCAGAGATATGTGATATGTTACTTGGTTGCTAGGGTAACTCCATATGGTTGCTAGGCAGTTTCCAAGGTGCTACTCAAAAGGCACCTTGCTACCCTGAGTCAAATGAAAGAAACCCGAAGTCTCTACGCTGTTCTGGTGCAGAGATATGTGATTTGTTACTTGGTTGCTAGGGTAACCCCATCTGGTTGCTATGCAGTTACCAGGGTGATACTTATCAAGCCTCCTTGCCATCCTGAGGGAAATAAGTCAACCTGGAAGTCTCTACGATGTTCTGGTGCAGAGATATGTTATTTGTTACTTGGTTGCTAGGGTAACTCCATCTGGTTGCTAGGCAGTTACCAAGGTGATACTCAAAAGGCACCTTGCTACCCTTATTCAAATGAAAGCAACCCGAAGTCTCTATGATGTTCCGGTGCAGAAATATGTGATTTGTTACTTGGTTGCTAGGGTGCTCTAAATGGTTGCTAGGGCATTGCTAAGTAGTTTCCATGATGTTAGTTTTTTTTTTTTTTTGTTATTAACATTTTTATTGATTCATAAATGAACATAAAAAATACAACAACATATATATAATGAATCAAACACTTTAAACATTAAACCCCCTCTATATCCCCTCCCCCTACCAAACTCTCAACCCACCCTGACCCCCCCACGAACACCCCTGTGGTCAATAGAATATAGACACACACACACAGAAAAACTAAAACAACAACATAAAATAACATACAATAATCAAGTATAATAAAAAAAAACAAAAAACAAAAAGAAAAACTAAACTCTAAATTACTCCCTCCACCGCCCCACCTCAAGATTCCCTCAAAAATGCTAAATAATTGCCCCATTTCTTATTGTAAGATTCCCTAACCCCCATCCTAATGCTCGACCCCTCCTCGAAGGCAGCCACCCTCCCCACCTCCGCGCACCACTCCGGGAACGAGGGTGCTCCATCCGACTTCCAACTCCTCAAAATAACCTGCCTACCAATCATCACACTGGTCAAAACCCAGTCCTTCATGTACTTATCTACCAAATCCATGACCTCCCTATCTCCCAAAATACAGAGTCTGGGGCAGAACGAGACCTGAGTGCCCAACACATCACACACAAAACTTTGCACCTTCAGCCAAAATTCTTGGATCTTAAGGCACCCCCAAAAAACATCTTCAGTATGGCATCACCAGTAGATGGGTGTGTCCTTAATACCAAGCCTATACAATCTAGAGAGGGTCCAATAAAATCTATGTAAAATCTTAAATTGCATAAGGCGAACCCTTGCATCTCTAGATGCAGACTTTATGTTTTTAGAATCCTTGCCCACACTCCCTCCTCCAATAACAAATTTAAATCTTCCTCCCATAATCTTTTGAGAGAATTTAAAGCTCCGTCCCCCAGACTCTGAATTAACAGGGAGTAATACACTGATGCCTCGTGACCCTTCCCAAAAACAGCAATCACCACTTCCAGAGTATCTGCCGCTCTAGGCGGGTGTATGCCACTCCCAAAAACAGAGCAGAGCAGGTGGCGCAGCTGTAATACTTATCAAATTGAGATCTGGGAATCCCAAAATGCTGAATCAAATTTTCAAAAGATCTCAATACTCCACCCTCATATAGGTCACCAAGTGTATTAACCCCCCTCACAATCCAATCTGACCAACAGAAAGGGGACTTATTAATACATAGTTTAGGGTTCAGCCATATGCTCGAGGCTACGTTTAAATAAATATCAGAATTAAACATTCTGGACAATTTTGTCCATATCGAGTGCAAATGCAAAATAAAGGGGTGCGACTTAACCTCTCCAGCCAGTTTAATCGAAAGGCTTTGCAGTGGCGAGATAGGGGCAAGAACTTCCTTTTCAATACAAAACCAGGGAGGAGCTCTCTCAGGTGGAAGCGACCAATGAACCAAATGTCTAAGACTGAATGCATAATAATAAAATAAAATCTTGGGTAGGCCTAACCCACCTTTGTCAATCGGCAAAAAAATGTAACTTACTGAAATTTAACCTGGGATGTTTACCATTCCAAATGAAGGACTTCGCTATGCTATCAAATTGCTTGAAATAAGAGAGGGGGACATCTACAGGGAGAGATTGTAGCAGGTAGTTAAATTTTGGAATACAATTCATTTTAATAACATTAACCTTCCCAATCATCGATAAGTATAATGAAGCCCACCTGTCCACATCATTCGAAAACCTTTTTATTAAGGGATCAAAATTAACTCTGACTAAATCAGACAAATTTGCTGGGAATAAAATTCCCAAATACTTAATTCCCTGTTTGGGCCACTGGAAGGCACCCGGCTGGAAGGCCGTTAATGGACAGTACGCTGTCAAAGCCAAAGCTTCGGATTTAGACCAACTGACTTTCTATCCTGAGAATTTGGAAAAGGAGTTAATAATTCTGTGGAGGCAAGGCATAGATCTAGTAGGGTCGGAGACAAATAATAAAATATAATCTGCGTAAAGCAGAAGCTTATGCGCCACACCTCCCGTCGTCACCCCTGGAAAATCATCCTCTTTTCTTATCGCGGCTGCTAACGGTTCCAGGGCAAGACAGAACAATAATGGGAAAAGAGAGCAACCCTGCCGGGTGCCCCTATCCAGAGTAAAATTATCTGAAATTAACCCATTTGTTTGCACCGCTGCTACAGGGTGTCTATAAAGTAACTTAATCCAACCAATAAATGTACTCCCAAACCCATACCTTTCCAAAATCTTAAAAAGATAATCCCATTCTACCATATCAAACGCCTTTTCGGCGTCGAGAGATGGCAGCAACTGGAGATTGATCATTCGCTACTCACCACATGATATTGATGAGACGCCTAATATTATCAGAAGAGCTGCGGCCCCGAATAAACCCCACCTGATCTATATGTATAAGTGATGTCATAACTTTACTTAATCGATTAGCCAGAATTTTGGACAAAATTTTTACATCTAACTGGATCAGGGAAATTGGGCGGTAACTTTTACACTCTCTTGGATCTTTTTTAGAATCAGACTGATCTGGGCTTGTGTCATGGTTGGCGGATGCTTTCCGTTCTTTAATGATTCCGTATAAACAAAAGTGGAGCCAGTTCTGTAGCATAAGATTTGAAAAACAGGAAAAGCCATCAGGCCCCGGAGCCTTGCCTGTAGGCAAGGCTTTAATTACCTCATCAAGCTCCTCCAAGGTTATCTCAGAATCAAGAGAATTGTTTTGCACAGTCGTCAGTTTAGGGAGATCTAATGGTTCCACAAAGTTCCTAATATCTTCATCAGTGGATGAAGACGTGGAACCATAGAGATCAAGATAGAACTCTTTAAAGGCATTATTAATATCAATAGCAGAGGTAAATATTTCACCACAAGCAGATTTCACTGAGGGAATGATAGAAAAAGACTCTCTCTGCTTTATATATCTAGCCAAAAGTTTTCCTGCTTTGTCACCCAACTCAAAGTATGACTGTTTTGCCCCGAATAACCAAAACTCCACTTTCCGTGACAAAATAGTATTATATCTATATTTCAATCGGGTCAATTCTCTGAGGCCATCAGATGACATATGGTGCTTCAGCTCTGCCTCGGCACTTTTAATATTTCCTTCCAACTCTACAAGTTCTTGTGCTTTGGATTTTTTAATGAACGAGGCATACTGTATGATCCGACCCCTAAGAACTGCCTTACGTGCCTCCCAAGCCACGCCCACAGAGGATACTGAGGACCAGTTGGTCTCCATATAAACACTGATTTCAGTCTTTAACATTTGTTGGAAATCAGGATTTTGCAAAAGGGACACATTAAGGCGCCAACTATATGATTTCTTTTTCTCTGTATATGGCAACACCTCTAAACTCACCAGGGCATGATCTGAGACTAAAATATTTCCAATTGAGCAATCAAAAACAGATGAAATGAGGGATTTGGATATAAAAAAAAAACATCTATTCTAGAGTAAATCTTATGGACTGATGAAAAAAATGTATAGTCCCTACCAGATGGGTTCAACAGTCTCCAAATATCTGTAAGACCAAGATTTTTACACATCCTGTGAAGCGTCAGTGTTGCTCTAGGGAACTTACACACTTTTGTTTCACTATGATCAAGGACTGAGTCCATCAAAATATTAAAGTCTCCTCCCAATATTATATCATGTGGGGTGCCAGCGGTTTGCAGCATCCCTTCAAGATCTATAAAAAAGCCCTGATCATCAACGTTAGGTGTGTAAATATTAGCCAAAATCAACTTTTGCCCTTGAATTTCAGCTAAAACAATAATGACTCTTCCTAATTTATCTTTAATCTGTTTGAGACATTTGAATTGTAGATGTTTATTTACCAATATAATGACTCCCTTGCTCTTACTTGAGCCAGCACTAGAAAAAACATGTCCACCCCATATAATTTTTCAGCTTCCTGCGGGGAAAGATTCGTTTCTTGAAGAAACACTATATCATATTTCTTACGTTTAAGAAAAGTAATAACCTTCCTTCTTTTTATGGGGTGCCCCAACCCATTCACATTCCACGTGGAGAGAGATAGTACACTCATATTAACATTTGACATTTTGATATAGTAGAAAAAATAAATTGTGTGTCAAAAACAAAATTATACAAACCACATTCCCCATTAGTGAAACTATCAAACCCCGAACTTCCCCCCGAACAAAACAAACAGAAAAAACCCATGCACGACAGTGCCAACCAGTGACAATCCCTCTAAACTCAAAAGGTCCATGAACGCCCACGAGTCCCCACGACAACTTTGCCATCGGATTACTCAATTTTGCCTCACAAATTTGTGAGGCAAAATTACATAACAGAAAATACTTTGTAAAATAAGCCCAGTCAATAGGAAAAATGAACACAAAGAATGTGTAATTCATTCACAGAACTGTCTCAAAGATGTGATCTTCCACAAAACAAATTCCAGCTGATATAAAACCGTTCAGATTCCTCGGTCAGACAAACAAATGTTCAGTGAGCCAGCTGTTATGAGTTCAACGGATGAAGTTATCATTCCAGTGTCCCGTAAAAATACTCAACAAAACAAACTCCAGCCAGCAGGAGGAATAAGCATGAAGAACAAATAGATTAATCCACAGCTGTTCCAAATGAGTGTTATTCAATAAATCAAGCTCCAGCCACTAGGCGGAACAACACAAAAAAAATCAAAACCGGCATCCCAGTTCCCCGGATGGTCGAGTCAATTCACTCGGAGGCCGCATAAAAGTATATACCATGACTTACACAATCCGTCAACTTTATAAAAGACATCCTTTGTGTGAGCATGTAGATATTTTGCGGTTATCCGCAGTGTCCACCCCATTACCGGCCTGGAACTTCAATGCAAAAGTAATCTTTCGTCAATGCAAAAGTCTCTTCAAGGAAAAGTGTTACTCACAAAACAAGCTCCAGTCGCTTGGTTGAGCCAACGCAGTTTACTCAGCCAATGATCCAATAAAAACATTGCCTGATTTGGACATGTAAATACTTTGCGACCGACCTTCATCTCTATTCTCAATTTGGCTGGGAACATCAGAGCAAACGAGATATTTTTCTGATGTAAGAGTTTCTTACATTCCTTGAACCGATCGTGTTTCTCTTTTGTCGAGTTCGCAAAGTCCGGGAACAAGAAAATATTATGGTTCTTCCAAGAAAGCTTACCTTTGCTCCTTGCCTGGCGCAACACCAGATCTTTATCGGATGATCTCAGAAATCTGGCCAGAATCAATCGGGGCCTATCTCCCTCAGCAGATCTGTGAGCTGGGACTCTGTGAGCTTGCTCGATTTCCAGCTTGTGGCCTGTTATGTCGAGCAGAATCGGGAAAAGCTCATCTAGGAATTTCACCATATCTCTGCCCTCCTCATGCTCAGGAATTCCAACAATTCGAATGTTATTCTTGCGGCTTCTATTCTCAAGGTCTTCAAGCTTTTCAAGGAGATGTTCCAGATCAACTTTGGTCGCAAGCGGATTAGCAGTTAATTCCCTCTCCGAAGATTCCAGAAAATCGATTCGTTTCTCAGCATCCGACACTCTTGTAACTATCTCAGAGAATTTTATCCTGAGTGAAATAAGTCAACTCGGAAGTCTCTACGATTTTCTGGTGTAGAGATATGTGTTTTGTTACTTGGTTGCTAGGGTAAGCCCATGTGGTTGCTAGGCAGTTACCAAGGTGATACTTAACATGGCTCCATGCTATCCTGAGTGAAATAAGTCAACCCGGAAGTCTCTACGACATTCTGATCCTGAGATACCCATCTTAGTGATTTTGAATAAAAGGCAATGGTGTTTGGTTGCTAGGGTGCTCTAAATGGTTACTAGGGCGTGGCTAAGTAGTTTCCATGAACATACTTGAAGACTGATTGCTCACCTAATTCAAACAAGCCAAATCTCATGTCTGTAGGACATTCTGATCTGAAGATATTCGGGATTAGTCTGAAGGTCTGTGCCGAGTTTGGTGCATGTAGCTTAAAAGCTCTAGGAGGAGTTAAGAGTCAGAAATTTTAGTCTCAGAATAATAATAATAATAATAATAATAAGATTAAATAGAATTTCAGTAGGTTGGCTTCCTCAGCCAACCTAATATTATTAATAATAATAATAATAATAATAATAATAAGTTTAAATAGGATTTCAGAATGTTGGCCTTCTCAATAATAATAATAATAATAATAATAATAATAAGTTTAAATAGAATTTCAGTAGGTTGGCTTCCTCAAGCCAACCTAATAATAACAAGTTTAAATAGGATTTCAGAATGTTGGCTTTCTCAGCCAACCTAATATTAATAATAATAATAATAATAAGTTTAAATAGGATTTCAGAATGTTGGCCTTCTCAAGCCAACCTAATAATAATAATAAGTTTAAATAGGATTTCAGTATGTTGGCTTTCTCAAGCCAACCTAATAATAAGTATGTGAGATTACAGTAGTGATGCTTTGCTCCACAAGCACCACTAATAATAAGTATGTGAGATTATAATAGTGATGCTTTGCTCCGCAACACCACTAATAATAATAAGTATGTGAGATTACAATAGTGATGCTTTGCAAGTGTAACCCACCTGTATTTTTAGTGGGTATTTTAGTAATAGTATTTTTATTATTATTGTTTGTTTTTATTTTATTTTTTTGTGTGTATTTTATTTTGTGAAGGTTTCAGACATACTTGCATCCATTTATATATATATTTGTATATTACTAAAATGTAGGATGCAAGAACGTAGAGTGTCGTAGGGTTGTGCGTATTACGTCACACGCGCACACGCGCACACACACACACACACACACACACACACACACACACACACCTACCTGCTCGCAATGTGAAGAGCGCAAGGCTGCGCCTGCGAAATTTCTTCCATCTGTTGGAAAATATTACTACTTTGTGTCTGAAACCATTCTTATTTTATTAGTGGTTCCCGGAAGGAAAATATCTGAGTTCGTGGATGTCATTTACGTTTGAACTACGAGGTTTCAACTGAGGAGTTTTCATCTGCGCTGGATTTTCCCTGTTTGCGAGGAAACTTTGTGAAGGACACCAGATCGAAAGGGAAGATTTCCACACATACAGGTGCATCTCAATAAATTAGAATGTCGTGGAAAAGTTAATTTATTTCAGTAATTCAACTCAAATTGTGAAACTCGTGTATTAAATAAATTCAGTGCACACAGACTGAAGTAGTTTAAGTCTTTGGTTCTTTTAATTGTGATGATTTTGGCTCACATTTAACAAAAACCCACCAATTCACTATCTCAAAAAATTAGAATACATCATAAGACCAATAAAAAAAAACATTTTTAGTGAATTGTTGGCCTTCTGGAAAGTATGTTCATTTACTGTATATGTAGTCAATACTTGGTAGGGGCTCCTTTTGCTTTAATTACTGCCTCAATTTGGCGTGGCATGGAGGTGATCAGTTTGTGGCACTGCCGAGGTGGTATGGAAGCCCAGGTTTCTTTGACAGTGGCCTTCAGCTCATCTGCATTTTTTGGTCTCTTGTTTCTCATTCTCCTCTTGACAATACCCCATAGATTCTCTACGGGGTTCAGGTCTGGTGAGTTTGCTGGCCAGTCAAGCACACCAACACCATGGTCATTTAACCAACTTTTGGTGCTTTTGGCAGTGTGGGCAGGTGCCAAATCCTGCTGGAAAATGAAATCAGCATCTTTAAAAAGCTGGTCAGCAGAAGGAAGCATGAAGTACTCCAAAATTTCTTGGTAAACGGGTGCAGTGACTTTGGTTTTCAAAAAACACAATGGACCAACACCAGCAGATGACATTGCACCCCAAATCATCACAGACTGTGGAAACTTAACACTGGACTTCAAGCAACTTGGGCTATGAGCTTCTCCACCCTTCCTCCAGACTCTAGGACCTTGGTTTCCAAATGAAATACAAAACTTGCTCTCATCTGAAAAGAGGACTTTGGACCACTGGGCAACAGTCCAGTTCTTCTTCTCCTTAGCCCAGGTAAGACGCCTCTGACGTTGTCTGTGGTTCAGGAGTGGCTTAATAAGAGGAATACGACAACTGTAGCCAAATTCCTTGACACGTCTGTGTGTGGTGGCTCTTGATGCCTTGACCCCAGCCTCAATCCATTCCTTGTGAAGTTCACCCAAATTCTTGAACTGATTTTGCTTGACAATCCTCATAAGGCTGCGGTTCTCTCGGTTGGTTGTGCATCTTTTTCTTCCACACTTTTTCCTTCCACTCAACTTTCTGTTAACATGCTTGGATACAGCACTCTGTGTACAGCCAGCTTCTTTCGCAATGAATGTTTGTGGCTTACCCTCCTTGTGAAGGGTGTCAATTATTGTCTTCTGGACAACTGTCAGATCAGCAGTCTTCCCCATGATTGTGTAGCCTAGTGAACCAAACTGAGAGACCATTTTGAAGGCTCAGGAAACCTTTGCAGGTGTTTTGAGTTGATTAGCTGATTGGCATGTCACCATATTCTAATTTTTTGAGATAGTGAATTGGTGGGTTTTTGTTAAATGTGAGCCAAAATCATCACAATTAAAAGAACCAAAGACTTAAACTACTTCAGTCTGTGTGCATTGAATTTATTTAATACACGAGTTTCACAATTTTAGTTGAATTACTGAAATAAATTAACTTTTCCATGACATTCTAATGTATTGATATGCACCTGTACACGTACACACATATGAACTGAATTGAGTCACACAAACGAACATTTATTAAGGGAACATTTTCATATCCTGGACACATTTTGGAACTTTGAATTTCTAAGCAGATCTCCATCTAAATAATCAAACATGTATTGTTTGTTTACTTTATTTACATTTTCTTATGTTTAATTTTTGTTTCGATACTATTCATGTGCTAATGTGATGTTAAAAGAATTAACAATATATATCTGCATGTGCCTTGTTCAAGTTAATACAGTTTGACTGAATTGATTTATGTTTTGGGAATATTATTATTATTATTATTATTATTATTATTATTATTTCATCTTTGAGTGTAAATGGTGAAATTTTGATACTTTGGCAAGTACAATTCATTGATTGGGTATTCGTATTTAGAATATCATAATCAGAATTTTTGTGAGAACCCAGAACTCCAGAATAGTGTATACATGAATGTTTTTTTGGGGATTCCAGACCCTGATAGATTCTCCTCCAGAGTAACAATTCATTAATGGGTTACACAAGCACCACTAATAATAAGTATGTGAGATTACAATAGTGATGCTTTGCTCCACAAGCACCACTAATAATAATAACTAGATAGGTACTTTTCCTGAAGAAAATGTGAGTGGTGCTTGCCGTGGCTAAACTCGTCACATAGCATGTTCTAGCATGTTACTAAGCACTGCTATTATGACCTTAGCATGTGTTTGTATGATGCTAGCATGTAGCTAGTATGTTTTAGCACTTCCTTAGGAGTTGCTAGCATGTGTTAGCATGATGCTAGCATGTTTTAGCATGTTTTAGCGCTTCGCTAGGCGTTGCTAGCATGTGTTAGCGTGATGCTAGCAAGTGAGCAATATCTTTTTCACTCCCAACCTGTTGAGAAGAAAATAGAGTTAGACAGAATCAATAGAAATAGTCACATATCAGACACTTTTTATAACCTGAAAAACACTACACACATCATCTACACCTAACACTTTTGGTCCTAAGCTAAAAAAAAAAAAAAAAGAAGAGAGGTCACATGACGCCATGCGAGGAGCAGACATGTGAGCGGCTAGCTCTGCGCACTTTGCTGTTTTTTTTTTTTTTTATTATTTTCATGTTATAACCAGTGAGATTCGATACACCCAGTTACATATATATACTTTGAAGTAAACATGGCAAAGAAGTCAAAATCCTGGAGACATTAAAAGACACTTACGTGTTCAAACTGAGGCCTCTGACGGGCCTGCGAGCCGGGGACTCGATTTGGACGGCATGTCGGGAGATGAAATCCAGCATCAACTGTCCAACATCTTGGTGATGCTGACGAAGGTTGTTGCTGACTTAGAGGATCTCACTGTAATATGTCGATCGATTACGGCGATGGAAACAAAATTCTCTGAGTTGGTCACGAGAGTGACAGAAGTTGAAAAACGAATCGATTATCTGGAATCTTCGGAAAGGGAATTATCCGCTAATCCGCCCGCATCCAAAACAGATTTGGAACACATTTTGGAAAAACTTGAATATTTTGAAAATATGAGCCGAAGGAATAACATAAGAATTGTTGGAATTCCTGAGAATGAAGAGGGCAGAGATATGGTGAAATTCCTAGACGAGCTCTTCCCGAGTCTGCTTGACATAACAGGCCATAAACTGGAAATCGAGTGAGCTCACAGATTCCCGGCTCGCAGATCTGCTGAGGGAAACAGGCCCTGATCAATCCTGGCCAAATTTTTTAAATCATCCGATAAAGATCTCGTGTTGCGCCAGGCAAGGAGCAAAGGAAAGCTTTCTTGGAAAAATCACAATATTTTCTTGTTCCTGGACTTTGCGAATTCGACGAGAGAAACGTGATCGGTTCAAGGAATGTAAGAAACTCTTACATCAACGGAAGATCGCTTTTGCACTGATGTTTCCGGCCAAACTGGGAATAGACACCAAGGACGGCAGCAAAGTATTTTTATGCCCCAAAAAGGCACTGGCCTTCATACAGTCTATGGGTGAGTAAACCATTGGGCATTTCTGGGGAAGTTGGGCGCCATTTTTTGTTTCTTTCTGCGTTGGCTATGCCTAGCGGCTGGAGTTTGTTTTGTGGCATGACACTCCAAGAAACTTCTGCATTGATGGAAGATCGCTTTTACACTGAAGTTCCCGGCCAGATTGAGAATGGACACTATGGATGACCACAAAATATCTACATGCTCACATAAAGGATGTCTTTTATAAAGTTGTCGGACTAAGTAAGTCATGATGTATTTTTTTATGTGGCCTCCAAGTGAATTTGACTCTTGATCATCCGAGGAACCGGGATGCCTGTTTTATTTCTTTTTGTGCTGGCTCTGCCTAGTAGCTGGAGTTTATTTTGTTGAATAATACTCCTTCGGGACAGATGTGGATGAATCTGATCGTTCTTTGTGCTTATGCCTCCTGTTGGCTGGAGTTTGTTTTGTAGAGTATTTTTAAGGGACATTGGAATGATTACATCATCTGCTGCACTCATAACAGCCGGCTCACTGAACAATTGTCTGTCTGTCCGAGGAAACTGAAACGGCTTTATATCAGCTGGAGTTTGTTTTGTGGAGGAACACACCTTCGAGACAATTCTGTGAATAAATCTACATGTTCTTTGTGTTTATTCTGCCTGTTGGCTGGGGTCTGTTTTACAAAGTATTTTCTGTTATGTAGTTTTGCCTCACAAAACATGTGCAGAAGCACCAGACTTGAGTAATCCAACGGCAAAGTTGTCACGGGGGTTCTGGCATGCGTACACGGACCCTTTGAGTTTAGAGGGATTGACGCCGGTTGGCGCTGTCGTGCGCGGGGTTAATGCGCACGTTTTTCTTTTTTCTGTTTGTTGTGTTCGGGGGGAAGTTCGGGGTTTGATTGTTGCATTAATGGGGAATGTATGAATGTAATGGTCTGCTTTTGACACACAATTTTTTTTATTTTATTATATCAATATGTCAAATGTTTTTTTGTGTGTGTGTGTGTTCAGGATTGTTTGTTTTTTGATATTAACAATTTTTATTGATTCCATTCAACAAATTAAATAAATATCACAGAAAATGCGGAATCAAATTATGTACAATTAAACCCTTCCCCCCGAACACCCCCACCCGACACAAACACCTCACCCCAGTGGTCATAAATATAAAAAAATAAAAAAAATAAAAACACAAAACATGCTAACCCAATAAATAAATAAATAAATAAATAAAAAGCATATTTCCAAAAAACAATCAAATTGCACACACATATTTAAAACCAGAGATCCCTCTCCACTACCCCTCCCTGAAAGCCTTCCAAAAAGCCCAAATATCTGCCCCATTTCCTATCAAATAACCCCAGATTTCCCAGCCTTCTATACATCCCTTCCTCAAAGGCCGCCACCCTCCCCATCTCCGAACACCACTCATGAAATGAGGGCGCTCCAACCGACCTCCAGCCCCTTAAAATAACCTTTCTGGCGATCATGATGCTCGTTAGGACCCAACTCTTTATGTGCCGATTCTCAATGTCGATGACCACCCCATCGCCCAAAATACAGAGTCTGGGGCAAAGTGAAAGCCGAGTGCCCAATACATCACATATAAGACTCTGAACTTTCAACCAGAACTCCTGGATCTCAACACACCCCCAAAAGACATGAGTTATGTCTCCGACCTCTGGTTGACATCGCCAGCAGGTGGGTGTGTCTTTAAGACCAAGCCTATACAATCTAGAGGGGGTCCAATAGAACCGATGTAAAATCTTGAATTGCATAATGCGCACCCTTGCGCCTCTAGATGCAGACTTGACGTTTTTTAGAATCCTAGCCCACTCTCCCTCCTCCAATTCCAAGTTTAAATCTTTCTCTCTCCCATAATCTCTTGAGAGCAGTTGAGGCTCCGTCCCCCAGACTCTGAATTAACAGGGAGTAATACACTGATGCCTCAAGACCTTTTCCAAAAGCAGTCATCACCACTCTCATAGTATCTGCAGCTTTAGGGGGGTGTATGCTGTTCCCAAAAATAGTAGGTAGCAAGTGGCGCAGCTGTAGAAACCTAAAAAACTGAGATCTGGGGATCCCAAATTTTGAACCAAATTTTCAAAAGGATCTCAACACACTACTCTCATATAGGTCACCGAGTGTAGTAACCCCCCCTCACAATCCACTCCAACCAGCAGAAAGAGGACTTATTAATACGTAGTTTGGGGTTCAGCCATAAGCTCGAGGCAACATTTAGATAAATATCCGAATTAAACACTCTGGACACTTTTGTCCATACCGAGTGCAAATGCGAGATTATGGGGTGTAATTTAACTTCTTCTGTTAGATTGATAGGCTTTGCAATGGCAAAATAGGGGCAAGACCTTCCTGTTCAATACAATACAAACCAGGGAGGGGCTCTTTCAGGTGGAAGTGACCAATGAGCCAAATGTCTGAGACCAAACGCATAATAATAAAACAAAATCTTGGGTAGGCCTAGCCCACCTTTGTCAGTCGGCCTATGTAGCTTACTGAAATGTAATTTGGGACACCATTCCAAATGAAAGACTTCGCTATGCTCTCAAATTGCTTGAAATAAGAGAGGGGGATATCTATAGGGAGTGACAGTTGCAGGTAGTTGAATTTTGGAATACAGTTCATTTTAATAACATTAACCTTCCCAATCATCGATAAATGTAATGAAGCCCACCTGCCCACATTGCTCGAAAACCTTTTCATCAAAGGGTCAAATTTAACTCAATCAGTATTATTGAATGCCCTGTTTGGGCCACTGGAAGGCGCCCAGCTGGAAAGCTGTTACTGGGCAGTACACCGTCAGAGCCAAAGCTTCTGATTTAGACCAATTGACTTTGTATCCTGAGAACTTAGAAAAGGAATTAATAATTCTGTGGAGGCAAGGCATAGATCTAGAGGGGTCGGAGACGAATAATAAAATATAATCTGCATAAAGCAAAATCTTATGCGCCATATCTCCCACCATCACCCCTGGAAAATAATCCTTATTTCTTATCGCGGCTGCTAATGGTTCCAGGGCAAGACAGAACAATAATGGGGAAAGAGGGCAACACTGCCGGGTGCCCCTGTCCAGAGTAAAATAATCTGAAATTAATTCATTTGTTTGTACCACCACTACAGGGTGTCTATAAAGTAACTTAATCCATCCAATAAACATACTCCCAAACCCATACATTTCCAAAATATTAAAAAGATAAACCCATTCTACCATATCAAACGCCTTTTCGGCGTCAAGTGAGATGGCAGCGACCGAAGTCTGATCATTCGCCACTGACCACATGATATTGATGAAACACCTAATGTTATCAGAAGAGCTGCGGCCCCGAATAAAACCCACCTGATCTATATGTATAAGAGATGTCATAACTTAATATTGATAATAGTGATATTTTGAAATGTACCTATTTCCAATGAAAAAACGGGCAAATTTGTGCCTTTTCATTCACATAATGTCAGAAAAAAAACAACATATGAATCCAAATTAACATGTATTTATACTGGAACTAAACTGAACTGGTGGGCTTAAGGCCCCTCTATTTATACTATTTATATTACTGGAAAGTTCTAGAAGTTACTCCAAGTTTACTCAGCACTGTATCTATCTGGAATGTTCTGGAAAACAGGTAAATTTGAAAATATCACTGTCCTGGTGACAAAAGCAAAGTTTGTGGGGAAGAATAGCCATTTTCTATACTTTTGAGGCATAAGCAATTAGGAAATAACACTTACTACCCAGGAACCAAAAAAAAAAAAAAAAAAAAAAGATTGTTTACACGGTGCAATCCACACATATTAACATTTGACATTTTGACATATTAGAAAAAATTGATTGTGTGTCAAAAACAAGATTATAAAGACCACATTCCCCATTAGAGCAACAATCAAACCTAGAACTTCTCCCCGAACCGAACAAACAGAAAAAAGAAAAATGTGTGCATTAACTCTGCGCAGGACAGCACCAACCGACGTCCATCTCTCTAAACTCAAACAGTCTATGCACGCCTACAAGAGCCCCTGCGACAACTTTGCGTTGGATTGCTCAAGTCTGATAGCTATAGACTGCTTCTATACAAATTTTGTGAGGCATAATTACATAACAGAAAATACTTTGTAAAACAAACTCCAGCCAAAAGGCAGAATAAACACAAAGAATGTGTAGATTCAATCCCAGAACTGTCTCAAAGGTGTGTTCCTCAAAAAAAAAAAAAAGCTCCAGCTTCCTCAGGCCGTTCAGTTTCCTCGGACAGTCAAACAAATGTTCAGTGAGCCGGCTGTTCATGAGTGCAGCAGATGTCCTAATCCTTCCAATGACCTGCACAAAATACTCCACAAAACAAACTCCAGCCAGTAGGATGCATAAACACAAAGAATGAGCAGATTCATCCACAACTGTCCCGAAGGAGTGTTATTCCACAAAACAAACTCCAGCTGCTAGGCGGAACCAGCACAAAAAGAAACAAAACAGGCACCCAGCTTCTTCAGATGGACAAGTGTATGTTCAGCAAGACAAGTTCACTTGGGGGCCACGTGAGACACACACCATGGCTTCCTCAGTCCATCAATTTTACGAAAGACATCGCTTGCTGTGGGCAAGCAAATACCCTGCGGCCATCCTTAGTATCCATTCTCAATTTGGCCAGAAACATCAGTGCAAAAACGATCATCCGTCAATGCAAACGTTTCTTGAAGGTGTGTTACTACACAAAAAACTCCAGCCGCTAGGCAGAGCCATCACAAAAAGAAACAAAAATGGCGCCCAGCTTCCTCAGACAGTCAAGTGTATGTTTAGCGAGATGAGCTCACTTAGGGGCCACATGAAAATCACCAAATGGTTCACTCATCCCATTGTCTCTATGAAAGACAATGCTTGCTGGGGACATGTAAATACTTTGCGGCCATCCTTAGTATCTATTCTCAGCTTGGCCGGAAACATCAGTGCAAAAGCGATCTTCTGTTGATGTAAGAGTTCTTGCATTCCTTGAATCTAACATGTTTCTCTCTTGTCGAATTCGCAAAGTCTGTGAACAGGAAAATGCGGTGGTTCTTCCAAAAAAGACTTCCTTTGCTCCTTGCCTCGTGTAACATGAGATCTTTATCGAATTATCTCAGAAATTTGGCCAGAATTGATCGGGGCCTGTCTCCCTCAGTGGATCTGCAAGCCGAGACTCTGTGAGCTCACTAGATTTTCAGCTTATGGTCTGTTATGTTGAGCAGACTCGGGAAGAGCTCGTCTAGGAATTTCACCATATCTCAACCTTCTTCATGTTCAGGAATTCCATCAATTCAGACGTTGTTTCGCCAATTACGATTCTCTTAATCTAACAGTTTTTCCCAAATGCGTTCCAAGTCTTTCTTGGTCGCTAGCGGATTAACAGCTAATTCCCTCTCTAATGACTCCAGATAATCAATCTGCCTCTCGACGTCTGACAATATTGTAACCAACACAGATAATTTCACCTCCAACACCGTAATCGATCAACGTATTACAACAAGATCCTCCAGGTCTGCTACAACCTTCATCAGCATTACAGACATGCTCATAAGTTGCCGCTGGATCTCTCCTGCCGCACCGTCCAAACCGATTCCCTGGTCTGCGGGCCTGTCAGAGGTATTAGCTTGAGCACGTAAGTGTCTTTTAATATCTCCAGAGCCTGAGGATTTGGAATTCTTTGCCATGTTGACTTCCTGGTTCTTCAACTTCAGATTTTTATTTTACAAGTATTCACATCGTTGCTGTAAGTGTAAATTTCAACTTACGAATACAAATATTAATTGTACAAGTTCTCAAATTCAAATCTACAAGCTCTTGAGTTTTGTAACCGATTTATCTTCATAGCACCCAGTGTTAAACTTCAGCATGTAACTTGTCCTACTTAAACTTGACCTAAACCACATCTAGGGACCAGAATATCACACTTGAGGTTGGGCTCTTTTGACTTGTAAAAGTAAGCAACCACCCAGCAAACCTTTCAACTACACAGCAATGTACTAAAAAAACACTCTGCACAGCAAGACCCCTAGCAATAGCAATCATAGCAATGCCCTGGCAACCAACCATAACACCCTAGCATTGTGGTGGCAGGTTTTGCACAGAAAAGCACCACTAATATCATTAGTGAAAATGTAATTGTAATTTCAGAAAATGTAATAATCTAGTTTTGTTATGCGACTTATCTAGTGCATATTGGAACCCAACTTAATCTTGATTGTAAAATTAGCAATTGATTACATTATTTTCCATTAAAAAAAAGAAAACTGGTGTGGAAACGCTTGCGTCAATGTAGTCCAGGAACCCCACAATGGGCAAATTAAAGATTATTGTGTGCTTTAGTTATTTCCCATATTTCCACTTTAAATTAGTATAGTCCAAACAACACTAATGCTAGTATAGTTTATTGTGGTCAAATTTAAATCATAATTTCGTTTTATATGATCATTTTCCACCCTCTCTCTGACCTTTTAGAATTTTTTTTTGCAGCCTATAATAAATGTAATGTAAACACCCTCTTCACATGTATAATGAGATACAGCACTTTGCTGCGTTTACACACGCGCTACGGTTTGCTGTCGGGTCAAAATACGGTTTTTAACTGCCCCATCCTTCAATAACAGCCTCTTTGCAAAGTCTGCATTACATTGTAAACAACTGGAACTAAAATGAGCTACACAAACTGTCAAGATCAGATTGAAATGAAAGAGGATTTTGTAAAACAAATTACTAAAATTATCACTATAACATAATGTGGTGCCATTCTATTGAGAAAATGTGTCAAATAAATACTCTACTCGATAAAATAAAATATTATTTATTGCGTTATCGGAGCAGCTTCTATATCATCAATCATTTATGTCAAAATGGGTTGACAGAACACAATGCAACAAACAGGGTTACTGCTTATTATTCAGTCGCAGAAATACTGCTCAAAATTAATTTATCTGCATGCCATGTACCCTGGACTGCACTAACACCAAAAGAACATTTCACTGAAGTTCATAACTCTTTATGGTAAAACAGAGCAACTACTATAAACTACAGCTAAAGAGAGTACTAAACTCTTATTGGTAGCTGAAACCATTTTAAAAATAGTCAAAGTATTAAATTAGCAAACACACAATGGGGTGGAAGAAGTGTTTAAAGTTTAAATTTCTGCAAATGTTCAGAAATTTCAGTGGAGATCTGTGGCTGCAGATTGCATGTGCATCTGATTTTAATTTGTCTGTGTTAGTTAGCTTTGAAGCTAGGTCTACCTAACCATGTTTCTCTTAGTTTCTATGTTATTTAATAGTTTTAGAAGTGAGGTAGGGTTGTAGGGGAAGAGACCCCTGTTATGCAGTCTCGCTATTGCAGTCCTCAAATCCACAAGACACACAACCACTTTGCCAAAAAGATATTCAGACACATGTTCAGTCTCAACTTGCTCCAGCACTGTTACAGATGGGCAAAAAGATGCTTCTGCCTCTGATTCGTCTGAGCTCCCATAATCAACCAGTCGTGGTACTGATCCAGCTATGACATCACTTCCTGTTGAAGGTCTTGTGCAAGGGACATGAGATGATTCAGATGTTTTTGCAATATCAATATCAGCTTGGAACGTCACAGTTGCACCATCACAATCTTCAACATGACGACAAGACCTACAAAACCCCCTCCAGTCGTCACTGAGGATTTTCAGGTAACGGACACAGTACTCCAGAAAACAAGTTTCAGTTGAGATGAGGAAGTCCAGTAGCACAGTGTGGTCGAAGAAAAGGGACCGGAGCAGGAGAATAAAATGACAGTGGGGATTACAGCCCCAGATACAAACCCCTGAGTCTGAGGAACTCAAACTGTAAAGAAAAGGAAAGCTAGTTTATCATTCATTTATTATTGTTTACGGAGAGGTATTTTAAATGATAATGCTTCACCAGCAAGCATAGGAATACAAATACTGTACACACTGGGGGCAGTCCCACTAGATTTTAATGAATCAAAATTACTTTAGAGCTTTCTTCCCCAAATTTCCCCACACATGAAGTTTACATTTAATGGTTTAAACTAAATTAAGTACATACTTCAAGAGATAGTCCATCCTAATAATTCACCTGTGTGTTTATGTAAAACCTATAAGGAACAATGCATGATAAGACTACTTTGTAAAATTGTCTTGGCACTTCAGTGTCATGCATTTTAAAATTGCAAGAAAATGTGGTGTGATGTAGTTCATTATTTACTTATTCTCATGTTGTTCCAAACCCATATGGTGTTTCAAAATTTTTGATGAATCTTCACTCCTTTACATACAATGACAGTTTATTTTGACCACAGCTGTCAAACTCCAATAGAACAAAAGACACTATTAAAGTACTAAAAAGTAATGCAAAGTATGACTCAATATCATGGTGTGAAAAACAGACAGAAAATGTAATTATTACTCACTGATAATCTTCATTCTTGATCAAAATATTAAATTCACAAATGGCACATTGTGCCAGGTTTAATGTAATTCATGGCAAATGTCATTGGTTCCATTGTCAAACACCAATTTTAATGAATTATAACATACATTTTAGTCTGTTCCACAAAGAAATCTATCATACGGCTTCAGATGACTTCGAATATAGAGCACAAATTGTATGGACTACTTTAACTACGTTAAAAAGTATAATTGCTTTTTTGTCCGTTGGGAGCTTGACAGCTGTGGTCATTATATGGACAGGAAATGTGTAAATATCCTTAAAGTCTCCTCTTGTGTTCCCCTGAAAAAATAACAGCATACAGGTTTGGAACGACAGGATTTGGAAAAGGTGAGTAAATAATTACAGAATTTTCATTTTTCACAGACATTCCTTTAAGTAATGCTTAACTGAAGTTTGTACTATTTTAGACTTGAAATAAGAGTTTTCTCCATGTTTGATTCTCAGCCAAGATGTCAATCTGTGACATTTAGATCTTCATACTGCTCGAACATCTTTTTGCTATTTGAATTCACAGTTCACAAAACTGACTGTACACCGTGAAAGACAAAATGTCCATGCATCTGCTTGCGTTCCTGCTCTTCCACATTCACATGCATATGAATAGAAATGAATGGAACACAATATCAAGTGTGATTAATCAGCCTGGCCAAGTATAATTAAAGACAAGAAAAACTTTTTTTTTTATCGGCCGATTAATCAGCCGATATTTAGCATTTTAAGATTATTATCAGCATTGGCCAATGACCATACCCACTAAGCGGATTTACGGAAGACTGAACTTGAGTGTTTTTTAGTAAGGTTGTACACATCTCTATATATCGGCATTGCCCACTGAAAAACCCATATCGGTCAACCACTAGATAGCACTAAAGTTTTGGGTACAGTTCTATATAACATAAAATTAATTCCAAACCTTTTCTGGTACAAATACAAGGCAATCAAGGCTTTGGCTGACTCCATCATGTCATCATCCTGCTCAGCAAACACTACAGACACCCAGGAACAGCTGTGAGTGTCTGGAGACAGAAGAGTCCCATGATGTGAGAGGAATGACATGAGCTCTATAAAATACTGCTGAATGTCAATGTTACTCTGAGCTCCTGAAAAGAAAAGTAAAAGAACATATTACCAAGTGATAAATCTCCCCATGCTGTTGGAAATATATTAAATTACATTTAATCCTAAATGACGCATGGGACAATCCTTTTTTAAATTACTATAATAAATATTTTAGAGAATTATTCTCGAACATTCCTAAAATTAACTATGACATGACTTTACAGACGCTAAGAGTATTTAAAATTGAATAATCCCAACAGATATAACTGAGCAATGCATTTCCTTTTTAAAATGATTCGAATAGAACCTAATAAACTGCACTATGACAGTTACCTTTCACACAAGGAAACTGGATGTTTATTTCTAGCGACTTCAGCAAAATCAGGCACAATGCTCTCAGCATCACATCATCTTTCTGTGTGCCACTGAGACCCACATCACAGTTCCCACCAAAAAAACTGGCCTGAGCTTTCACAGGAACGTCCTTTAGCCAGCCAGCATCCACTTCCTGTAGGACAGCTTCTGCCATGGCCAGCATGTCCTCAGTCAGTCTGCCATCTTCATGTACTGCAGTGCACACATCACCTAAAGCCCAGTCATCCCCTGCTCTCCGCAGAAGAATTCTTTTCAGAAGAAGCAACACTCGTTTCTTTACTAAATATTCCACGTCAGCTCTCATGATGTGCAGGAGCACTTGTGACTGAATGAAAATGGTTCTTTGCACAGAGGAACAGACCCCACATCTGAGCCGAGCAGCGCTGAGGACTTCAAGGAGGTCAAAGAACGCATATGTGGTTTTAGAAAGATTTGTCAGTTTGGTTTTGTGAGGTTCCAATGTGTCTTGAGGGAGAATGTTGGTGTACAAGTAAGTGACAGCGGCATCCAATACAGCAAGCAGCTTCATCAAAACATCTATGGAGAAAATATATATATATATATGTATTTTGTTTTTTAAAAACAACAACAAAAAAACTTGTATTCAGAGATCACGTAAATTTCTACATGGCATGTCACCTTCGAGTGTTTCTTGGAGTAATTAAGTAAAAAAAAGCTTGAGTTTTTTTATTTTTTTATTATTCAAGTAAACTGTCAGAAATTCAAAAAAGGCCGAATAAACAAATTACAAACAATAGAAATTTTTTTGTAAAACTAATGAAATTATTGACAATACATTAAATACATCATTATTAGATATAATAAATACAACTCACATACTATAATACTCTGCTGTTGTTCATGTTGAAATGTAGAGGGTTTGGTGAGAGTCACGTGGCGCCATGCAAGGAGTGGATGTGTGAGCGGTGAGCTCTGCGCACTTTGCTAGTTTTATTACTATGTAGGGCTTTACTGGTTGTTTAGATCAGTGTTACTATCAGAAATAATAATTATTTCTTTAGTTATTAATTAATATTTAAATTAATTAATTGAATCTAACTCATTAAAACCTCATATGGGGCCCCAGTAAATGTAGTGTGCTATGTTTAGGAGCAAGTTTGGTTATTAGCAATAATTAATAATTATCAAAGACAATTATTAATTATTAAAATCAATAGAACATTGATGAGAATCAATGTTAGCTTTTTTTTAATCCTTTAAATCAACAATTATCAAAGATAATCGTTAATTGTTAACATCGATGAAACATTAATTAAAATTAACACTAGCTTATTGATCATTCAAATTCAACAACCATCAAAGATAATTATCAATTATCAAAAATCAACAAAATATTAATAAGGATTAACATTGACGGGGCACCACCCTGGAATCAGGGACTAATAACCAGATAGTATAACAGTCTCAATATTAGATTGTTTTCTTAGGAAATCGACATCCGAAGAATATCGATTTTCGGGAAAAAAAAACAATGAATGAAGGCTTGAATCCGAGCACTGACATCCCGTCAGCATGACACAGGCATATGCAAAACAAACCAAAACACTTCTCTTTGTAATATAAACAAAGTTTATTTATGCAGTAATATAAATTAATAATTAATACAATGCAGTCAATGAACTTCCGACTTACAACTACAAACTAAACAGTGATATGATCAGATATGGAAATAAAAATAATCCTATAACACATAAGGTGTGTGTGTGTGTGTGTGTGGTTGGTTAGTACGAGAGAGAGAGAGAATAAAGTGACGGCCCTAAAGCCGATTTCGCGATCGTGGGAGAGAAAGCAGCTGTTAGTTTATCACTCAGAGACGCGGTGGACGGCTCGTAAAAGTCCCGCGTTCTTTGACTCTTTAATGGATAACTCAGTTTGCCAGTTTCTCCCGCAATGGCGAAAATGCACAACAGTCCAATTTGGTTGGACCACAATACAGCAAACCAAATTAGTGATAATTAATACCCTGAGTATTAATGAGCGGACATGGTGGTCCGTAAACTGTACAAGCAAAAACCTTGAAACACAAGAATAACACACTATAATATTCTATCTCTGCCCAGACATAAACCTCTTCAATCGCATGAGGACAGAATGCGTGTTCATCCGTCCTTTAATTCCGACCCGGTTCCTTGAGGCTCGTGTGATGACGGGAGGCCGTTTCCTCGCTCTGTTGGCGGGCAAGGCTGTTGATTCTCGGCGGGCTGGCGGAGAACTCAGAAATGTCGACTTGATGGCAGATGGAAGAGAAATCTTTAATCTCTTCACTTCTGCAGGCAAACGGATGATGATGCGGATTGCTCGGTGGTCTCCTTCGGATCCGTTAGAGTGTTCGGATGAACACAGAGTAATCTCAACTTGTCCAACGAGATGGAGATTGTATGGCCACAGTTTCAAGTTGGACGTTACTTCCTTGTGCCACGAGGTTGCACCTGAGAGCAGCGATGAGCTGCGTCAACACACTGCAAACAAAGTTGCTGGAAGCAAATCCCAGAAGCATTTCAGAGGTATTTCAACTCCTGATGTCATGGTTTGAGGGACGTTCTGTTGTGTGCCTCATCCAATAGGAGTTGAGAGTTCGATCCTTTAGTGAGGAAGGCTTCATGGGATTTGTAGTCTGTTTTGGACTCCCTTTGTTTGATTTTGGCGCGATTTTTATCAGTATAATTTACGACTTGGAATGTGGGGGCTTGAGTTTGGTTTTTATGACTGTGTTAGGCCTGCCTTTGTCTTCTATCTGAATACATGAGGCCCAACAACTATATGTGTCATAAACTGGTGAGATTCGATACACCCTGATTCTTAACTGTTCTAGGAAGACAATATGTCAAAGAATTCAAAATCCTCGTGCTTTGGAGACATTAAAAGACACTTACGTGCTCAAGCTGATTCCCCTCAGTGGCAGGCCTGAAAGCCCCAGACTCAATTCGGACGGTGAACTGAAAGCAATCCGGCGTGAATTGATGAATGTGGTGGCGATGCTGACGAAGGTCGTTGCAGACTTGGAGGATCTTGCTGTAATACGTCGATCGAACACTTTCATGGAGACGAAATTCTCTGAGTTGATTACAAGATTGTCGGACGTTGAGAAATGGATCGATTATCTGGAGTCATCGGAGAGGGAATTAGCTGCTAATCCTCTAGCGACCAAGATACATTTGGAACGCGCTTGGGAAAAACTGGAGGATTTGGAGAATCCGAGTTGTTGGAATTCCTGAGTATGAGGAAGGCCGAGATATGGTAAAATTCCTAGACGAGCTCTTCCCAAGTCTGCTTGACATAACAGGCCATAAGCTGGAAATCGAGCGAGCTCACGGAGTCCTGGCTCAGAGATCCACGGAGGGAGACAGGCCCCGATCAATTCTGGCCAAATTTCTGAGATCATCCGATAAAGATCTTGTGTTACGTGAGGCAAAGAGTAAAGGAAACCTTTCTTGGAAGAACCACAACATTTTCTTGTTCCCAGACTTTGTGAATTCAACAAGATAGAAACGTGATAGATTCAAGGAATGCAAGAATCTCTTACATCAATGGAAGATCGCTTTTGCTCTGATGTTTCTGGCCAAACTGAGAATAGATACTAAGGATGGCCGTAGAGAATTTACATGCCCACAGCAAGCATTGTCTTTCATAAAGACATTGGAATGAGTAAGCCATTTGGTGATTTTCATGTTGCCTCCTAGTGGACCTGTCTCACTGAACATACACTTGACTGTCAGAGGAAACTGGGCGCCTTGTTCGTTTCGCTTTGTGCTGGTTCTGCCTAGCAGCTGGAGTTTGTTTTAATATCATTTCTTTGGGACAGCTTGTGGATGAATCTGCTTGTTTTGGGTGCTTATGCCTCCTGTTGGCTGGAGTTGGTTCTATTCAATATTTCTTGCAGGACATTTGAGTGAGTTTAACTGCCCGAAGAACTGAACGGCCCATTTTTTATTTTTTTTTATTTTTTGCTTGTTCCGCTAGAGTCTGGAGCTTGTTTTGTGGAGGAACACACCTTCAAGACAGTTAAGTGGATGAATCTACAATTTTTTTGTGTGTGTGTTTATTCCGCTTATGGGCTGGAGTTTGTTTAGATTATCTTCTGTTGTGTAATTGTTTTACAAATTTTTGTACAGAAGCACCAGACTTGAGCAATCTGACGGCAAAGTTGTTGCGGGGACTCTCGTAGGCTTACATGGACTGTTTGAGTTTAGAGGAATGGACACCGGTTGGCGCTGTCATGCACGGGGTTAAAGCGCACGTTTTTCTTTTCTGTTTTTTTTTTTTTTTTTTTTTTTTTTTTTGTTCTGGGGAAAGTTCGGGGGTTGATTGCACCAATGTGGAATGTCGTCTTTATAATTTCATTTTTGACAGACAATCTAATTTTTCTAATAAGTAAAATTCCAAATGTTAATATGTGTGGATCATCTCTCTCCACATGGAATGTGAATGGGTTGGGGCACCCCATAAAAAGGTTATTTATTTTCTTAAACATAAGAAATATGATATAGTGTTTCTTTAAGAAACGCATATTTCCCCACAGGAAGCTGAACATTTTGGGAAGATATGGGGTGGGCATGTTTTCTTTAGTGCTGGCTCAAGTAAGAGCAGGGGAGTCATTACATTGATAAGTAAACATCTACAATTCAAATGTCTCAAACAGATTAAAGATAAATTAGGAAGAGTCATTATTGTTTTAGCAGAAATTCAGGGGCAAAGGTTGATTTTGGCTTATATTTACACAACGCTGATGATCAAGAATGTTCAAGATGGTGCCGAGTATGGCTGCTGCGTTACAAGCTCTGACCCAATATTGCAGGTTTTTTTTTCTACAATTCTTATGTTTTTTGTCTTGGATGTTGTCTGCCTTATTGTATATAGACAAACACTTTTGGACATTCTGCAATAGCACACCGAAAACCGGACTTTAAATACCTTAATGCCAACCCGCTGTTTTCAAACACGCCAGTGGAGCCCTTTGTCTGGGCAGCCCGGCCGCGAAAGCGCAGCCGGAAAAGGGGAAGGAGAGCCGGCATTCTCATCAGACTAAGACATCGCGCAAATCGACCCCCGCTACCCAGTAGTCTACTGGCAAATGTTCAGTCTCTGGACAACAAGCTCTGCGAGCTGAGAGCGCAGATCTCTTTCCAATGAGAGACGAGGGACTGCTGCATTGTCTGCGGAGATTCCAGTCTCAGCCATTGAACCCGTGAGGTTCTCCGTGCACCGAGCGGATAGAGCGAAAAACCTCTCAAGTAAAAGCAGAGGTGGTGGTGTATGTTTTATGATCAACAAATCCTGGTGTGATCAGAGGAACGTACATTCTTTCAAGTCTTTCTGCTCTCCTGATCTGGAATTTCTCATGCTTCTGTGTCGACCATTCTGGCTACCGAGGGAATTCACAGCGGTAATATCACAGCTGTGTACATTCTGCCACAAGCCGACACAGACCAGGCACTCAAGGAACTGTATGGGAGTATAAGTGAGCAGGAAACCACGCACCCTGAGGTGACTGGGGACTTTAACAAAGCCAACCTCAAGTCAATAGCACCGAAATACTACCAACACATCAGCTTCAACACACGAGGGGACCGGGTTTTGGACCATTGCTACTCTCCCTTCCAGCATGGCTAAAAATCCCTCCCCCGCCCACCATTTGGCAAATCGGACCACTCTTCCATTCTGCTTCTGCCCGCTTACAGGCAGAAACTGAAACAGGAAGCACCTGCCCTCAGAACGATCCAGTGCTGGTTGGACCAATCGGATTCTATGCTACAAGACTATTTTGATCACGCGGACTGGGAGATGTTCTGGTCCGCCTATGATGACGACATCGAGGTCTACACTGATAGCTTAATGTGCTTCGTCAGGAACTGCGTAGATGATGTAGTACCGGCCAAAACTATACGGATCTATCTGAACCAAAAACCGTGGATTAATAGCGATGTTCATGCGACACTTAATGTGCGGACCTCCGCTTTTAATTCCGGGAACGCGGAGGAGCATAAACAAGCCATTTATGCCCTCCGTAAAACTATCAGAGCAGCCAAACACCAGTACAGGGACAAGATTGAAGGACAGTTCAACACCGACTCTAGAAGCATGTGGCAGGGAATTAATATAATCACGGACTTCAAAGGGAATAAAAACTCTGCCGTAAACACTGCTGCCTCTCTCCCAGATGAGCTTAATAATTTTTATGCTCGTTTTGAGGGAAATAACACCACCCTCGTGGAGAGACCTCTCGCGGCCGAAGCTACAGAGCTTAGTTCACTCTCCATCTCTGTAGTGGTTGTAACCTGATCCTTCTGACGGGTGAATATCCGTAAAGCTGCGGGTCCAGACGGCATTCCGGGCCACGTCATCAGAGCGTGCGCGAACCAACTGGCTGGTGTTTTTATGGACATTTTCAACCATTCACTCTCCTTGTCTGTGGTCCCCACATGCTTTAAAATGTCCACCATTGTGCCTGTACCAAAGCAATCCAAAATCACTTGCTTAAATGACTGGCATCCCGTTGCTTTGACCCCCATCATCAGCAAATGCTTTGAGAGACTAATCAGAGATTACATCTGCTCTGTGCTGCCTGCCTCACTGGACTCACTGCAGTTTGCATACTGCAACAACCACTCCACTGATGATGCCATTGCATCTACACTACACACTGCTCTCTCCCACCTGGAAAAAAGGAACACTTATGTGAGAATGCTGTTTGTAGACTACAGCTCAGCATTCAACACCATAGTGCCCTCCAAGCTTGATATGAAACTCTGGGCTTAAACAGCTCACTGTGCAGCTGGATCCTGGACTTCCTGTCAAGCAGATGCCAGGTGGTTAGAATGGGCAGCAACATCTCCTCATCACTGACCCTCAACACTGGAGCCCCACAGGGCTGTGTTCTCAGCCCACTCCTGTATTCCCTGAACACACATGACTGTGTGGCAACACATAGCTCCAATGCCATCATTAAGTTGATGATACAACGGTGGTAGGTCTGAACACTAACAGTGATGAAACAGCCTACAGGGAGGAGGTGCACACTCTGACACGCTGGTGTCAGGAGCAGAACCTCTCCCTCAGCGTCAGTAAGACCAAGGAGCTTATGGTGGACTTCAGGAGAAAAGACAGAGAACCCAGCCCCATGACCATCAATGGAGCACCAGTGGAAAGAGTCAGCAGCTTCAAGTTCCTCGGTGTCCACATCACTGAGGAACTCACATGGCCCGTCCACATTGAGGCCATTGTGAAGAAGGCTCACCAGCGCCTCTTCTTCCTGAGATGGCTGAGGAAGTTTGGAGTGAACCACCACATCCTCACACGGTTCTACACCAGCACTGTAGAGATCATCCTGACTGGCTGCATCACTGCCTGGTACGGCAACAGCACTGCCCTCAAACACAAAGCCCTGCAAAGGGTGGTGTGAACTGCCAGACACATCATTGGAGGTGAGCTTCCCTCCCTCCAGGACATATATACCAGGCGGTGTGTGAAAAAAGCTCGGAGGATCATCAGAGACACCAGCCACGGACTGCTCTAACTGCTACCATCAGACAGGCGGTATCGCAGCATCAGGACCTGCACCAGCCGATTTCATGACAGCTTCTTCCCCCAAGCAATCAGAATTTTGAACTCTTGATC
Organism: Myxocyprinus asiaticus; assembly: GCF_019703515.2. NCBI lineage: Eukaryota > Metazoa > Chordata > Actinopteri > Cypriniformes > Catostomidae > Myxocyprinus > Myxocyprinus asiaticus. The sequence continues at coordinate 60,611,451 of NC_059345.1, read as the reverse complement.
TCTCATGATCAATATACATCAGCACTGCACTTTATTAATCTTACACTGGACTGTCATAAATTATATTCTCTCCTAACAACACACTGGCAACTGACTATCAACCGACAGCCTGAATGTCTATACAGCACAATACAACCTACTATATATTTTATATATACTATTTTTATTGTATACTGTTTATTCTATATTGTGTGTATGTGTATTCTATATTGTGTGTATTGTATACTGTACATTGTATATTATTATTTGTATATTGTTTTGTAATTATGTGTATATTAGATATGTACATTTTGTTGTGTAAATCTGATGTTTATTGTAAATTGGTATATGTCTCATCACTGTCATGACTGCTATGTTGCTTGGAACTGCACCCAAGACTTTCACCCACTGTTGCAATTGTGTATATGGTTGAGTGACAATAAAGGGATTTGATTTAATTTGATCAGGTCTTTTTTATAGATCTTGAAGGGATGTTGCAAGCCGCTGGCACCCCTCATGATATAATATTGGGAGGAGACTTTAATTTATTGATGGACTCAGTCCTTGATCATAGTGAAGCAAAAGTGTGTAAGCCCTCTAGAGCAACACTGATACTTCATAGGATGTGTAAAACTCTTGGTCTTACAGATATTTGGAGACTTTTGAACCCATCTAGTAGGGACTACAAATTTTTTTTATAAGTCATAAGATTTATTCTAGAATATATATATATATATATATATATATATATATATATATATATATATATATATATATATATATATATATACAGGTGCCGGTCATATAATTAGAATATCATCAAAAAGTTGATTTATTTCACTAATTCCATTCAAAAAGTGAAACTTGTATATTATATTCATTCATTACACACAGACTGATATATTTCAAATGTTTATTTCTTTTAATTTTGATGATTATAACTGACAACTAAGGAAAATCCCAAATTCAGTATCTCAGAAAATTAGAATATTGTGAAAAGGTTCAATATTGAAGACACCTGGTGCCACACTCTAATCAGCTAATTAACTCAAAACACCTGCAAAGGCCTTTAAATGGTCTCTCAGTCTAGTTCTGTACGCTACACAATCATGGGGAAGACTGCTGACTTGACAGTTGTCCAAAAGACGACCATTGACACGTTGCACAAGGAGGGCAAGACACAAAAGGTCATTGCAAAAGAGGCTGGCTGTTCACAGAGCTCTGTGTCCAAGCACATTAATAGAGAGGCGAAGGGAAGGAAAAGATGTGGTAGAAAAAAGTGTACAAGCAATAGGGATAACCGCACCCTGGAGAGGATTGTGAAACAAAACCCATTCAAAAATGTGGGGGAGAACCACTACGCACAGACGTATGCAAGACATGGGTTTCAGCTGTCGCATTCCTTGTGTCAAGCCACTCTTGAACAACTGACAGCGTCTGAAGCGTCTCGCCTGGGCTAAAGACAAAAAGGACTGGACTGCTGCTGAGTGGTCCAAAGTTATGTTCTCTGATGAAAGTAAATTTTGCATTTCCTTTGGAAATCAGGGTCCCAGAGTCTGGAGGAAGAGAGGAGAGGCACACAATCCACGTTGCTTGAGGTCCAGTGTAAAGTTTCCACAGTCAGTGATGGTTTGGGGTGCCATGTCATCTGCTGGTGTTGGTCCACTGTGTTTTCTGAGGTCCAAGGTCAACGCAGCCGTTTACCAGGAAGTTTTAGAGCACTTCATGCTTCCTGCTGCTGACCAACTTTATGGAGATGCAGATTTCATTTTCCAACAGGACTTGGCACCTGCACACAGTGCCAAAGCAACCAGTATCTGGTTTAAGGACCATGGTATCCCTGTTCTTAATTGGCCAGCAAACTCGCCTGACCTTAACCCCATAGAAAATCTATGGGGTATTGTGAAGAGGAAGATGCGATATGCCAGACCCAACAATGCAGAAGAGCTGAAGGCCACTATCAGAGCAACCTGGGCTCTCATAACACCTGAGCAGTGCCACAGACTGATCGACTCCATGCCACGCCGCATTGCTGCAGTAATTCAGGCAAAAGGAGCCCCAACTAAGTATTGAGTGCTGTACATGTTCATACTTTTCATGTTCATACTTTTTAGTTGGCCAAGATTTCTAAAAATCCTTTCTTTGTATTGGTCTTAAGTAATATTCTAATTTTCTGAGATACTGAATTTGGGATTTTCCTTAGTTGTCAGTTATAATCATCAAAATTAAAAGAAATAAACATTTGAAATATATCAGTCTGTGTGTAATGAATGAATATAATACAGGTGCATCTCAATAAATTAGAATGTCGTGGAAAAGTTCATTTATTTCAGTAATTCAACTCAAATTGTGAAACTCGTGTATTAAATAAATTCAGTGCACACAGACTGAAGTAGTTTAAGTCTTTGGTTCTTTTAATTGTGATGATTTTGGCTCACATTTAACAAAAACCCACCAATTCACTATCTCAAAAAATTAGAATATGGTGACATGCCAATCAGCTAATCAACTCAAAACACCTGCAAAGGTTTCCTGAGCCTTCAAAATGGTCTCTCAGTTTGGTTCACTAGGCTACACAATCATGGAGAAGACTGCTGATCTGACAGTTGTCCAGAAGACAATCATTGACACCCTTCACAAGGAGGGTAAGCCACAAACATTCATTGCCAAAGAAGCTGGCTGTTCACAGAGTGCTGTATCCAAGCATGTTAACAGAAAGTTGAGTGGAAGGAAAAAGTGTGGAAGAAAAAGATGCACAACCAACCGAGAGAACCGCAGCCTTATGAGAATTGTCAAGCAAAATCGATTCAAGAATTTGGGTGAACTTCACAAGGAATGGACTGAGGCTGGGGTCAAGGCATCAAGAGCCACCACACACAGACGTGTCAAGGAATTTGGCTACAGTTGTCGTATTCCTCTTGTTAAGCCACTCCTGAACCACAGACAACGTCAGAGGCGTCTTACCTGGGCTAAGGAGAAGAAGAACTGGACTGTTGCCCAGTGGTCCAAAGTCCTCTTTTCAGATGAGAGCAAGTTTTGTATTTCATTTGGAAACCAAGGTCCTAGAGTCTGGAGGAAAGGTGGAGAAGTTCATAGTCCAAGCTGCTTGAAGTCCAGTGTTAAGTTTCCACAGTCTGTGATGATTTGGGGTGCAATGTCATCTGCTGGTGTTGGTCCACTGTGTTTTTTGAAAACCAAAGTCACTGCACTCGTTTACCAAGAAATTTTGGAGCACTTCATGCTTCCTTCTGCTGAAAGATGCTGATTTCATTTTCCAGCAGGATTTGGCACCTGCCCACACTGCCAAAAGCACCAAAAGTTGGTTAAATGACCATGGTGTTGGTGTGCTTGACAGGCCAGCAAACTCACCAGACCTGAATCCCATAGAGAATCTATGGGGTATTGTCAAGAGGAAAATGAGAAACAAGAGACCAAAAAATGCAGATGAGCTGAAGGCCACTGTCAAAGAAACCTGGGCTTCCATACCACCTCAGCAGTGCCACAAACTGATCACCTCCATGCCACGCCGAATTGAGGCAGTAATTAAAGCAAAAGGAGCCCCTACCAAGTATTGAGTACATATACAGTAAATGAACATACTTTCCAGAAGGCCAACAATTCACTAAAAATGTTTTTTTTATTGGTCTTATGATGTATTCTAATTTTTTGAGATAGTGAATTGGTGGGTTTTTGTTAAATGTGAGCCAAAATCATCACAATTAAAAGAACCAAAGACTTAAACTACTTCAGTCTGTGCGCATTGAATTTATTTAATACACAAGTTTCACAATTTGAGTTGAATTACTGAAATAAATGAACTTTTCCACGACATTCTAATTTATTGAGATGCACCTGTATACAAGTTTCACTTTTTGAATGGAATTAGTGAAATAAATCAACTTTTTGATGATATTCTAATTATATGACCAGCACCTGTATATATATATATATATATATATATAAGTCCCTCATTTCATCTGCTCAATTGGAAACATCGTAGTCTTAGATCACGCCCTGGTGAGTTTAGAGGTGTTGGCACTTTAATGTATCCCTTTTGGGATATTTTTATATATTTAATGTATCCTATATATATATATATATATATATATTATAGTTTTTGCTTTTCTTTATTATTGTAAGATTTAATAAAAAATGTTAATTACAAAAAAAAAAAAAAGATCTTATGCTACAGAATGGCTCCACTTTTGTTAGAAGTTTATACGGAATCATTAAAGAATGGAAAGCTTCCGCCAACCATGACACAAGGCCGGATCAGTCTGATTCTTAAAAAGGACAAAGATCCAAACAAGTGTAAGAGTAACCGTTGTAGGGCTTTACTGGTTGTTTAGATCAGTGTTACTATCAGAAATAACAAATTATTTTTTTAGTTATTAATTAATATTTAAATTAATTAATTGAATCTAACTCATTAAAACATCATATGGGGCTCCAGTAAATGTAGTGCGCTACGTTTAGGAGTGGGTTTGGTTATTAGCAATAATTAATAATTACAAAGACAATTATTAATTATTAAAATCAATAGAACATTGATGAGAATCAATGTTAGCTTTTCTAATCCTTTAAATCAACAATTATAAAAGATAATCGTTAATTGTTAACATCGATGAAACATTAATTAAAATTAACACTAGCTTATTGATCATTCAAATTCAACAATCATCAAAGATAATTATCAATTAAAAAAAAAAATCAATAGAATATTAATAAGGATTAACATTGACGGGGCACCACCCTGGAATCAGGGACTAACAACCAGATAGTAAAACAGTCTCAATGTTAGATTGTTTTCTTAGGAAAATCGACATCCAAAGAATATCGATTTTCGGGAAAAAAAAAAAAAAAAACAATGAATGAAGGCTTGAATCCGAGCACTGTCATCCCGTCAGCATGACACAGGCGAATGCAAAACAAACCAAAACACTTCTCTTTGTAATATAAACAACGTTTATTTATGCAGTAATATCAACTAATAATTAATACAATGCAGTCAATAAACTTCCGACTTACAACTACAAACTAAACAATGATATGATTAGATATGGAAATCAAAATAATCCTATAACACATGAGGGGGTGTGTGTGTGTGTGTGTGTGTGTGTGTGTGTGTGTGTGTGTGTGTGTGTGTGGTTAGTACGAGAGAGAGAATAAAGTGACGGCCCTAAAGCCGATTTCGCGATCGTGGGAGAGAAAGCAGCTGTTAGTTTATCGCTCAGAGACGTGGTGGACGGCTCGTAAACAGTCCCACATTCTTTGACTCTTTAATGGATAAACTCAGTTGCCGGTCTCACCCGCGATGGCGAAAATGCACAACAGTCCAATTAGGTTGGACCATAATACAGCAAATCTCATTCGTGATAATTAATACCCTGAGTATTAATAATGAGCGGACATGGCGGTCCGTAAACTGTACAAGCAAAAAAAAAACCTTGAAACACAAGAATAACACACTATAATATTCTATCTCTACCCAGACGTAAACCTCTTACTTGAATCACATGAGGACACAGGTAGAATGTGTGTTCCTCCGTCCTTTAATTCCGACCCAGTTCCTTGAGGCTTGGGTGATGACGGGAGGCCGTTTCCTCGCTCTGTCGGCGGGCGTATGGCTGACTGCTTCTCGGCGGGCTGGCGGAGAAATCAGAAATGTGATTGTATGGCCACAGTTTCAAGTCGGACGTTACTTCCTTGTGCTACGAGGTTGCACCTGAGAGCAGCGATGAGCTACGTCTATACTCGGCAAACAAAGTTGCTAGAAGCAAATCCCGGAAGCATTTCAGAGGTATTTCTACTCCTGATGATGTCATAGTTGAGGGACATTCTGTTGTGTGCCTCATCCAATAGGAGTTGAGAGTTCGATCCTTTAGTGAGCAAGGCTTCATGGGATTTGTAGTCTGTTTTGGACTCCCTTTGTTTGATTTTGGCGTGATTTTTATCAGTATAATTTATGACCTGGTATGTGGGGGCCTGAGTTAGGTTTTACGACTGTATTAGGCCTGCCTTTGTCTTCTATCTGAATACATGAGGCCCAATATTCCCCCTTTAGTCTGAAGAGTTGGTTGTTGTGCAGCATCTTTAGAGCAACTGAAGGGCCGAACAGTTCTTGTCAGTTCACAGTAACCTGTGGGTTACACCATCCATGTATTCCTGATAGGAAAGAAAATGGTTGCACAGTCCATACAGTTCATTAGAGTTCACAGAGGCTTTATCGTCTGGACAGAGATTGAGGCACATCTGGGCATAGAACTTCTAGCTAAAACTAAAACTACATTCATCACACATAAACATTCAAGTTATTGGAAGGAACTGTATGAGAAGTGAGTCCAGTCTGGCCTGTAGGTGTTGAATGTACCTGTACATGGCGTGTGCAATCATTGCGATGATGATCCAACCACTAAGGAGGAGCCAGAAGGCAACCAAACTGATAGGATGTTCTCGGTAAGATGACGATCTGCTTATGTGACTAGGAAATATAGTGGTCAAGCCATTCGGTTTGAGACTGAACTTCACTAATTTCATCCCTTCAACCAGAAGCTGCTGTTGAAGGGTGTCATCAACGGTGAGACTGTGACCTCTAAATGCGTCCATGATCTCAATTTCTGCGTCATGTTTGTTGATGTTGAGATGATGGAGGACAATATCGTCAGTGTGCACGGTGGCTCCTTGGGGAACCATTAAGAACACCGTTTGGTTTGGTATCCTTAGTTTAGTGGCTGTAACATGGCAGTCGTATGACATTGGGACTTCGGTGGCTGGTGTTAACGAGCCAGCAATTGCCTGCTCACTCTACCCTTGTCTCTGTTCCTTCATCTCTGATGGACATGCTACCATGAAACTTGTTCAGGGAGGTAGTTAGTCACCTCTCTAACAAAGGAGTTGCGTTTTGACAAACCCAATGAATGTACTTTGTCTTGGTACACATGTTTAGGTTAGGGATAAGGTAAAGCGAGGGGTCCTCATCATGGTAGGCGAGTGTAGGTGGTGCTTTGAGGTGAATGTGTGCATTATCTCTCTGAAAACCAACATTAAATACGGACTTTAGTCTGTATATATTCTGCCTATGATGGTAGATTGAGGATAAATCCTATTTTGAGGTTCTGAGGATTTACATGTGGCATATGGCATCGTGACGTCATATCGCAAGCACTCGTGGAGGTTGTGAAGGAAAAGAGACTTGAAAGCTCATTCCTCCTCCAGACCTGGTGCATTACTTCCTTGGAAGTACGTGGTTCTCAGGCATCTATAATACTCACGCGGAGGCTCGTGCCTCTTCTGGGTGATGGCGAAAGCAGCTATGTTAGTGGAGGCTTCGTCGATATACAGCGAATATCCTCGCGTAGGGCTTTACACAGAGCTGAGTAGCAGTTTCGTGTACCAGTCGGTAGCGTTTCCATGAATGCATGGACAATCCTTACCGTGGTCTTCCATATAAGCTTGAGTTTTCACACGACGAAGCGTAAGGCAAGTCAACCAGGCAATGCTCAATTTCCCTAAGATAATTGTCGATGTTTGAATCTCGTTTACTTGGGTCAAAGCGTTCTATGTCCCCTGCGAGGGACTCGAGTTGTCGGATGCGCAACTGTTGGTTGCGGTATGACCACGGGTCGTCCAAGTCATCCGAAACACCATAGTCACTCAGATCGTTATAGCGATGAGGACGACTTCCTCCCCTTCGTGGTGGGGAAGGAGTCCGGTCGACGCGTGGGGGTGGACCCCGGGTTGCGTACGGCTCCCTGGCTAATGGGATCTTCGAGCCGCTTACACCACTATGGGCTTGAAAATAATTGTCCCCCCTCCGTGGCGTGGAATCAGTCGGTTTGAAACGCATGGTGGTGTGACTGGAAACTGACTGAGGAGGGCAACTATAAGGAGGGGCACCTGCATCCAACCAGCGGGCCGCTGGAGGAGCTTGAAAAGTGTCTTGGAGTACGAAGTCAGAGACTGTACCACTAGGGGCAGTTCGGCTCCTAGCGTGTGTTCCTGGGTTTCTCAGGTGCACATTTATACACGTAGCGCTAAAGAGGGGGCCCTCTTCTATGTCAGATGTTGTGTTGTGCGTTTCAGCTGCACTTACCTGATCTGACTCTACTTTTAGCTGGGCAGCTTGAAGCTGCCTGCACAGGGCTTCGTTTTCCTCCTGCATCCGGGCATTATCTTCCTGTGTCTGGACTTTCTCAGCTTGGGTGCACCTAACGTCTTGGTGCAGGCTGAGATTTTAAGGGGATGGAAGTCGGATAGGGCGCCCTCATTTCCGTAGTGTTGTGCAGAGATGGGGAGAGTGGCTGCTTTTGAAGGGATATCAAACAGAAGGCTGGGGGTTCAGAATTTGTTCGACAGGAAGTGGGGCAATTACTTGGTGTTTTTGGGGGACTCTTGGGGAGGGGCTGGGGAGAGAGATGTTTAGTTTTAATTATATATTACTATTATTATGTTTGTTTGTTTTTTGTTTTTTTGTGTGTATCTATTTGTGACCACAGGGGTGTTCGGTGGGGGTTAGGGTGGGTTTGGTGATTGGGGAGGGGGTATTGGGGTGGTTAAATGTTGATTCAGTGTATATATGTTGTGTTTTTTATTTTGTTATGTTTATGAATCAATAAAATGTTTATTGAAATGTAGAGGGTTTATTAAATTTACTAATGTTATCCAGCCAAGAGAAGCGAATACTTTACTCCATTTTTTTAATATTGTTGTTTGATTCATATTAAAGACATAATTGACAGCAGCAGGTCTATTAAGCTGCATTTACACTGCAAGGCCCAATACACAGAAACAGTATTTTGACATATTGTATCAGATTTTTGTCCACCTGTTGACATTTGAGACTGTGTTCACATTATTACCTCACCATGACAATTATTTTGACAAAGAAGTTAACATTTACAGAGCATGTGCTTGTTGCATTCAAAAGCGGATGCCTGTCAGTCAGACAGCATGATGGTAGCGAATTGAGTCTATGTACTGTACTTTGTACTACTGATTTTGTAGAAAGAGGTATATTTTTTACATATAGACTTGGTACCGAAATACCAGTATTTTTGAAGATGATCTAAAAACGAAATGTTTTTCATTTTGGTTCGTTCTGAGCAGAAACGGTCTGTTTTTTAGTTTTGGTTTCAGTGTTCCGCAGCATCCTTTCCAAATGATACCTGGTTAGAATGAAATGTAAGAACGGTTAATAATGTTCTTTTTAAAATGACATTACTCTGTGCTAAGGATAAACCAGTGTTGCCAGATCTCACAAGAGAAACAAGAGACCTGGTTTGGAAAAACAAGCTTAAAATCAGCGACCGCACCAAAATAAGTGGAAATAAGCGGTTATATATATTTTTTAGCAAAGGACTTATGGGAATGGGAATTATCAGCATAAAAATCATAACAAGCAGAGTATACAGTAGCCTGTACTGATGCTCCCATCAGGATTTTTACAGCCTATACAGATTACAGAATTTCCTGTCTGATCCATCTGACTGGCCGATACCAATCCCAATCATTTAGCCTTTTTAAAGCTGCACTATGGAACTTTGGGTCCAAAGCGACATCTGTGATTGCAACCTAAAATTGCAAGTAACTTGCAGAGTAACATTTTATGTCAGTTGTGTTTCAGCACTGTTCTTCTGCACAGATTAATCTCATGGTTTAAGGTTACTTGGGAACTGCCAGTGATCATCACTCGAAGATGTTCACCTGCAGAGCAGGAGTCATGACATGCTATTTTGACTTTGATTTTATGCTATTTATTTAAACAGATATTATCTCCTTTGTGGAAGATAAACAACACTCTCATTTAAATATTTTAATATGATTATTCAAGTGTTTTGTCCACTACACGTTAATGTTTGTAATTTAATACACATATCAATTTAAGATGTGAAACTTGTGATATAGTTGATAAGAGTTCAACATATATTACAATCTACAGTCTCAGTGGATAATGCAAGTAAACTGTAATAGTACAACAGTAGGTACATGCACTACACACATACAAAAAAAAAAAAAAAACTAAACTTAAAAACAAAAGAGGATTAAATTATTATGTAGATGCAATATAATTTATTAAACATGAAAATAATATGCAGAAATATGCAATAAACAATTACAATAATGACCAGTTTCCTTAGTCGTCATAATAATAATAATAATAATCGTCAAAACGTCATAATAGAGAGAGATGGTTACACACTAAAAAAGTTTATATGTACATAACTGTGCTTATGAAATCGGTACATTATACATAATTTGAGATTATTATACCAATCACGGAAAACTAACTTCTAGTACATTGTACCTATAATGGCGTTTAAACAGACTAAATCAGACTACATCAGCTAAAAGGGCAATGGAAAAAGACAACAGCTTGAGCTTTTCTGCGACTGGAATAAAAGAAATAAGAAAACAGTGGCACACACACACATAGGGAACCTCAAAACTACAGCAATGTTATAAAATACTAAATCATGAATATTAGTAAGTAAACATGTTACAGTAACTTTACCAAAAAGCATAGCCTATATAAAACACACCGCATCACTGCATCAAAGCAGCCAGCTCCGATGGTAACTTTTATTTTGTGATTATTTCAATGTTTGTAACATTAAAAAGAAAGATACTGTGATGTTGAAAAGACTATTTGAGCACCTGATTCATTATGAAAACCGCTTTAGTCCCGCTTTAGCACCGGTTTGATCATATGCCTCTGAGCTCAGCCTAGTGTAATCATACCGGCTTGATCGTACATGTGAAAGGGTTAAATCATTACAACACATATAACCTTTAATAACTCTACCAGAAAACATATCCAAGCATTACACCAAGTACACAACTTCGGCAAACAGTTAACAGTTAAACATCCATCTGATTGCTGTCCTCTCTCTGCTGTCCTGAAAGACGACTGACTAAACAGCCATCACTTCCCCAGCTGGTACACATGTGACATAGCAGTGCCCTCCATAAGTATTGGGACAGTGAGATAATTTTCATAATTTTGTCTCTGTATGTCACCACAATGGATTTGAAAAAGTGAATATGTGATTGAAGTGAAGACCTCAGCTTTAATTTGAAGTTATTTACATCCAAATTGGGTGAATGGTTTAGGAATTACACAAATTGGACAGATACAACTAAGATGAACCTGTACCAGAATCATGGGATGAGAAGAGTATAGAGAAGGAAAGGAACAGCTCATGTTCAAAGCATACCACATCACCTATGAAACATGGTGGGAAAGTGTTATTGCATGGGCATATATGGCTGCCAATGGAACTGTGTCACTCATGTTTGTTGATGATATGACTGCTGACAGAAGCAGCAGGATGAATTCTGAAATGTTTAGGGCTATACTATCTGCTCAGAATCAGCCAAATGCTGCAAAACTGAGAGGACGTCGCAACAAGTTACTGATGGACAGTGACCCAAAACAAACTGTGAAAGCAATCAAAAAGCTTTTCAAGGCAAAGAAGTGGAATATTCTTCAATGGTTGAGTCAGTCACCTGACCTCAACCCAATAGACCCTTTTCACATATCCAGGTTGGAGAGCAGAAGTAGACACATAGCAGGGCAAACTTGAATGGTGGTGAATGGGAGACCACAGCAAATACATTTTTGCTTACCTGTTTGTTCCAACAGCAAAAGAAAAAAAAAAAAAAATCAACAATTATGCTTTCACAGCTTTGCAAAAGAAGATACAAATATAGAGCGCTGGAAAACAGCAGTAAGAAGAGAGAAATAGGCAACATTTTGTGTCACTCTCACAGCAGCTGTGTTAGAAGCTTCATCGCAGCTGTGGTAACTGATTTTTTAAAACTTATTCCAGGGTAATATAATACAAAGTACAATGTTATAAATTGACATTAAATATTTGTATGTTTGGAAACAAAGTTTGCTACATTTACATTATAACAGGTCTGTGAAAAGGGTCCATTGAGCATGCATTTCACTTGCTGAAGACAAAACTGAAATCAGAATGATACACAAACAAGCAGCAACTTAAGACAACTGTAGTAAAGGTCTGGTAAAGCATCACTCTGGGAGAAAACCCAGAATTTGGTGATGTCCATGGGTTCCAGACTTCAGACAGTCATTCACTGCAAAGGATTTTCAACCAAGTATTAAGATGGGGGGGGGGGAGAGAGTAGTGATTGCGCTTCAATCACATATTGATTGCTTAATTTCAAAGCCATTGTGGTGGTGTACAGAGCCAAAATTATTAAAAGCATTTCACTGTCCCAGTACTTAAGGAGGGCACTGTAGTAGCCAGCCCTTCTTTTCTGTTCTGACAGAGATGACGTAAACACACAAGGAAGAATGACGTAAGCTTATGATTTCATGCCAAATCTGACCCGACAGCTCAAAATATAAATCAATATTGTAGGCTTACCGTAGTGAATTGGGGTAAGACAAGGACAGGGTTCGGGATTTGTAGCCAATCAATAATGGAATTTTGTTTTGTTAATTATTAAAGGGGTCATGACATACTCTTCCCTCTGTCTGAAACGCTCAGTTTTAAGCTGTCTGAGACATAAATGTTAATGCCCGCTGTTGACATAAGCACGTTGTGACGTTCAAATGAAGGCAAAACCAATTAAGTTTGTGGACAACGCTGTCCACAAACTTAATTGGTTTTGCCTTCATTTGAACATCACAACGTGCTTACGTCTCTTGTAAACAAATCAAGCTGCAATTTTGGTTGTATCATGCCAGTTTTTGCATGAACATGCCAACGCGCTTACGTCTTGCGAGAGGCAGCATGAGTCCCCTCGTGGATGTGCATCCGCGAGCAACCAGAAGAGTGCAACAGTAAGCATTCAATGATATTAAAAACACGTTTAATTTATAACGTACTTAATAAAAAATAAAACTCTGTTTCCCCCTCTCGTACGGTGAGGTTGAAGCTCGCGATGTAAGAATACTTTGGGTATTTAAAATGTTGATGATGGTTACTCAGTTTGTTAACTGTGTTAAAAAAAGAAAAGTGCTACAAACCCGTAGTAACATGCCCATGAGCATCATGCCACAGAGATTGCGAAGATGAATGTAAGTGAAAATATAGTAGGTAGACTATAACTATAGGCTTATAAGTTATAGATATCCTTACATAAGAAATACAACCAGATAAAGTAGCTTACACTTTTACCAGATTTGACTCAATAGGAGGTAGACTAATGTTATGTTTGTGCTCACTGTCAAACTCACCGCAGCGCTTATATGTAATTTTATGACATGCCAAAAGCTATTTATTTTCTTAAAGGGATTGTTCACCCAAAAATAAAAATTCTCTCATCATTTACTCACTTTCATGCCATCCCAGATGAGAAGAACACAAACAAAGACTTTTAGAAGAATATCTCAGCTCTGAAGGTCCATACAATGCAAGTGGATGGTGATCAGCACTTTAAAGCTCCAAAAAGCACAGACAATCATAATAGAAGTAATCCATACGACTCCGGTGGTTAAATTAATGTATTCTAAAGCAATACAATTATTTTGGGTGAGAATCAAATAAATATTTATGTCCTTTTCACTATAATGGTTTACTTCCAGTCACTCTCCAAAGCATGTCCACGAGGGGACTCGGTACACGCTACCTCTCACGTGACATAAGTGTGCTGGCATTTTTTAAATGAAAGCAAAACCAATGAAGTTTGTGAACAGCGTTCCCTTGTAAAAAATCGAGCTGCACTTCTGGTTGTATCGTGTCAGCTCTCACGTGAACATGGCAACGTCATGTGAGAGGCAGCGTGAGCTGAGTCCCCTCGTGGATATGCATCCGAGAGCAACCGGAAGTAGCAGTGCAACAGTAAGCATTCAATGATTTTACAAATAAGTTTTATTTATAACGTACTTTTAAAAAAAAAAGTTTAAAAAGAGTTAGCCATAGGCTTTAGCCATAGGCTACAGATAAAATTAACAGTGATAGCAGAAAATAGAAACTACTGCCAAAAAACACCAACAAACAAACGGCAAACAAATGATCATTTTTTATTGTAATAAATGCTAATTTCTAAAGAAAAAAGCATAGTTACCTTAATTTATTTTTTATTTTTCCAGTATGTAGGCCAGTTGTTTAGAATCAAACTAAATTACGAAAGCAACCAATGTCTAAATCGAATGCACAATTTAATTAACAGTATCAAATTCTTTGTGGTTCTTTGCTGCAAATTCTGTTGTTTTTTGTTTTATTATAATGTTATTTTAAAATATTTAATGTTATATTCTGTTATAATATTATAACAGATGCCACGTGACAACACCGTTTATGCGCTGCTTCAGAAGAGTTAATAATGTACACATGCATAATGATACTGAGAAACTTTAATAGTATTTAAAATGAAAATAAAATCATAGTATAAGTAATGTCTATGTGGTAAAAATTGCCCAAATGTTGGCCAGGATTTGGGACATTTACGATCTTCTAAAAGTTGTTAGGGACATGCCGAACATGTCCATGGTAGGCCTTCATCAAGGTTAAGATAAAAATACATGACATGCTCATTTAAAACAACTCTGACCAATGAAAGGACACTTAAACAACCAATCATATTGGGTTCTGGAATTGAATCCCTGCTAGTTATTAGGTTAATTAGGGACATGCGTTACCTCAATCATTCAATCAGTCAATATTCTTAACTAATCACAGTTTCAGAATGGTGTATCAAATAGATAACAATTCACTAGTACACCTCACAAATGACCATATTAAAAATATAGATGTAAAAATAAAAAAAACTATTATTAAAAAAAAAAAATTATTAATCCAGACACAATTTTTCAACAACATAAGAACCATCATGATTACAAAAATTATTGTAAAAATTATTGTAAAAATTCCTTCAAAGAAAAATCCTCATTCGTCTCTCTTGGAAATACACTTTTAAAGTAAAAAATCCAAAAAGCTCTTTTTCCTCATAAGATCAATATCCCCACCTATCGTACTCGGTTTTATATCTTCAATACCCAAAAAGAAAAAGGATGATAATGGATGATTAGATTCATTTAAGTGCCTTGCAAAAGAAACTTTTAATTGCGCTGCTATGTTCTGTCATTCGCTCCTTTAAAGGGCGAGATGTTTCTCCAACATAAAGCTTCTTACATGGACATTGGATAATATAGATCACATTTCTAGTTTTACATGTTATAAAACTTATGTCTATATGTTTATCATTTATAATCTGATTAGGATAAAAAAAAAAATCCGGTAAATTGACAGTACAATTACTACATTTAAAATTACCTGTTGGAATCTGACCTGTAACAGGCTTTTTACAATATTTTTTTTACAAAATATTTTTGGCCCTTTTATAGGTAATCATTGGTATATTTTTGAATGTATCCTTCAAAGTCGAATCACTTTGAAGGACATGCCAGTGTTTTTTATCACATCTTTAATATTAATAGCTTTTGGAATATAAATAGTATGAAAAATCAGGTCTGGGTTGGGCCTAGATGTTTTTTAGGGGCCAAATACATTTCCCGACTTTTTGATTCTGTTTTTTTAACTGCATTATTTAACCAATCTTCCCTATAATTTCGTTCTTTAAATTTGGATTACATGTTCTTTTTTTCTTTAGAAGATATGGTTCTATATGATGAACAAAAAAAAATAATTTATTTTCACATAATGTCTATTGGAAACGTTATATTGATGATGTTTTCTTATTATGGGAAGGTCCATTCATTACTCTCTTGGATTTTATTCAATTCCTAAATGTGAATTTTTCTGGACTGAAATTCTTCTTGAATTACAACATTGATTAAATACATTTTCTAGATATAAATGTTAAAAGAAAGGCGTTAGGACTAACCTCTTCATTATATACTAAACTTACAGATAGGAATACACTTTTACACGCGAATAGTTTTCATCCCACCTCTTTAAAGAAAAGTCTACTGATCAGTCCATTAACTAGACTGAAGAAAATCTGTGATGACAATGGTGACTGAGAAAAAAAAAAAAAAAGAACATGTAATCCAAATTTAAAGAACGAAATTATAGGGAAGATTGGTTAAATAATGCGGTAAAAAAAAACCAGAATCAAAAAGTTGGTAAATGTATTTGGCCCCTAAAAAACATCTAGGCCCAACCCAGACCTGATTTTTTGTACTACTTATACTCCAAAACTATTAATATTAAAGATGTGATTAAAAAAAACACTGCTATGTCCTTCAAAGTGATTCGACTTTGAAGGATACATAAAAAAAATATACCAATGATTCCCTATAAAAGGCCAAAAATATATATAAAAAGGTCAAATTCCAACAGGTAATTTTAAATGTGGCAATTGTAATAACTGTCAATGTACTGAAATTTTTTTTTTCCAATCATCTTATAAATGATAAACATATAGACATAAAAAGTTTTATAACATGTAAAACTAGAAATGTGATCTATATTATCCAATGTCCATGTAAGAAGCTTTATGTTGGAGAAACATCTCGCTCTTTAAAGGAGCGAATGACAGAACATAGAAGCGCAATAAAAAGGAATGATAAAAACAGTCCTGTTGCAAGGCACTTTAATGAATCTAATCATCCATTATCATCCTTTTTCTTTTTGGGTATTGAACATATAATACCAAGTACGAGAGGTGGGGATATTGATCTTATGAGGAAAAAGAGAGAAGCTTTTTGGATTTTTTATTTTAAAAGTGTATTTCCAAGAGGGATGAATGAGGATTTTTCTTTGAAGGAATTTCTACAATAATTTTCACAATAATTTTTGTAATCATGATGGTTCTTATGTTGTTGATATATGATGTTTTTATGATTGGTGTTGAAAAATTGTGTCTGGATTAATATATATTTTTAAATAATATATTTTTTTACATCTAGATTTTTAATATGGTCATTTGTGAGGTGTACTAGTGAACTGTTATCTATTTGATACACCATTCTGACACTGTGATTAGTTAAGTATATTGACTGATTGAATAATTGAGGTACTTCACATCCCTAATTAACTTAATAACTAGCAGGGATTCAATTCCAGAGCCCAATATGATTGGTTGTTTAAGTCAGAGTTGTTTTAAATGAGCATCTCATGTATTTTTATCTTAACCCTGATGAAGGCCTACGTGCCGAAACGCGTTGATTAATGTTATTCATTTTAAGTCCAATAAAGGTTTTTCTCTGCAAGTGTTGCTGGATTCCTCTGTGCCATTCCTGTTTTTTCTATCCATGCACCTTGTGAGTGGGTAAAGTAGCACCAGATCTACCTCTACGAATGTGTCCATGGTAATAGTAGAATTTTATTACGGTAAAACCTGGCTTACTGTAGTAAATTCCTTAACGGTTTCCCTTACGAGAAGAATCTAAGGGATTCTATGCAACACCATTAAGTAATTTCCTTAGGTAAAGGGAAGTCACGCTTTAAGTGTTATACTTAAGGTGTTACATGCAACCGGGCACTGAGCTCCAAGTGTATCTCAGAAGAGCACTCTCAATTTAATGTGGCAAGAAAAAGTATGTAAACCCTGTGTAATTACCTGCATTTATGTATAAATTTGTCTAAAAATCTGGTTTGATCTTCATCTAAGTTATGATAATGAACAAACACAAAAATTATTTAAATGTTCTTGTACATATTGAATACATCATTTAAACACTCACAGTTTGGGTTGGAAAAATTATGTGAACCCCTATGCTAATGACATCAACAAAAGCTCATTACAATCAGGAACTGGCAATCCAATTAATGAAACGAGATCCGAGGTGTTGGTTAGAGCTACTTTGACTTATAAACAGCACTCAAACATTTTGTGTTTGCTGGTCACAAGAAGCATCTGCTGACGTGAACCATGCCTCGCAAAAAAAGAGATTTCAGAAGATCTACGATCAAGAATTTTTGCTTTGCATGAAGTTGGAATGGGTTACAAAGTTATCTTTAAGAGCTTAGATATTCATCTGTCAACAGTTAGACAAATTGTCTATAAATGGAATTTATTTAGTACTGTGGCTCCTTTCCCTAGAAGTGGCCATCCAGCCGAGATGAATCAAAGGGCACACAGAAGAATGCTCAATGAGGTAAAAAAAGAACCCTAGAGTGACAGCCAAAGATTTGAAGTAATCATTGGAACTGGTTAACATCTCTGTTCATGAGTCTAATATATGGAAAAGATTAAACAGGCATGGAGTCCATGGCAGGACACCACGAAGGAAGCTGCTGCTTTCCAACAAAAACATTGCTGTGCGCCTTAATTTTCCAAAGACCATCTTGACACTCCACAATGCTACAGGGAAAATGTTTTGTGGACTAATGAAATTAAGGTTGAATTGTTTGGGAAGAACACGCAGCACTATGTATGGTGTAAAAAGGGCACCGCATACCAAAATGAAAACATCATCCCAACAGTGAAGTATGTTGGAGGAAGCATCATGATTTGGGACTGCTTTGGGGCCTGGACCGCCTGCCATCATCAAGGGAAAAATTAATTCCCAAGTATATCAAGATATCCTACAGGATAATTACAGGGTGGCTGTGTGCCAGCTGAAGCTCAGTAGAAGTTGGATGATGCAGCAGGACAATGATCCCACACTTTGAAGTAAATCCTCTATAGAATGGCTTCAAAAAAAGAAAATCCACCTTTTAGAGTGGCCCAGCCAGAGCCCAGACCTTAATTCAATAGAGATGCTGTGAAATGACCTCAAGAGAGCCGTTCACACCAGACATCCTAAGAATATGGCTGAGATGAAGCAGTTCTGTAAAGAAGAATGGTCCCACATTCCTTCTGAACATTGAGCAGGTCTAATCCGCAGCTACCAGAAACACTTGGTTGAGGTTATTGCTGCCAAAGGAGAATCGACCAGTCATTACATCCAAGGATTCACTTTTTTTTCCACAGCACTGTGATGTTTAAAGGGATGTGTTCAATAAAGACATGAAATATTATAATTGTTTGTGTGCTGTTAGCTTAAGCACATTGTATCTATACTTGTGACCTTGATGAAGATGAGATCACATTTTATGACCAATTAATGCAGAAAACCAGCTAATTCGAAAGGGTTCACATACTTTTTCTTGCCTCTGTATTATTCACCTCTGACCCTTATCTGCTGCCCAACTGAGACATAGTGGTTCAGAATAATCAATGTAATGTCTCTAAATAACAGCATTTGCATAGTGAAACAGTTCACCAGGTTTGGATAGTTTTCATAAATACCCATGTGTTTAACTTATCTGAAGCCTGTAACCTGTAAAGATGATGTCAATTCATTTGCATATGCCTATAATTACTGTTGTTTTGGTAATTAGTTGAGGTTAGATCCTCAACTTATTTTCTGTTTCTGTCTTCTGCCTTTGGAAATGAGAAGAACTTTGTCTTCAGTAAACTCTCCCACAACTGATTAAAACTCAACTTTGACTCCTGGTCTTCATTAGCAATGCATCCATCCAAGTTGCAAATTAAATGTATGCAAAAACCCACAATATTGCAAAAACAATGTGCGAATAGTTACATTTCCATCCCATATGTTCAAGAGAACAAAACCGTCACTTCCAGAGAAATTGTAGCCACTGTGACTCTCGCAATTTAGAACACGCAGACAAAACACTCTAGAAGAACTTTCTCTCATGTCTGGGAGCGACAGCATGTTACACAGTTCTGGTTGCACTATGTGTATGCATTCCTCCTTCCTTATGTCTTTGTCATGCGGATTCATAATATATTTTTCAAAATTGTGGATAAATCTGCTCTTCAGCACAGTTCAAGTTTGTATTCGACTTTTTCGGCTTTGGATTTTCTAGACACCGTTATTTCTGGATGACTAAAGCAACATTTCAGGTGCGATGATTGGTTTTGTGGCTAGTACAGTTGTGAAAGACTTGTAAAGTCACTGTGATGAGTAGGCTACGCCCGGCCCCAATCAGGCTAATCAGCCGAGAACAGTGATAAATGCAGCGGAATCCGGCAGTTCGAGAGAGAGAGAGCCACTCAGCTGCCATGTGTGTATTTGTGTTTGTGTCTTTTTGTTTAAATTAAATATTATTTTGACTGTTCAGCCGGTTCCCGCCTCCTTTCCCATCCTTAACCTTTGTTACATTGGTGCCAAACTGCCGCGTTCCGCTGCACTTATCCCTCTCCTCGGCTGATTAGCCCAATTGGGCCCTCCTCCTCGTCGCAGTCACATTACTTTTTTCATCTTGTATTCTTAATAAATTCAATAGAAGTTTATTCAGTAAATGTGTTTCCAACATAGTTTATGTGCATTTCTTCTTATCGAATAAAACATTTATCCACCTCAAGCGAGCGTATAAATTTTTTTGTGCATTTGGAGATATTATTTGCATCTTGGTGTTTCCATCCAGTGATATCCCGAAATGCACATAAAAAAGCTGTATTTACTTACAGCTTAAATGGAGGAGAATGTTCGGAACATTCAATGCAGCCTTTGATCAACCTTATTGAACTAATGTAGATAGATTATTTATATCACTAGGTTTATCTGGTGAAAACCTTTGAACGAGACGGGTGGGAGGTTATTAAAGACCATGAATTTGGGGTAGTCGTTAAAAAGATCATGGGGTGGTAGCTAGGACCACACGGCGGTGGTTATTAAAGGCTACATGAGTGGCTGCTTAAATACTAGGGGGTGACTGACATGCGGACCTTTTTGGCACCTGTTCAGTGTTTCTATGCAGATAAGGGGCCCTAAACTCAGTGTCATAAGACATTAGGCAGCTGAGAGACATTTAGAAATGAGCGCACTAAAAAGCGTTATAGGGATGGTTGATCATGGATGCATTAATTACCACTTGTTGAAAAACATATTTGTATATATTTGAGACATTGTTGCAATGTTCAAGAGTTCTCCAAGTTTCCAATGTGCCTCTTTACTACTTCTTACTTTGTCTGAACATTTACTTATTTTTCTTTAAAAGGGCACTGGTGTTATTTTATCTGATAGAATGGATGTTCCTTCTCCTGAGGAAGAGCAGGAAAGGGAGAAAGTAGTCCTAAGAGATTTCTAATGGGTCTAGCTGTATTCCCCTACAGTATTATATGTTATATTACTCTGAATTTTTTTTTTTTTTTCCTCCCAATTTGGAATGCCCAATTCCCAATGTGCTTTTAAGTCCTCGTGGTCACGTAGTGATTTGCCTCAGTCCGGGTGGCGGAGGACAAATCCCAGTTGCCTCTGCGTCTGAGACCGTCAACCCGCGCATCTTATCATGTGGCTTGTTGAGCGCATTGCCACGGAGACATAGCGCGTGTGGAGGCTTCACGCCATCCACCACGGCAACCACACTCAACTCACCACGCGCCCCACCGAGAACGAATCATATTATAGCGACCACGAGGAGTTTACCCCATGTGACTCTACCCTCCCTAGAAACCGGGCCAATTTGGTTGCTTAGGAGACCAGGCTGGAGTTACTCAGCACGCCCTGGGATTCGAACTAGTGAGCTAGCGAACTCCAGGGGTGGTAGCCAGCGTTTTTTAACACTGAGCTACCCAGGCCCCCATTACTTGGATTTTTTACCAGCCATCAGTCGTTTAAGTAACACACACACATGCACACACAGTATATACAGTATATTAGGTTTGGGATCTGTGCCTTTTCACAGAAGATTTTCCTGATGATTATCGATATATATATCAGATTTTTTCAGATATAAATAGGGCTGCTCGTTGCAAAATAGTCTTTGTCTTTTCAAACATATTTCTCAACACAACTTTAATAAAGTGTAAGCGGCAGTGTAAATTAAAGGGGTCGCACGCTTCTCGGCAAATGTCCAAAAAATTTTAACAATTATTTTCTACAAAGGTACGCACACTGCCAATGCTCAGCGTCAAAATTCCGCAATGCCACGGAGCGCAACTCGCATAGTTTTCCATTAAATTCGACCATCCATCATTATCAAAGGACAAAGGTTATTTACTCTAGCCATCACTGGATGATATATTGTGTCAATGTATCTTTCATATAGCCTAAACAATGTATTTTCAGTTACAAGTATTTCGTTTTGTGGTTTAAATGAAAGACCTATTCAAGGCTACATACAGAGAAATTGCATAATAAATGTGGCAGTTCTAATCATTCAGTTTGCGCAGTTACACCAGTTTCATACAATAACCTGCAAACTCATCAACGTCACTTTATTCATTCTTGTAGAAATACAAAAACCTTTGTAACTCTGGACTGCCATCTGCTGCACAGCATCAGCTCGTCCTGCGTGTGTCAAGGAGCTCTAAAATACGGTGGCCCTGTTCCAAATGGCACACTTGATGTGGAGAACTAGTCACATTGTCCGATTATTTCAATTTATAAAAATTAGGTATTAATTTTTTCCCCACACATGTAACTGCTCTTAATATTATAATTTACATCTGCATCCCAACCTCAAAATCAATGCTATACTGTCAAACGTACATCTCAATGCACAAAATGTATGCAATATTATTGGTAATTGCATGAGTGCTACCAAAGCAGATGCTGGTGCCACATTTTCAGCCTGCGCTTTTGAGGGCACAAATAAAACCTTGATGGGGCCTTGGCTAAAATTGAGTTTGACACCCCTGTTTTAAGATATTCTTCCACCAATGCACGTTAATACAGGTCCGGCGTTGTGGGCTTATGGACGCGCGCATAACAGAACCGCTGCTGAAAATATTCCTGGGGGAAACACTGTAACAATAATTCTGTAAATGTGGTGTATTTTCTGCATTAATTCAATCATAGTATTGCTAAGCAGAAAAGAGAATAAACTTCAAAACATGTATCTGGATTAACCATGCATGTCTATGTAGTAATTACATATAGTTGTTAAAAAGGTTTTCAGCATGTCACGGAAAGCTACATCCACAATGTGCAATTAGACAAAGATATGTGGTTTCCTTCAGGTCTTCTAAAAAGAGTGAAGCCAGGAAATGATGTAATTCTGAAAACAAATTTTACCTGTTATTAACCGGTTACCAGCATTTAAAAATAAAATTTTCACTCCAGAACAATTACAATCACAAGAAAACATTTTTGGATTTTCGTTCCCTGAACTGTTTTTAGTCTCAGATTTCATTCTTAAGAGAAATAAAGCAACTGAATCTGAATTATATTTCTGTATGCGAGTACCTTTTTTGGTCTGACAATCTGCTCTCAGCACTCCTTTGATCACAGCAGTTAGTGACCACAGACAGCAATCCAGTTCACTGCTGGGAGTTGATTTCTGAAACACTTCAGCACATGTGTGTTTCCAACGAAAGCAGCTACTTCCCTACAACAAACAATTAGGCTGCAGCACTTACTGAACTCAGAATAATTGAGAGAGATAAATTATAAGAGAGTAAAATAAAATATTCAAAGCATTTCAAAACCTTACAGTACTCAGAAGATTACCAGATGTTCTGTATGTATGTTTATGTAAAATGAAATGTGGATCAACACATGATTAAAATCAATCAAGTCTATTTTATAAAATTCTCTAGGTGTTTCAGTCTACATTAGTGTTTGGAAATGCAAACAAATGTGGTGTAGTTGTTAAAAGAATAGTTGTCAAAATGACAATTCTTTCATTATTTACCCAGCCTAATGTTGTTCCAAATCCTAATTATATATTTTTTTTCTGTGGAACACAATAAGTGAATCTCAAAATACAACGACAGTTCACAGTGACCAGGGGCTGTCAAGCAGCAAAAAAGTTCAAAAGAACACTAAACATTTCTAGAAAAAGTAGTCCATACGGCTTGTGCACTATTTCAAGTCTTCTAAAGACATGCCAGTCAGTGCCAGTCCTAGCCTTTTGGGGGCTCTAAGCAAAACCTTCAATAACTTTTGATGTGGCATTTCTGTCATAAAACAGTGGTCTTATAGTAGTCAAAGCTGGAGACCTGGAGTATGAGCTTTTTAATAATAATGTAAAGATTAAATAAGAATTTTGAATATTGTCGCAATCGTCTGTGCTTCTTTATGTTTGTGTGTGGAGGCGTGAAGTGACATAAACGACAACTTCAAGTCCAGTTAGATGTGAACTTTATTTTAATAATGAAAACAAGTGATTACAACAACTGGTGTGATGCTCTTGCCCAGTATAGGTGGATTTGGCTGTTACCATCCACACCGGCGCCTGTGAGCAATCAACTGTAAAAAAACGAATGTAAACTATACTCCCGTTCCATGACATAGTGACATATGATTATCAAGAACTATGAAGATCATTTGATTATTATAATGCATTTAACTTATGTAGACATATACTCAAATATCTAAACCTGTAACCCCATAACAATATTAACCATTACTGGCTCATGTATAAAATGGATATCAAAGAATTAATAATATCTGTAATTAGTAGACCCCCCGACAACTCTACAGTTGACATTATACTTATATTTTCATGTTATATTATAACCATCTTTGGTTATATACATTTTGCGTATAGGGAGGACTGGCACTGAACTGGAAAAGAACTGTATGAAGATTCTTCAAAAATTCTTGCATTGTGTTCCACAGAAGAAAAAAAAGAGCTACTGTATCAACATTGTACCCTTGACCAAATGCCTGGTTGCTCCAGGGGGATTGTTTTTGTAATAAGTTAGTCATAGAAAAAATCTGTCAGCTGTAGAATGAAATATATCTTATTTTTGTGAAATACATACAGTGATGCAAATATCATTGATGACATATGCTGAAATACACTTTGCAGATAAATGAGACACCAGCTGGACTTGGCAGCCGAGAAGGGAGACCTGCACAAACACAACAGAAGGGTCAAAACATTAACTGATATTAACTTACTAAACTGTTCTAGGATCAGTCATATATTACATTTTAAGGCTGAATCTCATGAAAACATGTCCAGGTCACAATTCACTCCAAAAATAAAATATATTTTGAAGAAATTATATTTTGCATACAAAGCCTATTTTAGGACTATTCTGCATTGTGACATTATTTTCATGACAATTATGCACATTTTCCCCAAATTCGTATTACTTTAATGCATCCAGATGTTTTCATTTTGAGTTTTTTGTAATTATTTTACCATTATTTTCATGGTGACTCTCATTGAATTCTCATTACTGTAGAAAAAAAAATCATGTAATATAGACATTTTCTAATTTTAATAAGCATACATTAAAGGCTGTGCAACAAATACTATCATGATGTATGGATGCTTTATAATTAAAATAATATATAATTATTACAGTTATAATTATTTATAACTATTACTCATGACATAAATGGCAATGAGGTTTTTTTTTTGCATTACAATAATGAGGAATGATTTTGAATCAAAATATATCTTTCTTTTAATTTTGTTGTGTGACACGCACATGTTCTTGATGCGTTATCCTTCGGCTTGCTCACTGGGTTTCTAAATATAATGATTATTTAATTACTTATTTGTATATACACTTCATAATCATATTCAATCAAACTACACAATGATGATTCTAAGACTTTATAGATATTACGGTTTCATTTTCTGTTAATGCATGATTTTCTGTAAAGCTGCTTTGAAACGATGTGTGTTGTGAAAGGTGCTATTCAAATAAAAATGACTTGACTTAGAAATAAAAAAGAAGACTGGCATGGCCAGGGTCTGCATTAGCTGAAAACTCATCTGCCGATGGATAATTATTATAAATGCAGTCCGACATTTAACAGATTCAGATTTCGAAGGAAGGCTGTGTGATTTCATAACTGCATACATCAATCATAACGACAGTGTGTTGCTGCCAATACTGCATGTTAATAAAGCGCACAAAATGAACAAGATTAAAAAGAAAGTGCACAAAATTCGCGTAACGTTTCTGACGGCTATAGGCTACTTGGATTTAATATAAGCGCAAACATGACGTTTAGTGCAGAATTCTGAGTTATACTAGTGGAGTAGGCTACCTGTATTATTCAGCTTTAGATGTAGCCTAGGCTACATCCTTCTCATCTGTGTCACTGCTTGCATGTTGATAGCAGACATGCTGAAGAAATCTTGTCCATGTAAATGCGCTTTAAAGCCGCACGTCGCAAAGGGTAAAATCTTGTTTTAGCTCTGCGGTTGATTGACAGGTAGAACTTTCAACCTAGAAGTCCTTGGTTTCAACAGACTCGCGCGTGGGGAGTTGAAAAATATCTCTCACATATCCACTATCGGGTAAATACAATTATAACAGGTGCTGTACCCCCCAGATGTCGCCCTAGAACTGACACGAATGCAAGTATGACGAATAAAAATAGACCATGATATCAGAGTGATAAGGATTGTTTTCTAGCGCAACCCGTATGGCAAATTATTTCTTTAAAGAGCAAAGAACAGCATGGCCTTTCTTTAGAATCCTTCCGAGTGATGTGGTCGTGAATAATATGGGAAAAACACAGTTTTAACACAATAATTTTCTCCTAATGTGTAAAAGCTTCACCTGATTGGTCAGCTTCAGGTAGATCGCCAAATTGGCTCTTCAACCGCTCACACCTCAAATTCAAGCCGACAGCGGCCTAATATTTTAGACAGTTTAAAAAAATTACCGGGAGGTCGTGAGCTCCTCGTAAGCCTTTCGGCTCCCCTCCTAAGTCCTCTCACACGATGTGAGCCGCGACCACACGAGCACCAACAATTTCCACGCGATCTCTCCCGACTGGAAAAAAAAATCGGTCGGGAGCTCGCACAACAGCCGAAAATCGCACCGTGTACGCCTACGCCCGCCTTTAATAGCCATAGTAAACAGAGGGACATCATATCTATAAGTTGCAGAAAAACAAACAGCCACTTAGTTCGAAGTTCAGTGTGAATTTTAAATGGTTTACATTAGACAAGACAAAACTATCACATGCATTTAAATAAGTTGTTTACAGCTTTGTCGATTAATATTATAATGGGGGCGATGCAACATTGCAGCTTCCAGTGTATGAACGATTGTGTGTTTTTACTCTCTTCTGCCCTATACAACTGACAGACCTATTTAATATACAGTATATTCCATACAGCTAAATATACGATATGTAATGTCATTTGTCACTTCTTTTATTTAACTTCTTATCATTACTTAATTCTGCAATTCGTTTTTAATAATTTAGAACAGGTAACTATAGGTAGAGTGTTTAAACTTAAATTAAATTATCGAGATGTGCAGCAAATTATCAAGATGTGTGTTTGTGTAGCAAACTTCATATCAAGACATTAAAAGTCGTGTAAATTACATTTATCAAAAATAATAATATTTCAAATTAACAATTAGTACAAAGGGATAGTTCACCCAAAAATGAAAACACTTTCATCATTTCCTCACCCTCCATCCCAGATGTGTATGACTTCTGCAGCACAAAAATTAAGATTTTTTAGAAGAATGTCTCAGCTCTGTTGGTCCATACAATTCAAGTAAATGGTGACAAACTCAGAAGGTTCAAAACGCATATGAAAAGCAGCATAAAAGTAATCCATAAGACTCAGTGGTTAAACCAATGTCTGTGATATACTGTAATAGATGTGAGTGAGAAACAGATCAATATCAAATCCTTTTTTTTTACTAAAATGAAAGTGAACGTGTAGATTTACGGTAGAAAAAGGACTCAAATATTTCTCTGTTTCTAGGAATATGGTAAGAAATAATTTAAGTTTTTATATTTCTTGGCTTACAGAAATGTGGGAAATACACTGTCATCTGTGAATTAAATTTTTTATTTTCCAACCTTGCTGTCTTAAAATTATAATAATGCGTCTGTCTCCATATATTATTCAGTCAATTCAAGTTCTGCTTTAAATTGAGTAAAATTACCTTGAAATATTTTCAGTTCCAAGAGTAGATTAGAAGAGTAGAGTAGTACAAATACTTTTTTTCCTTCAGATAAATGGGTGATTCTGTAACTATAGGCACTTGACCTGATTTTTTTTTTCAGTATAAAAATTCAGTCTTCTTTCTATCAAAAACTGAATTTCTTCACATTCCATTTCTGCACAATAATGTATTTATTTTCCACAGCATTCTCGGAAAAGTCTGAAATAGTTAATTACAAAAAATACATATTCTCTCATGGGTGGGGGAAAAAATAACGAGTTCTTGACAGGTTTCGTGAGATTCACTCAGGACAACTTGCGTTAAGCAGGGTAACATAACAGGGAGGACGGCCAAGATGGCATCTGTGTAGTCTAATCTTTTCTGTCTCTTGCAAAATTTCATGCAAAATTTTACCTTCTGTAAGACTGGCACAAAAATTGTCTGCATCACTTCCGGTAAAGTCAAAGAACTCTGCGAGAACCAACGTCATAAAACTCACACACAGAGGAGCATCTCCACCTGAGAAAACACACCCCACTGATTAGGGACCATAAAATGCAAACCACACTCACATCTGCTCTCTTTCTCTCTCTCACCTCAGGTCACTTTAAGGACACCAAAAAACTAAGCTATGACTTATCCTGTTCTATAATGTAAAACGTTTTCTGATCATACATGTTTGGTATCATTCAAGAGGTCTCAGTGCAACTGGTAAAATGGTCTCATTCCCTTTCAGCAAAGTCAAATCACAAGTTAGATTTAAGAACTTAGTAAAATACTGTATTCTATCAGGGGCATGACCCCTCCCATATCTCTCACGGAGACCAGATGCTGTATGCAGATTAGGTGCATTCTTTGTAAACATCAAACAACCTACTCAATCAAGTTTCAAAGATCTACTCACAACTCCCTAAATTGTAAACCAAATCCTAAATTACATCAAACATACACATCTGAAATAACAATAGAATCATTTGGTATTTAGGGAGAGATGACAAATGAATCAGGGTCTCTGTAGCCAGATGACCCACACAGAAAACATTGTGTGTAGTTTTTTAAAATTTACCAGGGAATCTGTATTCAGATCTCCCACACAATTGCTGTGTGTAATAAATTAAAGGAATCAAGGTCTCTGTAGCCAGAAGACTCACACAGAAAACATTGTGTATAGTTTTCTCTACCAGGTATGCAAATCTTATTTCTTATGTTTGGTAAATGTTTGAATGGAATGCAACTTTAATTATATTATTATGCTTGGTTCACTGATAGCTTTGAGTTTGATTTATTATTTTAATTGGATTGTATGAATGTATTACTATTACCTGGTAAAATAAATTGTTATTATGATTCATTCTGAAGGACTGTTTTCTAGTATATTTCTTATTAACTACAAATCGATGGTAAGAGTTGGCTTAATTAAGCTACTTTAGAAGTAACCCATTAGTTAAGTATGTACTAAAAGGCTAAATGGTGAACCAAGAATCTATGATAGAACTTAGCCAAGTAGAATTAAACAGAAATACTAAGAATAGGACCGAGAATCTGTAAAACAGAACTTAATTGACTGGGGCTAAACGGTGAGTCGAGAATCTATATGAACTTAGCCAAATCAGACTAAACGGATAAAGCCAAGAACCTATAAGGACTTAGTCTAAAACTTACTAATATCTGAAACTAATGAATTTGTAGTTAAAGGACCTGCGTCCAGCCGGCACATGACCCAAATAACATTGAAATTACAAATGCAGTCTAGAAGAGAGAATTACTAAAAATAATAAGATAAAAAACTTAAATGCAGAGCATAGATACATCAACGAGGTTTTTCATAATTGGAGTCAGATGAAATAAAGAAAATAATTAATGATAAGATTAATAAAACATGGAACTCAAATCAAATAATGAAAGTATTATTTACAGCGCACGATAAGACAGAACTTACAGGAGACCTTCAGCCATGACACTGGATACCGCCATTGGACCAGTGAGTGGCCCTTTACACTTCCTTGGTGATATGCATTATTGACACAAACATCTCTATATCCTGAACGATTCTGTAGTGTTAAGTCTGAGTTGAGAATCTTTTTTTTTTTTTTTACCATGTGAGGACACAATGTGGTTTTCGACCAGTTGAGCGCATTGATTGAAATCGCCCTTCACGTGTTGCTGAGACAATACTTTTTAGCGACTCCAGACAATAAGTGGACAAAGGAATGGCGGAAAGTGTGAAGTGTGTACATGATTATACTAAACCCACTCTCGAAGAGGAGTTTAATATGGATTGTCTACCACTCTCAGAAACCCCGTCTAACAGCCCTCTTCCAAAATTGCAGCGGCATACATCCAAACCTTCAAATACGGTTCTGCTGGAGGCGATCAAGGGGCTTGGGAAAAAGCAAGATGATTTCATGGAGAAGTTGTTGGTAATCGAAAGGTCTGTGGCATCTAACTCCGCCTTAATATCTGAACTTACTACTAAAGTTGAATCAGTTACGGATAAAACGGAGAGAGTTGCTGCTAAAATGGACAGACTGGATGTTAAAATAGGGGCCGTGATCACAGAGAATAATCAGCTGTGGGAAAAACGGATGAACTGGATGCATATAAAAGATGGTGGAACTTGAAAATGTCTGGCATTGTGTGAAAATGGTTGCAATGGACATTTTTTCTCGAGTCTCACTGGGATTGAGAGATGTTCTTCAGACTTCCATTGACGCTGCACACAGACTCGGGCCAAAAGCGGGAGGCGCGCATCCACGGTGGATTATTGTGTAGTTTTTGTCACACGCTCATTGTGATCGCATCTGGCTCAATGCAAAGAACTCTGAAATCCTCAAACAGAAAGGCATTAAGATAACTGAAGATCTGACACAGCAGACGAGGGATGCACGTATGGAATATTTTTATTTAATCATTCAGTTAATCCATTTTTGATAATTGAATTAATATGCAATATGCAGTGATCTAAAAATGACAATGTGTTATCAATGTACTATGAATAACTGCATTATCAATGTTATTCAATATGTTAGATATTTAATCATTCATTTATTGATTTAATTATCATTTACTCAGTTTAATGATCAAAGTGCAAATCAATGGAAAAATGCAGCTTAACTTCTCTAGGGAGAATTACAGCCTTTCTGTGAATGACCCAGAAAAAATGTGTGTACTGATACTAAAGGGATGATCTAATGTTTTTAATTAGAACAAAGCCAGGCACTGCCTGGTACCTGCCTGAAAGAGGCAGAGGATCCATGTGTGTTAATTAGTGCTAGAAACGAGATGAAACAAATGTATGTGGGTGTGTACACATTCCCCATCTTACAGGAATGTGTGTAACCAATGACTGTAATAAGGGAAATAATTTAATATACTAATCAAATTAATGCAGAAAGTAATGATTGTTAGTTAATATAAAATATGTAACCATATGAAGTGTTACAGTGTGTTTTATGCATATAAAATGAAATAGTAATGCTTTTGCTATCATTGAAGCAAGTTGGGTCAGGGTGACCAGCTAGAAGGGAGATGGTGATGACGAAACTAGGGGGCATAAGATGATTTTATTGGATGAAGAGGCCATCACTCAAAGAGAGAAGGTGGAACAGAAACTGTATAAAAAATGCATGATTCTGAACTGTAATTTCAGATGCTTCATGAACAGCTGGCATCTCAGGTTTTGTTGTTTTGCTCAGCAAAACCTAACCTTTGACATCTGGAAACCTGGACTTCTTATTGAAAGGGAATGAGACTTCAATATTCCACAACACATGGAACAAATTGTGGCCACTGGTAAGTCAAGCCAGGAAAGAAGGAAAACGAGCTGGGTTTAATGGGTTGCCTTTATTAATGGAGAGAAGATTACAGCGGACAATATGTGAACCACATCAACAAATACTCTTTCTTAATCCCTCTGGGGGAAAAAAAGGAAAAGAAAAACACTTTGAACTTTAACTGAAAGCTCAGCTGTGACCTCTTTGTAAAGATGGTGTCCATTTATTTTGTTCTGACATGATCCCCATCTCTGAAGGTAGTTGTTTGTTCATCTCATTCTCAGACAGAATGGTTTTGATATTTTTGAATAACCAAATGATATTATTCTTCAATGCTTTTCTAAATAAATTTAAAGGAGACATTTCAACGCATTGTTCTTTTTGTAATCTTGAACCTGAAACTTCTACACATTTATTATGTTGGCTTGAAAAAGCCAACATACTGTTCTACTACATAAGCTTATTATTTTTATTAGGGCCCAAGCACCGAGGTGCCAAGACCCTATTGTATCTGCTCCGTTTATTATTATTATTACTATTATTATTATTATTAGGGCCGAGCACCGATGGTACGAGGACCCTATTGTTCTTCTAGGCATTTATAATTTTTTTCCCCAAATGAATCGCATTTTTGAGGGCTTAAACATACTCAAACTCACGAAACTTTGCAACACGCATCAGAAGTGGCGAAAAATTTACATCTGATATGGGTTTCAGAATTAGGTATGGCAAAATGGCTCAATAGCGCCACCTACAAACTTTCAACGATGTGCGCTTTACACTACGTTTCACCTACACATATGACAATCGGTACACATGTGTAACATGCCAAGACCTACAAATAAGTCTCTTGGACCCATGCCCTAAACTCAACAGGAAGTCGGCCATTTTGATTTTGCTCTCAAATTTTTGCTCAGATTTTGCCATTTCCAAGCCTCTTACTTTAACGAACTCTTCCTAGAGATTTCATCGCATCGACATCATATTCGGTCATTCTAATCTAAAGGCCTTGGGAATGCTAAATTGTGAAGCTTTTGAGTTCACTGCATGGTGCGGCCGTGGCGGTCTGACAATGTTTGATGTTTTTCCATGAAACAGGAAGTTGTTATAACTCATACATACAATGTCCAATCTGCACCAAACATCACAAGTTTGATAATAGTCCCAGCCTGAACACATCTATGTGCCAATATTCAGTTATAGTCATAGCGCCACCTACTGACAACTGCTAATTCCAGGTCTTGTACTTTAACAAACTCCTCTCAGAGATTTTAATCAGATCAACATCATATTTAGTCAGTCTTAATCTAAAGGCCTTGGTGATGTTAAATTGCGAAGCTTTTGAGTTTTCATTGAAGGGCGTGTCCGTGGCGGCCTGACAAAGTTAGATATGAAACGAGTCACATTTTTGAGGCCTAAACATGCTCGAAAACTCATGAAACTTTGCACACATCTCAAAAGTGGGGAAAATTTACATCTGATACTGGTTTTAGAATTAATTGTGGCAAAACGGCTCGATAGCGCCACCTACAAAATTTCAACGAAGCAGCCCTCACGCCAAGTTTCACCTACACTACCGGTCAAAAGTTTTGAAACACTTGACTGAAATGTTTGTCTTGATCTTAAAAATCTTTTGATCCGAAGGCGTATGCTTAAATGTTTGAAATTAGTTTTGTAGACAAAAATATCATTGTGCCACCATATAATTGTTTTTCATTATAAAACTAAAATTTTATAAAAAAAAAATAAATAAATAAATTTTTTTTTTTGAAATTGATGACTTGGACCAAATAATAAAGAAATGCAGCCAATAAGTGCCCAACATAGATGGGAACTCCTTCAATACTGTTTAAAAAGCATCCCAGGGTGATACCTCAAGAAGTTGGTTGAGAAAATGTCAAGAGTACATTTCTGCAAATTCTAGGCAAAAGGTGACTACTTTGAAGATGCTAAAATATAACACAGTTTTGATTTATCTTGGATTTTGTTTAGTCACAACATAATTCCCATAGTTCCATTTATGTTATTCCATAGTTTTGATGGCTTTACTATTATTCTAAAATGTGAAAAAAAAAAAAATATATATAATAAAGAATGAGTGTTTCAAAACTTTTGGCCGGTAGTGAACACGTAAGAAAATCGGTAGGCATATGTAACATGTCAACACGTACAAAAAAGTCTCTTAGAACCATATCCTAAACCCAACAGGAAGTCAAACATTGTGATTTTTCTCTTAAATGTTTGCTCAGTTTTTGCCATTTCCAGGCCTCGTACTTTAACGAACTCCTCCTAGAGATTAAATCAGATCTGTTGTGAAATAAAAAGCCTTTACCTCCTTAACTCTCCTGTCCTCTCAAAATTACAAATACATGACCTGAAGAATGAAATACATTATAACATAAAAAGTGCTAAATAGTGCTACAAAAATTGAATGCCGTTCCCCTGGCACAGCAGCCCCAACGTGCACCGGGTGAGAGGGCCTGTTCATCGCTGCTTGCAGCTTTAATTATTATTATTATTATTATTATTATTATGTTGGCTTGAGAAAGCCAACATACTGATATTCTATTTAAACTTATTATTAGTGGTGCTTGCAAAGCATCACTATTGTAATCTCACATATTTATTATTATTAGTGGTGCTTGCGTAGCAAAGCATCACTATTGTAATCTCACATACTTATTTTTATTAGTGGTGCTTGCAAAGCATCACTAATGTCATCTCACATACTTATTATTATTATTAGTGGTGCTTGCAGAGCAAAGCAGCACTATTGTAATCTCACATACTTATTTTTATTAGTGGTGCTTGCAAAGCATCACTAATGTAATCTCACATACTTATTATTATTAGTGGTGCTTGCAAAGCATCAATATTGTAATCTCACATACTTATTAGTGGTGCTTGTGGAGCAAAGTAGTGCCCGACTGATATTAGCCTTTCACCGATATATTGGTATCGGCGTAGATTTTGCTGATATGCGGCTATATGAATACTTTTTTCAGAACATATAATGCAGAAAACAATGCTTTAGAATTGGTGTCATAGCGTAGTTTGTCCAGCAGAGCGCGCTCCGACTCCATTGTTTACAGAGCTGACTCTGAGCGGACGATGGCGCTGCAGACAGAGCGGAGTTTAACGGCGGATTTGAGAGGTCTCTTCTCGTTAAATTGCTAACTAGTTTGTGAAATACATACTGAACATTTAGATCTGAAGTTGTATGATCAAACATTGGAAAGAGTACCCGTTTTTAAATATCTTGGTTTATGGTTTGATGAAAAATTAACATGGAAATTGCATACAAGTAAAATTGAATCAAAGTGTAAAAAGATCATAAATTGCTAGTCACAATTGGGGAGCTAGTCGTAGTGCATTGTTGTGCATGAATCAAGCACTGATTCGTTCTTGCTTTGATTATGGATGCATTGTATACGGGTCGGCAACCAAGTCTTTACTGAAAAAACTAGATGTTATTCAATCCAGAGCATTAAGAATATGTTGTGAAGCAGTTAAGACATCCCCTGTAGATGCAATTGGGGTAGAAATGGGAGAGATGCCTCTAGATCTTAGAAGGGAAAAACTGGCAGTGACATACTGGGTGAATCTTCAACAATCAACGAATAATCATCTTACACGCAAAGTATTGGAGGAGTGCTGGGAATATTCATATGATGGAGGACATAGTTTTGGATGGAAGAGTAGAATGTGGGCTAAGGAATGTGGCATGGACAATAAGATCTTCTGTCCTAATGTGCCGCTTACTGATGCTCCACCATGGAGAGTCCCTGAACCGCTTGTAGATTTGAGCATACTAGACAAGTCCAAAGAAGAATACATTGGAAACGAGGTTAATGCTATTTTAAATAACAAATTTTATTCAATTTTACAAAATTTAACGAAATTTAAAATACAAATTAGTCTGAAATTGCCCGATGAGTTATCTGTGTATATTGCAGAGTTAACTGCTATAATAATAGGACTACAGTGGGTTGAACAAGTCAGACCAAACAAAGTAGTAATATGCTCAGATTCTTCTTCAGCTTTAATTAGTATAATACATGCAAGATCAGACAGAGAAGATTTATTAATGGAAGTATATTTATCATTATACAGACTGAAAGAGGCTGGAATAGTGGTGTATTTTTGTTGGGTACCAGCACATGTTGGGGTATCTGGTAATGAAGTTGCTGATAAACTAGCAAAAAAAAGCACTAGACAAGAGGGAGGTGGATGTTAAAGTAC
Organism: Myxocyprinus asiaticus; assembly: GCF_019703515.2. NCBI lineage: Eukaryota > Metazoa > Chordata > Actinopteri > Cypriniformes > Catostomidae > Myxocyprinus > Myxocyprinus asiaticus. The sequence continues at coordinate 60,575,740 of NC_059345.1, read as the reverse complement.
CTATGGGGGAAAAGGAAGCAAAATCGATTCTAAAGATAAAGTTAATGAATAAATGGCAAATTAGATGGGACAGCAGTAACACAGGGAGATGGTGTTATAGTATTACACAGACAGTAGGGAGGATAAATTGCCAGGGAGGAAATAGAAAAGAAGAAGTATTGCTGTCTAGATTAAGACTGGGACACACAGGGTTGAAATCAACACTGGCACTTATGGGTTTGCATGAAAATGGATTATGCGATGTGTGTGGTGTATCTGAAAATGTATGTCATGTGCTTTTTATGTGTAGTAAATATAATATATATCATGATATATTATTTGGTTACTTTAAGAATGGGGAGGACAGAATGAAGTATGAGGATATTTTAGGAAAAGGTTTAATGGACAGACAGGTATACAGAGCACTAATTAAATTTATATATGACTCCGGTCTAGGGTCTAGAATATAATATGTGTGGATGGAAATACTCTACCTAATCTGGAGCATGAATAGCTAATTGTGAATGTTAAGAGGAGCTGAACATGCAGCACTAGCATGAGCATGCACTCTGATTGGTCCACGGATTGGGAAGGAGTATGAAACATCCATACAGATTTTAAACTTCAGACTCATCACCCATGCAAGTTTAATTTGCGATCCAGTACAGTAGGTGGTGATAATGCTCCTAAAGAGTTGATCGCCATTAAACAAGAAGAAGAAGAAGAAATACATACCGGAAAGTTAATAAAAAATGACCCCTTCATTTTATATAACTAATATAACGTTAACCCTGTCCTTGACAACCATGTCACTCATGTTTATCACATCTGTTTGTTATGTTAGCCAGCTATAGTTTGTCAGTGCAGTCAGTAATGTAGCAGATTGAAAGGGAAAACATCAGAGCATCTTTTTGCAGCTCAGCAGACAACAGTGCGGTGGTGGATTGTGTGTGGTGAGTGTTGATTTCTCACTTCGCTGTTACCTAGTTGGTGAGATACAATGCTGGAAAGTAAATAAAGTCCATCTTTTACTCTCCTTGGCAACGAGCTTACAGCTAACTAGCTAACCATGTAGCTACTTTCATACCTTGTCAGCGTGTAAAAAGTTATTCACCAAAATGTTTTGTTCAGGATTCACAGTTTGGTACCCCTTCAACCGAATAATTCCAGTCGTTGCATTTATAAAATGTAATATTTAAAAGTCTGGTTTTCCAGACATTAAAATAGGATACGTAATAAAAGTAGATTTAATCAATAGTATATTTGCCCTGTAAATAATAATATATAAGAACTGCATCTAAAATAAATGAGGGGTGATAAATACTAATACAACAGGCTGGAAAAATAGACATTTATTCATTTTAATATCCTATATATATATATTGAATGTGCTGAAACTTGACACCGGGTGACGCACCCTAAAAACGGCACCGTTAGATTGGTTTCATACTGAAGAGCTGCTTAAAAGTACGTTTTTTTTCTCTTGCGTAAATGTAAATGAGTGTAAATGCCAATGCCACCATATATGTAGAAAGGACTGAAGCCTGTCAACCAAAACATGAGCTCATTGATGTCATTAAATGAGTCTGATTTTTTATTCCATCAGCTGCTCCTGGTCGGAGGCTTCTGAAAATATTTAGTTTATACGTAGGGTTACGTCCTACATAAATTTAATGGTGCAATGCTCAAATATTTAGTAGAGGGTAAATTGTGACTTAGTGCCCATTTACGCCACAACTAGGCTAAGTTGTAACGTACGTATAGCTGGTGCAACCGGCCCCTGATGTTTATTTAGCTATTTATTTTATTTTAATTTATTCTTTATTTAAATGGTCAGCCATTGACTGATACAAAACAGTACTGACGTTTATTTAGCTATTTATTGTATTTTTATTTATTCTTTATTTTAATGGTCAGCCATTGACTGATACAAAACAGTACTGACGTTTATTTAGCTATTTATTTTATTTTTATTTATTCTTTATTTCAGTGGTCAGCCATTGACTGATACTAAACAGTACTGATGTTTATTTAGCTATTTATTTTATTTTAATTTATTCTTTATTTAAATGGTCAGCATTTGGCTGATACTAAACAGTAATACTGATGTTTATTTAGCTATTTGTTGTATTTTTCATTTATTCTTTATTTAAATGGTCAGCAATTGACAGATACTAAACATACAGTACTGATTTTTATTTTATTTATTCTTTATTTTAATGTTCAGCAATTGACTTATACTAACAGTACTGATGTTTATTAAGCTATTTATTGTATTTTATTTATTCTTTATTTTCTCAGTGCTCATTTCTAGAATTTGTTGACAATGTATAATAATAATTTCAAATATTCTTTGATAAAAATATTTAAGAAAGCAGCCTTCTGAGTACCTTTGCATAGTCATATCGGTGCAAAATCGGTGCACAATCCACATAGAAAAGGTCTGTTTTCATTCCAGCTCAAAAATGAGCTATATCGGTCACCATATTGGTAATCTGTGAATTTTCCCTCTCTAAAATCGGTATCGGTCTCAAAAATCCCATATCGGACGGGCTCTAGAGCAAAGCATCACTATTATACTCTCACATACTTAATATTAGTGGTGCTTGCGGAGCAAAGCATCACTATTGTAATCTCACATACTTATTAGTGGTACTTGCGAAGCAAATATATAAGCTTATTAGGTTGGCTTGAGAAAGCCAACATACTGAAATTCTATTTAAACTTATTATTATTATTAGGGCCCAAGCACTTAAAGTGCAGAGCCCTATTGTTCTTCTAAGGATTATTATAATTATTATTTATTTATTTTCTTCTTCTTTTCAAGGTTTTCGGTACTTTTGGGGTACATAACATGCGTGAAAACTCTTGAAAGTTTGCACACACACATCAGAGTCGCTGGCCATTAGGGCGTGGCAAAGTTACAGGTGGGAGGGTGCGGGGGGAGCTCTGCGGCACCACCTAGAACATGGGCATTTTCGGGGGGCTATATAGTACATCCCTTTTGAGCTACAGTCACCAAACTTTGTACACATATAGATCTCATGAAGCCAGACAACTTTTGTGCTGACAGTCATAAGCTCTGTCCAAAAGGAAGTTGGCCATGATGGATTGTTTGAAAAATGCATGCTCAGTAATTTGATATACTCCTCCCAGGTATTTTATGTTACAGGTACCAAATGTGGGCGGCATCATGCCAAGACATTGACGATGCTAAATTGTGAAGAGATTTTTGATATATCGAACGGTGTTGCCATGGCGAAGCGATAAAATAAGGTAAAAAAAATGGAATAAGGAAATGTCTCATATATTCTGCATGCATGGCGTGATTTTACATAAAAATTGAGCCAAATGTTTGTCCTTGCAGGCTGATCACATTGATGTGGCTGTTCTGGGTCAAGGCCATAGCGCCACCAATTGGCGGACTTTGAAATATCCCTATTATGTTAACCTGAATTGCTTCAAAAGGTTTTAGAATAACGTCAAGACAGTGCAGATTTAAAATTCTGAAGGGATTCTTGATATCTTAAATACTGTTGCCATGGCAATGCATTAAATCTCATCATTCCTTTTTGTGCATAGTCACATGTTTTGAGGTATTTGGTAAGCTTGGTTTTTTTAAAGTTTATTGTTAATAAACATATGTCTTAATTTTTATATCAATAAAATATAATAAAATATAAACTGAAATGTAAAAACAATAGAAAACTGTCATAATGTGTATATGTAATGAGTGGCAATTACAAGAAATGTCCAGTAGAGGGCAGCCAATGTGCGCTGGAATGTGTTATTTTGAATTTATGATAAATGTTTGTTTTGGCTGTTATCAATGTTGTTTAGTGTCAGCAGTTTTTCTGCAGCTCGCACTCTTTTCCAGGAAGTAGAAAAGCGAAATATGTTCCCCATTGTGATTGCCTTCTCGGCCGTATTGATTGTGTGTGTAGAGCGTGTGTTTTGTCTTTATCTCTCTCTCTCTCTCTTAATCGCTCTCAGGTGTGGGGTAACCAGGTGATCTGATTGTTAATGTGCAGTGCCGGCATGCAGTGCGTTTTCTTCCTATATAAATCAAGTGTTTCATGGCTCTGTTGTGCCATGGGGGTTTGTGAGCTGTGCCATCTTGGTCACCGATGCTCATTCGCAAATTCCCAGAGTGGTTTTTCCCGCAATTTTTATTTATTTTTTAATCTACGCAGTGTCGATATGGCAACAAGTAAACAAATGAAGTTTCATCTTACCAGCGTGTGGAAACGTTTAAACCACGTGTGTGACAACTAACCCCGCATTTCAACTCTTTTCCAGTCAAATCCCATAGAAAAATGCAAACAAATGTGTATACATCAACTCATTATATACATCAACTGAGGTGCGGATGCAATCTTTGTTAATTAAAACATATAGTTTTATATGGATGGATTAGAACCTTTTACCTCTTATGCAACATGCCGTTCACATGCTTGAATGCACTAAAATTACATGTAGTGCCACAAAAGAGCAAAACATATGTGTCTTGACTCGAGACGTTTCAAAGTTTAAGTCCTTTTTAACATGACATGGCGTCTAAAAACACAAAAAAACACAAAGCCATCAAAGACGTCTATCTAGCACACGTTTACATTGAAATCATATATAAATCAGCGCAGACAGACACAAACGTGCTCAATGTGAACGGCCCCTCAGTGTAAGACTAGAACTCAGTAGAAAAGTTTGATCAGACTTGCCTATTCTTTATTATTTGTTACTGCACATTTTCACTTCAAGTAAATTGGTAAGTGCTTTTTGCATTGTTATAGCAACATCAGGAGTTTTCTAAGTGTCAATTAGGCTGCTGGAGCATTCAGTGTCGGATCAAGTTTTGAAAAGTAACCGTGTACCCTGACGAAACAAAATTTATTGCAAACAAAACTGAAATCGCAAATATTATTAGAGAGCTTTTTCTTTGTATTAGACCTCCTTGGTTCTGGCTTTTGTGCGTGGACGTGTTTTTAAAATGTCAATTGGTATTATTAGTTGACTGCCACGTAATATAAGATGGGCATACGGTGTCTTATTCATTGTGAAACTGTGTTTTCTTAATGGCATGAATCGCACTGAAGGCCTAGACAAGTTTTATTGCATTCTCTGATGAGAAAATTGTAATACAAAAATAATTGGGGGTATTTCAATACCCACAGCTTTTACTTAAATATATGTTATTTTTGTGTGCATTTTTTGTTTTGTTTTTGGTTGCTAACTGCATATTCAGTTATTATGCACTAAAATATTTACTTGTAATTGCATTTAAAATATAATTAACACAATTAGATAGGTATATAATGATGATTTGTGAGTTTTCACTGCAAAACTATCCCAAAAAATCCAGAAAATTGCATTGCAAAATTTGAGAAAAACAGCAGCAAATTCAGCCATTTTGTAATTCCAGCTAGCCAAATTACATGGCCATTTCCTAACTATACTGTAATTTGATGACCAAACTTTAGTTGTGGCAATGTAACTGATTACGTTGTGACAACCGGAAAAGTAAAATTTCTGTATTCGTTGCCGCAATGTAACTTTGGAGCGGTGCCAATCCGTCATGACGACGTTGTGGCAAGGTCATGGTTCAATAGTGTCACGGAGGGGACAAACAAACAACAGTATGAGCCGGCACAAATGCCGGAACCGTGACAAATAGTTGTTTGTTGGTAACCAGTTAGTAATTTATGCTTTGAATAATTATTCTATGGGCGAACATGTAGCATTCTTAACTAATTTACGTCCTCATTTGCCTTACATTAATTTAGAGGCTATTTAAACAGTTGTGCGTATGAATAACGAATGCAGACTCAAAGTTAATGTACTTCATTTACTTTGACAGTGCACAGAGAAAAAAAATGCAATAACAGAATTGCAATGAAATTACAAACCTAAATGACTTCTGTGCTCATATTAAAATCTACTTAGACTACCTCAACACCTAGTGCCATGAATTACATTTGTTAATTTAATTTAAACCGGTTTATGGATAAATAAAAATGGTAAATAAATTCATTACAATATAATCTTTAGATCTAAATTTTTTTTTTCAATAAAGAATTATATTAAATTATAGAAAAAATGTCAAATGAATCAGCTAGTAAATTTTTTTTAATTACAATTAAAAATAGATAGATTCTCTGAATGGTGATTCATGAGACTGTCACCACATTTAGACAACATTATGCGATTTTTAAATATTGAACGGTGTTGCCATGGCGATTCACTAAATTAATGGCAAAAATAGTCTCATTTCTTCCGCATGCATTGTGTGATTTAGATTAAAATTGAGTTGTGTGTTTTTTCTTGGGGGCTAATCACATGGATCATAATCTACTGTTGGTCATGGTCATAGCGCCACCAACTGGCAGCAGAAGTGTGGCACTTACAACAGACTTTGAAAAGGTTCTCTTACATTTACCCAAATTGCTTAAATTGTTTAAAAACTGCTGATGGAACATTTTGTGAAGTTGTAGTCAAACTGGAATGATGGCATATATCTATTACTCATTGTATGATTAGGGTCCAAGTTTATATTAATGTTGAGTTGTTGCTGTGTCCATCATGCTTTGTTTTCCGAAAGGCACTGAGTGGAAATGGACCCATGTGCTTGGGCCCGTCATTGCAGAAAATTAAAAACATCAAAATATAGCCAAATGTTTGTCTTTGCAGGCTGATCACATTGATGTGACTATTGTGGGTCACGGTCGTAGCGCCACCAACTGGCGGAAGGAAGTGTGTCACTTTTAACAGACTATGAAAAATCCCTATTATGTTAGCCTGAATTGCTTAAAAAAAAAGTTTAGAATAATGTCAAGACATTGCAGATTTAAAATTCTGAAGGGATTCTTGATATCTTAAATACTGTTGCCATGACAATGCATTAAATGTCATCATTCCTTTTTGTGCATATTCACATGTTTTGAGGTATTTGGCAAGCTTGGTTTTTTAAAGTTTATTGTTAAAAAACATATGTCTTAATTTTTATATAAATAAAATATAATACAAATATCAAATGAAATGTAAAAATAATAGAAAACTGTCATAATGTGTATATGTAATGAGTGGCAAATACAAGAAATGTCCAAAAGAGGGCATCCAAGCTCCATTGCTGAATGATTCCCATACACTGGGCTCTCGCTCAGGGTTGCCAGATAATAGTGCAAAACACCCCAAGCAGACATTTATACTTGCACAAATAGGAAATATTTCGCCGTTTGTCATACTCAATTTATGCAATCTGGCATCCTTGCATGCAATTTTCGAAAAATAAATAAATAAAATACTTAGCCCTCAATAGTGCAATATTATGCTCAAAGAAATGTGTGATGCAGAAAATCTGTCCATTCATGAGGCTGCATGTGCTGTTTAGTGCCAAGTCTGTGAGCAAACCTTTTCAGTGACGAACTTTAGTAAAATCCCAATAGAACTTTGCATCATTCACACAAGGAGGGGACATGCGAGCAAAACCAAGTGAGAGGAATATTTTGGTCTTTGTGTTATTTGTGAAATTATGAAGTCCCTCACACCGGTCTGCAAATGTTACTCTGGCAGTAATCATTTATCAGTATCTTGGAGCCTGTCCGTGCATTTAGCAGCTGACGCTTGAGTTAGTGTGAACGCGCACATGTATAAACCGTCAGAAATGCAAATGCCGTTATTATGCATCTCTGTAAGCGAGCGATGCGCTGTTGCTCCTGCTTATAATCGACAAAGCTGTCAACTTTGCAATTTGCAAGCGCTCAAGGTTGGAGTATCTTTTGATGCCTTTCAAATCATGACTTGTGGAATTTAAATGTTTACATAAATGCTGAAATATATCAACTCTAATTGTATTTGAGTTTGTGGTCATCACTGTCTGAAATTCTGAGGTCGCTGGGTTTATGTATTATTTTCAAATATAGAACGGAAAAGTTTTTTTCGCAAGTGAACAGCCACAGTATTCAGCTCTGAATACGTTTAATAGTTTTAATTCTGCTAGAAGCTGGCGCGACTTGTGTTGATGGTGTTTGTGTAATCACATAGTCCTATATATTAGCTAATATTCAAAATATTTTTTTTAAATTTCAGCGCAGTGTTTGAAATCATTTTACATGCCGTTCTCATGCTTGAATGCGTTTGTTTTTGCACTAAAATTACACACAGCACCACAAAAGAGCAAAACGTATGTGTCTTGACTCGAGACGTTTAACAGTTTAAGTTCTTTTTAACTTGACATGGCGTCTAAAAACACAAACAAGCCGTCAAAGATGTCTATCTAGCGCACACTGTAAAAAATTGCTGTAAATTTACGGCCAAATTCCTATAGCAATCTACTGTGATTCTTAAATACAGTAGTTTGCTGTTAAAAATGTTGCATTCTGGGAGATCAAGATCAGGCTCACTGTGAAGTGACTAGTTTTATGGTAAATAGCTGTTCTGTGCAAGGCATTAGGGGAAAATGAACATTTAAAATCATGATATCATCTTGGTGAAAGCTATAGTGACACTTTGAAACGTATATTTTAACCCCCCCCATGCAAATTTTAGTTTGTGGCACATGGTTAGTGTTCATGATGTTTCTGACCAACACCTCTGTTCTTTATCATCTCACATCAGCCTTCACTTGTCTGTCTAATGAGAAGTCAAATAATAAAAAATAAAAAAACCTAAGAAGCAATGTACATATTAAATGTACAATTTTGCCAGGATTGAACAGTGTATTGTTTATGAAAAAAACAAAACAAAACAACAACAATCTGTACACAGTAAAATAATAGTATAGCACTGCATTGTGGGTTATAATGGTAAAATACCCATAAGCCTTTGCGCTTGAATAAGTATGTATGCTTTGGCAAATGCATTGGAGCTACAAATAAATAAATAAATAAATAAATAAATAAAAATAAAAAACACGTACAAAATTATTTATTTAGACTTAATAGACGTCTTAGTTTAATTAGTGTTGTTGTTTTGTTATCAATAGTTGTGTTTTGATTGAAGTCACCATTATGGTGATTAGTGATCTCTTGAGCTGGCACCTTGGACCTTCTTTATTTTTATATTATGTTCTTCCAACCAGTCAATTTACGTATAAGTAAAAGACAAGTTGTTGCACTGTGCTACTTGGAAGACAAAAATTTAGGTCAGACTGAATGTCTGATTCTACCTTGCAAATGGCACTATATGTGGCAATAGTGATACATTTACACATAAAAACATAAAAGCAAAAACAAAAAAGGATATTTCATCAAAATGATATCAGCAAATTGAGTGTTTGATTTTTTTGATGAATTTTCAGCAAAACTTGTGTTTAATGAAGTTACAGCCTAACTCTAGTTGTTATCAAGACACACAGATATCAACTCTCGGCATACAAAACGCAACAGTGGTGACAATTAATAAACATACTTTTACGTAAATAAGTAAGAGCTGAACATTAAAATCCAGGTAACTTAGACTACAACAAAAACAACATCAGAATAAACCAGTACATAGTAAAAAATCAAAGTAATTTCTTCATGCCGCAGTGCATGCTGGGAACATAGCTGTAAATTTCAACAACAGTAAATAGTATGTAATTTGACAGCTATATGCTGCTAAATTACAGTTGTATATTGTAGCTGTAAAAACAGCATCTAGCTATTAATTTCAGTAACAGCAAGACACCGTTAATTTTACAGTTACATGCTGGCAACCCTGCTGCCAGTTCTTTACTGTTTTTTGACAGGGAAAATCTTTAAGAGTGCACGTTTACATTGAAATCATTTTTTAAACAGCGCAGACGGACACAAACACGCTCAATGTGAACGGCCCCTCAGTGTAAGACTAGAAGTCAAGTGAGCTTTATTGTCATTCCGCTATAGAGACATACAACGGAACGAAATGTCATGCCTCACAGGACCACGGTGCTACATATATAAACATATTACAGATAGACCTATCTAACTACATACTTTACATTGCCTATACTTTATTATTTGTAACTGCACATCTTCACCCTGCATGCTGAGAATGACACAAAATTATGACACACTTATTTTTTAGATTACATGAATATTAATGCATCTCATAAGCTTCGAAGTGAAAAAAAAAAAAAAGAATTAAATGAGTGAATTGTTGCATGACACCGGAACTATTTTCACTTCCACTCATCTTGATGCCCAGAAATGCTAAAATACAACAGTAGTCAGACAGTGCTCATACTTGCAGTCAAAGTGCTCTTTCAAAGTGGGAGCAGTGCCTTCCTGAGGTAATGACAGAAAAACAGCATCTGGAGTTATTCACACTAAGTAATGACAAACCTTGACGTGACATGTATTAAAATGGGCTTGTTTGACCATTTTTACAGGTTTACTTAAATTCAGAGTTGTTAATACATTGATAATGATCTTTAATCCTTGTTAATAAATGATACCCTTATGAAAACTTACCATGGCTTTACTGTAGTAATATTGTATTAGTAACCACGACTGTAGTAACCATTTTTTTTTTTTTTTTTGTCAGTAACCAAGGTTTTGATACAATTAACCATGGTTTTACTACAGCATTACTGTAGTATCCATATGGTAACTTGGTTTCAGTAATAGTAACCATATAATAATATCTATGGTTCATTTATAGGTTTTACATGTGGCTTATACTAACTAATTTTTTAAGGGTTAACAAAGCAGCCTAATAATTTTCTGTTTAGGCCCATAAATAATGTATATATATATATATATATATATATATATATATATATATATATATATATATATAAATTAAGTAATTATAAAGTTACTAATTTTACCCAAAGAATTCATAAAATTTCAGTTTAATAGAGGTATCGGTTTTGGTATCGATATCGGCGATATTGGCCTAAAAGTACTTGGTATCGGATCGAAAAGTAAATAAGTGGTATCGTCCATCTCTACCGTCATGCCTTCAGAATCCCTCAACAGTGCAGGTGAATAGGCATCTAAAGTCAGATTCATCAGCCAATCAGATTTATTTATTTGTTATTGTGGGTGTGGTCAGTGTGAACATGCAGTATTCTAAACTAATTTATGTCCTCATTTGCCCAACATTTTTTTTTATTAACATTTTTTTTTATTGATTCCTATATTAACACATAAAAGCAAGAACATATACAAACAGAATCAATACTTAACCCCCTCTATTACTACCGCCCCCCACCAATCCCCAACCGTACCCATAAGAACATCCCAGTGGTCTCACATAATTATAGACACACAAAAACAAATTTTAAAAAATAAAATAATTAAATATAATAAATCACACACATAACCTCTACATCTCTCTCTCCACTGTCCCTCCCCAAGAGCCCTCCAAAAATGCCAAATATTTGCCCCACTTTCCCATAAACAAGTCCAAATTACCCAATCCTCTAGATACCCCTTATTCAAACGCTGCCACCCTCCCCATCTCTGTACACCACTCTGGAATGATGGCGCTCCATCGGACTTCCAACCCCTTAAAATGACTTGTCTGCCAATCATAACACTTGTTAAAACCCAATTTTTTATAAATTTGTCCCCCAAATTTATGACCGCTCCGTCGCCCAAAATACAAAGTCTGGGGCAAAGCAAAACTTGAGTGCCCAAAACGTCACACAAATAGCTCTGCACCTTCATTCAAAAATCTTGAATCTTAACACACCCCCAAAAGGCATGAGTTGTGTCTCCAACTTTTGATTGACAACACCAGCAGTTGGGTGTGTCTTTAAAACCAAGCCTATATAATCTAGCGGGGTTCCAGTAAAATCTATGTAAAATCTTAAATTGCATAAGGCGAACCCTTGCATCTCTAGATGCAGACTTGACATTTTTTAGAATCCTAGTCCACACTTCTTCCTCCAATACCAAATTCAAATCTTTTTCCCATAATCTCTTGATAGAAGCTAAAGCTCCATCCCCCAGACTCTGAACCAGCAGGGAGCAGCACTGATGCCTCATGACCTTTTCCAAAAGCAGTAATCACCTCTCCCAAAGCATCTGCCACTTTAGAGGGGTGTGTGCTACTCCCAAAAATAGTACAGAGCATGTGGCGCAGCTGTAAATACCTATAAAACTGAGATATGGGAATCCCAAAATGATGACCCAAATTCTCAAAAGATCTCAACACTCCACTCTCATACAGGTTGCTGAGTGTAACAACCCCTCTCACAATCCACTCTGACCAACAGAAAGGGTTCAGCCATATGCTTGAGGCAACATTTAAATAAATGTCCAAATTAAATACTCTGGCCACTCTTGTCCAAATCATGTGCAAATGTGAAATAACGGGGTGTGACTTAACTTCTCTGGTTAGTTTAATAGAAAGACTTTGCAATGGTGAAATAGGGGCAAGGATTTCCTGTTCAATAGAAAACCAGGGAGGGGCTCTCTCAGGTGGAAGCGTCCAATGAGCCAAATGCCTGAGACCAAACGCATAATAATAAAACAAAATCTTGGGTAAGCCTAACCCACCTTTGTCAATCAGCCTATGTAATTTGTTGGAATGTAGTCTGGGACGATTTCCAAATGAAGGACTTCGCAATTCTATCAAATTGCTTAAAATAAGAGAGGGGGACATCTATAGGGAGTGACTGTAGCAGGTAGATGAATTTTGGAATACAGTTCATTTTAATAACATTAATCTTCCCAATCATCGATAAATGTAATGAAGCCCATCTGTCCACATCGCTCGAAAACTTTTTAATTAAAGGGTCAAAATTAACTAACTAAATCAGACAAATTTGCTGGGAATAAAATACCCAAATACTTAATGCCCTGTTTGGGCCACTGAAAGGCGCCTGGCTGAAAGGCTGTTACTGGGCAGTATGCAGTCAGAGCTAAAGCTTCGGATTTAGACCAGTTGACTTTGTATCAAGAGAGCTTGGAAAAGGAATTAATAATTCTGTGGAGGCAAGGCATAGATCTAGTGGGGTCGGAGATGAATAATAAAATATCATCTGCGTAAAGCAGAAGCTTATGTGCCACATCTCCCGCCACCACCCCTGGAAAATCATCCTCCTTTCTTATCGCGGCTGCTAATGGTTCCAGGGCAAGACAGAACAATAACGGGGAAAGAGGGCAACCCTGCCGAGTGCCCCTATCAGAGTAAAATAATCTGAAATTAATCCATTTGTTTGTACTGCTGCTACAGTGTGTCTATATTGTAACTTAATCCAACCAATGAATGTACTCCCGAACCCATACATTTCTAAAATCTTAAAAAGATAATCCCATTCTACCATATCAAACACCTTTTCGGCGTCAAGTGAAATGTCAGTGAGACTGATCATTCGCTACTGACCACATGATATTAATGAAACGCCTGATGTTATCAGAAGAGCTGCAGCCCCGAATAAACCCCACCTGATCTATATGTATAAGAGATGTCATAACCTTACTTAAATGATTAGCAAAAATTTTGGACAAAATGTTTACATCTAGCTGGATCAGGGAAATTGGACGGTAACTTTTACACTCACTTGGATCTTTTTAAGAATCAGACTGATCCGGGCTTGTGTCATAGTTGGAGGAAGCTTTCCGTTCTTTAATGATTCCGTATAAACTTCTAACAAATGTGGAGCCAATTCTGTAGTATAAGATCTAAAAAATTCAGTAGCAAAACCATCTGGCCCCGGAGCCTTGCATGTAGGTATGGCCTTAATTACCTCGTCAAGTTCCTCCAAGGTTATCTCAGAGTCAAGACAATTTCTTTGCTCAGTCGTCAGTTTAGGAAGATCTAATGGTTCCACAAAGTTTCTAATATCTTCATCAGTAGACGAAGACATAGAACTATAAAGATCAAGATAGAACTCTTTAAAAGCATTATTAATATCAGTGGCCAAGGTAAAAATTTCACCACCAGCAGATTTCACTGAGGGAATGGTAGAAAAAGACTCTCTCTGCTTTATATATCTAGCCAAAAGCTTCCCTGCTTTGTCCCCCGACTCAAAATATGACTGTCTTGCCCTGAATTACCAAAACTCCACTTTCCGCGACAAAATAGCATTATATCTGTATTTCAATCGAGTCAATTCTCTGAGGCCATCAGACGACATTCTGTGCTTCAGCTCTGCCTCTGCATTTTTAATATTCCCTTCCAACTCGTGCTTTGGATTTTTTGGTGAATGAGGCATACTGTATGATCCGACCCCTAAGAACTGCCTTAAATGCCTCCCAAGCCACGCCCACAGAAGATACTGAGGAACAGTTGGTCTCCATATAAACATTGATTTCGGTCTTTTACATTTGTTGGAAATCAGGATTTTGCAAAAGGGATACATTAAAGCGCCAACTATATGATTTCTTTTTCTCCGTTATGTGGCAACATCTCCAAACTCACCAGGGCGTGATCCGATACTAAGATGTTTTCAATTGAGCAATCAACAACAGCTGAAATGAGGGATTTGGATATAAAAAAAAAAAATCTATTCTAGAATAAATCTTATGGAATGATGAAAAAAATGTATAGTCTCTACCAGATGGGTTCAAAAGTCTCCAAGATTTTTACACATCCTGTGAAGCGTCACTGTTGCTCTAGGGAGTTTATACACTTTTGCTTCACTGTGATCAAGGACTGAGTCTATCAAAAAATTAAAGTCTCCTCCCAATATTATATCATGAGGGGTGCCAGCGGCTTGCAGCATCCCTTCAAGATCTATAAAAAAGCCCTGATCATCAACGTTAGGTGCATAAATATTAGCCAAAATCAACCTTTGCCCCTGAATTTCTGCTAAAACAATAATGACTCTTCCTAATTTATCTTTAATCTGTTTGAGAAATTTGAATTGTAGATGTTTACTTATTAATGAAATGACTCCCCTGCTCTTACTTGAGCCAGCACTGAAGAAAACATGTCCACCCCATATCTTCCCAAATTTTTCAGCTTCCTGCAGGGAGAGATGTGTTTCTTGAAGAAACACTATATCATATTTCTTACGTTTAAGAAAATAAATAACCTTCCTTCTTTTTATAGGGTGCCCCAACCCATTCACATTCCATGTGGAGAGAGACAACTTATTCATATTAACATTTGACATATTAATATAATAAAAAAAATAAATTGTGTGTCAAAAACAAGATTACACAGACCACATTCCCCATTAATGAAACAATCAAACCCTGAACTTCCCCCTAAACAAAACATACAGAAAAAAGAAAAAAGTGCGCATTAACCCCGCACACGACAGCGCCAACCGTCGTCAATCCATTAAAACTCAAAGAGTCCATGTACGCCTACGAGAGTCCCCGCGACAACTTTGCCATCGGATTGCTCAAGTCCGGTGCTTCTATAAAAATTTTGTGAGGCAAAATTACATAACAGAAAATACTTTGTAAAACAGACCCCAGCCAACAGGCAGAATAACAGAAAAACATGTAGACTCATTCACAGAACCGTCTCGAAGGTGTGATCCTCCACAAAACAAACTCCAGCTGATATAAAGCCGTTCAGTTTTCTTGGACAGACAAACAATTGTTCAGTGAGCCGGCTGTTATGAGTTCAGCAGATGACGTAATCATTCTACTGTCCCTTAAAATACTCCACAAAAACAAACTCCAGCCAACAGGAGGCATAAGCACAAAGAACAAACAGATTTACCCACAGCTGTTCCAAAGGAGTGTTATTCAACAGAACAAGCTCCAGCCGCTAGGAGGAGCCAGCATGAAAAACGATCAAGAGCCAAACTATCTCGGAGGCCGCAAAAAAAAGAAAAAAGAAAAAGAAAAGAAAAATACACCATAACTTACTCAGCCAGTCAACTTTATAAAAGACGTCCTTTATGTGAGCATGTAGATATTTTGCGGTCATCCATAGTGTCCATTCTCGATCTGGCCGGGAACTTCAGTGTAAAAAAACAAAAAAATCTTCCGTCAATGCAAAAGTTTCTTGCAGTCATGCTACAAAACAAACTCCAGCCGCTAGGCGGAGCCAGCGCAAAAAGAAACAAAAATGGCACCCAGCTTCCTCAGATAACAGAGTCCCTGAACCGCGAGTCAGTCCACTAATATAAGAAACATCAAATGACTTACTCCAATGTATTTATGAAGCAGAGTGCCTTTTTTGGACATGTAAATACTTTGCGACCATTCTTCGTTTCTATTCTGTTTGGCCAGGAACATCGGTGCAAAAGTGATCTTCCGTTGGTGTAAGAGTTTCTACATTCCTTGAACCGATCGCTTTCTCTCTTGTCGAATTCGCAAAGTCCGGGTCCACTTCATGCTCAGGAATTCCAACAATTCGTATGTTATTCCTTCGGCTCATATTTTCAAAATATTCCAGTTTTTCCGAAATTAATTCCAAATCTGTTTTGGACACGGGGCGAATTAGCGGATAATTCCCTTTCCGATGACTCAAGATAATAGATTCGTTTTTCAACTTCTGTCACTCTTGTAACCAATTCAGAGGATTTTGTTTCCATCGCCGTAATCGATCGACGTATTACAGCGAGATCCTCCAAGTCAGCAACAACCTTTGTCAGCATCACCAAGATGTTGGACAGTTGACGCTGGATTTCATCTACCAACGTGTCGTCCAAATCGAGTCCCCGGCTCGCAGGCCCGTCAGAGGCCTCAGCTTGAACACGTAAGTGTCTTTTAATGTCTCCAGAGTCTAAGGATTTTGACTTCTTTGCCATGTTTACCTCAAAGAGCAAGTATGTAACTGGGTATATCGAATCTCACCGGATTATAACATGAAAATAATGAAAAAACTAGCAAAGTTCGCAGAGCTCGTGTCTCACACATCTGCTTCTCGCATGGCGTCCGTGGACTCCCTCTCATTTGCCCAACATTAATTTAGAGGCTACTTAAACAGTTGTGTATGAATAAAGAATGCAGACTCAAATTTAATGTACTTCATTTATTTTGACAGTGCACAGAGAAAAAAAAAAAATGCAACAACAGAACTGTAACGAAATTACAAGCTTAAATGACTTCTGTGCTCATATTAAAATCTACTTAACACCTAATGCGATGAATTACATTTGTTAATTTAATTTAAAGCCAGTTTATGGATAAATAAAAATGGTAAATAATTTCATTGCAATATAATCTTTAGATCTACATATTTTTCTTTTCAATAAATAATTATATTAAATTATAGCAAAAATGTTAAATTAATCAGTTAGCAAAAAATTTTAAATTACAATTAAAAATGGATATAGATAGACAGATAGATTCTCTGAATGGTGATTCATGAGACTGTTCTTCACCACATTTAGACAACATTATGCCAAGACATCGAAGATGCTAAATTGCAAACAGATTTTTAAATATCAAACAGTGTTGCCATGGTGATTCACTAAATTAATAGCAAAATAGGCAAACAGGAAGTGTCTCATATCTTCTGCGTGCATTGTGTGATTTAGATCAAAATTGAGCTGTATGTTTTTTCTTGGGGGCTAATCACATGGACGTGGCTATTGTGGGTCACAGTCATAGCACCACCAACTGGCAGCAGGAAGTGTGGCACTTACAACAGACTTTGAAAAAGTTCTCTTACATTTACCCAAATTGCTTAAATTGTTTAGACACTGATGATGGAACATTTTGAAGGGATGCTTGATAGCTTTAATAGTGTTGTCATGGCAGTGGATTAAATTACATGAAGTTGTAGTCAAACTGGAATGGTGGCATATATCTAATACACATTGTATGTTTAGGGTCCAATTTTACATTAATACGGAGTTGTTGCTGTGTCCATCATGCTTTGTTTTCCGAAAGCCACCGAGGGGAAATGGACCCATGGTGCTTGGGCCCGTCATCGCTGCTTGCAGCTATATTTATTATTATTATTCCGTATTCTTTTCCAAAGTGAATCACATTTTTGAGGGCCTAAACATACCCGAAAACTCACGAAACTTTGGACACTCGTCAGAAGTGGCGAAAATTTACATCTGATATGGGTTTTAGAATGAGATGTGGCAAAATGGCTAGATAGCGCCACCAACAAAATTTCAACATTTTGCGCCTCGCACTACGTTTCACCTGCATGTACGAAACTCGAAACATGCCAAGACCTACAAATAAGTCTCTTGGACCCATGCCCTAAACTCAACAGGAAGTCAGCCATTTTGATTTTTCTCTCCAATGTTTGCTCAGTTTTTGCCATTTCCAGGCCTCGTACTTTAACAAACTCCTAAAAAAAATTTCATCAGATCAACATCATATTCAGTCAGTCTAATCCAACGGCCTTGGTGATGTTAAATTGCGAAGCTTTTGAGTTTTCGTTGAAGGGCGTGTCCATGGTGGCCTGACAAAGTTTGATGTGAAACTAATCATATTTTTGAGGCCTAAACATGCTCGAAAGATCATGAAACTTTGCATACACCTCAAAAGTGGTGGAAATGTACATCTAATACAGGTTTTAGAATTAAGTGTTTCAAAATGGCTCGATAGCGCCACCTACAAAATTTCAACGAATCAGCCTTTCACCAACATGTAAGAAAATTGGTAGGCATATGTAACATGTCAACACTTACAAAAAAGTCTCTTAGAGCCATATCCTAAACCCAAAAGGAAGTCAGCCATTTTTATTTTTCTCTTCAATTTTTGCTCAGTTTTTGATATTTCCAGGCTTCGTACTTTAACGAACTCCTCCTAGAGATTAAATCAGATCGAAGCTTTTGAGTTTTCTTTGAACAGCATGTCCGTGACGGCCTGGCATAGTTCAATGTTTCACCATGAAACAGGAAGTTGTTGTAACTCAAACATACAATGTCCAATCAGCCCCAAACTTCACGTTTGATAACAGTCCCAGCCTGAATACACCTACATGCCAATATTAAGTTATAGTCATAGGGTCACCTACTGGCAACAGGAAGTGACATGTTTTGATGTATAGTTATAAAAGTCGTATTTGTTGTGAAGTAATAAGTGTCTTACCTCAGGAAAACTTTACAGTCAGACGCAGCTGAAGTAGGCCTATTAAACTGCCTAAGAAAAATGCTTTGTCTTGTTTAAATATCTGCTGTGATATAAGATTCTGTCAGGCTATATGTCAGTATCATTATTCTGATGTTATTTCCATATCTTTGATAAAATGTGTTGTGAAATAAAAAGCCTTTATCTCCTTAACTCTCCTGTCCTCTCAAAATTACATACAAATACATGACCTGAAGAATGAAATACATTATAACATAAAAAGTGCTAAAAAGTGCTACAAAAATTGAATGCCGTTCCCCTGGCACAGCAGCCCCAACGTGCACCAGGGTGCGAGGCCCGTTCATCGCTGCCCGTTATTATTATTAGGTTGGCTTGAGAAAGCCAACATACTGAAATTCTATTTAAACTTATTATTAGGATTCCTCCGGTAGGAGGAAACCTATTGTTATTGGTGGTTTTATTATTAGGATTCCTCCGGTAGGAGGAAACCTATTGTTATTGGTGGTTTTAAAAATTTTCTAATTTGGCACATTGATACTACAGGTCACCGGAAACCCCCACACCAAGAATGGTTCACATTCGCCCTTAGGGGGCGCTACAGGCCACGCCCAAATTTATCATTTTCAAAGTGATGGCATTTCCACCCCATTTGTCCAATTCTTCTGAAACTTGGTGTACATGCCTCATTTCTCATGGGGAACAAAAAAGCCTCAAGGACCCATAAGGTCTGCCATGATGGATTTTCCTGTACAGTGAAAATTTGGGAAAACCTACAAAAATGTTCTCTTGAACCGTAGATCCAATTGAGTTGAAATTTGGTACCCATGTGTAGAATTGATGTCTTTGTAAAATGAATACAATACAAAATGGCTGAAAGGGGCATATTTATGTAAATGTCCACATTGCCTCAATATATATGTGTCAATAAATTAAATGTCATTTTGACTGATGGTTTTTCAAACCTAACATGCTTCAAGATGACATCGCTCTGAAGTACCGTGCAAAGTTTCACCTTGATATGTCAAAAGATGACTGAATTACAGCTGTTTGAACTTGGCGCAAAACTGACAATGCTAGCCACTGGTTCTTTTTTATACAGAAACTTAAAGTAGAAATACTCAGCAATGTGAATAGCTAACTTGGCTAAGATGTTGTGAAGGGTCAGAGGTTCAAATCCAACCACAGCCATAATATTTTGTTTAGGATTCAGACAGAAAGACATGATTTTTAGGATTCCTTCATTGGGAGGGTTTAACCCCAACCCTCTACTGATCAATTTTTTTAATTATTTGCCATTTTGAGGAGGAATCCGCATTGCTGCTTGCAGCTATATTCTTCTTCTTATTATTATTATTCCTGTAGCTCTAAATTGCCCAATAACTCAAGATCTCCTTGGTAAAAAGTTTTGAAATTTGGCACATTGATACTACAGGCCAGGAGTAACTACCACACCAAAAATGGCCCACGTGAGCCTATGGGTGGCGCTACAGGCCACGCCCCAATTTGTCCATTTTCAAAGTGATGCCATTTCCAACCCATAAGGCCAACATTTCTGAAACCTGGTATATATGCCTCATTTCTCATGAGGAACAAAAAAGCCTCTAGAACCCATTAAGTCTGCCATGATGGATTTTCCTGTACAATACAAATTTGTCCAAAATTACAAAAATCTACTCCTCCTGAACCATAGCTCCAATTGACTTGAAACTCAATATGTATGTGTAGGATACATGTCTTTCAATTCGATATTTAGCAAAAATAAATACAATACAAAATGGCTGAAAGGTGCACATTTATGTAAATGTCCACATTGTCTCAATATACATATGTCCAAAAAAATCTAATGCCATTTTGACTAATGTTTTTTCCAACCTAACAGGCTTCAAGATGACATCACTCTGAAGTACTGTCAAAATTTCACCTTGATATGTCAAAAGATGACAGAATTACAGTTTACTATTATTTATCGCTAATGCTAAAATAATGCTTTACAAATCCGCTAGTCATAAAACCGGTACTTTGATTCAATCACCAGTTCATATGAAGACTCTTGCAATGTTTAATAACAAATTAATGAAATGTTGTGTACATGTGTGAAGTACATGTCTCTGCCATGTCAATTTTTACATAATTTGCAGTTTTGAAGAGGAATCCGCATTGCTGCTTGCAGCTTTAATTAGGATTCTTCCAGTAGGAGGAAACCTATTGTTATTGGTGGTTTTATTATTATTAGGATTCCTCCGGTAGGAGGAAACCTATTGTTATTGGTGGTTTTATTATTATTATTATTATTATTATTATTATTATTCTCCTTGTGCCCCAATATCTCAGAAAGTCACCAGTCAAAAATTTTCTAATTTGGCATATTGATACTACAGGCCACCGGGAACCCCCACACCAAGAATGGCCCACATTCACCCTTAGGGGGCGCTACAGGCCATGCCCAAATGTCCCATTTTCAAAGTGATGGCATTTCCACCCCATTTGTCCAATTCTTCTGAAACTTGGTGTACATGCCTCATTTCTCATGGGGAACAAAAAAGCCTCAAGGACCCATAAGGTCCACCATGATAGATTTTCCTGTACAGTGAAAATTTGGGAAAACCTACAAAAATGTTCTCTTGAACCGTAGATCCAATTGAGTTGAAATTTGGTACCCATGTGTAGAATTGATGACTTTCAATTTGTTACTTAGCAAAAATGAATACAATACAAAATGGCTGAAAGGGGCGTATTTAAGTAAATGTCCACATTGCCTCAATATATATGTGTCAATAAATCAAATGTCATTTTGACTGATGGTTTTTCAAACCTAACATGCTTCAAGATGACATCACTCTGAAGTACCGTGCAAAATTTCACCTTGATATGTCAAAAGATGACTGAATTACAGCTGTTTGAACTTGGGCCAAATCTGACAATGCTAGCCACTGGTTCTTTTTTTATACCGAAACTGAAAGCAGAAATACACAGCAATGTGAATAGCTTACTTGGCTAAGATGTTGTGCTGGTAATTGAAGGGTCAGAGGTTCAAATCCAGCCATAGTCATAATTTTTTGTTTATGATTCAGACCTAAAGACATGTTTTTTAGGATTCCTCCATCGGAAGGGTTTAACCTTTCACACGTAAATTCTAAATGATTTAACCGATGCCCCCAGCGTGAATTTTTTTTTGGTGGTTATTTTACAACGTATCAAATTTTAAACTCCAGTGTGACACACCAAGCTTGTCACCTGACACTCTGGGCAGTCACATGACAGTTCACCCTGACTCGTCTCGCTTGGAGCTGGAGAACAGAGTATAGGTAAGTGTTGCAAGGCATGTTTTGCTTTTTTCTTCACTTTAAAACCTTCCTCATTGGTTTAAAACACGTATAAACTATAATAAATGTTTTAACCAATGGTTTATATTGACATTTATTTATTTTTATTTTCTCTGACTTTGAATTGACTTCGCACCCACATGCAACTTTTCTGCCAACGCATTACAGGATTGCTACTGGTGAGTACATTTTAAGTCTTTTTCGATTGAGAACTGTTGAAAATTGTTTGCAAACACATGTAGACCATGATAAATGCATGAATAATATGTTTATGATCTGTATTTATTGTACTTTGATGTAGTTTACGTAATGGCTCGTGCTGTTCACTGCTTGTGTAATGTTGTGGGCATATTGCACATATCTAATATTTTATCGTGTTCACTTTGATCAAATGTTATTGTGTGAGATATAGCCTATATTCTAATGCTAATATTAGGAATGGGTTGCAATTGAAAGTAGCATGATATGTAATTCATCAGCAATAAACTCTAATGCAAAGGCAAAATACACATTTTACAAAATTGAGTTATGACTGAAATCGGGTCTCTTGGATTATGATCTGTCTTGTGTCAGATGGGTTTGACTCAACTATGCTCATATTCCAACAAACAGAGTATGACAATTGGCTGGACAATTAAAAGCCATTTTTGTTTTTGTTTCTGTGTTGGCATAGTTACTATTTTTGACTTTTGTAATGCAGTATAGTCACACCGTTTCCTTCCATCACCATTAGATGCTCAAATGTGTTACTAGAGTATATAGGGAATATAGAGAAATAGCCACATGATGTCAAAAAACATGTATCTTTGTGAGAGACGAGATAAGTTCCGTATTACCATTATTCTTAAAATTAGATTTTATTTAATTTGATCCATTGCTCTATGCTTTATATATGCATTTGTTTATAGATAATAAAAAATATATATATTTTTTTTATAAATATAAATATAATGAATAACAATATAAATATTTTAACAAATAAAAGCAACATAACCATAACAGCTACTAAATAGCATTCATAACATTCAATTACATTGTATTTGTGGTAAACAAAAGCCCACAATGCACACATTTCATAGATTATAAACCAATTACAAGGACAAAATACACAATTTACAATACATAACAATGGAAATATAACCATAACTAACATTTGCTTATTTTATTTCACAGTTCTCAGTAATGTTTCAATGTGTGGTACTCAAAACATGGGCTAACACAAAAGGGAGTGTTGCACAGCTCTCATGTACTCAGTGAGTACCTTACTACTTTACTACTCTGCTCTTTGGTAATTTTTCAGGTGATCATGGTCATTCTCATCCTATTTGCCCCCCTAAACCACAGGCCCTGTAACATGGCTGGGAGAATGTGGGACTGGTATACCAGTATCCTTCCACACATTACATCAGACAAAGAGATCCCAAGCCCCTCATAATGGTGAATGTCTGTGGTGGATCTGATATAAATAATCATGTCTTGCAAATACTCAGTGTGCATGTCACACACAAAAAAAAAATTATGTGAAATCGGTTTCTTTTTGCAGGTGGAAACTGATGAAATGCCAGCATGCCCTTCCACTCTGTCACTGATTCATCCATGGAGAGGAATAAAAACAAGTGTTATTCACTTGTAAGTTGTAAATGTCCTGAGTCTGCATGATGTGAAGTACTATGTTACTTGGCTCTGCTTCATCAAGAGGCATAATAAATGACATATTGAATAATGATGAAATGTTAGTAAGTAATTTTAAGAACTACTTACAAATTTCATAAAAAAATAAATAAAAAAATAAATATACATACAATAATATTTACTAACCAGTATGAAATAACATAAAATATTAACTATAAAGAACATTTAAACAACCTTTTATAGTGTTGAGCCTCATGTATTCAGATAGAAGACAAAGGCAGGCCTAACACAGTCGTAAAACCTAACTGAGGCCCACAGACCCAGTCATAAATCTTACTGATAAAAACCGTGCCAAAATCAAACAAAGTGAGTCCAAAACAGACTACAAATCCCATGAAGCCTTGCTCACTAAAGGATCGAACTCTCAACTCCTATTGGATGAGGCACACGACAGAACGCACCTCAACCATGACGTCATCAGGAGTAGAAATACCTCTGAGATGCTTCCGGGATTTGCTTCCAGCAACTTTGCTCGCCGTGTGTAGACGCAGCTCATCGCTGCTCTCAGGTGTAGCCTCGTGGCACAAGGAAGTAATGTACGACTTGAAACTGTGGTCATACAATCTCCATCTCGTTGGACGAGTTGAGATTACTCTGTGTTCCACCGAACACTCTAACGGATCTGAAGAAGATCGCCGAGCAATCCGCATCTTCATCCTTTTGCCTGCAGAAGTGAAGAGAAAAAAAAAAATTATCTTCCCTCTTCAATCAAGTCGACATCGCTGATTTCTCCGCCAGCCCAACGAGAATCAGCAGCCGTACTTCCCACCGACAGAGCGAGGAAACAGCCTCCCGTCATCACCCGAGCCTCGAGGAACCGAGTCGGAGTTAAAGGACGGATGAACACACTTTCATCTGCGTCCTCATACGATTCAAGTAAGAGGTTTACGTCTGGGCAGAGATAGAATATTACAGTGTGTTATTCTTGTGTATCGAGGTTATTGCTTGTACAGTTACGGACCACCGAGTCCGCTCATTGCTGCTAATAATACTCAAGGTATTACTGTAATGTACTGTTATCACAAATGAGATCTGCTCTGTTGTAGTCCAACCACATTGGACTGTTGTGTATTTCCGCCATCGCGGGTGAGACCGGCAAACTGAGTTTATCCATTAAAGAACCAAAGACCGTGGGACGGTTTACGAGCCGTCCACTGCGTCTCTGAGTGATAAACTAACAGCTGCTTTCTCTCCCACGATCGCGAAACTGGCTTTGATGCCGCCACTTTACTCTCTCCCTCTCTCTCTCGTACTAACCACACACACACACACGAGACCCCTTACAAACATTCTCGCACACACTTTTGGCTAGTAGATAACTTAGTGATAAAGCTCAGCTTTGTCCCTAAGTTATCGTACAAGCGGAGACACGTGGTAAATGGGCCACCAACATTCGCGGCCATATTCTCTGGCCGGAAATCTCGCGTGACGTACTCTCCACGAGTCACGTCTGCCATTTTGTGCGCGTCCCTCCTCACACACACACACACACATTCTCTCTCTCTCTCTCTCTCACACACACACACCTTCCTCTCATGTATTATAGGATTATTTTGGTGTAGGGCTTTACTGGTTGTTTAGATCTGTGTTACTATCAGAAATAATTTATAATTATTTCTGTAGTTATTAATTAATATTTAAATTAATCAATTGAATCTAACTCATTAAAACCTCATATGGGGCTCCAGTAAATGTAGTGTGCTACGTTTAGGAGCAAGTTTGGTTATTAGCAATAATTAATAATTATCAAAGATAATTATTAATTATTAAAATCAATAGAACATTGATGAGAATCAATGTTAGTTTTTTAATCCTTTAAAATCAACAATTATCAAAGATAATCGTTAATTGTTAACATCGATGAAACATTAATTAAAATTAACACTAGCTTATTGATCATTCAAATTCAACAACCATCAAAGATAATTATCAATTATCAAAAATCAATAGAATATTAATAAGGATTAACATTGACGGGGCACCACCCTGGAATCAGGGACTAATAACCAAATAGTAAAACAGTCTCAATATTAGATTGTTTTCTTAGGAAAATCGACATCCGAAGAATATCGATTTTCGGGAAGAAAAACAATGAATGAAGGTTTGAATCCGAGCACTGACATCCCGTCAGCATGACACAGGCGTATGCAAAACAAACCAAAACACTTCTCTTTGTAATATAAACAAAGATTATTTATGCAGTAATATCAATTAATAATTAATACAATGCAGTCAATAAACTTCCAACTTCCAACTACAAACTAAACAGTGATATGATTAGATATGGAAATAAAATAATCCTATAACACATAAGGTGTGTGTGTGAGACAGTGTGTGTGTGTGTGTGTCAGTGTGGTTATTACGAGAGAAGGGAGAGAGAGAGAGAGAAGTGACAGCCATAAAGCAGATTTCGCAATAGTGGGAGAGAAAGCAGCTCTCCGTTTATCAGTCAGAGACGTGGTTTTATGAGCGGGGCTCGTAAAAGTCCCGCGTTATTTGATTCTTTAATGGATGAACTCAGTTGCTGTCTCACCCGCGATGGCGAAATTGCACAACAATCCAATTTGGTTGGACCACAATACAGCAAAACAAATTTGTGATAATTAATACCCTGAGTATTAACAATGAGCGGACATGGCAGTCCGTAAACTGTACAAGCAAAAACCTTGAAACACAAGAATAGCACACTATAATATTTTATCTCTGCCCAGACGTAAACCTCTTACTTGAATCGCATGAGGACACAGGTAGAATGTGTTTTCCTCCGTCCTTTAACTCTGACCTGGTTCCTTGAGGCTCGTGTGATGACGGGATGCCGTTTCCTCGCTCTGTCGGCGGGCACGGCTGTTGATTCTCGGCGGGCTGGCGGAGAACTCAGAAATGTCGACTTGATTGAAGATGGAAGAGAAATCTTTAATCTCTTCACTTCTGTAGGCAAACGGATGAAGATGCGAATTGCTCGGCGATCTCCTTCGGATCCGTTAGAGTGTTCAGTTGAACACAGAGTAATCTCAACTCGTCCAGCGAGATGGAGATTGTATGGCCACAGTTTCAAGTCATACGTTACTTCCTTGTGCCACGAGGTTGCACCGGAGAGCAGCGAAGACCTGCGTCCACACGCTGCAAACAAAGTCGCTGGAAGCGAATTCTGGAAGCATTTCAGAGGTATTTCAACTCCTGATGATGTCATGTTTGAGGGACATTCTGTTGTGTGCCTCATCCAATAGGAGTTGAGAGTTCGATGCTTTAGTGAGCAAGGCTTCATGGATTTGTAGTCTGTTTTGTAGTCCCTTTGTTTGATTTTGGCACGATTTTTATCAGTAAGATTTACGACTTGGAAGGTGGGGGCTTGAGTTAGGTTTTTACGACTGTATTAGGCCTGCCTTTGTCCTCTATCTATGAGGCCCAACATTGGTTACCATATCTAATCATGTCACTGTTTAGTTTGTAGTTGTAAGTCGGAAGTTTATTGACTGCATTGTATTAATTATTAATTGATATTACTGCATAAATAAACTTTGTTATATTTCAAAGAGAAGTGTTTTGGTTTGTTTTGCATACACGTCAAATGCTGACAGGGGATGTCAGTGCTTGGATTCAAGCCTTCATTGTTTCTTTTCAAAGGTCGATTATTCTTCGGATGTCAATTTTCCTAAGAGAACAATCTAATATTGAGACTGTTATACTATCTGGTTATTAGTCCCTGATTCCAGGGTGGTGCCCCAGTGATATTAATCCTTATTAATATTCTATTGATTTTGATAATTGATAATTATCTTTGATGATTGTTGAATTTGAAGGATCAATAAGCTAGTGTTAATTCTAATCAATGTTCCATTGATTTTAATAATTAATGATTATCTTTGATAATAAATATTCTACTGAATTTGATGGTTATGTTTGATTGTTGATGTGAAGGATTAAAAGAGCTAACATTGATTCAAATCAATGTTCTACTGATTTTAATAATTAATAATTGTCTTTGATAATTATTAATCATTGCTAATAACCAAACCTGCTCCTGAACGTGGCGCACTACATTTAATGGTGCGCCGTGTGAGGTTTTAATGAGTTAGATTCTATTATTTAATTTAAATATTAATTAATAACTAAAGAAATATTTATTAATTATTTCAGATAGTAACACTGATCTAAACAACCAGTAGAACCTACAATAGGTTCAATAATGTTTGAGTGTGTGGTACTCCTCAAAGCATGGAGTAACACACATATGTATTTTTTTAAAGTGCCTCTTCTTCGTCTTTCGTGTGCTGGAGACGGACCTTGCAGTGCCGCCTGGACCTGCTACCCTGGGAAGTGGTTTGAGGAACTTCAGAGGGGAAATGCCTGGCTGTCGGCCCCTGAACTGTGCTCCTCAAGCAGCCCTCTCATCAGGCTGATCCTGAATTGCAGGGAATCAGTGGAGTGCTCTATCAATAGTAAGGGGCCAATAAGGACATGACGATGGACACAGAGATCCCAAGTCCCTCGCAGTGGTGGATGTCAGTGGTGGACCCAGTGTAACCAGTGAGTACATCACACAAAACTACAATATAAGCTCAATTTACATTAAGTCAGAACCCACTTTGCCAGTTTTCCTTTCACTCCAGGTGGTGTTTTCTCCAGCTGTTCTGTGGAATAGTGGTTTGTTTCCTGATCTCCTCAGCATTAGACCTCTGTGGGCGATGCAGGTGGGGTCTGACTTTGAGGTCCAGGAGTGGTAAAATTATATGTGAATAAAACATTACGTTTGAAAGGTGATCGTTTTTCTCGGTTATTTTTGCTGCGGTCATATGATTTGCGCTGTAAACTTGTATTCTAATACCTCTGTGTTTATTTGAATGCCTGTTACATACATTTATTTTATCATCTGTTTGAAAAGACTGAGCAGCTATTTTAGACATAAATGACAAGCACTTAGCCAGTCTCTCTCTCCATAGCAGCAGCACGACAGCAGGTTTGGTGTGTTTCTCAGTTTTTCCGCGAGTACACAATGTATGTATATGGACAGTAAACTTGTATTCTGTGTTTGTTTGAATGTTCGTAACATAAAATAAACATATTCTATGGTTTAAAAAGACCATTCTAGCAGTTGTTTTAGATATCTAAATGACAAGTGCCTAGCCAATCTCTTTCTATGTAGCTGCTAAACAGTACAACAGCTTTTATGGTGAGTTTCAGTTAGTTTTGCACGGTTATACACTGTGTGGACTGAGCAGTAAATGTGTAGTCTGCTGCATTAGTTTGAATGCCTGTAACATAAAATAAACATCCTGTGGTTAAAAAGATTGTTCAAGCAGCTGTGTTAGACATGTAAATGGCATTGCTTAGCCAATCCCTCTCTGTAGCAGTGGCAGCTAAACAGCGGGAAAGCAGATTTGAATTTTAAAATTTGCCAGTTGATGACATCAGACACGAACGTTCCAATCAAACCGGTTTGATGGTACTCCCCAGGGACCACTCTGGAATGATCAAACCAGTGTTATGGTATGTGCGAAAGGGTTAACCCCAACCCTCTACTGATCAATTTTTAAATGATTTGCCATTTTGAGGAGGAATCTGCATTGCTGCTTGCAGCTATATTTATTATTATTATTAGGTTGGCTTGAGAAAGCCAACATATTGAAATTCTATTTAAACGTATTAGTGGTGCTTGCGGAGCAAAGCATCACTATTGTAATCTCACATACCTATTATTAATGGTGCTTGCGGAGCAAAGCATCACTATTGTAATCTCACATACATCTTATTAGTGGTGCTTGCAAAGCAGCACCATATGGGGTTACCCTAGCAACCAAGTAACAAATCACATATCTCTGCACCAGAACATCATAGAGACTTCTGGTTTCATTCATTGGAATCAGGGTAGCAAGAAGCCTTTTGAGTATCACCCTGGTAACTGCCAAGCAACCAGATGGGGTTACCCTAGCAACCAAGTAACAAATCACATATCTCTGCACCAGAACATTGTAGAGACTGCCGGGTTGACTTATTTCACTCAGGACAGCAAAGAGCCTCATTAAGTATCACCCTGGTAACTGCCTAGCAACCAGATGGGGTTACCATAGCAACCAAGTTACAAATCACATATCTATGCACTAGAATATCGTAGAGACATCCGGGTTGACTTATTTCACTCAGGACAGCAAGGAGCCTCATTAAGTATCACTCTGGTAACTGCCTAGCAACCAGATGGTGTTACCCTAGCAACCAAGTAACAAATCACATATCTCTGCACCAGAAAAATCATAGAGACTTCCGGGTTGACTTATTTCACTCAGGATGCCAAGGAGCCTTGTTAAGTATCACCTTGGTAACTGCCTAGCAACCAGATGGGGTTACCCTAGCAACCAAGTAACAAATTACATATCTCTGCACCAGAAAAATCATAGAGACTTCCGTGTTGACTTATTTCACTCAGGATGGCAAGTAGCCTTGATAAGTATCACCCTGGTAACTGCCTAGCAACCAGATGGGGTTACCCAAGCAACCAAGTCACAAATCACATATCTATGCACTAGAACATCGTAGAGACATCCAGGTTGACTTATTTCACTCAGGATAGCAAGGAGCCTCATTAAGTATCACTCTGGTAACTGCCTAGCAACCATATGGGGTTACTCTAGCAACCAAGTAACAAATCACATATCTCTGCACCAGAACATCATAGAGACTTCTGGTTTCGTTCATTGGAATCAGGGTAGCAAGGAGCCTTTTGAGTATCACCTTGGTAACTGCCTAGCAACCAAATGATCTATCTATCTATCTATCTGATACTCTGAATGGTCTTATAATCTTTAAACTTTGAACTTTTAAAACCACTATTTAAACGTATAACTACTTCAAACTTAAAACTTTCAAACTTCAAGCTTTTACAACTACTTCAAACTTTCAGGCTAGGCTTTCTCAAGCCAACCTAAAGTTTGTCCACAATATTTTTAATCTAGTTATTATTATTGTTATTCTGAGAAATAATTTCTGACTCTAACTCCTCCTAGAGCTTTTAAGCTACATGCACCAAACTCGGCACAGACCTTCAGACTAATCCCGAATAGTGTGCTATATCTTTTGTAACTGATTGGAATTACGGTATTCCAGTATCGGATTTCCAAATAGGCCTCATGTCTCTTTGACTTCCATTCAAGGTATGAAAACTTTTTCCTGTAATAACTCCTTTAGAGGATTCAAGCTACATCCAATAACTCTCTCTCACTCCATCACTTTCTTTTTATATCTTAACATCACTCTTTTTATTCTTTCTTTCACTCTATCACTTTAACACCCTAGCAACAGCATACAACCTAGCAACTGTAGGGCTTTACTGGTTGTTTAGATCAGTGTTACTATCAGAAATAATTAATAATTATTTCTGTAGTTATTAATTAATATTTAAATTAATTAATCAATTTAATCTAACTCATTAAAACCTCATATGGGGCTCCAGTAAATGTAGTGTGCTATGTTTAGGAGCAAGTTTGGTTATTAGCAATAATTAATAATTATCAAAGATAATTATTAATTATAAAATCAATAGAACATTGATGAGAATCAATGTTAGCTTTTTTTAATCCTTTAAATCAACACTTATCAAAGATAATCGTTAATTGTTAACATCGATGAAACATTAAAATTAACACTAGCTTATTGATCATTCAAACTCAACAATCAAAGATAATTATCAATTATCAAAAATCAGTAGAATATTAATAAGGATTAACATTGACAGGGCACCACCCTGGAATTAGGGACTAATAATCAGATAGTAAAACAGTATCAATATTAGATTGTTTTTTTCCCCCCGAAAATCGATATTCTTCGGATGTCTATTTTCGTAAGAAAACAACGAATGAAGGCTTGAATCCAAGCACTGACATCCCATCAGCATGACACAGGCGTATGCAAAACAAACCAAAACACTTCTCTTTGTAATATAAACAAAAGTTTATTTATGCAGTAATATCAATTAATAATTAACACAATGCAGTCAATAAACTTCCGACTTACAACTACAAACTAAACAGTGATATGATTAGATACGGAAATAAAATAATCCTATAACACATAAGGGGTGTGTGTGTGTGTGTGTGTGTGTGTGTGTGTGTGGTTAGTACGAGAGAGAGAGATGATTAAGTGACGGCCCTAAAGCCGATTTCGCGATAGTGGGAGAGAAAGCCGCTGTGTTTATCACTCAGAGACGCGGTGGACAGCTCGTAAAAGTCCCGCGTTATTTGACTCTTTAATGGATGAACTCAGTTGCTGTCTAAAAAATTGCTGTCTCAAAAATTGGCGAAATTGCACAACAATCCAATTTGGTTGGACCACAATACAGCAAAACAAATTTGTGATAATTAATACCCTGAGTATTAATAATGAGCGGACATGGCAGTCCGTAAACTGTACAAGCAAAAACCTTGAAACACAAGAATAGCACACTATAATATTCTATCTCTGCCCAGACGTAAACCTCTTACTTGAATCGCATGAGGACACAGGTAGAATGTGTTTTCCTCCGTCCTTTAACTCTGACCCGGTTCCTTGAGGCTCGTGATGACGGGAGGCCGTTTCCTCGCTCTGTCGGCAGGCGGTACAGCTGTTGACTCTCGGCGGGCTGGCGGAGAACTCAGAAATGTCGACTTGATTGAAGATGGAAGAGAAATCTTTAGTCTCTTCACTTCTGTAGGCAAACGGATGAAGATGCGAATTGCTCGGCGGTCTCCTTCGGATCCGTAAGAGTGTTCGGTTGAACACAGAGTAATCTCAACTCGTCCAGCGAGATGGAGATTGTATGGCCACAGTTTCAAGTCGGACGTTACTTCCTTGTGCCACGAGGTTGCACCTGAGATCAGCGAGGAGCTACGTCTATACTCGGTGAACAAAGTCGCTGGAAGCGAATTCTGGAAGCATTTCAGAGGTATTTCAACTCCTGATGATGTCATGTTTCAGGGACATTCTGCTGTGTGCCTCATCCAATAGGAGTTGAGAGTTCGATCCTTTAGTGAGCAAGGCTTCATGGATTTGTAGTCTGTTTTGGACTCCCTTTGTTTGATTTTGGCGCGATTTTTAACAGTAACGACATGGAATGTGGGGGCTTGAGTTAGGTTTTTACGACTGTTAGGCCTGCCTTTGTCTTCTATCTGAATACATGAGGCCCAACACTGTTTTGGACTCCCTTTGTTTGATTTTGGTGCGATTTTTAACAGTAAGATTTACGACATGGAATGTGGGGGCTTGAGTTAGGTTTTTACGACTGTGTTAGGCCTGCCTTTGTCTTCTATCTGAATACATGAGGCCCAACACAACCATTTAGTGCACCCTAGCAACCAAAACCAATTGACTGCCATTCAAAATGGCTTAGATGGATATCTCCTGATCAGAATGTCCTACAGACATGAGAGTTGGCTTGTTTGAATTGGGTGAGCAATCAGTCTTCACGTATCATCATGGAAACTACTTAGCCACGCCCTAGCAACCATTTAGAGCACCCTAGCAACCAAACACCATTGACTTCCATTCAAAATCACTAAGATGGGTATCCTAGCAACCAAATATCAAATCATATATTTCTGCACCAGAACATCGTAGAGACTTCCGGGTTGACTTATTTCACTCAGGATGCCAAGGAGCCTTGTTAAGTATCACCTTGGTAACTGCCTAGCAACTAGATGGGGTTAACCTAGCAACCAAGTAACAAATCACATATATCTGCACCAGAACATCGTAGAGACTTCCGGGTTGACTTATTTCACTAAGGACAGCAAGGAGCCTTGATAAGTATCACCCTGGCAACTGCCTAGGAATCAGATGGGCTTACCCTAGCAACCAAGTAGCAAAACACATATATCAGCACAAGAAAATCTTAGAGACATCCAGATTGACTTATTTCACTCAGGATGGCAAGGAGCCATGTTAAATATCACCTCAGTAACTGCCTAGCAACCAGATGGGGTTACCCTAGCAACCAAGTAACAAATCACATATCTCTGCACCAGAACATCGTAGAGACTTATGGGTTGACTTATTTCACTCAGGTAGCAAGAAGCCTTTTGAGCATCACCTTGGTAACTGCCTAGCAAACAGATGGGATTACCCTAGCAACCAAGTAACAAATCATATATCTCTGCACCAGAACATCGTAGAGACTTCCGGGTTGACTTATTTCACTCAACATAGCAAGAAGCCTCATTAAGTATCACTCTGGTATCTGCCTAGCAACCACATAGAGTTACCCTAGCAATCAAGTAACAAATCACTTATCTCTGCACCAGAAAATCGTAGAGACTTCCGAATTGACTTATTTCACTTAGGATAGCAAGGAGCCATGTTAGCCCTAGCAAACAAGTAACATATCACGTATCTCTGCACTACATTTACATTTACATTTATGCATTTGGCAGACGCTTTTATCCAAAGCGACTTACAGTGCCCTGATTACAGGGACAATCCCCCTGGAGCAACCTGGAGTTAAGTGCCTTGCTCAAGGACACAGTGGTGGTGGCTGTGGGGATTGAACCAACAACTTTCCGCTTACCAGTTCAGTGCTTTAGTCCACTACACCACCACCACTGCACTAGAATATTGTAGAGACTTCCGGGTTGACTTATTTTACTCAGGATGGAAAGGAGGCTTGATAAGTATCACTCTGGTAACTGCATAGCAGCCAGATGCGATTACCCTAGCAACCAAGTAACAAATCATATATCTCTGCACCAGAACATCGTAGAGACTTCGGATTTCTTTCATTTGACTCAGGGTAGCAAGGTGCCTTTTGAGTATCACCTTGGTAACTGCCTAGCAACCAGATGGGGTTACCCTAGCAACCAAGTAACAAATAACATATTTCTGCAGCAGAACATTATAGAGACTTCGGATTTCTTTCATTTGACTCAGGGTAGCAAGGAGCCTTTTGAGTATCACCTTGGTAACTGCCTAGCAACCAAATGATCTATCTATCTATCTATCTGATACTCTGAATGGTCTTTTAGTCTTTAAACTTTGAACTTTTAAAACCACTATTTAAACGTATAACTACTTCAAACTTAAAACTTTCAAACTTCAAGCTTTTACAACTACTTCAAACTTTCAGGCTAGGCTTTCTCAAGCCAACCTAAAGTTTGTCCAATCTTTTTAATCTAGTTATTATTATGATTATTCTGAGACTAAAATTTCTGACTCTAACTCCTCCTAGAGCTTTTAAGCTACATGCACCAAACTCGGCACAGACCTTCAGACTAATCCCGAATAGTGTGCTATATCTTTTGTAACTGATCGGAATTACGGTATTCCAGTATCGGATTTCCAAATAGGCCTCATGTCTCTTTGACTTCCATTCAATATGAAAACTTTTTCCTGTAATAAATCCTTTAGAGGATTCAAGCGACATCCTATAACTCTCTATCACTCCATCACTTTCTTTTTATATCTTAACATCGCTCTTTTTATTCTTTCTTTCACTCTCTCACTTTAACACCCTAGCAACTGCATACAACCTAGCAACCATTTAGTGCACCCTAGCAACCAAAACCAATTGACTGCCATTCAAAATGGCTTAGATGGATATCTCCTGATCAGAATGTCCTACAGACATGAGAGTTGGCTTGTTTGAACTGGGTGAGCAATCAGTCTTCAAGTATCATCATGGAAACTACTTAGCCACGCCCTAGCAACCATTTAGAGCACCCTAGCAACCAAACACAATTGACTTCCATTCAAAATCACTAAGATGGGTATCTCAGGATCAGAATGTCGTAGACACTTCCAGGTTGAATTATTTCACTCAGGATAGCAAGGAGCCATGTTAAGTATCACCTTGGTAACTGCCTAGCAACCACATGGGCTTATTTTAGCAACCAAGTAACAGATCACATATCTTTGCACCAGAAAATCGTAGACACTTCCGGGTTGACTTATTTCACTCAGGATAGCAAGGAGCCTCATAAAGTATCACTCTGGTAACTGCCTAGCAACGACATGTGGTTACCCTAGCAACCAAGTAACAGATCACATATCTTTGCACCAGAACATCATAGAGACTTCGAGTTGCTTTCATTTGAATAAGGGTAGCAAGGTGCCTTTTGAGTATCACCTTGGTAACTGCCTAGCAACCAGATGGGGTTACCCTAGCAACCAAGTAATAAATCACATATCTCTGTACCAGAACATCGTAGAGACTTCTGGGTTGACTTATTTCACTCAGGATGGCAAGGAGCCATGTTAAGTATCAGCTTGGTAACTGCCTAGCAACTAGATGGGGTTACCCTAGCAACCAAGTAACAAATCACATATCTCTGCACCAAAACATCATAGAGACTTCCGGGTTGACTTATTTCACTCAGGATGGCAAGGAGCCTTGATAAGTATCACCCTGGTAAATGCATAGCAACGAGATGGGGTTACCCTAGCAACCAAGTAAAAAAATCACATATCTCTGCACCAGAACATCGTAGAGACTTCCGGGTTGACTTATTTCACTCAGCATGGCAAGAAGTCACATTAAGTATCACCTTGATAACTGCCTAGCAACCAGATGTGGTTACCCTAGCAACCAAGTAACAAATTACGTATCCCTGCACCAGAACAGTGCTGTTTGGCACTAGAAACTTCCTGTCATGCTAGCAAAACCTAGCGAAGTGCTTAAACATGCTAAAACATTATAGCATCATGCTAACTCATGTTAGCTCACCTAGCGAAGTGCTAACACATGCTAGAAACATTCTAGCATCATGCTAAAAACGCTTAGCGAAGTGCCAAAACATTCTAAAAACATGCTAGCACCATGCTAACACATGCTAACAACGCCTAGCGAAGTGCTAAAACATGCTAAAAACGAGCTAGCATTGTGCTAAGTCATGCTAGCAATGCTTAACGAAGTGCTAAAATGTTCTAAAAACATGCTAGCATCATGCTAACACATGCTAACAACGCCTAGTGAAGTGCTAAAACGTGCTAAAGACATGCTAGCTTCATGCTAACACATGCTAGCAACGCCTAGTGAAGTGCTAAAACATGCTAGCATCATGCTAACACATGCTAGCAATGCCTAACAAAGTGCTAAAAGGTGCTGAAGACATGCTACCATCATGCTAACACATGTTAGCAATGCCTAACGAAGTGCTAAAATGTGCTAAAGACATGCTAACTTCATGCTAACACATGCTAGCAACATCTAACGAAGTGTTAAACATGCTAAAGACATGCTAGC
Source organism: Myxocyprinus asiaticus (assembly GCF_019703515.2). Taxonomy (NCBI): domain Eukaryota; kingdom Metazoa; phylum Chordata; class Actinopteri; order Cypriniformes; family Catostomidae; genus Myxocyprinus; species Myxocyprinus asiaticus. The sequence goes on along the minus strand of NC_059345.1, from coordinate 60,538,679 downwards.
ATCATGCTAACATGCTAGCAATGCCTAGCAAAATGCTAAAATGTGCAAAAACATGCTAGCATCATGCTAACACATGCTAGCAACACCTAGCGAAGTGCTAAAACGTGCTAAAAACATGCTAGCGTCATGCTAACACATTCAAGCAACGCCTAACGAAGTGCTAAAAACATGCCAGCATCATGCTAACACATGCTAGCAACATCTAACGAAGTGCTAAAACATGCTAAAAACATGCTAGCATCATGCTAACACATGCTAGCAATGCCTAACGAAGTGCTAAAACATGCTAGCAACCCTAGTAACCAAGTAACAAATCACATATCTCTGCACTAGAACAACGTAAAGACTTATGGTTTCATTCATTGTACTCATAGTAGCAAGGAGCCTTTTGAGTATCACCTTGGTAACTGCCTAGCAACCAAATGAGCTATCTATCTATCTATCTATCTGATAGACTGAATGGTCTTATAATCTTTCAACTTTGAACTTCTAAAACTAGTACTTCAAACGTTCAAACTTTAAACTTTAAAACTACTATAGTACGACTTGACTAACTTTTTAATCTAGTTTTGCCCCTGTAATTATTCTACAGACTTTTGGACCCAGGTAGCTATGTTAATTTTTGATGTGTTTCATAAAATAATCGCAATAGATGACTCCATGATTCTGTTTTTGGATTGTAACACTGGCTTTCCCATAACTGATGACACTTTTAAATTAATAATTATTTTTGGTAAGTTTCACTTGCATAATGCTAGAGTAATGTCTATCAAACCTTTTAAACTGAGATCCTTTGAGGATCTGAGAATGTTTTATCATTCACTGAATGTGTTATCCAGAAATAGAAAATCAATGAAAACCTCTCTACTAATAGAAAAGGTCATTTTTACGATTACATTTTTATGCTTTGTATGAAAAAAAAAGAAAGAAAACTTGTTTTCAACTAATGTTTATATAAAGAATGGAAAGATCTGTTTTGTGTCCCCCATTATTGTTGTTCTTATAATTTGTAACTCTGTATGCTTTTGAAAAATAATATAAAAAAAACAAAAACAAAAATAAAATAAAAAGGGGGGGTAACATACCAGTTTTGCCATCAGATCCATTTCTCCAAACAGACTCCTCATGACATCTTCACAGAATACTCTGACATCTTGTGGCAGACTCTGACATGACAGGCCGGTGATGATTTTCTCAGTTAGAGTAAGACACAAGCAAATAATGGCAGTATCTGTGACAAAGACACTTGCTGTTTGAGGGCTAAGACACGATGAAATTCTAGTGGCGAGGTCTTTACTACACAGATTAGAAGCAGCGCCTGTATTTAACAGCCTGAAAACGGTTTGTAAATCCAAATCTAAAGCATTCATGATGAGAAACAGAGGATATCAAGGTTTGCATCCCCAATAAGGATAATCAGTCAGTCACGTCAAGTGTAAGTTTGAAACTTAAAAGCCGCACAGTTCAGTTAGACAGGTCATCAGTGTTAGCTGCTTTATGTATAAAATCCCAGCGGTGGCGTCCAATGCCAGACAGACGTGATCTCTAAAAAATGCCAAGAATTAACAGGAGACAGAACGCTTCTCACTCAAAATGCTGGTTTGTAATTCTCGAGTCGAGCATCTGTCATCCGCCAATAAAGCAAAAATAATCCACCTGTTGTTCCGTTCAATGTAAAACGGTCAAAATTGCCGTAAATGCCGTCACCCGGCAATTTTTGCAGCAATATGACGCAAGTATGACGTTTTTGACAGCTTAAACTTGATTGGTCGCTGCGGTTTGAAGCCTAGGAGGTGTTGTTCGTGGCTACATGACTGTATTTCTTATTTTGTATGTATATTATATACTTCTATTTTACGCTCCCCGAGTTATTGTCTTAATTAAGCCGAAATATAGATGCAGTTATCCTCCAGCCTCAGGTTAAGAGAGTTTGAATAACTTTAAACGCAGTATTGTTGTAAACGTGGTCATTAACCGCTGGCTAAATGCTAACTATGCTAATGCAATAACAGTTCATGTCAATCATAGAGTCAGTCAGATTCTCCTTCAGTTTAATCATAATCCTAATTTAAATGTTAGTAGTATTGGAATAAATTATGTTTATCTCTAAATAGAGACGCTTCAGTATCTGTTTTCAGACTATTTTAGCTGCTACAGCTGGTTTAGCACGCTAGCTATAAAATTAATTGTTCTTAATGCAGTAGCCTCAAACATGTTTAATTACCATTATTTGCTATATTTGGCGTGATAACCTTCCATTTTAAACGCATAAGATCTAAGCGAATATGTTTTGTTATAGGTAACATGGGTGTGCAAACGCTCGCTGGATTTGTTTTTCATAGGTTAAAGACAAGAACATGGCTATATACGGGGTGGCAGTAAATATGAATTCCTTGACAGATAAATGATCGATTAGATTTGCAAATAAAATTGCTGATCAAATCTAAATGCTGCTGTTGTTTGTAAGCATAGTTAAATGATGAATGTGCACATACATGAATATGCACATGTAAAAGCATTTATAAATTAAATATGTACATTTATAGATTAAATAAGTCATGAAAAATCAACCATACATATAATTTAAGTATCAATACACAAATGCATGTGTATAAACCTGACAATCTTTCTGTTTTACTCTGCATCTACAGAATCAAGTTCTGAAGTGGACATGCAGATGGATGCAGAAAACGAGGATTGTTTCAGATCTACGAAACATTAATAAACGGTAATTGTGGCAGAGCTCTGATTATCTATAGGCTACTGGTAGTTTTTAAAATTGTTTTCTTTGTCACATGTCATCGATACTAGTGGTCGACTTATATAGGTTTTTTACCGTGGCCCAGGAGTGCAACAAAATTAGACTACATTACAATGGATAAAATCCACAGCACAACATAAAAGCCACAACACAATGAAATTAAGACACAAAACAAACGTTAAGCAGCAACAACAACAAAATTAACAAAATTAAAATGCTGTACTTGCCCAAAAGTCCTTTGGATAATGTATATCTCGTTGGGTTTCTACCAGAACTCTTATTGCACATAATTTCATCACCATTTTACTGAGTTGTAATCTAAAAGCCAAAAGTATCAAATAAATTTATATTTTAAAAGACATCGATTCTCTTCTATTTCGATTTTAGCAATGGAAACCCATTACGCGCTGATCAGGACACTTCTCTTGTGAGTGACTCGCAGTTGCGATCCTGGCATAGGCGATACAGGGCAGTACCCTGCGTAGGTTTGTCCTTATATGAATAGCAGGTAAAAAAAAATCTGAACAGCTCTCTGCTGCTTTCGTGCAGTCCGATGAATCATTTTTAAGTGTACTATTTAAAAAAAAAAAAAAAAAATGCATTGTGGCTTAATTTCCACTGTGATGTGGTTCATTTCCATTGTGTTGGGGCTTGTTTCCATTGTGTTGTGGCTTAATTTTGTTGTGGTGGTGTTTAATTCAGCCACCGTAATTTTTCAATGGCCGATGCTGACATCTAGAGTACAGGTTGCCTGATTGCCTATATACAGTTGCTATAAAAAATCTACACAAATCACTGTTAAAATTGCAGGTTTTTGAGATGTAAAAGATGATACAATATAAATCATGTCAGATATTTTTCCAACTTTAATGTGATATAAAAACCAACAAAATTCAAGCAACAAACAAATAGAAACTTTTAAGAAAAAAAAAAGAAAAATTAAAAAAGTGTGCACAACTTTTTATAATGGGGAATGTGACTCTGTTTGGAATTAACCAACCACATTCAAACTCAAAAGTAATTATAATCCTCCGGTCATCATTTAAATGATGCTGATTAACTCTGAATAAAAATCAGCTGTTTCTGTAGGTTTTTTTTTGCCATCTTCTTGGTTGCATCTTTCTGCTGAAGCCATGGTCTGCAAAAAGCTTACAAAGGATGTGCGGGATCTCACTGTGAAGAGGTACCAATCAGGAGAATTTCCAAAACATTAGATGTAATGGAACACCATGAAAGCCATAATCAACAAGTGTAGAAAATGGGGCATCACAATGTCATTCTAAAGAAAAGGGCTCACATCAAAACTTAATGAAAAAACAAGAAGAAAAATTATTAGGGAGGCTGTCAAGAGATTTACAGCAACATTAAAGGTGCTGCAAGAACATCTGGCAAGTACTGGTCACTCGCTGAATGTGACAACAATATCCTTTATTCTTCATTTGTCTGGGCTATGGGCTAGGGTGTCAAGACTGAATTCATTATACACACAAAAAATATCCAAGCCCACCTAATTTTTGCCAAAACATATCCAATCACACTAACAATTTGGCAAAAAATTTTATGGTCTGATGAAATCAGGATAGAACTTTTTGGCCATATTTTTAAATGGTATTTTTGGCACGCACACACACAAAAAAAAGACCCAAACAACACCATACCCACGGTGAAGCATGGTGGTGGAAGCATCACGCTATGGAGCTGCTTCTCTTCAGCTGGGACTGGGGCACTAGTCAAGATAGAAGCAATCATATATAGTGCCAAATGCCAGTCCATTCTGGCACAAAACCTGCTGGCACAAAGTAAATACTGATAGTTATCTCAAATAAAAAAAGTTTTTATTTTTTAATAATCTCTCTAGTTTTTAATTAAGCTACCATTATTCTCTCAACCTTAAAGTTTTCATTAATAAAAACAATCAAGTGGTCCTAATTAAACCGTACTTGAAATGTCACAATCTGGAATCATAACTCAAATATACTGTATACATTCTTTAAACTTTGGCTTCAAGCACTACCAACTCAAAATTATCTAGTACAAAATTGTGGCTGTGTGGAATGCCCATAAGCCCTTGCACTTGAATAAATTATGTATGTTTGTTCAAGACAAGGAATTTACAGAGAAATATAATAATTGTTATTAAAAAGTGAATATAGTTTTCATTCTTATGACTATTGTTGTTGTTTTGTTGTAGCTGGTTGATAGTTGTGATTTGTGTGAAGTCACCATTAGGGTGATTAGTGTTACCTCTGGTCACTTGGAGCCTGTTAAATTTAAGTCATTCTTCTTTACTCAATTGTACTTTACAAAAGTGCAGATTTATGTGCACAAAGAAGTACTGAGGAGAATCCAATGTGAAATATGGGTAACCTAGAGTCTAATCATAATTTCCCTTGTATAAGACATGCTATAACTACATTTATATGATTAAATAAAAACAACAATACTAATCACAGATGAGTTAAGTTTACTTGTAACTAGTAAACTGTATTTAATTAAGTTCACTTGGGCCAAATAAGTATGTTTACATAGAATAAGCATGCAAACCGATTGCCTTAAAAATCTAAGGTCAACTCATTAGATTTTACAGTGCCAGTGTTTCCTCTGTACAGGGCATCAATTGTGTATGGCAGATGCCATTCCTTGGCTGCCTGGTCAATGCAAAGGAATATATTTTAATTACAGGATTAACAGTTTAAAATTATTTTTTGTCACAAATTCAACTGACTCAATTCCGCTGTTTGTTTGACTACAGCCGTGGTTACATGCATAATCTGCACGGCTCTATAGAATGCTCCTTTCTCGTGAGCTGCATGAACATTTAAATGCACTTCAAAATGCCCCTCTTGACCCGAAATGAAATAAAGATACAGCCGTTAATGTATTACGAGTGTGTAAACAGACGGGACAAAAATCTGCACCGTCTTGACAAGATACTAATATATATACAGCCGTTAATGTATAATGTGATGTTGACAGGACAAAAATCTTATATCTCAAAACATCCTATCTGTGCCATGCTGCAGCTGTTATAAGCCTGTTGTTAATATTAATCAAGCAAAAAAAAAAGAGAAAATCACTCACCGTCTTTTGCTGGATAACTTTAGGAGCATTAAACCCAATAAATTTCAATGACAGGTCTGCTTATCAGTCAAACTGAATGCAATGGTTCTGTATTAATGTAAACTGAATAGTCACGCAGTAAAGATTATGTCAATATTTCAAGTAGTACTATTTTTCATTAGATTCATTTTTAATGTGTTTATATCACTTTTTTTATATTTAATTGCTGCTGTTACTGAATAACTTAAAGCACTGTTTACTCTGTTCTTTATTTTATTACTCTGCTTTATTTCGGGCTCTTGAATAATTACTTTTAAAAACTTGAAGCAATGTTTAGGAGAAACACTTGAAGGCTACATTGTTTTAATTTAATTAGTTAATATTTATATCAGTATTAAACTATTTTAAATTAATTAGCCAATAAATACATTTAAATACATTTAAATAAATGGATTCATTGATTGCTTTTCAAATTAAAAGAAATTAAGATCATCATAAGGGAAGACTTGGCTTTATTGTTATTTTTTTTGTTCATTCTTCTAACAGCAACTTTTAAATTGCTGGGTTATGAACAAAGCTATGTGATTTATCTTCAGACGCATGTGCATCGTATTTTAAGGCTGGTGCCTTTAATATTTTTGTTAACATTATCATTTTACTTCTGCTTGCATTTCAGTTTGTCATATGGCTTCAGTGTGTACAGTATAAGTAGCCTATGAATTTGAATGAGTCATTTGAAGCTGCTTTTCAATAGAGTAGTATGTAAATGGATGCTTCAATGTGATATTTGAGGATGATATTATCAGGAATTAATTAAAATATTTGGGACTTGATTTGATGCTGTCAGGTGATGAAGTAAGATTGGATGACGTCATCGGAACTTGCCATACCTTGGCTTTTGGTGAATTGACGCCACTGCCCCGGTATGCATTTTGCAGGGGCGCTGTTGAGCTTTCACATAGTTCATTTAATATTCTTCACGCAACATAACGCTTGCCAGCCCCAGTCAGCTGTGCGCTGTCTACACTGCGAAAGAGACCCCACCAAATACACACTCAAATACTCGCACATATAGTGATGTCACCACATAACTCGTGTCAAACTCACTTCATTTTATGTGGCCCGCAAGCTATTTTCTGAAACTTAGGATGAAAGAAGATAGGAACGTTTTACTGACCAATCAGTTAGCGCTTTCCTCTTGAATATATATGGGCCTTCCCCTGTCATCTGTAACATTTTGCTCACTTCAAAAGCGGAATGAAACAGTGCTACACGGATCAATTATCAACACGGCTCAATGGATAGAGCAGCACGAGCGCAGAATAGGTGCGTTAGGACTCACGGACCACGCAGATCATTATCATCAGCTACCTAGATCAGTCGGTCTTTGTCAGTCATGTGTGTTTAATATGTGTGATGTCACAGAGGTGCCATTTTGAAGGTATTGGCTCTGCAGAGAAGTGAAGAAAAGAGATTGCATGCACCTGCCAGAGAAGACAGTTGGATCTGTTCTTGTTGTTCCACCTAAGCCCAAGCAGCTGCCTAGCATGTTAGATGTTTCCATTCTAGTAATAACTATTGTTATTTTTATTTGTTGATGCTGCTCATGTTACACAAACATGTATCAGCTTATCTTATGGCCTTATGTGCCCACACAGCATGAGGGCAAGAACTGCACATTGTTTTCTTTTGTCCAAGTTGTACATTTGTAATGTTTACTTTTGCCCAAGTTGCACATTTCAAAAACACGTTTATTCTAAAACATGGGATGTTTCAAAGGGATGTGATGTTATTGTCTCTACTTAGTTCTTTGTCAGTATTTTCTTACATGTACAAATACTTGAAACTTGTACTTACATTATACTTACATTTACTTATAGTACTTGATTACATGTTCTGTTTTTGTCTACCACTGATTATTATTATTAAATGTATTATTACACATATATTATAAATATTACAAATTATATTAAAATATTATTATTATTATTATTATAGCATTAAACCTTACCCTGTGTGTACAACATTTGGTTTCCGTACTTCATTTGGCTGTCAAAGTGTTGATAACGAGACAATCAAGAACACCACATTTTTGAAAAATGCCATAGTACATACTTTATTGTGCATGTAAGACTGGGTGAAAAAGCCATTTTAAAATGCATAACAGGAGATGAGGCAAGCAGGATAAATCATCAGCACAAAATGTATTCTTAAACTGTAGGTGGACACAGTGGAAGTAGTAGAAACAAAGTTGCATAAATTGAAAAACATATTTATACAATAGATCAAGATACATCAGCACAGAACGCATTTCTATACTACAGTTGGACATTGGTTTGTCAGCGCACAACAGACAGTGACAATCTTATACAGAAATGTGACGTCCTCACCTTCACATGTAAGTATCATGTTGATGGGTATGGTTCCTGTTAAGATTTTATACTTCTAACAAACATTTCCGATGACCCTTTCAACGTGGATTCTTAGATGTGCTATTTTTCTAGTCTCCTCTACATCTTTTGCAGCTAGCTGACTGCCTTTTGTAAAGGCTGGGAGTTTGACCTCTGCACACAACATGCCAACACTTTCCTGTATGTCAAAACCTCTATCAGCCAAGACAATGTCCCCTGGCAACAAATTGTCAAGAAAAACACTGTTCTGTTATATGATTGTCACTTGTACGGCCATCCCACATTTTTGATATAAAACGTTTGGGCACACGCTTTCAGATTGGATGGTTTCTCTGTGAAAATCTCAAAACAATCAATAATCACTCTGTGTCCAAAGGACTCCACAAACTGGTAAGGCATAATTTCGTGCAAAGTGTCTCTGTCTTGTCATACAATTGAACGTCTCAGGTTTGCATAAAAAAATGACACTTCATTGAAAGTTCTGTACACTGTCTTTGGGGAAACACGAAAGAGATGGGCTAGGTGTTGTGCAGGCAGATCCAATCTGAGGAGCATAAAGGTTAACAGAAGCATTTGAAATGGAGTGAGAATTTTCTTTTGGTCTGACATGAGGCACTAAAAAATGTAATAAGGCCATAAAGGTTCCCAGGTTTGGCAGACCCGTATAGTACTTTATCATCATCATCTCCAAAAAAAAAAAAAAAAAAACATCAGACATCCTGTACTCATCAAGTTCACGCCGCAGCAACTTTCTGTTTTCTTCCAACAGGCAGTTTACTTCTGCACATCTGCGCGCACACAAGTTACATTTAGTCTGTGCCACTGCCACCTCCTGAGTGGTATCGTGTGTCCCCTGCTCAGTGTGTAGCTGATCATCTCCTCCAGCTTGGTGGGCCATCGTATCGTGTGTGTTTTCTTAATTGTTCCCGCTTCGTCTTGCAGAGCATGCATTGTCTGTGTGTGTAATGTCTGTGTGGTGCAGATGTAGGGATGGTGCCCAGTCTGGGTCAGTCTCTATCATCTCGTATGCAGGTTGACCTGCAATGACATGAAAATGTTTTTTTTGTAGCTAGCTACATAACATAGGACCAGAGGTGTAAAAAGTACTCAGAAATTATACTTAAGTTAAAGTATGGATACTGAGTGAAAATTTGAATCATCTAAAAGTCAAAGTATTTACACCCCTGCATAGGAAGATTGCATGACATTTTACAGTATTAACAAGACCAGATTAACCCGTTTCTGCTCTCCCGCTCCCTGGATGTCTGTTGTTTAATAGCATGGATAATTCAAAACAACGTGTGGATATATCGTTTGCTACTTTAGAAAATAGAAAACAAACACATCTGTAAACGTTACTTATACAAAAAAATATTGTACTTACCTTTATGAAAATGTAGAGTGCAAACATACATAAATGGAGATATCTTGGCGGAAGTGATGTTTTTGCATCTCACCGCTGCAACCCAGGCCATCCGACATCTCTTTGTTATCTCCGTTACCTGCTGTCCATAGCCCTTTTTCCAGGAGGGAAACCTAAAAAAATCTTGCCTCGTTTTCAAGTTTTTTTTACCTTTTCTATCGTGTGACTTATTAGTGCAGCTTTTCACACAACACGAGCGTACCATTTCAGCAATGAAAGAAAGCGAAAGGAAAGACAATGCTCCAACCACAGAATACCTCCAAAATGGCAGTTACACACTTCGTTTATCACGAGTTTGACGTCATCTGTCAAAGACCGATTATCAACACAGCAGAATGGATAGAGCAGCGCAGGTGCGGTAATTCGAGGACTGGTCTCAACCGCACAGACTATTTAAAAGCACTTTTGAACCAGTATGATGCATGACGTGGATTGCGAAACCCGTTTAAATGCGGTAGCCTACAGAATTGTCTGTTGCAAAAACTCTGATATATCGGTGATGTAACTAGTTTAAAACAAACAGCCCCCACATTCTAAACAGCACTGACAAAGAAAACGGAAAAAAACATAAATTAGTCTTTTCAATTCTCAGATCATAATGCTTACAAAAATTTACCATGGGTTTACTGTAGTAACACTAACTGAACTGTATTAACTATGGCAGAAACCATAGTTACTAATCATGGTATTGAGGCCATGCATGGTTTTACCATGGACTTATTACAAATATCATTGATAAAACTATGGATATTATGAAAGGACTATGGTACATTTTCATAATTATTACGGACCAAGCCATCAGTTTTCCATTTGTATAAAATCTGTACTCTTGTAATGCTCTCTGACTGTAGGAAAATGTAAGTTGTTTTGTTTGCCTTCAGAAATTCCAAGAGATGACTGTAGTTTAATCAGTAGGAGCCTGATGAAAGGAATCTGTAAAGAAGATCCAACTTAGTTACACTAGCAGAATATTTCAATTCTATAAAAATTTGGTGTTCATTTTTTCCCCACAGATGTTAATATCATAATTCTCATCTGTATCCCAACCTCAAAATCAATGCTTTACTGTCAAATGTGCATTTCAGTTCGCATAGCATGTAATATGATTGGTAACTGCATGAATGCTACTAAAGCAGGTACTGGTGCCACATTTTCAACTGGCCCTTTGAGGGCACAAATAAAACCTGATGTGGCCCAGGCTGAAACTGAGTTTGAAACCCCTGTTTTAAGCTTTTCCTTGACCGACGCACATTAATAAAGGTCCGGCATTGCAGGCTTGTGGGTGCAGCACAAAGCTGAAGATGAAGAGGAATTTTCAACATGAAAATGACCCCAAACACAAATCTAAGTCAACCAAAAAATTGCTTCAGAAGAAGAAAATCAGAGTTTTGGAATGGCCCAGTCAGAGCCCAGACCTAAATCCAATCGAAAACTTGCGGAATGACTTTAAGAGGGCTCTGCACAGGAGATCCCCTCACAATGTGATCTATCTGGAGCTTTTTTGCAAGGAATCCTGGGAAGAAATTGACAAATCAAGCTTAGTTGATGGACTCTTATTCAAAAAGAATGGCTGCTGTATTAAAAGCAAAAGGATCTTTTACAAGTATTAAGGGGTGTGCACACTTATGCAACCAGGTTATTGCAAATCTTTTATTTAAAAAAAATGTTGTTGTGCACTTCAATTTGGCTGATTGCATTATCACATTAAAGGTGAAAAAAGATCTGACATGATCTTGGATTCATCTTTTACATCTCAAAAACCTGCTATTTTAACAGTGCTGTGTAGATTTTTTTTTTATAGCAACTGTATTATGAATTATTCAATTTAATGATGGTAAAAGAGATGTACATACAATTGTTGAAATTAATACACCAAAAACTCGCTAACATATAGAACATTTTTATTATTATTTATTATTCTTTAGATTTTAATTCTGATGGAAGTGGTAACTAACTCTTCTGCTAACTGACCATAGTTTACATATACCCTGGCAGCCAGAATTTTGAAATAATGTACAGATTTTGCTGTTTTGGAAGGAAATTGGTACTTTGATTCACCAAAGTGGCATTCAACTGATCACAAAGTATAGTCAGGACATTACTGATGTAAAAAAAAAACAGCACCATCACTATTTGAAAAAAGTCATTTTTGATCAAATCTAGACAGGCCCCCTTTCCAGGAGCCATCACTCCAACACCTTATCCTTGAGTAATCATGCTAAATTGCTAATCTGATACTAGAAAATCACTTGCCATTATATCAAACACACCTGAAAGCTGTTTGGTCCATTAAATGAAGCTTGACATTGTCTTTGTGTTTGTTTTTGTGTTGCCACAGTATGCAATAGACTGGCATGTCTTAAGGTCAAAAATGGCAAAAAAACAAACAGCTTTCTCTAGAAATTTGTCGGTCAATCATTGTGTTGAGGAATGAAGGCTATACAATGCTTTAAATTGCCAAAAAACTGAAGAATTCGTACAAAGGTGTACACTACAGTCTTCAAAGACAGAAAGAGATGTGGAAGGCCCAGATACAACTAAACAAGAGGATAAGTACACCAGAGTCTTTAGTTTTAGAAATAGATGCCTCACATGTCCTCAGCTGACGGCTTCATTGAATTCTACCCACTCAACACCAGTTTCATGTACAACAGTAAAGAGAAGACTCAGGGGTGCAGGCCTTATGGGAAGAATTGCAAAGAAAAAGCCACTTTTGAAACAGAAAAACAAAAAGAAAAGGTTAGATTGGGCAAAGAAACAGACATTGGACAACAGATCATTGGAAAAGAGTGTTATGGATCTTAACCCCATTGAGCTTTTGTGGGATCAGCTAGACTGTAAGGTGCGTGAGAAGTGCCCAACAAGACAGCCACATCTATGGCAAGTGCTACAGGAAACGTGGGGTGAAATGTCACCTGAGTATCTGGACAAACTGACACCTAGAATCCCAAGGATCTGCAAAGCTGTCATTGCTGCACGAAGAGGATTTTTTGATGAGAACTCTTTGAAGTAGTTTAAAAAGTTCTGAACTTTTTTTTTTTTTTTTTCAAATTGTAATAGTAACTTTTCATGTTATTAATGTCCTGACTATACCTTGTGATCAGTTGAATGCCACTTTGGTGAATAAAAAAAAACTATTTCTTTCCATAAGAGCAAAATTTGTACATGATTCCAACCTTTGGGCCACCAGTGTAGATGTGCTTTCAATTACCTACAATATTACTATTGTCTTAATTTGTTAAGTGAAATAATGTTAATAGCCCTTTAAGCAATGTCATGTGCGTTTCCTTCCGACAAGTAAATTGGTCATTCACTTTTCCAAGTAATAAAGTTACTTGTCCGGAGTGAAAAGGGGACATTTAAGTAATAGTTACATGCTGAAGTGACATGTCAAAGTTCCTGTTGTATGTTTTCTAAATTTATGACAGATGCCCAACCTTAGTATACTTGCGCTCAATTCTCTGCGACAGAAATGTGAACTGTGCTGGGAAGAGGAGGAGGCTATTGTCATATGATAGTTATTTTATGTTACATATGGTAGTAGTCAAATAAAGAGAAGCCTCCATCATCATAATTAACAGCAGGGGTGCTCACAGTTCTATGAAATGGTCTACTTTTTCATCATGTTATCGTAGCAAGATCTACCATCCATAATATACACATGGTCACAATACCAAAATTTCAGTAGTCTGTAGTGAAATTTGACTATTCTTGATACCAGCTTCAATACCACAACAAATAATAACACTTACTAATTTGCTATTTATGTTAGAATTCTATCAAGTTCTCAAGTAATTATTCAAGACTAGTAAACAGTCAGTAATAACATAAGAATAATGTTTATAGATACAGTATATACTCTATAAACACTCTGTAACCCTTAAAAGAAAAAAACAATGAAAGGGGCGATCCCAGAAGAAATGAGCATGCAAACAGAGAACTTGAACAAGCCTGGGGCGAAATGTACATTTCTTTAATGACAAACCAACCGTACTGGAATATACTCGACTAGTTTTATTAAATAACAATTTTATTAAAACGTGCAAAAAAAGGGAGTCGCGTTGTGAGGGTTGGACGTGTGAACGGCGAGCACTGTGCACTTTGTTAGTTTTTAATAATTTTTAAACCAGTGAGATTGAAGACAATATGTCAAAGAATTGAAAATCCTCAGGATCTGGAGAAATGAAAAGACACTTATGTGCTCAAGCTGATACTCCAGACAGGGCCGCAGACCAGGGACAGTGCATCCGGAAAGTATTCACAGCGCTTCACTTTTTCCACATTTTGTTATGTTACAGCCTTATTTCAAAATGGATTAAATTCATTATTTTCCTCAAAATTCTACAAACAATACCCCATAATGACAACGTGAAAGAAGTTTTTTTGAAATCTTTGCAAATTTATTAAAAATAAAAAATGAAAACAATCACATGTACATAAGTATTCACAGCCTTTGCCATGACACTCAAAATTGAGCTCAGGTGCATCCTGTTTCCACTGATCATCCTTGAGATGTTTCTACAACTTGATTGGAGTCCACCTGTGGTAAATTCAGTCGATTGGACATGATTTGGAAAGGCACACACCTGTCTATATAAGGTCCCACAGTTAACAGTGCATTTCAGAGCACAAACCAAGCCGTGAAGTCCAAAGAATTGTCTGTAGACCTCCGAGACAGGATTGTATCGAGGCACAGATCTGGGGAAGGGTACAGAAACATTTCTGCAGCATTGAAGGTCCCAATGAGCACAGTGGCCTCCATCATCCGTAAATGGAAGAAGTTTGGAACCACCAGGACTCTTCCTAGAGCTGGCCACCTGGCCAAACTGAGCGATCTGAGGAGAAGGGCCTTAGTCAGGGAGGTGACCAAGAACCCGATGGTCACTCTGACAGAGCTCCAGCATTTCTCTGTGGAGAGAGGAGAACCTTCCAGAAGAACAACCATCTCTGCAGCACTCCACCAATCAGGCCTGAATGGTAGAGTGGCCAGACGGAAACCGCCACTCAGTAAAAGGCACATGACAGCCTGCCTGGAGTTTGCCAAAAGGCACCTGAAGGACTCTCAGACCATGAGAAACAAAGATTGAACTCTTTGGCCTGAATGGCAAGCGTCATGTCTGGAGGAAACCAGGCACCGCTCATCACCTGGCCAATACCATCCCTACAGTGAAGCATGGTGGTGGTAGCATCATGCTGTGGGGATGTTTTTCAGCGGCAGGAACTGGGAGACTAGTCAGGATCGAGGGAAAGATGAATGCAGCAATGTACAGAGACATCCTTGATGAAAACCTGCTCCAGAGCGCTCTGGACCTCAGACTGGGGCGAAGGTTCATCTTCCAACAGGACAACGACCCTAAGCACACAGCCGAGATAACAATGGAGTAGCTCCGGGACAACTCTGTGAATGTCCTTGAGTGGCCCAGCCAGAGCCCAGACTTGAACCCGAATTGAACATCTCTGGAGAGATCTGAAAATGGCTGTGCACCGACGCTCCCCATCCAACCTGATTGAGCTTGAGAGGTCCTGCAAAGAAGAATGGGAGAAACTGCCCAAAAATAGGTGTGCCAAGCTTGTAGCATCATACTCAAAAAGACTTGAGGCTGTAATTGGTGCCAAAGGTGCTTCAACAAAGTATTGAGCAAAGGCTGTGAATACTTAGGTACAAGTGTGTTTTTTTTTATTTTTTTATTTTTTTTAATAAATGTGCAAATTTTTCAAACAAACTTCTTTCACGTTGTCATTATGGGATATTGTTTGTAGAATTTTGAGGAAAATAATGAATTTAATCCATTTTGGAATATGGCTGTAACATAACAAAATGTGGAAAAAGTGAAGCGCTGTGAATACTTTCTGGATGCACTGTACGTCGATCGATCACTGCCATGGAGACTAAATTCTCTGTTGTGGTTACAAGAGTGTTGGACGTCGAGAAACGGATTGATTATCTGGAGTCAACGGAGGGAATTAGCTGCTAACACGCTAGCGGCCAAGATAGACTTGCAACGCGTTTTGGAAAAGTTGGAAGACTTAGAGAATCGTAGCCGGCGAAACAATGTCCGAATTGTTGGAATTCCTGAGAACGAAGAAAGCCGTGATATGGTGAATTTTCTAGACGAGCTTTTCCCGAGTCTGCCCGATATAGCAGGCCATAAGCTGGAAATCGAGCAAGCTCACAGAGTTCCAGTTCAGAGAGCCGCTGAGGGAGACAGGCCCCGATCAATTCTGGCCAAATTTCTGAGATCATCCGAAAAAGATCTCGTGTTACGCGAGGCGAGGAGTAAAGGAAGGCTTACTTGGAAGAACCACAACATTTTCTTGTTCCCAGACTTTGGAAATTCGACAAGAGAAAAACGTGAACGATTCAAGGAACACAAGAAACTCTTACATCAAAGGAAGGTCGCTTTTGCACTGATGTTCCCGGCCAAATTGAGAATAGATACTAAGGATGGCCGTAAAACATTCACATACCCACAGAAAGCATTGTCCTTCATAAAGTCAATGGACTGAGTAAGTCATTGTGTGATGCAGCCGAGTGGACCTGACTCACTGAACATTCACTTGACTGTCCGAGGAAACTGGGCACCTTTTTTGTTTCTTTTTGTGCTGGTTCCGCTGAGCGGTTGGAGTTTGTTTTGTGGAGGAACACACCTTTGGAACAGTCATGTGGATGAATCTACACGTCTGTGTGTTTATCCCGCCTATTGGCTGGAGTTTGTTTTATAGATTATTTTCAGTTTTTTTAATTCTGTCTTACAAAATTTGTATAGAAGCAGTAGAATTGAGCAGTCCGATGGCAAAGTTTTTGCGTGGACTCTCGTAGGTGTACATGGACTGTTTGAGTTTATAGGGATGTGCGCCAGTTGGCTCTGTCGTGCGTGGGGGTAATGCGCACATTTTGTTTTGTTTTTTTTTCTGGGGGAGTTTGGGGTTTGTTTGTCTAATGTTGGAATGTGGTCTTTATAATTTTGTTTTTGAATCTATTTTTTCTAATGTCAAAATGTCAAATGTTAATACGAGCGGATTGTCTCTCTCCGCATGGAATGTGAATGGGTTGGGGCACCCCATAAAAAGAAGGAAGGTTATTTCTTTTCTTAAATGTAAGAAATATGATATTGTGTTTCTTCAAGAAATGCATTTTCCCCTGCAGGAAGCTGAAAAATTTGGGAAGATATGGGGTGGACATGTTTTCTTTAGTGCGGGCTCATATAAGAGCAGGGCAGTCATTGCATTGACTAATGTAAACATCTACAATTCAAAGATCTCAAACAGATTATTGATAAATTAGGAAGAGTCATTATTGTTTTAGCAGAAATTCAGGGGAAAAGTTTGATTTTGGCAAATATTTATGCACCTAACGTTGATGATCATGGATTTTTATAGATCTTGAAGGGATGTTACAAGCCGTTGGCACCCCTCATGATATATTATTGGGAGGAGACTTTAATCGTTTGATGGACTTTGAAGTCCTTGATCATAGTAAAGCAAAAGCCCCGTAGAGCAACATTGACGATTCATAAGATGTGTAAAAATCTTGGTCTTACAGATATTTGGAGACTTTTGAACCCATGTGGTAGGGACTATAAATTTTTTTCATCAGTCCATAAGATTTATTATAGAATAGATTTTTTTCTGATATCTAAGTTCCTCATTTCATCTGATGTTGATTGCTCAATTGGAAACATCTTGGTCTCAGATCACGCCCTGGTGTGTTTACAGGTGTTGACACATATGGAGAAAAGGAAATCATATAGGTGGCGCTTTAATGTATCCCTTTTGCAAAATCCTGAATTCAAACAAATGTTAAAGGCTGAAATCAATGTTTATATGGAGACCAACTGGTCCTCAGTATCCTCTGTGGGCATGGCTTGGGAGGCACTTAAGGTGGTTCTTCGTGGTCGGAACATACAGTATGCCTTATCAAAAAATCCAAAGCACGAGAACTTGTGGAGTTGGAAGGGAATATTAAAAGTGCAGAGGCAGAACTGAAGCGCCGAATGTCATCTAATGGCCTCAGAGAATTGACCCGATTGAAATATAGATATAATGCTATTTTGTTGCGGAAGGTGGAGTTTTGGCCGTCAGGGCAAGAGCTTTTGGCTAGATAAATAGAGAGAGTCTTTTTCTACCATTCCCTCGGTGAAAACTGCTAGTCGTGAAATATTTACCTCGGCCATTGATATTAATAATGCTTTTAAATAATTCTATCTTGATCTTTATGGTTCCATGTCTTTGTCTACTGATGAAGATATTAGAAACTTTGTGGAACCATTAGATCTCCCTAAACTGACAACTGAGCAAAAAAATTCTCTTGATTCTGAGATAACCTTGGAGGAGCTTGGTGAGGTAATTAAGGCCTTACCTACAGGCAAGGCTCCGGGGCCAGATGGATTTGCCGCTGATTTTTTTTTAGATCTTATGCTACAGAACTGGCTCCACTTTTGTTAGAAGTTCACATGGAATCATTAAAGAATGGAAAGCTTCCGCAAACCATGACTCAAGCCCGGATCAGTATGATTGGAAATATACGGGTTCGGAAATACTTTTATGGAATGGATTAAGTTACTTTATAGACACCCGGTAGCGGCAGTACAAACAAATGGATTAATTTCAGATTATTTTACTCTGAATAGGGGCATCCGGCAGGGTTCCCCTCTTTCCCCATTATTGTTCTGTCTTGCCCTGGAACCATTAGCAGCCGCGAAAAGAAAGGAGGATGATTTTCCAGGGGTGATGGCGGGAGGTGTGGCGCATAAGCTTTTGCTTTACGCAGATGATATTTTATTATTCGTCTCTGACCCATTTGATCTATGCCTTGCCTCCACAGGATTATTAAATCCTTCTCTAAATTCTCAGGATACAGAGTCAGTTGGTCTAAATCCGAAGCTTTGGCTCTGACAGCGTACTGCCCAGTAACGGCTTTTCAACTGGGCGCCTTCCAGTGGCCCAAACAGGGCATTAAGTTTTTGGGCATTTTATTCCCAGCAAATTTGTGATTTAGTTAATTTTGACCCTTTAATAAAAAGGTTTTCGAGTGATGTGAGTAGGTGGGCTTCATTACATTTATCTATGTTTGGGAAGGTTAATGTTATTAAAATGAATTGTATTCCAAAATTCAACTACCTGCTACTGTCTGTCCCTGTAGATGTCCCCCTCTCTTACTTCAAGCAATTTGATAGCATAGCGAAGACCTTTATTTGGAATGGTAAACGTCCCAGATTACATTTCAACAAGTTGCATAGGCTGACTGACAATGGTGGGCTAGGCCTACCCAAGATTTTGTTTTATTATTATTATGCATTCGGTCTCAGACATTTGGCTCACTGGTCGCTTCCACCTGAGAGAGCCCCTCCCTGGTTTTGTATTGAACAGGAAGTTCTTGCCCCTATTTCGCCATTGCAAAGCCTTTCTATTAAACTAACCGGAGAAGTGAAGTCACACCCCATTATCTCACATTTGCATGCGGTTCGGACAAAAGTGTCCAGAGTGTTTAATTCGGACATTTATTTAAATGTAGCCTTGAGCATATGACTGAACCCAAAATTCTGCATTAATAAGTTCCCTTTCTGTTGGTCAGAGTGGATTGGGAGGGGGGGTTACTACACTCGGTGACCTATATGAGAATGGTGTTGAGATCGTTTGAAAATTTGGTCCAACATTTTAAGATTCTTAGATCAGTTCTTTAGGTTTTACAGCTGTGCCACCTGTTCTGTACTATTTGTGGGAGTAGTTTACACCCCCCTAAAGTGGCAGATGCTCTGGAAGTGGTGATTACTGCTTTTGGAAAAGGTCATGAGGCATCGGCGTATTACTCCTTGTTAATTCAGAGTTTGGGGGACGAAGCTTCATCTCCTCTCGAGATTATGGGAGAAAGACTTAAATTTGGTATTGGAGGAGGGAGTGTGGGCTAGGATTCTAAAAAGCATCAAGTCTACATCTAGAGATGCAAGGGTCCATCTGATGCAATTTTTTTTTTGTTATTACAATTTTTATTGATTCCATTCATAAAAAACCAATAGACACAACATAAAATACGGAATCAGATATATAAATTAAACCCCTCCCCCCGAACATCCCCCCCCCCCCACCTGACACAAACACACATTACAGTGGTCTCTTACTATTATAGCAAAAAATTAGAAACAAACAAAATAAAAAAAAATACTTTCAAAAAAAACAAGAGTGCACATACACATCAAACTAAAAATTACAAATCAAAAATCCCTCTCCACTGCCCCTCCCCGAGAACCCTCCAAAAAATCTAAATATCCACCCCACTTCCTATTAAACAAATCCCACTTTCCTAACCTTCTGAAGATTGCCTCCTCAAATGCCGCAACCTCGCTCATCTCCCCGCACTCCCAAAACGAGGGTGCCCCAGCCGTCTTCCACCCCCTGAGTATTATTCGCCTGGCCACCATAACTCCGGGCAGGACCCAACACACTGTCAAGTGGCTATCCCCAAAATTCATGACTTCCCCATCACCCAAAATATCTGGGGCAAAATGAAAACCTTGTGTCCAACACATCACACATAAATCCCTGAATCTTTAACCAAAATTCCTGTATTTTAACACATGGAAAATTTGGGTTGTGTCCCCGTCTTCCGATTGGCATTGCCAGCAGGTGGGTGTGTCTTTAGGACCAAGTCTATACAATCTAGAGGGGGTCCAATATAATTGATTCAAAATCTTAAATTGCATCAGACGCACCCTCGAATCTTTAGATGTAGACTTGACGTTTTTTAGAATCTTAGCCCACACTCCTCCAATACCAAATTTAAATCTCTCTCCCATAATCTCTTGAGATAAGTTGAAGCTCCATCCCTCAGACTCTGAATGAATAGGGAGAAATACACTGATGCCTCTACCTTTTCCAAAAGCAGTAATCACCACTTCTAGAGTATCTGCCCTTTTAGGTGGGTGTATGCTACTCCCAAAAATAGTACAAAGCAGGTGGCACAGATGTAAGTACCTGAAGAACTGAGATCTAGGAATCCTTAAATGTTGGACCAAATTTTCAAACGATCTCAACCCACCACTCTCATATAGGTCACAGAGTGTATTAACACCCATCTCAATCCACTCCGACCAACAGAAAGGGGACTCACCAATACGCAACTTTGGGTTTAGCCATATGCTTGAGGCAACATTTAAATAAATGTCTGAATTAAACACTCTGGACACTTTTGTCCATAGCGCGTGCAGATACGAGATAATGGGGTGCGACTTAACTTCTCCAATTAGTTTAATAGAAAGGCTTTGTAATAGTAAAATAGGGGCAATAACTTTCTGTTCAATTCCAAACCAGGGAGGGGCTCTCTCAGGTGGAAGTGACCAATGAGCTAAATGTCTGAGACCAAACGCATAATAATAAAACAAAATCTTAGGTAGACCTAGCCCACCTTTGTCAATCGGCCTATGTAACTTGTTGCAATGTAACCTGGGACGCTTTCCATTCCAAATGAAGGACTTCACTATACTATCAAATTGCTTAAAATAAGAGAGGGGGACATCTACAGGGAGAGATTGTAGTAGGTAGTTGAATTTTGGAATACAATTCATTTTAATAACATTAACTTTCCCAATCATCGATAAATGTAATGAAGACCACTTACATCACTAGAAAACCTTTTTATTAAAGGGTCAAAATTAACTAAATCACACAAATTTGCTGGGAATAAAATGCCCAAATACTTAATGCCCTGTTTGGGCCACTGGAAGGCGCCCGGCTGAAAAGCCGTTAGTGGGCAGTACGCTGTCAAAGCCAAATCTTCAGATTTAGACCAATTGACTTTGTATCCTGAGAACTTGGAAAAGGAATTAATAATTCTGTGGAGGCAAGGCATAGCTCTAGTAGGGTCAGAGACGAATAATAAAATATCATCTGCGTAAAGCAAAAGCTTATGCGCCATACCTCCTGCAATCACCCCTGGAAAAACATCCTCCTTTCTTATCGCGGCTGCTAATGGTTCCAGGGCAAGACAGAACAATAATGGGGAAAGAGGGCAACCCTGCTGGTTGCCCCTATCCAGAGTAAAATAATCTGAAATTAGTCCATTTGTTTGTACCGCCGCTACAGGAAGTCTATAAAGTAGCTAAATTCAACCAATAAAAGTACTCCCGAACCCATACATTTCCAAAATCTTAAAAACATAATCCCATTCTACCATATCAAATGCCTTTTCGGCATCAAGTGAGATGGCTGCGACCGGAGATTGTTTATTCGCTACTGACCACATGATATTGATGAGATGCCTAATGTTATCAGAAGAGCTACGGCCTTGAATAAACCCCACCTGATCTATATGTATAAGAGTTGTCAGAGGAGTGGCGATGGTGTAGTGGGCTAAAGCACATAACTGGTAATCAATTGCTGGTTCGATCCCCACAGCCACCACCATTGTGTCCTTGAGCAAGGCACTTAACTCCAGGTTGCTCTGGGGGAATTGTACCTGTAATAAGTGCGCTGTAAGTCGCTTTGGATAAAAGCGTCTGCCAGATGCGTAAATGTAAATGTCATAACGTAATCGATTAGCCAGAATTTTTGACAAAATGTTTACATCTAACTGGATCAGGGAAATTGGACGGTAACTTTTACACTCACTTGGATCTTTTGTCCTTTTTAAGAATCAGACTGATCCGGGCTTGTGTCATGGTTGGCGGGAGCTTTCCATTCTTTAATGATTCAGTATAAACTTCTAGCAAAAGTGGAGCCAGTTCTTTAGCATAAGATTTGAAAAACTCCGCGGCAAAGCCGTCAGGCTTTGCCTGTAGGTAAGGCCTTAATAATCTCGCCAAGCTCCTCCAAGTTTATCTCAGAATCAAGAGAATGTTTTGCTCAGTCGTCAGTTTAGGGAGATCTAATGGTTCCACAAAGTTTCTAATATCTTCATCAGTAGACGAAGACGTGGAACTATAGAGATCAGAGTAGAATTCTTTAAAAGCATTATTAATATCAGTGGCCGAGGTAAATATTTCACCACCAGCAGATTTCACTGAGGGAATGGTAGAAAAAGATTCTTTCTGCTTTATATATCTAGCTAAAAGTTTTCCTGCTTTATCCCCCGACTCAAAGTATGACTGACTTGCCTTGAATAGCCAAAACTCCACTTTCCGCGGCAAAATAGTATTATATCTGTATTTCAATCGGGTCAATTCTCTGAGGCCATCAGATGACAAACGGCGCCTTAAGTGCCTCCCAAGCCACACCCACAGAGGATATTGAGGAGCAGTTGGTCTCCATATAAACATTGATTTTAGTCTTTAACATTTGTTGGAAATCAGGATTTTGCAAAAGGGACCCATTAAGGCACCAACGATATGATTTATTTTTCTCTGTATATGGCAACACCTCTAAACTCACCAGGGCATGATCTGAGGGCATGATCTATTTCCAATTGAGCAATCAACAACAGATGAAATGAGGGATTTGGATATAAAAAAAAAAAAATCTATTCTAGAATAAATCTTATGGACTGATGAAAAAAATTTATAGTCCCTACCAGATTGGTTAAAAATTCTCAAAATATCCGTAAGACCCAGATTTTTACACATCCTGTGAAGCGTCTATGTTGCTGTAGGGGGTTTACACACATTTGCTTCACTGTGATCAAGGACTGAGTCCATCAAAAGATTAAAGTCTCCTCCCAATATTATATCATGAGGGGTGCCAGCGGTTTGCAGCATCCCTTCAAGATCTATAAAAAAGCCCTGATCATCAGCATTAGGTGCGTAAATATTAGCCAAAATCAACCTTTGCCCTTATACTACATACACTATATCATATTTCTTACGTTTAAGAAAAGTAATAACCTTCCTTCTTTTTATGGGGTGCCCCAACCCATTTACATTCCATGTGGAGATAGTACACTCTTATTAACATTTGACATTTTGATATAGTAGAAAAAATAAATTGTGTGTCAAAAACAAAATTATACAGACCACATTCCCCATTAGCGAAACAATCAAACCCAGAACTTCCCCCCCAAACAAAACAAACAGAAAAAAGAAAAGCGCATTAACCCCGTGCACGAAAGCGCCAACCGACAATCCCTCTAAACTCAAAAGGTCCATGAATGCCCACGAGCCCCCACGACAACTTTGCCATCGGATTGCTTAATTTTGCCTCACAAATTTGTGAGGCAAAATTACATAACAGAAAATACTTTGTAAAATAAACCCCAGCCAATAGGAAGAATGAACACAAAGAACGTGTAGATTCATTCACAGAACTGTCTCAAAGGTGTGATCTTCTACAAAACAAATTCCAGCTGATATAAAACCGTTCAGATTCCTCAGACAGACAAACGAATGTTCAGTGAGCCGGCTGTTATGAGTTCAGCGGATGACGTAATCATTCCAGTGTCCCGTAAAAATACTCAACAAAACAAACTCCAGCCAGCAGGAGGAATAAGCACGAAGAACGAACAGATTAATCCACAGCTGTTCCAAAGGAGTTTTATTCAATAGAAAATGCTCCAGCCGCTAAGTGGAACTAATACAAAAAGAAACAAAACCGGCATCCCGGTTCCCCGAATGGTCGAGACAGTTCACTCGGAGGCCACATAAAAGTATATACCATGACTTACACAGTCCATCAACTTTATAAAAGACATCCTTTGTGTGAGCATGTAGATATTTTGTGGTCATCCATAGTGTCCACTCTCAAACTGGCCGGGAACTTCAATGCAAAAGTAATCTTTCGTCAATGCAAAAGTTTCTTTAAGGAAAAGTGTTATTCACAAAACAAACTCCAGCCGCTCGGCGGAGCCAACGCAAAAAGAAAAAAGAAACCAAAATGAAGCCCAGCTTCCTCAAAAGCCAAAGTACAGCGAATCGACCCACACACATGAGAAACACCCAATGGTTTACTCACCCATTGATTCAATAAAAGACATTGCCTGATTGGGACATGTAAATACTTTGCGACTGTCCTTCGTTTCTATTCTCAGTTTGGCCGGAAACATCAGAGCAAACGTGATCTTTCGCTGATGTAAGAGTTTCTTACATTCCTTGAACCGATCGCGTTTCTCTCTTGTCGAACTCGCAAAGTCCGGGAACAAGAAAATATTATGGTTCTTCCAAGAAAGCTTCCCTTTGCTCCTCGCCTGGCACAACACAAGATCTTTATCGGATGATTTCAGAAATCTGGCCAGAATCGATCGAGGCCTATCTCCCTCAGCAAATCTGTGAGCTGGGACTCTGTGAGCTCACTCGATTTCCAGCTTGTGGCCTGTTATGTCGAGCAGACTCGGGAAAAGCTCGTCTAGGAATTTCACCATATCTCTGCCCTCCTCATGCTCAGGAATTCCAACTATTTGAACGTTATTCCTGCGGCTTCTATTCTCAAGCTCTTCAAGCTTTTCAAGGAGATGTTCCAAATCAACTTTGGTCACGGGCGGATTAGCGGTTAATTCCCTCTCTAAAGATTCCAGACAATCGATTCGTCTCTCAACATGTCACTCTTGTAACTAACTCAGAGAATTTTATTTCCATCACCGTAATCGATCGACGTATTACAGCGAGATCCTCCAAGTCAGCAAGAACCTTCGTCAACATCACCGACATGTTGGACAACTGACGCTGGATCACCTCTCCCGCCGCACCATCCAAATCGAGTCCCCGGTCTGTAGGCCTATCGGGGCTTACATCCTGAACATGTAAGTGCCTTTAAATGTCTCCAGAGCCCGAGGATTTTGACTTCTTTGCCATGTTTTGCCTCACAGGGCAAATGTGTAACTGGGTGTATCAAATTTCACCAGATTATAACATGAAAATAATAAAAAATTTAGCAAAGTGCGCAGAGCTCGTCGCTCACACGTCTGCTTCTTGCATGGCGTCACGTGACCCCCCCATCTGATGCAGTTTAAGATTTTGCATCGATTCTATTGGACCCCCACTAGATTGTATAGGTTGGGTCTTAAAGACACACCCTCCTGCTGGCAGTGCCAGTTAGAAGACGGGGACACAACGCATGCTTTTTGGGGATGTGTTAAAATCCAAGAATTTTGGTTGAGGGTTCAGAGCTTTGTGTGAGGTATTGGACACTCAGTTTTCATTTTGCCCCAGACTCTGTATCCTGGGTGATGGGACGGTTGTCAACATTGGGGATAGATATTTAAAAAGTTGGGTCCTCTGAGTCATTATTGGCAGGAAATTTATCCTCAGGGATGGAAGTTGGCTGGGGCACCCTCGTTTAGGGAGTTGTGCGGGGAGATGGGCCGGGTGGTGGCGTTTGAAGAGGTGATTTTTAGAAGGCTGGGGAAATGGGATGTGTTTGTCAGGAAGTTGGGGTGTTATTTAGCTTTTTTTGGAGGGTTCTCGGGGAGGGGCTGTGGAGAGGGATTTGTAGTTTAGTTGGGTATGTGTATTATTGATGTTGTTTGAAAGTGTATCTTTTTGTTTTTTTAATGGTTTTATTTTTATTTATTTATTTATTTATTTATTTTTTATATGTTCTAGTTGTTGGTGACTACAGTAGTGCTTGGGGGGGGGGGGGGGTTAATGTGAATAATTGATTCTGTATTTTATGATTGGAATCAATAAATTTTTAAAAAAAAACAAATAATAGTTTTTTCCTGATTGTCAGTGACGGATTACTTGCTTATCTTGTGTATAAAGTATCACTTCATGTATATAACTGGTTCAAAACTTTGTTTTACTCAGTTTTCCATAGTTTTTGAATATTTTTCCTTGAGTAAGTTTTATGTTCTTAAAAGTAATTCATCTGAAGTCTGTCCCATATGCAAATTTTTATCACTCATGCACCCTCGTGGACTTGCGTGGACTAGCGCCCCATTGGTCTGCACTCGCTTACGTCATCAAAGTCTGGACATGATGTGGTCGTGAATAGTACAGGAAAAACACATTTGTAACACAACTATTTTCTCCAAATGTGCTAAAGCTTCATGGACGCTCAGTTTTCATAGATCGTGCAAGTTGTAACGCCTTTGGCTCGTTCAACCGCAACCACCTCACGAATTCACACAGACTGTGCCGGAACTTTTTTAAGAGGTTGTAAACGGCTTGTAAACTGCTCAGCTTCGCTCGTAATTTCTCTGCTCGGCTTCGCTCGTAATTTCTCTCATCCGATGCGAGCCGCGACCACACGAGCACCAACTATTTACATGTGATATCACCCAACATGAAAAAAAAAACGGTCGGGAGCTCGCACAACAGGAAAAAAATCGCACCGTGTATGCCCGGCCTTACACACGATTTACATGTTGTCAGGATAAGGTGTAAATGTTGTTGGTACCAACAAACATTTTGAAAATACGAAAACTTTCATGAATCCGTAATTTGCGTTAGAATGGCTTTACAAACGATTTACACAAAATTTGTTCTGGTCGTTATTCATGAATGAGGCCCACTGTGTGTATGAACCTCACCAAAATGGGCATTTTTGCAGAATTTTGAAATGTATTTGACCATTCCGGCACATATCCGCATTACCACAAGTGTTCTCAGAACCCACAAGCATGTTCAGCGCACACACTGTAAGTAGCCTGTCAGTCAAACAGCGCTCATCTAATCGCTAGCGAATTATAAAATTACACAATCTGGATTATTTTCAACAGCAGAATAAGAACATGAACTTTGTAATAAGTGATGCAGGTCTTGGCTATATCACAAAAATAGCCAGTTATTTTTTCGTTGTTGACGTCTTAATCAGGCTACTTGTCAGGTCGGGCAAGTAAAATTCTCTTTTACCTGCCCCTTCAAACAATCCACTTGTCCTGGAGAAGCGGACATGCGTTAATGTTGATCCCTGATAGTCCTGCCGGTATTAAAGGAAGTCTTCCTAATGTTAGAAGTGTGTGTTTGACTGTAGGGACACAGGAGCGTCTGACCCCCATACTGCGAGATGTGACAGGATGCTGAACCATCACTGCAGAAGGAACCCAGAGTTGCAAGAAGAGCTGCAGATCCAGGCAGCGGTGGCAGCCGGTGATGTCTACACCGTTCGCAAGATGCTGGAGCAGGGCTATTCGCCCAAGATCAGAGACGCCAATGGCTGGACGCTGCTGCACTTCTCTGCAGCAAAGGGCAAGGAACGCTGTGTGCGCGTATTCCTCGAACACGGAGGTAAATGTTTTGGGCAGTGAAAATGTTAAGTTAATATAAAAAGTTAATATGCTGCTTTGTAAGAAAAATAAATAAAACTATTATAAATCTATCTAAAACTACAATTCAAGGGTGGCATTTGGCAAAAAAACTGTGTAGCACTTAAAGGAATAGTTCACCCCAAAATAAAAATATAATCTCATTATTATTTATATAGGTCTTTATTTACTCAACTTTATGTTCCAAACCTGTGTAACTTACTTTATATCATGGAACACAAAAGGAGATCTTAGGCAGAATGTCCGAGCTTCAGTTTTCTGTGCAATTAAAATGGATGGCGATTTATACTGCCAATCTCCAAAAATAACAACAACCAAAAATGTTTTTCACCATAACAGCACCAAGACTTCTTTTGCATTGTCCTTGCTGGTTGCCGGTGGTAATACTGGCAGTTGCCTAGGGCAACTGTTCTCTTGGGGGGCCAGAAGAGCCGTGCCTCACGCCCACATAAGTGCTGGGAAGTAAATAACTAGCTACTTAATCACATTATATAGTAGATTGACAGTAGTTAAACTACTTTCACAATAGTGTAGCTTTTCCAGTAACAAGCTACATTAAATTAAATACTTTACAAAATGAAAACTACTTCCTCTTATAATTTTCTCTTTATTTGAAACTTGACAAACACAGTAAAAAAAAAAAAAAACTCAGTTTGGTTTTAAATCAACTTATACCATAAGTGTTCGACTGCTATATCGCAGAGGCTGATAAATTGGCCAATATTCAGTATTTTGAATTATCGGCAATGGCTGATACATTTTCCTGTTTGGCTGATTTCATTTTTAAGCCGCAAAGGCGCAGAGAATGGCCTTGTTGCATGTAAAGGAGCTGTCTGAGACATGTAAACTAGCAATCACAGTTCATTTTGTTGTTACGTGCCATCGTTTTACTACAATAATAGACCGATGTGCAACAGTCTCATTTAAACGGTCCGCATATCAGAGCCACGACACTTTTGAGCTCATAATGTTTGAAGTGCTTGCCTGTTTCATTCTCCCTCTCTCTTCTAAAAAAGGCAAATATCTATAAAACTAATATCATATACCGTCTGCCTCGTTTAAACCGATGTAATTCACGAGCCTCACATAACTTGAGCAAATCCAGCATTCTGTGGACCACTCATATTTCTTCCTCTAAAGCTTATCAGCCTCTTTTAATATGATTTTCAACTTTCATGTCTAATGATAAAAAGGCAAATATCATACTTCTATCATATACTGTCTGCAAATATGCAGATATCTCTTTTAAACAGATATATTTCACGAACGTCACTTCTTGTTGAGCGCTCATATAGTATCTTCCTCTGAAGCACGTATTCTATCAGTCTGGGTCAAAACTCAATTCCTCTTATTTATGAATCTAACATGATGTCAGTCCGTGACAATCCAAGCAGGCAATCTGGGCCGTGTAAGCTGAAATTTTCAATTTCAAAATAAAAGCGCTTCACATGCGCTATGAGTAAATATCATATTCACTGTTCACTGTATGTTCAATTCGTTTGATTCTGACTTTTGTTAGAAAATGCTATTGCTAATGTGCTCATGCATCCATGGATGCTGGAATACTGTGTTATTTCCTTCTTTCTAATATTTAAACTATTTATTTATTTGCAAATAAATTACTGAATCCTCATGCACACTGGGCTCTGATCCCAGGATCAATGCAGAGGAATGTACTGTGTGAACGCAAGCCAGAATGCCAGAAAATTTTATTCCGGGATCAGACTCTATGCTACAAAACTGTTTTGATCACGCGGACTGGGAGATGTTTCGGTCCACCTCTGATGACGACATCGAGGTGTACGCTGATAGCGTAATATGTTTCATCAGATAGTGCTTAGAGGATGTTGTTCCATCCAAAACAATACGGATCTACCTGAACCAGAAACCTTGGATTAATAGCGATGTTCACGTGGCACTTAATGCACGGACCTCCGCTTTTAATTCCGGGAACGCGGAGGAGCATAAACAAGCCAGATATGCCCTCCAAAAAACTATCAGAGCAGCAAAACGCCAGTACAGGAACAAGATTGAAGAACAATTTAACACCACCAACTCTAGAAGCATGTGGCAGGGAATTAATATCATCACAGACTTTAAAGGGAATAAAAACTCCGCCGTGAACACCACTGCCTGTCTCCCGGATGAGCTAAATACTTTTTATGCACGGTTCGAGGGAAATAACACAGCCCTCGCAGAGAGAGCTCTCGCGGCCGAAGCTACAGAGGTTAGTTCACTCTCCGTCTCTGTAGCGGATGTAACCCGATCCTTCCGACGGGTGAATATCCGTAAAGCCGCGGGTCCAGACGGCATTCCGGGCCACGTCATCAGAGCGTGCGCGAACCAACTGGCTGGTGTTTTTACAGACATTTTCAACCTTTCCCTCTCTTTGTCTGTAGTCCCCACATGCTTTAAAACGTCCACCATTGTGCTTGTACCAAAGCAATCCAAAATCACTTGCTTAAATGACTGGCGTCCTGTTGCTCTGACCCCCATCATCAGCAAATGCTTTGAGAGACTAATCAGAGATTACATCTGCTCTGTGCTGCCTCTATCACTGGACCCATTGCAGTTTGCTTACCGCAACAACCGCTCCACTGATGATGCCATTGCATCTACAATACACACTGCTCTCTCCCACCTGGAAAAAAGGAACACTTATGTGAGAATGCTGTTTGTAGACTACAGCTCACCATAGTGCCCTCCAAGCTTGATGAGAAACTCCAGGCTCTGGGCTTAAACAGCTCGCTGTGCAGCTGGATCCTGGACTTCCTGTCAAGCAGACGCCAGGTGGTTAGAATGGGCAGTAACATCTCCTCATCAATGACCCTCAACACTGGAGCCCCGCAGGGCTGTGTTCTTAGCCCACTCCTGTATTCCCTGTACACACATGACTGTGTGGCAACACATAGCTCTAATGCCATCATTAAATTTGCTGATGATATGACGGTGGTAGGTCTGATCACTGACAATGATGAAACAGCCTACAGAGAGGAGGTGCACACTCTTATATGCTGGTGTCAGGAGCACAACCTCTCCCTCAACGTCATTAAGACAAAGGAGCTGGTGGTGGACTTCAGGAGAAGAGAAAGAGAACACAGCCCCATCACCATCAATGCAGCACCGGTGGAGAGAGTCAGCAGCTTCAAGTTCCTGGGTGTCCATATCACTGAGGAACTCGCATGGTTCGTCCACACGGAGGCCGTTGTGAAGAAGCCTCATCAGCGCCGCCTCTTCCTGAGACGGCTGAGGAAGTTTGGAATGAACCACCACATCCTCACACGGTTCTACGCCAGCACTGTAGAAAGCATCCTGACTGGCTGCATCTCCGCCTGGTATGGCAATAGCACTGCCCACAACCGCAAAGCCCTGCAAAGGGGGTGCGAACTGCCAGACACATCATCGGAGGTGAGCTTCCCTCCCTCCAGGACATATACACCAGGCGGTGTGTGAAAAAAGTTCGGAGGATCATCAGAGACTCAGCCACCCGAGCCATGGGCTGCTCTCACTGCTACCATCAGGCAGACGGTATCGCAGCATCAGGACCCGCACCAGCCGACTTCATGACAGCTTCTTCCCCCAAGCAATCAGACTTCTGAACTCTTGATCTCTCACGATCAATATACATCAGCACTGCACTTTATTAATCTTATTATCTGACACAGGACTGTCATAAATTATATTCTCTTAACAACACACTGGCAACTGACTGTCAACCAACAGCCTGAATGTCAATACAGTACAATACAACCTACTGTACATTTTATATATACTATATATATACTATTTTTATTGTATAATGTGTATTATATATTGTTTATTGTATAATGTACATTGTATGTTATTATTTGTATATTGTGTTGTGTGTAATTATGTGTATATTAGATTTTAAATTGTGTTGTGTAAATTTGATGTTTATTGTAGATAAACTTTATTGTGATTTTTTGATTTGGAGACCCTAGTAACATTGCCGGAATCAATATCATACATGTCTATGTGAACAATAGCTTGAAGGGTGTGTCGTAGTGATGACATACAGTATTTATAATTTGAAGGAAAAAGTTTCTGTGCAGAATAGAGATTCAGTTTCACGGTGTACTGCAGGTTTAAAAAAAACATACGGCTGTCATATACAGTTGCCACTTTTCATTCACGGCATTGTGCGAGTCAGAATTTTTGCAGTTTTTTTTTTTTTTTTTTTTACAAATACAAGTAAAGAAATTAACGTCTCCATCGTAAACATCAGTTAAATTAACCAATCTGATGTGAATACTTTGGGTATTTAAAATGTTCATAGAAGTTAATGCTGTCTCATTCATAGTAAACATTCCAGATAAGTACCAGGAACATCATTCCACAGAATTCTCGAAGATGAATGTAAGTGAAAATACGGCAGGTATTAGCCAGGGGTGTCCAAACAAGGCCCTAACTATGGAGAGATTTTGGAAATAGAAAATCATTTGGCCCGCTATTGAGAAATTATATGAAATTCGTATTCAGCCACATTTCACAGCGCATTTGTCTCCACTAGTGCGACTCTCTTTAGTTGCCACCAGCTGTATCCATTGGAAGAGTTCAGGAATTTACAATCCTCCTGATTTCCAGGGATGAAGCGGCACTCAAAAATAATTGTGTTTGTTATAGGACTAGTATCGGGTTAGATACTTCGCCATGTACTCGTTCTTGATAAAATGTCCCAATACCATGCATCGTACAACTGAGTAGAGCTATCATTGTGCAGCGTGACCGGCCGCACCAAGTTTCAGCTCGCACAGAGCGAGCCAAGCCCGCTCTTCTAGAATGTCTTCTGCAGAGCTGGGAAGTTTATTAATTGTTGTGAGTTGGCTTGTTTTGATGTTTCACTAAAACACTCGTGCATCTCTGCTTGTACTACGTGCGCTCAGCTCGCACTGTGTATCAACCAAGGGTGCACAATCATTTTGATCAAATTAAAATCGTATTTGTAACACAAGTAACAACAGAACAGAAACTATTATTGAATTACTAATAAATCAAGAGTAATTCCTTGAATCACGTCATAGCAGGACAATATAACATATTCTGATTAGTGGTAAACCGATATGGGGTTTTTAATGGCCGATACCGACGCCGATATTCAGAGAGCAGGGTGGCCGATAAGCCGATACAATGCAGATATATCACACAATTTAATATAGTAAATAACAAACATAATATTGCTAAAAAAAATAATAGACTCTTAGCACTATATTTGCTCAATTTCACACAAAACTAAAAAATAATATTGTATTTTAAATGGTAGATAGCAATTTATTCAGATTTCTGTTTAGTCATCAAATTGTAGTAATTTATTTGCACATGAAGAAATTGTTAATATATTAGGAAGGAAATAACAGTACACACAGTAGTCCAGCAACCATGGATGGCATGTCAACGTTAGCAATCGCATTTACTCAAAAAATATCAAATCAAACCAATTGTACGTACAGTGCATTGTGAATGACATTTACTTACAGCACACGTGAAACGCTTTTACCTTGGGCCACATTCGAAAACGTAGGCAGCTGACTTGCTACCTTGCTGCCTAATCAGTTAATGGCTTAACTGACATCTGTTTTGAATGAATGGAAATCTTAAAGAAACTGGTCTCCGAACAGTTTGAAAAGCACCTTGTTGTCATCCTACCTCCGTATACATCCTCCGAAGGCAACATTTTCCTGGTTTCGGATGCAGCCTTGAAGTTGCACTCGTGCTCGTGCGGATTCAGCGTGAGCAGCAATCTCCTGTCAGTTTAAATGACTGGATCGCCTGCTTGGAGTAACACATCATGATTTGTGAATCAGAGGAACTTTTAATCTTGATCCTGAAGTTTTTGATTCTGGCTGATAGAATACGCGCTTCAGAGGAAGATATTAGATGAGCGCTCGATGGGAAGAAAACGCTGGATTTTCGTGAGGTTTGTGAATTACATCTGTTTAAACGAGATATCTGCATATTTGCAGACATTGCAGAATAGAAGTATTATTGATATTTGACTTTAATCATTAGAAAAGTTACAGGGAACTGTTGAGGAGAGGCTTATAGAATACGTGCTTTAGAGATAAATAAATGAGTGCTCCACAGGACGCTAGATCTGCTGTTGTGTGAGGTTGGGTTATTACATCTGTTTAAACGTGATATGCACATATTTGCAGACGGTATATGATATTACTTTTATTGATATTTGCCTTTTTATCATTAGACAAGAAAGTTAAAAGTTACAGAGAACTGTTGAGAGAGAGAGGGAGAATGAAACAGTCGAGCACTTTAAAATTATGAGCTCAAACGCATCTGCCGCAGCTCTGATATGCGGGCTGTTTAAATGACACTGTGTTGCACGCCGGTCTATTATTGTGTTAACATGATGGCACTGTGACGAGGAGGAGGCCAGGCTGTGAGGACACAAGGCCGGCCCTGAATCCAGCTAATCAGCTGGGAGGGGGATAAAGATGAACTGGAGGTGCCAGTTCGAGAGAGAAAGAGATGCACGTGGCTGCGCTGCATGTGTGTCTGTTCGTTTATGTTGTTTTAAGTTCATTTATATCATTAAAACTTTGTTCACTGTTCAGCCGGTTCCCGCCGCCTCCTTGCCTATCCTTGAACTGTTACAGTGGTGCTGAATCCCAGGAGGGAGGAGGGATGCGCTGTCTCACAGTCCTCGCCTCTGCCGTCCGCCAAAGGAGCAGCCACGGCCGTCTGCCTGGGGACAGAGGGGTCGCTGCCGGCCGCCGAAAACAAGAGGAACTGCTGCTGTCCGTCGAAGAAGGGGAGGAGTGGTTCTGTCCGCCAGGGGCCGTAGGACTCGCTGCTGGGGGAGGAGCGAGCTGTTGTCGGCCAGAGGGCGAAGGAGCGGTTGAGGACCGGGCGACAGCATGTCCGGGAACCGGCGAGCAAGTTTTTCTCTCTCAATCCTCTCTCTCTCTCTATCGCTCCGCCTCGCTCATTCCCTCTCCCCTTTCCCTCCCCTCGTATCTCCCAGGGCTCCAGAAAGGCAGGGAAAAACTGCTGGCAGGCATAGCCGGAAGGGCAACGCCCCCCCTCCAGGATGGGAGGGGAGGGGAGTGCGTCATGCCGGGGGTTTCCCCAGCCTGAGTCAGGCGATGTAGGAGTGTGACGAGGAGGAGGGAGGGCCGGGTCATGAGGACACTCAGAATATCGTCCAATTTATCGGCCTCTACGATATATCGCTCGACCACTAATTCTGAATGTGTCACACCCAAAACTGCTTGTGCTTTGCAGTGACACTGAATGGACGTCAAAAATAAAAACACACAGTCTCAGGGCATTGAAAGTCACAGGCTCTTACCCGGTATAATATTTGTTACATTACTGCATCTTCAAGTTCAGAAATTAACTTTTCCATGAAGGGGCCAATAATGGCCATATTGATATAATTTTCAGGGGAATTTTTATGTTTATGAAGGCATTTTTTTTTTTTAAACACAAATTTACTGTCTTTTATTCAAAACATATTTTATGTGATAGTGTGTAATGCTACTCTTAAAGTAGAATTTTAAGAACTATATCAGATGGTATAAATAAAAAACAGAAACCAGGGCATTGTTTGCCCTAACATTTTGAACTTTAGGGCATTTTTTTGTCTATATATATCCCCATTATATCGGTCTATCGGCCATTAAAAAACCCATACGGTCAACCACTATTTTCTATAATACTTAATTTCACATTATGCCACATTGCAGTCTGATGTTGTTGACATATTATTATTAAACTTTCCTCAATAAAATCAACATACTCAAAGCAATGAAAACAAAGGAAATAATACAGAAGTAAAAAATTATCCAACGATAATAAATGCTTCATTAGGCTCTTAATGATTTAAGTCATTTCTATAGAAAATATATAAATATCTGAAGGCAAACATGGTTTGTTTCCTAATATCTAACATCATTCGAACATAATTTGTTTAAGGGTGATTTTGCTCAACCCCAATAGAGACGATAATCCAAAATATATATCGGTTGTTAAATTTCTACAGATTTATCATGTCTACTGTGGGGAACAATTTTTTATTTTTTTATTTGCCATGTTTAATTCAAGTTGGATTCATTTTATGTTATTTGTACCAAAATAATTAAGGTCAAAATAAAAAAAAAATTATTTGCCATATTTGTTTCAGATCTGATTAGTTTTCTGTTTTCTGTACAGAAAATCAGATTGCTAGAGATGTGTTTTGGTCAGATCAGAGTTTGTCATTTCAGCACAAGACACTTAATTACTCAGGACAGGTCATACATCATTACTATAGCAACTAGACAAGGGGAAAAATTACTTGATGCATTGTTATTCTGTCTCAGATGATTCTTAGGGTACTGTAATCCCCTTTGCCAGTTTAATACCTTTGAAATGGATGAAGTGATATTTTACAGTTACACTGTAATTAATTTTAAATCATAGGTTCCCTTGTCACCTCCAATGCCTTGAATTCAAAATTGGTATCAGACTTTTAGACTGAGGTTTAAATTTACTGAAGGGCAAGAGCATTAACTGCTGTATGCACAGCAGGTAATTTAAAGTTGATTCACTTTAATTTGACATCTGAATTGTACTGAAATGCATCTAAATTTTACTGAAATACATGTTTAGGTTTAGGAATGCATGCAAGACCTCAGATGGTTCTATTTTGGAATATTAAAACATCTGAGGATGGAATGGTTCGTGGTCAACTGTTTTACTCTGATTTTCTGAAATTACTCTGCCCTCTGTATTGATTGTGATCCAAAATACATAAAGAGTTTAGTTTAAAATTGCAGATTGATCAGTCACTATGGCAAATACAGTGCCTTGATTTGCATCGAGATGAAAATAACACTGAACACACAGTAGTTTGCACCAATAATATGATGGAGCCAGACAGAGTCAGTGCTTATATATCATAGTGTAATTTATAATAATATTATAATGATGTATTTAATAATATATGCTATTAAACCATATACAGTGTAATAAATTAGCCATGTAAATTTACTGTATATGTTGTTATAGTATTATAGTCAATGTTAAGACAGAATGCAGATAGTATATGTTAATATTTACGCTGCAAATAGTAAAAATGAAAAGGTATATATGCCACTGTTTAAACTGGGGTGCAGAATCATTTGCCTTAAAATATAGTAGCAGAATGCAAATGAGCATAAACTAATACATTTTTAACATTGAAATTTGTATATGTAAACATTAATCCATTATGAACTGACAATGACCAATAGTATATTCATAAATTAACATTAACCACGATAAAGAAATGCTATTAATAATTACTATTCATTGTTAGTTTATGATACCTATTGTATTTACAAATGTTAATGTATAGAACCTTATTGAAATGTGTTGCCCAAATATCATATCTCTTTATATGTGTTTACCCCTCATGTCATAAACGTGGCATATATGAATATACTAGTTGTTATTTCTAGATAACATCTATGCTCTCCCTTTTTTGTTGCTTGATATTTTTGGTTTTCAGTTTAGTTTGATTGTACAGTTGAAATCAGAAGTTTACATACACTTAGGTTGAAGTCATTAAACCTTGTTTTTGAACCACTCCACAGATTTCATATTAGCAAACTATAGTTTTGGCAAGTTGTTTAGGACATCTACTTTGTGCATGACACAAGTCATTTTTCCAACAATTGTGTACAGACAGATTGTTTCACTTTTAATTGACCATATCACAATTCTAGTGGGTCAGAACTTTACATACAAGTTAACTGTGCCTTTAAGCAGCTTGGAAAATTCCAGAAAATTATGCCAGTTTGCTTCTGATAGGCTAATTGGAGTCAGTTGGAGGTGTACCTGTGGATGTATTTTAAGGCCTAGCTTCAAACTCAGTGCCTCTTTGCTTGACATCATGGGAAAATCAAAAGAAATCAGCCAGGACCTCAGAAAAAAACAATTGTGGACTTCCACAAGTCTGGATCATCCTTGGGAGCAATTCCCAAATGCTTGAAGGTACCACGTTCATCTGTACAAACAATAGTACGCAAGTATAAACACCATGGGACCATGCAGCCATCACACCGCTCAGGAAGAAGATACATTCTGTCTCCTAGAGATGAGTGTAGTTTGGGGCAAAAAGTGCAAATCAATTCCAGAACAACAGCAAAGGACCTTGTGAAGAAGCTGGAGGAAACAGGTAGACAATTATCTATATCCACAGTAAAACAAGTCCTATATCGACATAACCTGAAAGGCTACTCGGCAAGGAAGAAGCCACTGCTCCAAAACCGCTATAAAAAAGCCAGACTACAGTTTGCAAGTGCACATGGGGACAAAGATAATACTTTTTGGAGAAATGTCCTCTGGTCTGATGAAACAAAAATTGAACTGTTTGGCCATAATGACCATCGTTATGTTTGGAGGAAAAAGGGTGAGGCTTGCAAGCCGCAGAACACCATCCCAACCGTGAAGCATGGGGGTGGCAGCATCATGTTGTGGGGGTGCTTTGCTGCAGGAGGGACTGGTGCACTTCACAAAATAGATGTTAAACAATTTAAAGGCAATGCTACCAAATACTAACAAAGTGTATGTAAACTTCTTACCCACTGGGAATGTGATGAAAGAAATAAAAGCTGAAATAAATCATTCTCTCTACAATTATTCTGACATTTTGATTCTAACTGACCTAAGACAGGGAATGTTTTCTACGATTAAATGTCAGGACTTGTGAAAAACTGAGTTTAAATGTATTTGGCTAAGGTGTATGTAAAGTTCTGACTTCAACTGTATTTTCATGAGTTTCTCTCTGTGATCACACAGCGGATCCCACAGTGAAGGACTTCATCGGAGGCTTTACTGCACTGCATTATGCTGCCATGCACGGCCGTGCCCGCATTGCTCGCCTCATGCTGGAATCAGAGTATCGTAGTGACATCATCAACGCCAAAAGCAACGATGGTTGGACTCCTTTACATGTGGCGGCTCACTACGGGCGTGACTCCTTCGTGCGTCTCCTCTTAGAGTTCAAAGCCGAGGTGGACCCGCTCAGCGATAAAGGCACAACTCCACTTCAGCTCGCAATTATCCGTGAACGCTCGAGCTGCGTGCGCATTCTGCTCGATCACAATGCCAACATAGACATTCAGAATGGCTTCTTGTTGCGTTATGCCGTCATTAAGGGCAACCACTCGTACTGCCGTATGTGCCTTCAACGGGGAGCAGACACTAATCTGGGCCGTCTGGAGGATGGACAGACACCGCTGCACCTGTCAGCGCTCAGAGACGATGTGCTGTGTGCTCGGATGCTTTACACGTATGGAGCCGATACGAACACGCAGAACTACGAGGGCCAGACACCTGTGGCTGTTTCAGTCAGTATGTCTGGGATTAGTCGGCCCTGTCTGGACTTTCTGCAGGAGGTCACAAGTAGGTTATAAATTACCATTTACATTTTTTTTATTATTTATAGGTTTACTAAATTAAACAGTTTAAGTATTAGTTTTTGTTTTCTTTTAACATTGCACCACAGATTGCTTCATCTGCCTATGACAACATATACAACACATTATCAGAGGCTGCGTCATATTAAAATACAGTTGTTAGATTGAATATTAATGATTTACATTTATGCATTTAGCAGACACTTTTATCCAAAGCAACTTACAGTGCATTCAAGATGTGCATTTAAAAGTTAGTGTATCCATGGAATTGATCCCATGATCTTTACATTGTTGGCTCCATGCTCTACTAGTTGAGCTACAGAAATAAGTTATAACAATATAAATTTGTGATAATTTTGCTGGCGATATAAAATCTAGGGCTTTGTGAAATCAGTTTTATTTTATTCTGTGTTTTAAAACTGTCTAATTAGAATCTAATTAGAATTTGAATCAAATGAAAAAAAATTATATATTCACGGGATCCCAAGTACTCCAGAGTGTAGTCTGGACGATGGGCCGTGGTGACACATTGGGGCGGAGTGACACGTGTAGCTCCGCCCACTTCTGATTTCATGGGGTTATACTGCAGAGCTTATTGGTGTATGGTGTTGAGAAGTTTGACGCTTTAATCTAAGCATACACAGTTTTATGGGGACATGCGTTAATCATTACATATGTATATTACTGACTGAAAATAAAGCTCAAAAAGTAAACAAAGAGAAAACGCAAAAAATTGGTGCACAGTTTCTCTTAATTATAATTACCAAGGTGACTTTCAGAGCAGAATTCTGAGTTATTTTAGTGCAGTACCTGTAACTGAGATTTTAATGTGCATGCATGCCTCTCATATCTATCCCTCATGTTGATTATAGACACACTGAATTATTTCGTGAAGTTCTTGTGCATGTTCATGCATTAGCTTTTTTTCAGATTTTTTTCAGAATCAATCTTAACCCAAACTATTACCCCTCCCAATCCCACCCTAACCCCAACAACATCACAGTGGTCTCAAATGATATAGACACACACGCACAAAAAATTTAAAAAAATGAATAAATAAAATTAAAAATATAATAATAATAATCACGTATCCATAAATGACATATACCGCCCCATTTCTCCACAAACATGTTGTACCTCCTCATTCTTCTAAATGCCCCTTCCTCAAAGGCCGCCAACATTCCCATCTCCGAGCACCACTCGGGTGCTCCAGCCCCTTAAAATTATCTGCCTGGCAATCATGACACTGCTTAAGACCTAACTCTTTATGTGTCTACTTTCAATGTCGATGACCACCCCATCACCCAAGATATAGAGTCTGGGGCAAAATGATACCCGAGTGCCTAATACATCGCACACCAGACTCTGAACCTTTAACCAAAACTTCTGTATCTCAACACACCCCCAAAAGACATGGGTTATGTCTCCGTCTTCTGATTGGCATCGCCAGCAGGTGGGTGTGTCTTTAAGACCA
Organism: Myxocyprinus asiaticus; assembly: GCF_019703515.2. Taxonomy (NCBI): domain Eukaryota; kingdom Metazoa; phylum Chordata; class Actinopteri; order Cypriniformes; family Catostomidae; genus Myxocyprinus; species Myxocyprinus asiaticus. The sequence goes on along the minus strand of NC_059345.1, from coordinate 60,498,009 downwards.
AGCCTATACAATTTAGAGGGGGTCCAATAGAACCGATGTAAAATCTTGAATTGTATAAGGTGCACCCTTGCATCTCTAGATGCAGTTTTGATGTTTTTTTAGAATCCTAGCCCACTCTTCCTCCTCCAATTCCAAGTTTAAATCTTTCTCCCATAATCTCTTGAGAGTGGTTGAGGCTCCGTCCCCCAGACTCTGAATTAACAAGGAGTAATACACTGGTGCCTCCTGACCTTTTCCAAAAGCAGTAATCACCACTCTCATAGTATCTGCTGCTTTAGGGGGGTGTGTACTATTCCCAAAAATAGTACAGAGCAAGTGGCGCAGCTGTAGATACCTAAAAACTGAGATCTGGGGATCCCAAAATGTTAAACCAAATTTTCAAAGGATCTCAACACACTGCTCTCATATGGGTCACCGAGTGTGTATTAACCCCCCTCACAATCCACTCTGACCAGCAGATTATAGCTAAACCCCAAACTTTGCATGAATAATACTATTTTGTGAATTGGGGGACAAGGCAGGGAAGCTTTTGGCTAGATATATAAAGCAGAGAGAGTCTTTCTCCACCATTCCCTCAGTGAAATCTGCTGGTGGTGAAATTTTTACCTCAGCCATTGATATTAATAATGCTTTTAAAGAATTCTATCTTGATCTTTATAGTTCCACGTCTTCAACTACTGATGAAGATATTAGAAACTTTGTGGAACCATTAGGACTCCCTAAACTGACGACTGAGCAAAAACATTCTCTTGATTCGGAGATAAACTTGTAGGAACTTGACGAGGTAATTAAGGCCCTACCTACAGGCAAGGCTCCGGGCTTATTCATGCAAAGTTTGGGGTTTAGCTATAAGCTCAAGGCAACATTTAGATAAATATCCGAATTAAACACTCTGGACACTTTTGTCCATACCGAGTGCAAATGCAAATAACGGGGTGTGATTTAACTTCTCTGGTTAGATTGATAGAAAGGCTTTGCAATGGCAAAATAGGGGCAAGAACTTCCTGTTCAATACAGAACCAGGGAGGGGCTCTTTCAGGTTGAAGCAACCAATGAGCCAAATGTCTGAGACCGAACACATAATAATAAAACACAATCTTGGATAGGCCTAGCCCACCTTTGTCAATCGGCCTATGTAACTTTATTGAAATGTAATCTGGGACATTTACCATTCCAAATGAAGGACTATCAAATTGCTTGAAATAAGAGAGGGGGACATCTGCAGGGAGAGATTGTAACAGGTAGTTAAATTTTAGAATACAATTCATTTTAATAACATTAACCTTCCCAATCATAGATAAATGTCATGAAGCCCACCTGCCCACATCGCTCGAAAACCTTTTTATTAAGGGGTCAAAATTAACTCTAAATAAATCAGACAAATTTGCTGGGAATAAAATGCCCAAATACTTAATGCCCTGTTTGGGCCACTGAAAGGTGCCCAGCTGAAAAGCCTTTACTGGGCAGTATGCTGTCAGAGCCAAAGCTTTGGATTTAGACCAATTGACTCTGTATCCTGAGAACTTAGAAAAGCAGTTAATAATTCTGTGGAGGCAACACATAGATCTAATGGGGTCGGAGACGAATAATAAAATATCATAAGCATAAAGCAAAAGCTTATGCGCCATACCTCCCACCACCACCCCTGGAAAATCATCTTCCCTTCTTATCGCGGCTGCTAATGGTTCCAGGGCAAGACAGAACAATAATGGGGAAAGAGGGCAACCCTGCCGGGTGCCCCTATCCAGAGTAAAATAATCTGAAATTAATCTATTTGTTTGTACCGCTGCTACTGGGTGTCTATAAAGTAACTTAATCCATCTAATAAAAGTCTTCCCGAACCCGTATATTTCCAAAATCTTAATCCCATTCTAACATGTCAAACGCCTTTTCGGCATCAAGTGAGATGGCAACGACCGGAGTCTGATCATTCGCCACTGACCACATGATATTGATGAAATGCCTAATGTTATCAGAATAGCTGTGGCCTCGAATAAACCCCACCTGATCTTTATGTAGATGTCATAACTTTACTCAATCGGTTAGCCAGAATTTTTGACAATATTTTAACGTCTAGCTGGATCAGGGAAATTGGATGGTAACTCTTACATTCATTTGGATCTTTGTCCTTTTTAAGTATCAGACCGATCCAGGCTTGTGTCATGGTTGGCGGAAGATTTCCATTCTTTAATGATTCCGCATAAACTTATAGCAAAAGTGGAGACAATTCTGTAGCTAAGATTTAAAAAATTCAGTGGCAAAACCATCTGGCCCCGGAGCCTTGCCTGTAGGTAGGGCCTTAATTACCTCGTCAAGTTCCTACAAGTTTATCTCCGAATCAAGAGAATGTTTTTGCTCAGTCGTCAGTTTAGGGAGTCCTAATGGTTCCACAAAGTTTCTAATATCTTCATCAGTAGTTGAAGACGTGGAACTATAAAGATCAAGATAGAATTCTTTAAAAGCATTATTAATATCAATGGCTGAGGTAAAAATTTCACCACCAGCAGATTTCACTGAGGGAATGGTGGAGAAAGACTCTCTCTGCTTTATATATCTAGCCAAAAGCTTCCCTGCCTTGTCCCCCAATTCACAAAATAGTATTATATCTGTATTTCATCAGATGACATTCGGCACTTCATCTCTCCCTCTGCATTTTTAATATTCCCTTCCAACTCCACGACTTCTCGTGCTTTGCACTTTTTGATGAATGAGGCATACTGTATGATCCGACCCCTAAGAACCGCCTTAAGTGCCTCCCAAGCCACGCCCACAGAGGGTACTGAGGACCAGTTGGTCTCCATATAAACATTGATTACAGAATTTATCATTTGTTTGAATTCAGGATTTTGCAAAAGGGATACATTAAAGTGCCAACCATATGATTTCCTTTTCTCCGTATGTGGCAACACCTCTAAACTCACAAGGGCGTGATCCGAGACTAAGATGTTTCCAATTGAGCAATCAACAACAGATGAAATGAGGGACTTGGATATAAAAAAAAAAATCTATTCTAGATTAAATCTTATTGACTGATGAAAAAAATGTATAGTCCCTACCAGATGGGTTCAAAAGTCTCCAATATCTGTAAGACCAAGATTTTTACACATCCTGTGAAGCATCAATGTTGTCCTAGGGGGCTTGCACATGATCAAGGACTGAGTCCATCAGAAGATTAAATTCTCCTCTAGGGCTGCCCCCTGATAGTCGACCAAACATTAGTCAACGCGAAGAGTCTTGGTCGACCAAGTTTTGATTGGTCGGTTGGTCGCAGAAAAAAAAACTCCACAGGAAACTGACGAACTGCAGGTTGGACACTAGGTGGTACTATGGGGTAATTTTCATTAAGCAGGGTTAGGGTTAACCCTACACAATAAAGCAAGACACCTTGATTTCAAACTTTGAACTTTATTTTTTATTTATTTTAAATAGAAATTCAAATGAAACTGGAAAAAAAAAAGTGCAATTAAAATGTGTGTTGTTCAACGTTTTGAAAGATGGCTTTACAACAGTTGTGAAGGACAACATCTCTCTGGCAAAGAATCTATTTCTGTGCATTCTGTACCGGTCGGGTATTTCGTTGTCCGGGAAAATACATCATGTGTTTGAATAAATTTGTTTTGTTCCCTCCTTCACGAGATATATATATATATCTCGTGAATACTACCATTCAAAAATGTTGAAACACTTGACTGAAATGTTTCCCATGATCTTAAAAATCTTTTGATCTGAAGGTGTATGCTTAAATGTTTGAAATGAGTTTTGTAGACAAAAATATAATTGTGCCACCATATTTATTTATTTCATTATAAATCTAAAATGTAATTAAAAAAAAAAAAAGTTTTTGAAATTGATGACATGGACCAAATAATAAAGAAAAGCAGCCAATAAGTGCCCAGCATATAGATGGGAACTCCTTCAATACTGTTTAAAAAGCATCCCAGGGTGATACCTCAAGAAGTTGGTTGAGAAAATGTTATATGTAATTTCTGAACATTCTAGGCAAAGGGTGACTACTTTGAAGATGCTAAAATATAACACAGTTTTGATAAATTTTGGATTTTGTTTAGTCACAACATAATTCCCATAGTTCCATTTATGTTATTCCATAGTTTTAATGACTTTACTATTATTCTAAAATGTGAAGAAAAAAAAATGTAATAAAGAATGAGTTAGTGTTTCAAAACTTTTGACCGGTAGTGTTTATATATACAGTTTTGCTCAAAAGTTTGCATACCCTGGCAGAAATTGTGAAATTTTGGCATTGATTTTGAAAATATGACTGATCATGCAAAAAACTCTTTTATTTAAGGATAGTGAGCATATGAAGCCATTTATTATCACATAGTTGTTTGGCTCCTTTTTAAATCATAATGATAACAGAAATCACCCAAATGGCTCTGATCAAAAGTTTACATACCCTTGAATGTTTGGCCTTGTTACAGACACACAAGGTGACTGGCAATTAAAGGTTAATTTCCCACACCTGTGTCTTTTTAAATTGCAATTAGTGTCTGTGTATAAATAGTCAGTGAGTTTGTTAGCTCTCACGTGGATGCACTGAGCAGGCTAGATACTGAGCCATGGGGAGCAGAAAAGAACTGTCAAAAGACTTGCGTAACAAGGTAATGGAACTTTATAAAGATGGAAAAGGATATACAAAGATATCCAAAGCCTTGAAAATGCAAGTCAGTACTGTTCAATCACTTATTAAGAAGTGAAAAAAAAAAGCTTGGTTACAATATGCCCGACGACACCTTGACATGCCACACAGCTTCTGGCACACTGTAATTTGGAGTGACGAGACCAAAATAGAGCTTTATGGTCACAATCATAAGCGCTATGTTTGGAGAGGGGTCAACAAGTCCTATAGTGAAAAGAATACCATCCTCACTGTGAAGCATCGTGGTGGCTCACTGATGTTTTGGGGGTGTGTGAGCTCTAAAGGCACGGGGAATCTTGTGAAAATTGGTGGCAAGATGAATGCAGCATGTTATCAGAAAATACTGGCAGACAATTTGCATTCTTCTACACGAAATCTGCGCATGGGACGCTCTTGGACTTTCCAGCATGACAATGACCCCAAGCACAAGGCCAAGTTGACTCTCCAGTGGTTACAGCAAAAAAAGTTGAAGGTTCTGGAGTGGCCATCACAGTCTCCTGACCTTAATATCATCGAGCCACTCTGGGGAGATCTCAAACATGTGGTTCATGCAAGATGACCAAAGACTTTGCATGACCTGGAAGCACTTTGCCAAGATGAATGGGCAGCTATACCACCTGCAAGAATTTGGTGCCTCATAAACAACTATTACAAAAGACTGCACGCTGTCATTGATTCTAAAGGGGGCAATACACAGTATTAAGAACTAAGGGTATGCAGACTTTTGAACAGGGGTCATTTATTTATTTTTTCTTTGTTGCCATGTTTTGTTTTATGATTGTGCCATTCTATTATAACCTACAGTTGAATATGAATCCCATAAGAAATAAAAGAAATGTGTTTTGCCTGCTCACTCAAGTTTTCTTTAAAAATGGTACGCAATCTTTTGAGCACAACTGTGTGTGTGTGTGTGTGTGTGTGTGTGTGTGTGTGTGTGTGTGTATATATATATATATATATATATATATATATATATATATATATATTTGCAAAAGTATTCAGACCCCTGACCAATTCTCTCATATTACTGAATTACAAATGGTACACTGAAATTTCGTTCTGATTGATATTTTATTCTAAAACACTGAAACTCAAAATCAATTATTGTAAGGTGACATTGTTTTTTTGTTGGGAAATATTTTTATGAAAAATAAAAACCTAAATATCTTGCTTGCTTAATTATTCAACCCCCACACATTAATATTTGGTCGAGCCACCTTTTGCTGCAATAACTGCTTTAAGTCTTTTGGGGTACATATGTACCAGCTTTGCACACAGTGACGAAGTGATTTTGGCTCATTCTTCTCTGCAGATTTGCTCCAGGTTGTTCAGGTTGGTTGGGTGACGCTTGTGGACTGCAATTTTCAAATAGTGCCACAGATTCTCAATAGAATTGAGATCAGGACTTTGACTGGGCCACTGTAGGACATTTATCTTTTTGTTCTTGAGCCACTCCAATGTTGCTTTGACCTTGTGCTTGAGATCATTGTCATGCTGAAAGGTGAATTTCCTCCCAAGCTTCAGTTTTTTAGCAGACTGAAGCAGGTTCTCTTGCAATATTTCCCTATATTTTGCTCCATCCATTCTTCCTTCAATTCTAACAAGATGCCCAGTCCCTGCTGATAAGCATCCCCACAGCATGATGCTGCCACCACCATACTTCACTGTAGGGATGGTGTGTCTTGAGGCATAGGAAGTGTTAGGTTTGCGCCACACATAGCGCTTTGAGTTTTGGCCAAAAAGCTCTATCTTGGTCTCATCTGACCACAAAACCTTCTCCCACATCGTAGCTGGGTCACTCACATGCTTTCTGGCAAACTCCAGACGTGCTTTCAGATGGTACTTTTTGAGTAACGGCTTCTTTCTTGCCACCCTCCCATACAGGCCAGTGTTATGCAGTGCTCTTGATATGGTTGACTGGTGCACCATTACTCCACTCCCAGCCACTGAACTCTGTAGCTCCTTCAAAGTGATTGTTGGCCTCTCTTTGGCTTCTCTCACAAGACTTTTTGTTAGAGCGCAGAGTTTTGAGGGACGGACTATTCTTGGCAGTGCCTGGGTGGTGTGGTGCAGCTTCCACTTCCTGATTATTAATCCAACTGGGATATCCAAACATTTGTTTATTATTTTGTACCCTTTGCCTAATCTATGCATTTTTTATTACTTTATCTCTAACTTCTGTGGAATGCTCTTTGGTCTTCATTTTCCTTCAGATTCACAGTCTGACCAATGATCCTTCAACAATGGATTTTTTATCCAGAAAATGTGATTGCAACTTTAATGATTCACAGGTGGATGCCAGTGGTAAAGTAATTGTGTCCTTGTTAGGGCAATTTCTTTCATCAGTGTAATATGGCAGCTTCCACAGCACAGGGGTTGAATACTTATGCAAGCAAGATATTTTTTTTTTTTTTTTTTAATATATTTCCCAACATAAAACCAATGTACAATAATTGATTTTGAGTTCCAGTGTTTTAAAATAAAATATCAAACAATGAAATTTAATTGCACCATTTGTAAATCAGTAATATGAGATATTTGGTCAGGGGTCTGAATACTTTTGCAAGGCACTGTATATCGCAATATCCAATTACATCGGCAACCCCTGGGCTGAGGGATCGGTGAATATTCTTGCTTTAGTGATTTTGCATTGAAAATTTAATTTATTAAAAAAATTAAAAACTTAAATCAAATAAATTTCTAAATTCAAATTACACTCCAAACGAAAAAGCAAATAAAATAATGAAGTGATAAAAGAATAATATATATATATATATATATATATATATATATATATATATATATATACATATATATATATATATATATACATATGTAACCACCTTTCCATTTGCCATCAGGCAAGTATCCGTTTTCTGATGCCCCCCAATATATATATATATATATATATATATATATATAAGTAATTCAATTAATATCATATACATGCGACTAGTCGACTAGGAAAATCTTTGGTTGGGGGCAGCCCTAGTCTCCTCTCAATACTATATCATGAGGGGTGCCAGCGGCTTGCAACATCCCTTCAAGATCTATAAAAAAGCCCTGATCATCAGCGTTAGGTGCGTAAATATTAGCCAAAATCAACCTTTGCCCCTGAATTTCTGCTAAAACAATAATGACTCTTCATTGTTTATCTTTAATTTTTTGAGATATTTGAATTGTAGATGCTTACTTATCAATGTAATGACTCCCCTGCTCTTACTTGAGCCAGCACTAAAGAAAACAAGACCACCCCATATCTTCCCAAATTTTTCAGCCTCCTTTGGGGAAAGATGAGTTTCTTGAAGAAACACGATCATATTTCTTATGTTTAAGAAAAGAAATAACCGTCTTTTTTTGGGGTGCCCAACCCATTCACATTCCACGTGGAGAGAGACAATCTGCACATATTAACATTTGACATTTTGACATATTATAAAAAATAGATTGTGTGTCAAAAACAAGATTATAAAGACCACATTCCAACATTAGTGCAACAGTCAAACCCCAAGCTTCCCCCTGAACCAAACAAACGTGCGCATTAACCCCGCGCATGAGAGCACCAACCGGCGTCCATCCCTCTAAACTCAAACAGTCCATGTACGCCTGCGAGTGCCCCCGTGACAACTTTGCCATCAGATTACTCAATTCTAGTGCTTCTGTACAAATTTTGTGAGACAGAATTACATAACAGAAGAAAATCTATAAAACAAACTCCAGCCAATAGGCAGAATAAACACAAAGAACGTGTAGATTCATCCACATACTGTCCCGAAGGTGTGTTCCTCCCCAAAACAAGCTCCAGCCTCTAGTGGAACCAACACACACAAAAAATAAATAAATAAAAATAATACAAATAAATAAATACATTAAAAAAAATTAAAAAAACTTTGTTTCCTCGGGCATTCAAACGAATGTTCAGTGAGCCGGCTGTTTCATAAGTGCAGCAGATGATCTAATCCTTCCAATATCCTGCAAAAAAAATATTCCACAAAACAAACTCCATCCAACAGGAGGCACAAGCACAAAGAACGAGCAGATTAATCCACAACTGTCCCGAAGGAGTGCTGCTCATCTTTATCGATGATCTCAGAAATCTGGCCAGAATCGATCGGGGCCTATCTCCCTCAGCAAATCTGTGAGCTGGGTCCCTGTGAGCTCGCTTGATTTCCAGCTTATGGCCTGTTATGTCGAGCAGACTCAGAAAGAGCTCATCTAGGAAGTTCACCATATCTCTGCCTCCTTCATTCTCAGGAATTCCAACAATTCAGACGTTGTTTTGCCGGTTACGATTCTAAAGGTCTTCCAACTTTTCCCAGATGCACTGCAGATCTGCCTTGGTCGCTAGTGGATTAGCAGCTAATTCCCTCTCCGATGACTCCAGATAATCAATCCATTTCTCGACGTCCCCGATTCTTGTAACCAACTCCAACTCAATTTCGCCTCTATGGAAGTGATCGATCGACGTATTACAGCAAGATACTCCAAGTCCGCTGCGACCTTCGTCAGCATCACCGACATGTTGGACAGTTGACGTTGAATTTCTCCCGCCACACTGTCCAAATTGAGTCCCTGGTCTGCGGCCCTGTCTGAGGTATCAGCTTGATCACGTTAGTGTCTTTTAATGTCTCCCAGAGCCCGAGGATTTTGAATTTTTTGACATACTGTCTTCATAGAATAGTTATGAAATGTGGTGTATCGCATCTCAACGGTTAATGACACAAAAAGTATTAAAAACTTGCAAAGTTCACATGTCCGACCCTCGCATGGCGCCACACGACTTCCCTCAAATAAGCAATGTTAAAAAGGAAATAAATAAACTATGTGAGGTAGAATTAGAGAAAAAAGCCAAATTTGCTAGGCAGAGATATTATGAAAATGGCTCAAGGGCCTTGAAGCTTCTGGCATGGAGGTTAAGGAAGCAACAGGTAGAGAGTTCTATATATGAAATTAGGGATCCCAAAACTAAAAATTCTGTCATAAGCTAGAAGATCTCCACAACATTTTCGAAAATTACTATAGAGATCTATATAAGGAACCAAATACAACCAGCCCACGGGAAATAAATACATTTCTAGAATCACTGGATTTACCCTCCATAGGTGAAGAACAGAATAAAGCCTTAATGGCAGAGATTAAAAAGGAGGAAATAGGGAAAGCAATTTCTAGATTAAAGCAGGGCTCCAGACTAAAAAAATGACTTAGGAGCCATTGGCCATTTTGTCTCATAAATGTTCACACCCCTTTCATAATTTATATAAATATACATTTTATAAGTATATATAATACTGCTCTTCACAATCTACATGAAAGATAATTACATAAAGTATAGAATGCATATAGTAGCTTGTCTTCTTCAGCATCAATGAATGTTTGCACCTTGTGTAATGGTTCCCTCAATTGTCAAAAGCTTGATCTCATGTGTATATATATATATGTGTATATATATGTATATGTATGTATGTGTATATATATGTGTATATGTATATATGTGTGTATATATATATATATATATAATATATATGTGTGTGATGTGATCTAGGAGCTTTATACAGCTTTACACTGTTCGTGCCATTGAAGAGACTGTACGTCTATCCCTCACAGCCTCGTTGTCATTCCTATTAAAAATCAAAGATTGTGCTAGCGTGAATAAGGTCTATTGCCTTAGTCTTTTACTGTTACCAGATGGCCCAGACACAGAGACTACAAGAGTGCAAATTGAATGCAGTTTATTGTGCTACTCCAATCCCAATCAATAATTACCAGGAGGAAAAAAAAGTCGTACACAATACATGACTTATAAAGAAGCCCGAAATACAAATGGGACTCGTATTTTGAAATGTCTGCACTCCCAGTTGTGAGCTCACTGACGGCTGATTCACTGAGAAAGTGAATCTGATTCAAACTGCTAACCTGAGCTCCTGAATTCAAACCCTCAGTTCTTTTCGGGTGATTCATGAAATAGATCTGGTTCAAAAGAGTCATTTGGTCACGACTCTCTCGCGCGGGGGTTTTTGTTGTTGTTGTTGTTGTTGTTGTTGTTGTGTGCGGTGCAGTGAGCTCGTCACCACAACAGAATGGGTGAAAAGCGGCATGAGACACACTGGTGCGCGCTCTATAGATGTATTCAAAAACTCACAAGATGATATCTGACAAACCGCATATGAACGCACACAACCCAACTGTTGCCAATGGCGACTAGATTTTAAATGATAGTCGCAATAAATTATTTTTGGTCGCATTTGCGACCATTTTATTTGCAGTCTGGAGCCCTGTAAAGGCTAACAAAGCGATGGTTTTCCAGCCGAGTGGTACAAGGCCATCAAAGACCAGTTAGTCCCCATACTTTTTGATTGCTTTAATTATACAATTAAAGGAGTTGAACCACCAAGAACATGGAGGGAGGCAATCATTTCGATTATTCCTAAAGAGGGTAAGGATAGAAAGGAGTGTAGTGCATTTAGGCTAATTTCTGTTTTGAACATGGATTATAAGTTATATGCGTCAATACTAGCTAAAAGATTGGAACTAATAATACCAGAACTAGTGGACCCAGACCAAACAGGCTTTGTATGTGACAGGCAGACACAAGAAGGCCAAGAATTAAATTAAAAACACTGCAACTGCCTAAAGAGAAAGGGAGAAGATCACTACCATGTTTATCAGACTACTACAAGGTGGCTCAGCTAAGATCGCTAGCGTGCTGCTGTAACCCAGAGTATATAGCAAAGTGGAAGGACTTGGAGATCTCGCACTCAGATATACCACTACAATCAATATTGGGTAGCAAAACTTTGTATGAGCAGCACTCTGATAGCTTAAATCAATGGACTAATGTTCCTCTTAGAATCTGGTTTAAGGAATGTAAATCACCACTACTTGAAAGACAGTCTAGACTACTGAGATGAGTCACTTTTGACCCTGACTTTAAGCCAGCAAGGATTGACAGGAGTTTTCAGTATTGGTATAGAATCGGCATCACTTCTTTTTGTTCAATTTCATCAAAGGGAGAATTAGATAGCTTTCAGAAAATTTCAAATATATATGGTTTAGTAAAATTAGATGATTTGTTTTTAGGTATTTACAAACCAGGACTTCTTTCAATAATGAGATAAGATCTATGGGGAAATGTGATACCAATTTAATCGACATATTTTTTGACATGTATAAAAACAAGGACAATAGGAAACTTGTCTCAAAATTATACTCAACTATTCAATCCATTAAGAAACATTCAACAAATAAGGTTAGATTAAAATGGGAAAAAGAATCTGGTCTAGCCATATCGGAGGAAGACTGGATGAATATGTGTCCTGTACAGTCTACTTCTACCAGCTCGGGCCTTTGGAGAGAATTCTGTTGGCGGAATTTGATCAGATATTTTGTAACCCCCAAGTTAAAATCTGTTCAGACGGGCGAGACAGGAAGGGGTCTATTTTGGAGGAAATGTGGGGAACAGTTGGCAGATCGTTTTCATATATTTTGGAGCTGCCCAGTCACTCGGTCATACTGGCAGGAGGTAATACATAGCATTTTTGGTGATGGAATTGAATGCTCTTTCTCCACAATCTATTTGGGCAATTTAGCAACTCATTTGTTGGTGAAAGACAAATATCTATTAAAGATATTATTAGCAGCCAGCAAGAAAGCTGTAACACGAAAATGGCTGCAGACCAAGCCTCCAACAAAGACTGACTGGATGGGTATTGTGAACAATGTTCAAAGCTTGGAGAAAATGACTTTTTCACTAAATTTATGGGTGGATAAGTATTTGCGATACTGGAGAAAATGGATTGTGTTTATGACTTCATGAGATGTTTACTGACCCATTATTGTATGATCTGACATATATTTCCATTAATATAACTTATGTATGGATTCATAGGTGACCAAACGTTTGTTCTATTAAATTTTTTTTAATTTGTTTTATATAAAGTAAAAAAAATAAATACGTGGTAAAAAATAAAAAAAAATAAAAACTATATATATAACCACCTTCCATTTGTCAACGGTAGAAAATTACAAATACATATTAAGATCTAAAAACAATTCTAAATGTAAACATAATTATAATGATGATAATAACCACTGAAATATAAATCATGGTCCTAGGTGAACTTGTTTTTGTATTATTTTATGATTTAATCACAGATGTATAGGTTATATATAAAGTGACCCTGCAGAGTTGCGCTCACAACAAACTGATCTGTGCAAATAAAGCAAACTGAACTCAAAGCACCTCCTAAGCTATGTCTGAGGTCATTTACAGCATTCTTATAGATGATACTATTCTTGCAAAAAAATGTCAGAAGACTGAAACAAAGAAAGAGTAAGAACCTTTTATATACATGTATTCCACGAGACTGCACGCCTCTGAACAATCAGCACGTCAGACATGCGCATAGATGGCTTTTCTGTCCTCTGTTCTTAAAAATAAAATAAAGTGTGTTTCTTCAAGCATGTGTCTTTGTGTCTAACAGCATTTCTTGTGTCATTCCAAATCCGAGACGTCTCACAGTTACCCACCATGCACATTATATTCGCTACCTGCAATTAAACGTCTTCTGTCAGTCTGCGTACTTTGCCCTGGAACCATTAGCAGCCGCGATAAAAAAGGAAGATGATTTTCCAGGGGTGACAGCGGGAGGTGTGGCGCGTAAGCTTCTGCTTTACGCAGATGATATTTTATTATTCGTCTCCGACCCTACTAGATCTATGCCTTGCCTCCACAGAATTATTAACTCCTTTTCCAAATTCTCAGGATACAAAGTCAATTGGTCTAAATCCGAAGCTTTGGCTTTGACAGCGTACTGTCCAGTAACGGCCTTCCAGCCGGGTGCCTTCCAGTGGCCCAAACAGGGAATTAAGTATTTGGGAATTTTATTCCCAGCAAATTTGTCTGATTTAGTCAGAGTTAATTTTGATCCCTTAATAAAAAGGTTTTCGAATGATGTTGACAGGTGAACTTCATTACACTTATCGATGACTGGGAAGGTTAATGTTATTAAAATGAATTGTATTCCAAAATTTAACTTCCTGCTACAATCTCTCCCTGTAGATGTCCCCCTCTCTTATTTCAAGCAATTTGAGGAAGTTCTTTCCTATATTTCGCCACTGCAGAGCCTTTGTATCAAATTAATCGGAGAAGCTAACTTACATCCCGTTATCTCGCACTTGAACTCGGTATGCACAGAAGCGGCAGATACTCTGGGAGTGGTGATTACTGCTTTTCGAAAAGGTCATGAGGCATCAGTGTATTACTCAATCTCTCCCTGTAGATGTCCCCCTCTCTTATTTCAAGCAATTTGATAGCATAGCGAAGTCCTTCATTTGGAATGGTAAACGTCCCAGATTAAATTTCAGTAAGTTACAGGCCGATTGACAAAGGTGGGTTAGGCCTACCCAAGATTTTATTTTATTATGCATTCAGTCTTAGACATTTGGTTCATTGGTCGCTTCCACCTGAGAGAGCTCCTCCCTGGTTTTGTATTGAAAAGGAAGTTCTTGCCCCTATCTCGCCACTGCAAAGCCTTTCGATTAAACTAGCTGGAGAGGTTAAGTTGCACCCTGTTATTTTGCATTTGCACTCGATATGGACAAAAGTGTCCAGAGTGTTTAATTCTGATATTTATTTAAACGTAGCCTCGAGCATATGGCTGAACCCTAAACTATGTATTAATTAGTCCCCTTTCTGTTGGTCAGATTGGATTGTGTGGGGGGTTAATACACTTGGTGACCTGTATGAGGGTGGAGTATTGAGATCTTTTGAAAATTTGATTCAACATTTTGGGATTCCCAGATCTCAATTTTATAAGTATTTACAGCTGCACCACCTGCTCTGCTCTGTTTTTGGGAGTAGCATACACCCCCCTAGAGCGGCAGATACTCTGGAAGTGGTGTTTTCTGCTTTTGGGAAGGGTCATGAGGCATCAATGTATTACTCCCTGTTAATTCAGAGTCTGGGGGACAGAGCTTTAAATTCTCTCAAAAGATTATGGGAGAAAAATTTAAACTTGGTATTGGAGGAGGGAGTGTGGGCAAGGATTCTAAAAAACAAAGTCTGCATCTAGAGATGCCAGGGTTCGCCTTATGCAATTTAAGATTTTACATAGATTTTATTGGACCCCCTCTAGATTGTATAGACTTGGTCTTTAGGACACACCCATCTGCTGGCGATGCCATACTGAAGATGGAGACACCATCCATGTTTTTTGGGGGTGCCTTAAGATCCAAGAATTTTGGCTGAAGGTGCAAAGTTTTGTGTGTGATGTGTTGGGCACTCAGGTCTCGTTCTGCCCCAGACTCTGTATTTTGGGAGATAGGGAGGTCATGGATTTGTTAGATAAGTACACGAAGGACTGGGTTTTGACCAGTGTGATGATTGGTAGGCAGGTTATTTTGAGGAGTTGGAAGTCGGTTGGAGCACCCTCGTTCCCGGAGTGGTGCGCGGAGATGGGGAGGGTGGCTGCCTTTGAGGAGAGGTCGAGCATTAGGATGGGGGTTAGGGAATCTTACAATAAGAAATGGGGCAATTATTTAGCATTTTTGAGGGAATCTCGAGGTGGGGCAGTGGAGGAAGTAATTTAGAGTTTTTTTTTTTATTTATTTTTTTATTTTTTTATTATTATTATTATAATTGATTATTGTATGTTATTTTATGTTGTTGCTTTAGTTTTCTGTGTGTGTGTCTATATTCTATTGACCACAGGGGTGTTTGTGGGGGGGTCAGGGTGGGTTGAGAGTTTGGTAGGGGGAGGGGATATAGTGGGGGTTTAATGTTTAAAGTGTTTGATTCATTATATAGATGTTGTTGTATTTTTTGTGTTAATTTATGAATCAATAAAAATGTTAATTAAAAACAAATTAAAAAAAAGGACAAAGGTCCAAGCGAGTGTAAAAGTTACCATCCAATTTCCCTGATCCAGTTAAATGTAAAATGTTGTCAAATTCTGGCTAATCGATTAAGTTATGACATCTCTTGTAGATCAGGTGGGGTTTATTCGAGGCCGTAGCTCTTCTGATAACATTAGGCGTCTCATCAGTATCATGTGGTCAGAAGAGAATGAACAATCTCTGGTCACTGCCATCTCACTTGATGCCAAAAAGGCATTTGATATGGTAGAATGGAATTATCTTTTTAAGGTTTTGGAAATATATGGGTACGGGAGTATGTTTATTGGATGGATTAAGTTACTTTATAGACACTCTGTTGCAGCGGTTCAAACAAATGGATTAATTTCAGATTATTTTACTCTGAATAGGGGCACTCGGCAGGGTTGCCCTCTTTCCCCATTATTGTTCTGTCTTGCCCTGGAACCATTAGCAACTGCGATAACAAAGAAGGATGATTTTCCAGGGGTGGTGGCGGGAGGTATGGTGCATAAACTCTTGCTTTACGCAAATGATATTTTATTATTTGTCTCTGACCCCAGTAGATCTATGCCTTGCCTCCACAGAATTATTAATTCCTTTTCTAAATTTTCAGGATATAGAGTCAATTGGTCTAAATCCGAAGCTTTGGCTCTGACAGCGTACTGCCCAGTAACGGCCTTCCAGCCGGGTGCCTTCCAGTGGCCCAAACAGGGAATTAAGTATTTGGGAATTTTATTCCCAGCAAATTTGTCTGATTTAGTCAGAGTTAATTTTGATCCCTTAATAAAAAGGTTTTCGAATGATGTGGACAGGTGAACTTCATTACACTTATCGATGACTGGGAAGGTTAATGTTATTAAAATGAATTGTATTCCAAAATTTAACTTCCTGCTACAATCTCTCCCTGTAGATGTCCCCCTCTCTTATTTCAAGCAATTTGAGGAAGTTCTTTCCTATATTTCGCCACTGCAGAGCCTTTGTATCAAATTAATCGGAGAAGCTAACTTACATCCCGTTATCTCGCACTTGAACCCGGTATGCACAGAAGCGGCAGATACTCTGGGAGTGGTGATTACTGCTTTTCGAAAAGGTCATGAGGCATCAGTGTATTACTCCCTACTAATTCAGAGTCTGGGGGATGGAACTTCAACTTCTCTTAAGAGATTATGGGAGAAAGATCTAAATTTGGTATTGGAGGAGGGAGAGTGGGCTGGGATTCTAAAAAATGTCTGCATCTAGAGACGCAAGGGTTCGCCTCATGCAATTTAAGATTTTACAAAGAGTCTATCGGACCCCCTCTAGATTGCATAGGCTTGGTGTTAAAGACACACCCACCTGCTGGCGATGTCAATCAGAAGATGGAGACACAAACCATGTCTTTTAGGGATGTGTTAAGATGTAAGAATTTTGGATGAGGATTCAGAGTTTTATGTGCAAGGTTTTGGCCTCTCAAATTTTATTTTGCCCCAGACTCTGTATTTTAGGAGATGGGGCAGTCATTAATTTGGAGAATAAGCACATGAAAAACTGGGTCCTAACTAGTATTATGATTGCCAGACAGATTACTTTGAGGAGTTGGAAGTCGGCTGGAGTGCCCCCGTTTCAGGAGTGGTGTTTAGAGATGGCCAGAGTGGCAGCTCTTGAGGAGGAGGTTTCCAGAAGATTGGGGAGTCTAGACATGTTTGTGAAGAAGTGGGGTAGATATCTGTCTTTTTTTGGAGGGCTCTCGGGGAGGGAGAGGTGTAAGGGTTTTGTGTGTGTGATTGTATTATTTATTTTATTTTTTTAATTTATTTGTTTATTTATTTTTGTTGTGTGTCTGTGGTTGTGTGACCACTGGGGTGTTGTTGGGGGTCGGCTGGGGGATTGGAGTGGGGGGGGGGTAGTGGGGGTTGGATATTGATTCTGTATATGTGTGTTCTGCTATTTATATTGTTAGGCCTCATGTATTCAGATAGAAGACAAAGCAGGCCTAACACAGTCGTAAAACCTAACTGCCTCATCCAATAGGAGTTGAGAGTTCGATCCTTTAGTGAGCAAGGCTTCACGGGATTTGTAGTCTGTTTTGGACTCCCTTTGTTTGATTTTGGCATGGTTTTTATCAGTAAGATTTATGACTTGGTATGTGGACCTGAGTTAGGTTTTACGACAGTGTTACGCCTGTCTTTGTCTTCTATCTGAATACATGAGGCCCAACACCATACATTTCCAAAATCTTAAAAAGATAATCCCATACTACCATATCAAATGCCTTTTCGGCATCAAGTGAGATGGCTACTGACCACATGATATTGATGAGACGCCTGATGTTATCAGGAGAGCTACGGCCCCGAATAAATCCCACCTGATCTATATGTATAAGAGATGTTATAACCTTACTTAATCAGTTAGCCAAACTTTTTGACAATATTTTTACATCTAGTTGGATCAGGGAGATTGGATGGTAACTTTTACATTCGCTTGGATCTTTGTCCTTTTTAAGAATCAGACTGATCCGGGCTTGTGTCATGGTTGGAGGAAGCTTTCCATTCTTTAATGATTCAGTATAAACTTCTAACAAAAGTGGAGCCAGTTCTGTAGCATAAGATTTGAAAAACTCAGAGGAAAAGCTGTCAGGCCCCGGAGCCTTGCCTGTAGGGAAGGCCTTAATTACCTCTTCAAGCTCCTCCAAGGTTTTCTCAGAATCAAGAAATTTTTTACACCCTGCTACATAACTGTTGACAAAAAGTCAACATGTCAAAGAATTCAAAATCCTCAGGCTCTGGAGATATTATAAGATACTTACATGCTCAAGCTGATACTTCAGACAGGGCCACAGACCAGGGACTCGGTTTGGATAGTAGGCGGGAGAAATTCAGCGGCAACTGTCCAGCATGTCAGTGATGTTGATGAAAGTCATAGTGGACCTGGAGGATCTTGCTGTAATACGTCGATCGATTACGGGATGGAGCCGAAATTCTCTGAATTGGTTTCAAGAATCGGGGACGGATCGATTATCTGGAGTCATCGGAGAGGGAATTAGCTGCTAATCCGCTAGCGACCAAAGTAGATTTGGAACACGTTTGGGAAAAGTTGAAAGACTTTGAGAATCATAATCGCCGAAACAATGTCCGAATTGTTGGAATTCCTGAGAAAGAGGAAGGCCGAGATATGGTGAAATTCCTAGACGAGCTCTTCCCGTGTCTGCTAAACATAACAGGCCATAAGCTGGAAATAAGCGAGCTCACAGAATCCCGGCTCGGAGATCCGCTGAGGGAGACAGGCCCCGATCAATTCTGGCCAAATTTCTGAGACCATCCGATAAAGATTTTGTTACGTGAGGCAAGGATAAAGGAAGGCTTTCTTGGAAAAAACGCAGCATTTACTTGTTCCCAGACTTTGCGAATTCATCAAGAGAGAAACGTGATCGATTCAAGGAATGCAAGAAACTCTTACATCAACGGAAGATCGCTTTTGCGCTGATGTTTCTGGCCAAACTGAGAATAGACACTAAGGATGGCCACAAAATATTTTCATGCCCACAGCAGTCATTGTCTTTCATAGAGACAATGGGGAGAGTAAGCCATTTGATGTTTCTCACGTGGCCCCCGAGTGAGCTTGTCTCACTGAACATACGCTTGATCGTCTGATGAAGCTGGGCGCCTTTCTTGTTTCTTTTTTTGCTGGTTCCACCTGGCAGCTGGAGTTTGTTTTGTGGAGTATTTTTTGCAGGACATTGGGAGGATTAGGTCATCTGCTGCACTCATGAACAGCCAGCTCACTGAACATTCATTTGACTGTCCGAGGAAACTGAACTTTTTTTTTTTGTGCTGGTTCCGCTAGCGTCTGGAGTTTGTTTTGTGGAGGAACACACCTTCGATACAGTTTTGTAAATGAATACACATGTTCTTTGTGTTTATTCTGCCTGTTGGCTGGAGTTTGTTTTATAGATTATTTTCTGTTATGTAATTGTCTCACAAAATTTATATAGAAGCACCGGACATGATCAATCCGACGGCAAAGTTTTCGCGGGGACTCTCGTAGGCATACATGGACTGTTTGAGTTTAGAGGGATGGACGCCGGTTGGCGTTTTTCTTTTTTCTGTTTGTTCGGTTCGGGGGAAGTTTGGGGGTTGATTGTTGCACTAATGGGGAATGTGGTCTTTATAATTTTATTTTTGACACACAATCTATTTTTTCTAACGTCAAAATGTCAAATATTAATGAGTGGATTATCTCTCTCCACGTGGTATGTGAATGGGTTGGGGCACCCCATAAAAAGAAGGAAGGTTATTTCTTAAACGTAAGAAAAATGATAGCGTTTCTTCAAGAAACGCATCTTTCCCCGCATGAAGCTGAAAATTTGGGAAGATATGGGGTGGACATGTTTTCTTTAGCGCTGGCTCAAGTAAGATCAGGGGAGTCATTGCATTGATAAATAAACATCTACAATTCAAATATCTCAAACAGATTAAAGATAAATTGGGAAGAGTCTTTTTTTTGTATTAAGATGGTGCCGCAGATGGCAGCCTCGGTTTGTTGGTGCTCTTTGTTTTGTCTTGTTTTGTTTGTAAATACAATGTTTTGTTAGAATACCGGGATCTCTTTCACTAGAGAAAAGCTCATGAACATCAGGGTTACAACTCCTGCAGATTTATTTCCTACTTTCATCGCCACATCTGTGGAATTACTGGACATTCTGGTCAAAGGTACCCTCACCTTTGCACATTCAGTAAAACGCCGGAGGAGAGGGAAACGTGCCAGCGCACTCGTGCGTCTCCGCCGATGCCAATCTCGCACACCATTGCCAGGAATATTCCTTTCTAATGTATGTTCACTGAACAACAAACTGGATGAACTTCAGCTCTTGGTGGGGAAAAACAGAGACTTCATTTTCCGTTTTGTGCTTCATGGAGACTTGGCTGTGTGGACTGATACTGGACTCTTCGCTACAGCTGGCAGGCTTCCAACTCTTCAGAGTGGATCGCCACATGGAACTCTCAGTCAAGACGAAAGGTGGAGGAATCTGTTTTTACACTAACCGTGGCTGGTGCAATGATGTGACAGTGATCCAACAGCACTGTTCTCCTGATCTGGAATCTTTTATCATAAACTGTAAAACCTTCTGTGTTTACATTCCACCGCAGGCCAATGTGCAGGATGTGCAGCGCGTGCTCACCAACCATATACTGTGTGTGGAGTGGACAAACCCGGACTCCTTAGTTATTGTCCTCTGTGACTTTAACAAAGGTAATCTCACTCATGAACTCCCCAAATACAGACAGTTTATTAAATGCCCGACCAGAGAGGAGAACATTCTGGATCACTGTTACACTACAGTAAGCAGTGCCTATCACGCCATCCCCATGCTGCACTGGGTCACTCTGACTACGTCATGGTCCACCTGATTCCTGCATACAGGCAGAAATTAAAACTATCTAAACCTGTTGTGAGGGCATCAAAGCAGTAGACCAGTGGGGCTGTGGAGGATCTGCAGGCATGCTTGGACTGTACTGATTGGGTTGTATTTAGGACTGCTACAAACAGTCTGGATGAGTACACAGAGGCTGTGACATCATACATCATCTTCTGTGAGGACTGTGTGTACCATCACACAGTCCAACCCTTACAACAATGACAAACCCTGGTTCACAGCCAAACTTAGACAGCTAAGGTTAGAGAAAGAAGAAGCGTTTAGGAATGGGGACAGAGACAGGTTCGGAAAGTCAAAGTACAGGTTTAGCAAGGCGGAGAGAGATGCCAAACGGCTGTACTCTGAGAAACTACAACAGCAGTTCTCAGCCAACAACTCTCCTTCTGTCTGGAAAGGGCTCAGACAGATCACAAACTGCAAGCCTAAAGCCCCCCACTCCACTAACGACTTGCGCCTGGCCAACAGCCTGAATGAGTTTTATTGTCGCTTTGAAAGACAATGGGACATTCCTGACACCATCCCCGTGACACCATCGATCAGCTCCAGCCCTGCTCCACCTCCTCCATCACAGCAGGGGCCTGGTCCTCTCCACAGCTCCTTACCTCAGAGGCCCCCTCCTCCCCCACCACAAAGACGACTCTCTTCGTCATGGAGAGAGACGTAAACAGACTATTCAAGAGACAAAACCCCCGCAAAGCAGCCGGGCCAGACTCTGTCTCTCCATCCACCTTGAAGCACTGTGCTGATCAGCTGTCTCCAGTGTTCACAGACATCTTTAACACCTCACTGGAGACATGCCATGTGCCAGCCTGCTTCAAGACCTCCACCATCATCCACGTCCCCAAAAAAACAAGGACCACAGGACTTAATGACTTCAGACCTGTCGTCCTGACCTCTGTGGTAATGAAGTCATTTGAGTGCCTTGTGCTGTCCCACCTCAAAGCCATCACTAATCCTCTCCTGGACCCCCTGCAGTTCGCCTACAGAGCTAACAGGTCAGTAGACGATGCAGTTAACATGGCCCGACACTTCATCCTCCAGCACCTGGTCTCCTCAGGAACTTACGCCAGGATCTTTTTTGTGGATTTTAGCTCCACCATCAATACCATCATCCTAGCTCTTCTGCCGGACAAGCTCTCCCAGCTGAGTGTGCCTGACTTCACATGCAGGTGGCTCACAGACTTCCTGACTGATAGGAGATAGCACGAGAGGCTAGGAAAACATGTCTCTGACTCCCAGACCATCAGCACTGGTTCCCCTCAAGTCTGTGTTCTTTCCCCTCTACTTTTCTCCCTGTAAACTAACAGCTGCACCTCTAGTCACCAGTCTGTCAAGCTCCTGAAGTTTGCGGATGACACCACCCTCATTGGGCTCATCTCTGGTGGGGATGAGTCTGCCTACAGGTGGGAGATTGATCATCTGGTGACATGGTGCAGTCAGAACAACTTAGAGCTCAATGCTGTGAACCATGATGGTCTTAGATTTCAGAAAGAATCCAGGCCCAGCCACCCCCATCATCCTGTGACTCTCCAGTTGACACCGTGGAGTCCTTCAATTTCCTGGGAACCATCATCTCCCAGGACCTCAAGTGGGAGCTGAACATCAGCTCTCTAATTAAAAAAGCACAGCAGAGGATGTACTTCCTGCAGTAGCTGAAGAAGTTCAACCTGCCGAAGACAATGATGGTGCACTTCTACACCTCCATCATTGAGTCCATCCTCATGTCCTCCATCACCATCTGGTACGCTGCTACCACTGCCAAGGTCAAAAGCAGACTGCAGCATGTCATTTGTTCTGCTGAGAAGGTGATTGGCTTCAATCTGCCATCTCTCCAGGACCTGTATGCCTCCAGGACCCTGAGGTGGGCAGAAAAGATTGTGGCCAACCCCTCCCACCCAGGACACAATCTCTTTGAGACGCTCCCCTCCGGCAGGAGGCTACGGTCCATTAGGACCAAAACCTCATGCCACAAGAACAGTTTCTTCCCGTCTGCAGCTGGCCTCGTAAACAAGGCCTAGGACCCCCCCTGACATTGTCTCTTATCCCACTTCCATAGACACTACACGTTACATTAACAGATTCCACATCTGTCTTGCATCAACGTAAAGAACATTTATCTGGTCTATTCCACTTTTTATTATACTCAAACTGTGAACTTTTCTGTGAACAGTGAACATTTGCACATTCTATGGTTCATATTCTTCATATTCATTTCTCTATATATTTATCTTAAATATAGTTTATTATTTATCTTACTATGTTTATTGTTATAGTATGCATCAAACACCAAAGCAAATTCCTTGTATGTTAAAACTTACATGGCAATAAATTCGATTCTGATTCTATTGTTTTAGCAGAAATTCAGGGGCAAAGGTTGATTTTGGCTAATATTTACGCACCTAACGCTGATGATAAGGGCTTTTTTATAGATCTTGAAGGGATGTTGTTGCAAGCTGCTGGCACCCTTAATGATATAGTATTAGGAGGAGACTTTAATCTTTTGATGGACTTGGTCCTTGATCATAGTCCAGCAAAAGTGTGTAAGCCCCCTAGAGCAACATTGATGCTTCACAGGATGTTTAAAAATCTTGGTCTTACAGATATTTGGAGACTTTTAAACCCATCTGGGAGGGACTATACATTTTTTTCATCAGTCCATAAGATTTATTCTAGAATATATATATATATATTTTTTTTATATCTAAGTCCCTCATTTAATCTGTTGTTGACTGCTCAGTTGGAAACATCTTAGTCTCAGATCACGCCCTGGTGAGTTTAGAGGTGTTGCCACATACGGAGAAAAAGAAATCATATAGTTGCCGCTTTAATGTATCCCTTTCGCAAAATCTTGATTTCTAACAAATGTTAAAGGCTTAAATCAATCAACTAGTCCTCAGTATCTCTGTAGGCATTTCTTGGAAGGCACTTCAGGCAGTTCTTAGGGGCTGGATCATACAGTATGCCTCATTCATCAAAAAATCCAAAGCACGAGAAATCGTGGAGTTGGAAGGGAATATTAAAAGTCCAGAGCTGAAGCGTCAAATGTCGTCTGATGCCCTCAGAGAATTGACCCGACTGAAATACAGATATAATACTATTTTGTTGTGGAAGGTGGAAGGTGGAGTTTTGGCTATTCAGGGCATGACAGTCATACTTCGAGTCGGGGGATAAAGCAGGGTAGCTTTCGGCTAGATATTTAAAACAGAGAGAGTCTTTTTCTACCATTCCCTCAGTGAAATCTGCTGGTGGTGAAATATTTACCTCAGTCATTGATATTAATAATACTTATAAATAATTCTATGTTGATCTTTATAGTTCCACATCTTCGTCTACTGATGAAGACATTAGAAACTTTGTGGAATCATTAGAACTCCCTAAGCTGACGACTGAGCAAAAAAATTATCTTGATTCTGAGATAACCTTGGAGGAGCTTGACGAGGTATTTAAAGCCTTGCCTACAGGCAAGGCTCCGGGGCCAGATGGTTTGCCGCTGAATTTTTTAGATCTTATGCTACAGAACTGGCCCCACTTTTGTTAGAAGTTTATATGGAATCATTAAAGAACAGAAAGCTTCCGCCAACCATGACACAAGCCCGGATCAGTCTGATTCTTAAAAAGGATCCAAGCGAGTGTAAGAGTTACCGGCTTTACCGGTTGTTTAGATCAGTGTTACTATCAGAAATAATTAATAATTATTTCTGTAGTTATTAATTAATATTTAAATTAATTAATTGGATCTAATGCATTAAAACCTCATATGGGACTCCAGTAAATGTAGTGTGCTACGTTTAGGAGCAAGTTTGGTTATTAACAATAATTAATAATTATCAAAGATAATTACTAATTATTAAAATCAATATAACATTGATGAGAATCAATGTTAGCTTTTTTTAATCCTTTAAAATCAACAATTATCAAAGATGATCATCAGTTGTTAACATCGATGAAACATTAATTAAAATTAACACTAGCTTATTGATCATTCAAATTCAACAATCATCAAAGATAATTATCAATTATCAAAAATCAATAGAATATTAATAAAGACTAACATTGACGGGGCACCACCCTGGAATCAGGGACTAGTAACCAAATATTAAAACAGTCTCAATATTAGATTGTTTTCTTAGGAAAATCGACATCCGAAGAATATCGATTTTCGGGAAAAAAAAACAATGAATGAAGGTTTGAATCCGAGCACTGACATCCCGTCAGCATGACACAGGTGTATGAAAAACAAACCAAAACACTTCTCTTTGTAATATAAACAAAGTTTATTTATGCA
The DNA here is from genome assembly GCF_019703515.2 of Myxocyprinus asiaticus. Classification (NCBI taxonomy): domain Eukaryota; kingdom Metazoa; phylum Chordata; class Actinopteri; order Cypriniformes; family Catostomidae; genus Myxocyprinus; species Myxocyprinus asiaticus. Next base: position 60,472,779 of record NC_059345.1, on the reverse strand, counting down.
GTATATCAATTAATAATTAATACAATGCAGTCAATAAACTTCCGACTTACAACTACAAAATAAACAGTGACATGATTAGATATGGAAATAAAAATAATCCTATAACACATAAGGTGTGTGTGTGACAGTGTGTGTGTGTGTCTGTCAGTGTGGTTAGTGAGAGAGAGAGAGAGAGAGATTATTAAGTGACAGCCCGAAAGCTGATTTCACGATAGCTGGAGAGAAAGCAGCTGTGTTCATCACTCAGAGACGCGGTTTTACGAGCGGGGCTCGTAAAAGTCCTGCGTTATTTGACTCTTTAATGGATGAACTCAGTTTCTGTCTCACCCGCGATGGCGAAAATGCACAACAATCCAATTTGGTTGGACCACAATACAGCAAAACAAATCTGTGATAATTAATACCCTGAGTATTAATAATGAGCGGACATGGCGGTCCGTAAACTGTACAAGCAAAAACCTTGAAACACAAGAATAACACTATAATATTCTATCTCTGCCCAGACGTAACCTCTTACTTGAATCGCATGAGGACACAGGTAGAATGTGTTTTCCTCCGTCCTTTAACTTTGACCTGGTTCCTTGAGGCTCGTGTGATGACGGGAGGCCGTTTCCTCGCTCTGTCGGCAGGTGGTACGGCTGTTGATTCTCGGCGGGCTGGCGGAGAACTCAGAAATGTCGACTTGATTGAAGATGGAAGAGAAATCTTTAATCTCTTCACTTCTGTAGGCCAACGGATGAAGATGCGAATTGCTCAGCGGTCTCCTTCGGATCTGTTAGAGTGTTCGGTTGAACACAGAGTAATCTCAACTCGTCCAGCGAGATGGAGATTGTATGGCTACAGTTTCAAGTCGGACATTACTTCCTTGTGCCACGAGGTTGCACCTGAGAGCAGCAAAAAGCTACTTCCGTATTTGGTGAACAAAGTCGCTGGAAGCGAATTCTGGAAGCATTTCAGAATTATTTGAACTCCTGATGATGTCATGTTTGAGGGACGTTCTGTTGTGTGCCTCATCCAATAGGAGTTAAGCGCGATCCTTTAGTGAGCAAGGCTTCATGGATCTGTAGTCTGTTTTGGACTCCCTTTGTTTGATTTTGGCGCAATTTTTATCAGTAAATTTTACGACTTAGAAGGTGGGGGCTTGAGTTATGTTTTTACGACTGTGTTAGGCCTGCCTTTGTCTTCTATCTGAATACATGAGGCCCAACACCGTCTAATTTCACTGATCCAGCTAGATTTAAAAATATTGTCAAAAATTCTGGCTAACCGATTAAGTAAAGTTATGACATCTCTTGTACATACAGATCAGGTGGGGTTTATTCAGGGCCACAGTTCTTTTGATAACATTAGGCGTTTCATCAATATCATGTGGTCAGTGGTGAATGATCAGACTCCAGTTTCGGCCATTTCACTTGACGCCGAAAAGGCATTTGATATGGTAGAATGGGATTATCTTTTTAAGATTTTGGAAATGTACGGGTTTGGGAGTGCGTTTATTGGATGGATTAAGTTACTTTATAGACACCCGGTAGCGGCAGTACAAACAAATGGATTAATTTCAGATTATTTTATTCTGGATAGGGGCACCCAGCAGGGTTGCCCTCTTTCCACATTATTGTTCTGTCTTGCCCTGGAATCATTAGCATCCGCGATAAGAAAGGAGGATGATTTTCCAGGGGTGATGGCGGGAGGTGTGGTGCATAAGCTTCTGCTTTACGCAGATGATATTTTATTATTCGTCTCTGACCCTACTAGACCTATGCCTTGCCTCCACAGAATTATTAATTCCTTTTCTAAATTCTCAGGATACAGAGTTAATTGGTCTAAATCCGAAGCTTTGTCTCTGACAGCGTACTGCCCGATAATGGCTTTTCAGCCGGGCGCCTTCCAGTGGCCCAAACAGGGCATTAAATATTTGGGTATTTTATTTCCAACAAATTTGTGTGATTTAGTTAGTTCATTTTGACCCCTTAATAAAAAGGTTTTTGAGTGATGTGGACTTGGTGGGCCTCATGACATTTATTGATGATTGGGAAGGTTAATGTTATTAAAATGAATTGTATTCCAAAATTCAACTACCTGCTACAGTCACTCCCTATGTATGTCCCCCTCTCTTATTTCAAGCAATTTGATAACGTAGCAAAGTCCTTCATTTGGAATGGGAAACGTCCCAGATTACATTTCATTAAGCTGCATAGGCTGATTGAAAAAGGTGGGTTAAGCCTACCCAAGATTTTGTTTAATTATTATGCATTCGGTCTTAGACATTTGGCTCATTGGTCGCTTCCACCTGAGAGAGCCCCTCCCTGGTTTTGTATTGAACAGTTCTTGCCCCTAATTCGCCATTGCAAAGCCTTTCTAAATCAAATCAAATCCCTTTATTGTCACTCAACCATATACACAAGTGCATCAGTGGGTGAAAGTCTTGGGTGTGGTTCGAAACAACATAGCAGTATAACAATTACAATAAATATCTGATTTACACACAACACAGTTTACACATCTGTTACACAACACAATATACACCTAATAATATACAACATACAGTATACACAAAATAAGACTGTAAACAAAAACAAAGAATATACAATATACAGTATACACAAAATAAGAAGACTGTATTTCCCCATGTAATCAGTGGAAATAAATATGAAGTGCTGTGTTGACATTCAGCTGTCGGTTGATAGTCAGTTGCCAGTGTGTTAAGTGAAGTATAAAATGTGGGTCCAGTCTGTTGCTAATAAAGTGCGGTGCTGATATATGTATCGTGAGTTCAAAAGTCTGATTGCTCGCCTTCTTTCAGTGACTTTAAAATTTGTGTTTTTTTAAAAACCATGCATAAACGTTATTTTCTCAAAAATACAAACATGTACATGCATGTTGCACACATATTATTGTAGCCCCGTTTGTGCTGAATACAGTGTTATCAGACTTTAGCCATTAGTATGTTTTTAAGCAACTGAAAAAAGCACAGATGTCAAGGCATGTCAAAACTTCTCCAGGGCCCAAAACACCCTCAGACCCCAGAGGGTTAAGATCCAGGAGTTTTGGTTGAAGGTTCAGAGTCTTGTATGTGATGTATTGGGCACTCGGCTTTCATTTTGCCCCAGACTCTTTTTGGGCGATGGGGTGGTCATCGACGTTGAGAATAGGCACATAAAGAGGTCCTAACTAGCGTCATGATCGCCAGACAGGTTCTTTTAAGGGGCTGGAGTTCGGCTGGAGTGCCATCATTTCTGAGTGGTGCTCAGAGATGTGGAGGGTGGTGGCCTTTGAAGAAGGGTTGTTTAGAAGTCTAGAAAAATGTAATTTGTTTATAGAGAAATGGGGCGGATACCTGACATTTCTTGACGTGTAATTATATATATATATATATATATATATATATATATATATATATATATATATATTATATTTGTCTATATTCATGTGTATAGACTTTTATGTGATCACAGGGATGTTTGTTGGGGGTCAGGGTGGGGTTGGGGATTGGGAGGGGGAGGGGTGGTTGTGGGGTTTAAATTTTTTAATGATTCCATGATATATACACACACACACATTTTTTTTGTTTGTTTGTTTTTTTGCTCTTGTATATATGTTTTGTAGGAATCAATAAAAAATGTTAATTACAAAAAAAAAAAAAAAAGCAACAAAGGTCAGACTATCCTCCTGAGACTACTTCCACATTAATCTGGATAAATTTTAAAATTGCTTTTTTGCTTTCCAGACACTCTCCTTCCACTGCCGTTTTCAAAAGTTTTCCAAAAGTTGCCTATCCACACTGAAACGTCTGAATACTGCCCATACGTTTAAAAAAAAAAAAAAAAAAAAAACGTAAGAAGCTTGGCCCTGCGTCATTTCCATGTACGATATGAAATGCAATTGTCCGTGTGTTCCGCCCCAGACAGCAATACCGAGTAAACTTACACTTGTCACCTTGAAAGAATGCAATGTAAATGTGAAATTTATTTTTAACAACGTCATCAGAGTGGATAGCAGGCACCACAACTCTGCTACAACATGGGCCACCATCTTTATTGTTTTGATTTGAATGGATCACATGACTGCATCACATGACAACAAATACATCATTGTTTCCGAATATCTCAGTTTTCCCTGTCCACACTACAATGCAAAGACACAGTTTTCAAATGTATCCACTTGGGAGAACGTTAGCGGAAAATGCTAGACAAAAATGCCATCTCAGTGTGGACGGAAGGCCAAAATGTAGTGTAATGCGTTTTCAAACGAAAACGTATTAGTGTGGACATAGCCTTACATGTTACATTAACTTTGTGCATTTATATATATATGTGTGTGTGTGTGTGTATATGTGTGTGTGTGTGTGTGTGTGTGTGTGTGTGTATATATATATATATATATATATATATATATATACATACACACACACCCTACCGGTCAAAAGTTTTGAAACACTTGACTGAAATGTTTCTCATGATCTTAAAAATCTTTTGATCTGAAGACGTATGCTTAAATGTTTGAAATTAGTTTTGTAGACAAAAATATAATTGTGCCACCATATTTATTTATTTTATTATATAACTACAATTTAATTTAAAAAAAAAAGTTTTTGAAATTGATGACTTGGACCAAATAATAAAGAAAAGCAGCCAATAAGTGCCCAACATAGATGGGAACTCCTTCAGTACTGTTTAAAAAGCATCCCAGGGTGATACCTCAAGAAGTTGGATGAGATAATGTCAAGAGTACATGTCTGCAAATTCTAGGCAAAGGGTGACTACTTTGAAGATGCTAAAATATAACACAGTTTTGATTTATTTTGGATTTTGTTTAGTCACAACATAATTCCCATAGTTCCATTTATGTTATCCCATAGTTTTGATGACTTCACTATTATTCTAAAATGTGAAAAGAAATTATAATAAAGAATGAGTGTTGCAAAACTTTTGACCGGTGGTTTGTATATGTATGTGTGTGTGTGTGTGTGTGTGTGTATGTGTATGTGTATGTATGTGTGTATATATATATATATATATATATATATATATATATATATTAGGTACGCTGTCAGTGCTAAAGCTTCGGATTTAGACCAATTGACTTTGTATCCTGAGAGCTTGGAAAAGGAATTAATAATTCTGTGAAGACAAATAATAAAATATCATCTGCGTAAAGCAAAAGCTTATGTGCCATACCTCCCGCCACCACCCCTGGAAAATCATCCTCCTTTCTTATCGTGGCTGCTAATGGTTCCAGGGCAAGACAGAACAATAATGGGGAAAGAGGGCAACCCTGCTGAGTACCCCTATTCAGAGTAAAATAATCTGAAATTAATCCATTTGATTGTACCGCTGCTACAGGGTGTCTATAAAGTAACTTAATCCATCCAATAAAAGTAATCCCGAACCAATTAATTTCCAAAATCTTAAAGATAATCCCATTCTACCATATCAAATTCCTTTTTGGCGTCAAGTGAAATGGCAGCAACTGGAGTCTGATCATTCGCTACTGACCACATGATATTGATGAAATGCCTAATGTTATCAGAAGAGCTACGGCCCCGAATAAACCCCACCTGATCTATATGTATAAGAGATGTCATAACTTAACCGGTTAGCCAAAAATTTTGACAACATTTAGATGGATCAGGGAAATTGGACGGTAACTTTTACACTCATTCGGATCTTTGTCCTTTTTTAAGAATCAGACTGATCCGGGCTTGTGTCATGGTTGGCGGAAGCTTTCTGTTCTTTAATGATTCTGTATAAACTTCTAACAAAAGTGGAGCCAATTCTGTAGCAGAAGATCTGAAAAATTCAGCGGCAAAACTATCTGGCCCTGGAGCCTTGCCAGTAGGCAGGGCCTTAATTACTTCGTCAATCTCCGAGTTTTTTTTGCTCAGTCGTCAATTTAGGAAGTTCTAATCGTTCCACAAAGTTTCTAATATCTTCATCAGTAGACGAAGACGTGGAACTATAAAGATCAAGATAGAATTCTTTAAAGCCATGATTAATGTCAATGGCCGAGGTAAAAATTTCACCACCAGCAGATTTCACTGAGGGAATGGTAGAAAAAGACTCTCTCTGCTTTATATATCTAGCCAAAAGCTTCCCTGCTTTGTTCCCTGACTCAAAATATGACTGTCTTGCCCTGAATGACCAAAACTCCACTTTCCATGACAAAATAGTATTATATCTGTATTTCAGTTGTGTTAATTCTCTGATGCCATCAGACGACATTCTGCACTTCAGCTCTGCCTCTGAATTTGTAATATTCCCTTCCAACTCCACGATTTCTCGTGCTTTGGATTTTTTGATGAATGAGGCATACTGTATGATCCAACCCCTAAGAACCCCTTTAAGTACCTCCCAAGCCACACCCACAGAGGATACTGAGGACCAGTTGGTCTCCATATAAACACTGATTTCAGTCTTTAACATTTGTTGGAAAACAGGATTTTGCAAAAGGTATACATTAAAGTGCCAACTATATGATTTCTTTTTCTCCGTATGTGGCATCACCTCTAAACTCACCAGGGCGTGATCTGAGACTAAGATGTTTCCAATTGAGCAGTCAACAACAGATTAAATGAGGGACTTAGATATAAAAAAAAATTAAAAAAATCTATTCTAGAGTAAATCTTATGGACTGATGAAAAAAATGTATAGTCTCTACCAGATGGGTTCAAAGGTTTCCAAATATCTGCAAGACCAAGATTTTTACACATCCTGTGAAGTGTCACAGTTGCTCTAGTGGGCTAACACACTTTTGCTTCACTATGATCAAGGACTGAATCCATCAATAGATTAAAATCTCCTCCCAATATTATATCATGAGGGGTGCCAGCGGCTTGCAACATCCCTTCAAGCTCTATAAAAAAGCCCTGATCATCACCGTTAGGTGCGTAAATATTAGCCAAAATCAAACTTTGCCCCTGAATTTCTCCTAAAACAATAATGACTCTTCTTGATTTATCTTTAATCTGTTTGAGAAATTTGAATTGTAGATGTTTACTTATCAGTGTAATGACCCCCCTGCTCTTACTTGAGCCCGCACTAAAGAAAACATGTCCACCCCATAGTTTCCCAAATTTTTCAGCTTCCTGCTGGGAAAGCTGCGTTTCTTGAAGAAACACTATATCACATTTCTTACGCTTAAGAAAATAAATAACATTCCTTCTTTTTATAGGGTGCCCCAACCCATTCACATTCCATGTGGCGAGAGATAATCCCCTCATATTAACATTTGATATAATAGAAAAAATTAATTGTGTCAACAGCAAGATTATACAGACCACATTCCAACATTATTGCAACAATCAAACCCCGAACCTCCCCCCCCTGAACCAAACAAACAGAAAAAAGAAAAATGTGCGCATTAACCCTGCGCACGACAGCGCCAACCGGCGTCGATCCCTCAACTCAAAAGGTCCATGTACGCATACGAGAGTTCCCACGACAAATTTGCCATCGGATTGCTCAAGTCCGGTGCTTCTGCACAAATTTTGTAAGGCAAAATTACATAACAGAAAATATTTTGCAAAAAACAGACCCCAGCCAATAGGCAGAATAAACACACACAATATATAGATTCAGTCACAGAACTGACTCGAAGGTGTGTTCCTCCACAAAACAAATTCCAGCTGATATAAAGCCGTTCAGTTTCCTCGGACAGACAGACAAGTGTTCAGTGAGCCAGTTGTTATGAGTTCGGCAGATGACGTAATAATTCTAATGTCCCTTAAAAATATTCCACTAAAACAAACTCCAGCCAACAGGAGGCATAAGCACAAAGAATGAACAGATTCAACCACAACTGTCCTGAAGGAGTGTTATTCAACAAAACAAGCTCCAGCCGCTAGGCGGAACCAGCACAAAAAAACTAAAAAACAGAACAGGCACCCTGGTTTCTCGAATGGTCAAGTGTGTATTGAGCAAGACAAATTCACTCGGAGGCTGCATAAAAAAATACGCCATGACTTACTCAGTCCGTCAACTTTATAAAAGACATCCTTGAGTAGGTATTTAAAGATATTTTGCAGTCATTCTTAGTATCCATTCTCAATCTGGCCAGGAACTTCAGTGTAAAAGCGATCATCCGTCCATGCAAAAGTTCCTTGGAGTCATTCCACAAAACAAACTCCATCCGTTAGACGGAGCCAGTGCAAAAAGAAACAAAAATGGCACCCAGCTTCCTTAGACAGCCAGAATAAGAACAGCGAGTTAATCCATTCTGGAGCTACATGAAAAACGTCTTGGTTACTTTCGTAACCTCCTTTCCCTGATGGAGGGAACGAGACGTTGTGTCGATGTAGTGACACTAGGGGTCACACTTGAAAGCCCCAAACACCTTTAATCTTTGAGAAAAGGCCAATGGGAATTGGCGAGTGGAATTTGCATGCCACTCCCCCAGACATACGGGTATAAAAGGAGCTGGTATGCAACCACTCATTCAGGTTTTGTGCTGAGGAGCCGAGACAAGGTCCCGGCTATTTCAGTGGGTAGTTCAGTGTTGTGGCAAGAGGGACACAATGTCTCGTTCCCTCCATCAGGGAACGGAGGTTATGAAAGTAACCAAGATGTTCCCTATCTGTCACTCACTCAACGTTGTGTCGATCTAGTGACACTAGGGGTCCCTATACGAAACACCACAAGGACTGAACTGTGTTGCGTGGACTGGCAGTGCGAGACGGGCAGACTGCTGTGTGCCTCGTAGCCAGCACACCAGGCCTTCACATTACCTCCCCCAACGCTCCTACGAGCGTCGAACGGTCCCCTGTATCTCGGGGACAAGTCGACTGCCCAAAAAATGGGGACAGGCTAGCCCAGCCGTGGCCTCTTTTCCTCTTTTTTTTTTTTTTTTTCTCCCCAAAAAGAGTGGAAATCGTTAACCGACTGAGGGCCATAAGTGTCCATGCTGGGGGCCACACCCCGACCGAAGGGTATTTGAGTGGATATACGTCACATGGTCTTACCGAGTTTTGTCGGAATTATGTCATGTAGAAAAGTCCTGTGGTAGGTCCTACCCAAGGGGGGAGGAGCTCTACAGACACTGTGACCGGGGCAGAGGCCCTCTGCCCAAGGAAGACACAGTTTACCAAAAGGGAAACAATTTTGTGGAAGATACATCAAACGTGGGTTACCTACAGGGAACCAGCACATGTTAGCATGTTAGCACACATATTGGGCCGGCAGGGAGTTTCTCCGCAAACCCACCTGCCACAGGGCTAAGGAGGAAGTCATCCAGGGTCCACGACTCTGTTAACACGACTGGGAGTCAAAGCGCTATGTGCAAGCGGTACACCCGGCCAGCTGTCCCGGAACTTACCTGCTCGTACCTGACAACACACGGGACGAGACCGGCTCAACCCGGAGATTGTAAAACCTCGCAAATGTGTTGGGTGTTGCCCAGCCTGCTGCAGATGTCTGCTAAAGAGGCGCCATTGGTCAGGGCCCAGGAGGCCGCCACACTCCTAGTAGAGTGGGCTCGCAGCCCCAAGGGGGACGGCACATCCTGGGTGTGATATGCCATCGCAATGGCGTCAATGACCCAGTGGGTGATCCTTTGTTTGGAGACAGCGCTTCCTTTCCGCTGTCCCCCAAAGCAGACAAAGAGCTGCTCGGAGCTTCTAAAGCTCTGCGTATGATCCAAATAGTTGCGCAAAGCACACACTGGACACAGCAACACCAAGGCTGGGTCTGCCTCCTCCTGGGGCAACGCTTGCAGGTTCACCATCTGATCCCTAAATGGGGTCGTGGGAACCTTGGGCACATAACCCGGTCGGGGTCTCAGGATCACGTGAGAGTAACCCAGACCGAACTCCAGGCATGTTTCACTGACAGAGAACTCCTGCATGTCCCCTACCCTGGATGTGAGCGCAGTCAGCAGGGCAGTCTTCAAGGAGAGTGCCTTTAGCTCAACTGACTCCAGGGGCTCGAATGGAGCTCCCCATAGGCCCCGAAGGACCACAGAGAGGTCCCACAAGGGGATGAGGCGCGGTCTGGGGGGATTCAACCTCCTAGCACCTCTCAGGAACCTGATGATCAAGTCGTGCTACCCCAAATACTTACTGTCTACTGCATCGTGATGTGCCGATATAGCGGCTACATACACCTTCAAGGTGGAGGGGGACAGCTGCCCCTCCAGCCTCTCCAGACCTGTTCACTTCCCCCCTCGGTACAGACACGCTGCACACAGCTGGCCCCCGGGACTATGCAAGTATGCATTTCCCCAGTGAGCCTACTTGCACAGACCCTGTGCAAGGTAAGGGAGGGAGGACGAGGAGCAGGTCGAGGGACAGGCTTTATCGCATCCTTCCGCAGAAGGGTAGCAATCTCCGCGCGCAAGGTAGCGGCGTTCTCGCCCTTCACCGAGGTGAAGCGGACTCCGCTGAACCTGGGCGGGCGCCTGGCAAACTGAATTGCGTAGCCGAGTCGGACGGTCCGGGTCAGCCATCGTGACGGGTTGGAAAGCACAAGCCACACATCCAAACTCTGGGCGAGAGGGACCAAGGGGACAATCACGTAGGACGTACCGGCAAGTGGGGCCTCGTGGTGGGGTGGAGCCTGAGGCACCACGTCGAGGGGGCTTGAGCCCCTACCCCATGGCCGTGCTGAGTCTGGGGACATCAAAGCACTTAACTGGCTCCGGATACCCATCATAGGGCCGGTCAGGGAGGGGGGAGGAGGAATATTGTCCCCGCAGTCTGTCAGAACCAGCCTGGCGTGGGTGTGTTTGTGCCACAGCTGGGCTCGCAGGGGCCACCCCTGGAGGGAACGGTGGTCGGCGGTCGTGACGATGGCCGTGAGCACCGGATATGTGACCCAGAGAATAAGGAAACTGCTCTTTTGTTGAGTATTTGGGCGAAATCAAAGAAAAAGGAAACAAAAGATTCTCCTCCCGGCCCTCCACCGGGGGATGGAGTGCTCTGTCCACCACCTCCAGAGCAGCGGGTCTCCTCGTCCTTGGGTCGCCCATCTCAGTGGCACTTCGAAGCCTTCGGGTGGCATCTGCTTTCTGCGGGTGGCTCCACGCCAGGGCCTGGCCACAGCGGAGTCAGTGCTGTTGCTGCAGGAGGACACCCTTGGCGACGAGCAGATGGGGTGCAGGGTCTTGAACCGCGCCGGGGCAGGATGTGCTGAATAGCCTCCGTCTGCTGTTTCACCACCGAAAACTGATGGGCAAAGTCCTTGACGGTGTCGCCGAACAGGCCAACCTGGGAGATGGGGGCGTCAAGGAACCGTGCCTTATCAGCCTCCCTCATCTCGACCAGGTTGAGCCAAAGGTAGCGCTTCTGGACCACCAGGGTGGACATCGCCTGCCCGAGAGACTGTGCAGTGACCTTTGTCGCCCGGAGAGTGAGGTCGGTCGCCGAGTGCAGCTCCTGCATCAATCCCGGGTCATAACTACCCTCGTGCAGTTCTTTAAGCGTTTTAGCTTGGTGTACTTGCAGGAGAGCCATGGCCTGCAGGGCAGAGGCAGCCTGTCCAGCGGCACCGTAGGCCTTAGTCGCGAGAGACGACGTAAGCCTACAGGTCCTGGATGGGAGTTTCGGGTGGCCCCGCCAGGTGGCAGCGCTCTGCGGGCACAGGTGCACCGCAATCACCTTATCCACCTGGGGAATCACCGAATACCTCCTGGCAACCCCACCATCGAGGGTAGTGAGAGCGGGGAAGCTGAAAGACCAGGATCGGGCAGTTGAAGGTGCCCTCCACAACCTCATCAGCTCCTCATGCACTTCCAGGAAGAAAGGGACCGGGGCGGGGCACGGCCGTGAGCGGCGCTCTGGGCCCAGGAACCAATCATCGAGCTGCGAGGGTTCAGGGGTGAGTGGAGGTTTCCACTCCAGCCCGATGCCCAGGCAAGCATGTCTGTCAGCTCCACGTCGGCCAGCGACTGGTCGACCATACCCAAAGGTGGAAGCCCAGCCGAAGCCTCAGCGTCGGACTGGACGAGCCCACTCTCCGATGCTGCGATTGACAGCAAGCTCTGAATGAGAACTCATGAGAACTCGCCCTGAGATGAGCTGGCGGTCTCATCCCAGAACCCGACCGGGGCAGATGAGCATGCAGATGAGCATGCTGAGGAATGGGAGGTCCGTGGGGGGTTTCCCGGCGGAGGTGCTCCCATTGAGGTCCCCAAATCGCCCCCAGTGCTAGCTGATGTGGCCTCATACCCGTAGGTAGAAGGACCGAGGCGGGGAGCCGCTGAGGTGGCTTTCCCTCTTACAAAAGAAAGCCGTGACCGCAACGTTGCCATAGTCATGTTCTCGCAATGAGGACATGACCCGTCCACGCACGATGTCTCCGTGTGGGCGGCACCCAAACATGTAAGGCAGCGATCGTGGCCGTCAGAAGCAGAGAGGTAACGACCACAACCAGGAATTATACACAAATGGAAAGGCATCTTTAAAAAGATGCTCTCATAAGTGCTACTGTTTTAGTTGAAGGAAATATACTCTTTTAGGGAAAGAATATACACTTAGCTTGCCGAAGCGCCCAGGGGTGTTCTCTGCACTCCACCGGTGCAGAGGGGGAGAAGCCGCTGATGCGCCATAAATCCTGCAGATGAGGTGAATTAACTCGGCGGATGAATTCAGCTCAACGAATAGCTGAATTCCCTTACCTTGCACAGGCTCCGAAGAGAAAATCTGAATGAGTGGTTGCGAGCCAGCTCCTTTCATACCCGTATGTCCGGGGGAGTGGCAAGCAAATTCCACTTGGCAATTCCCTTTGGCCTTTTCTCAAAGATCAGAGGTGTTTGGGGCTCCCAAGAGTGACCCCTAGTGTCCCTTCATCGACACAACGTCAAGTGGGTGACAGATAGGGAACCCCAAATGGCTTACCCATTGTTTTTATAAAAGACAGTGCTTGCTTGGGGCACGGAAATACCCTGTAACCATCCCTCGTTTCTATTCTCAGTCTGGCCGGAAACATCAGTGCAAAAGCGATTTTCCATTGATGTAAGAGTTCCTTACATTCCTTGAACCGATCACATCTCTTGTCAAATTTGCAAAGTCCGGGAACAAGAAAATATTGTGATTCTTTCAAGAAAGCTTTCCTTTGCTCCTCGCCTCGCGTAACCGAATATCTTTATTGGATGATCTCAGAAATTTGGCCAGAATTGATTTGGGCCTGTCTCCCTCAACAGATCTGCGAGCTCGCTCGATTTCCAGTTTATGGCCTATGTCATGTCGAGCAGACTCGGGAAGAGCTCATCCAGGAATTTCACCATATCTCTGCCCTCTTCATGCTCAGGAATTCCAACAATTCGTATATTGTTCCTTCGATTCCTATTTTCGAGATCTTCCATTTGGATGGATTCCAAATCTGTTTTTGAGGCAGGTGGATTAGCGGATAATTCCCTTTCTGATGTCTAATCCGTCTTTCAACTTCTGCCACTCTTGTGACCAACTCAGAGAATTTTGTTTCCATCGCCGTAATCGATCGATGAATTACAGTGAGATCCTCCAAGTCAGCAACAACCTTCGTCAGCATCACCGAGATGTTGGACAGTTGATGCTGAATTTCTTCTCCCGACGTGCCATCCAAATTGAGTCCCCGGTCTGCAGGCCCGCCAGAGGTTTAATAATTTAAAAGCTAGCAAAGTGCGCAGAACCAGTCGGTCACACGTCTGCTTCTCGCATGGCGTCACGTGACCTCCAAGATGTAAGTTTAAGCACTTCTTAGTGTGTGCGAGTGTCGCCATTTTTGTATATAGCTTCTCCGATGTAAACCTTAACAACTGTTTTCAACCCTACTGAGATGCAGGTGTACGCTGACATGACAGCTCTGTTTTTCGCTCGTGATTATGTCTGTGCGTAATGCGTATAATGTATGTGTGTCCACGTGTGTGAGAGAGCTTAAGAGAGGGGAGCGTGAGGGTTTCCCACAGAATTTTCAGATAATATAGTAACTGTTGTGTAGATCAAGTGTATCTAGCTTCGATACAGCTCAAGCCTTCATTGTTAGTTCGAAAACGTCACTTTAGAATTGCCAACGGAGGATGCACTGCTTTTCGGCATTGGAGTAACAAGGTTGTGTGTGTGTGTGTGTGTGTGTGTGTGTGTGTGCGCGTGCGCGCACGTGAGAGAGATCACATGTGGAATTACCTGTTTAAAGTGGCTCTCGTCAAGAATAACATCGCATCAGATTGCAAGTTTAAGTATCAGCAGCAGCTAGTGTCACCACTTTTCTACAGCTTTTCTATTGCTAAACAACTGTTTACAATCCCAGTGAGTCGCGGGGGTGTGCTGACTTTGCTTCCGAGAGAGTTTGTGTGACAGCGAAAGAGAGGGGGAGGGTTAGCGCAGTGCTTTCCACTATAGCTATGTGAGGCTGATTAGGGCGAAATACACTGAAACATAAAAATGTTCAAATATTAAAAGTTATTTCAGATAATAGAAACTTGTATTGATCAAGTCGCAGGGGGGGTGCGGCTCTATATGTTGGTAGCGACTCAAGTCTCAATGTGTATGTGTGTGGATGGGTGAGACGAGAGCGAAAGAGAGGGAGCCCAAGGACACTTTTCAATCGAAACTGAAATAAATGTAGGATATTATAGACATTGTTTGTCATTCTTATCCGATGTACTTAACCAGTGTCTTTGTTTTAATTGTTTATTTTGTTGTGGTAGCCTGAAGGGCTCTTTGAAATAATTTGGCGAAGTGATATGGAACCGTTATGCAGTCAAGACCTGGAAATACTTCATAGCCATGCGTTTACTTGAAAAATAATTCACACCTTAGAATGTCCGCCCACCAATCAGAATCAAGCATTCAACAGACCCGTGGTATAAAACGGAAATATGGCGACACTTGCTGCTGCTGAGAAGTGATTAAACTTGCATCTTGGCGATGTTACTTCTGATGAGAGCTGCAACAAAAAAATTAATCCCAGAAGCGATCTCAGTTTCTGAGTTTCTCTTTCGATCCCTCAAAAACAAACTTGCACACAAACTCGCACACACATGCACAAACCCACTACCTTATTACTCCAGTAAGTCCTCGAGTAAAGCAGCGCAAGCCTCACTATCCTCCGTTGCTAGTTCAAAAGTGACATTTTCGAACTAGCAACGAAGGCTCGGACTGTATCAAAGCAAGATGCTGAATCTGTGGCAGAATAAAGTAGTTCCTCTTACAAGAGCGATTTAGGGACGAAAACCAGAAAATGTCTTGAGATAAAACCCTGAACGATGTATTAAGGTGTGGTAACCGTGGTATAAGCAGAATAATTGACTCCGGCCAGTTGAATAATTAAACAATAATGCACACCTGATGTGTAACGGTAAGCAAGACCATGACCATTATTGTCTCATGAAACATAAAGGGACACTAACAGCAAATAATTCTGATTAAGACCAGCCTCAAAACAATGTAACAAGGTGCAGAGATGTTAAATAATCCTCACAGAGAGTTTTTTTAAACAGAGTCTCACGTGTAAAAATTTAAAGTTTTACTACCACGTTAATCCCCGCGATAGTAAGGGTCACTGGTTGGATACTTACTGTAAGTGTTTGACATGGGTGATATTTTGCATTTTTTATGGTTCCAGGGAGCATTTGTTGCCCCTTAATAAAATAATAATAATTTTGACACCGCCTTATGTACATTTTTTAGATCATGTTTTTTGTGTATTTCAGCTTTAAGACTAAAGTGACAAAGTTTTTTGTACCTTTATCTATTGCTGTCATCAGTTAAAAAATAATCTGTAAATACATGCACGTTTGATTACTTAGATTAACTCCTTGATATCATAACATTTTTATTGACTCAAACATTGTGTTTCAGGGCAACCCAGGACTTTGCAAGATCTGTGCAGGATAAAGATCCGGCAGTGCATCGGCCTCCAGAGTTTAAAGTTTCTGGAAGATCTGCCCATTGCCAAGGTTATGAAGGACTACTTAAAACACAAATTTGACAATGTTTGACAGAGGCTGACAAACTGTAGCCTAGCGCATTTCTGGAAGTAGGTGCACAGTTTGTAAAACCATGTTTGTACAGAGTGAAAATTCATACGGAGTAATGACTGCAACAGGGAGCAATGTAAGTTGATGCGTTTGTAGGTGTTGGTTTGTGCACTATGGGGGCATGCCTTGAGAAATTTCTAACCCATGAGAGAAGAATTTTGGAAAATGTGAAAGCTTCATTTGTACAAAATATATTTTTCTTTTTTAATCAACAAGGCCTTTGTAAATATTTGACATTTGATTGTTTTAATTCTCAGACAGAAAAAGATATAACCCTTTAAAACTATGGGGAAAAATTGACATATTCAGGACACCCACACAATTTTGTATAAATACAAATGTGCATGTGTTAACCGTATTATGATTTTTGCTCTGGAGAAATACTTTGACCACTTTTTCTTTTTTTCTTTTTTAAGTTATTAACATTATAACAGCTCTGTTAAGAATTTTTATTTTTATTTTATTACAGCAAAATCTTATTGTCTCAGTTTGAGAGTGACCTTTTTTATTTGTTTTGAAAAATATACATCGGACAAAATATACATTTACAAATCATTTTAAATATCAGGTGCTTGGCTTTAATTTCCATTGAAAGGCATAGGAAAAGGTATAGTTGCAACAAACTGAACATATACACTCATAAATCATTAACAAAGTCATATGTACAGCAGATATTTTTAGACTATTTAAGCCACAAGCTTGTATCAAAGTGTTTCGGGGTTTGAGTGATTATTTTTCATATGACATGTCAAGGGCTTTGATGTGGGAAAGTTTGGACCCATAATTAAAAGAAAATCAGAATCAATTACTAATCAATTG
Organism: Myxocyprinus asiaticus; assembly: GCF_019703515.2. Taxonomy (NCBI): domain Eukaryota; kingdom Metazoa; phylum Chordata; class Actinopteri; order Cypriniformes; family Catostomidae; genus Myxocyprinus; species Myxocyprinus asiaticus. The sequence continues at coordinate 60,456,012 of NC_059345.1, read as the reverse complement.
ATGCTTAAATTTTAGTTGGCCATAATTTCTTTAGGATTTTTTGTTGTGCACAAAAAAAATATCTTAAATACTGGCAATCTGTAAAAGTAAAAAAAAATCAGGCTTTTCTTTTTCTGTGTCAAATCTAGGTATTTTAAATGCACTTTAGAGGGTTTTTTTTTCTACAAATATAAACATTTTGTCACAGCATCTTGTAAGGTCTGCATAGCATTTAAAAAATGTACTTTTTTTATTTTTATGTTAGTGGGTCATCGCCTTTTATGTCCCCAGTACGAGATTTGGTATTTATAATTTTTAATTTCAACAGAGTACAAATGTAATTGGCTTGTTAAAAGGATTAAAGACTATTTATAATGCTCTGCTGTAAAAGTAAAATTTTAAATAACTGAAATCATTTTAATGTTTTGCACTAGTGTAATTTCCCCCATGTCCTTAGAGCTGCATGTCAAACATCTTTGACCAAAATATGTAGTTAATCATTGGATTTCTGTTCTATCCCCCATACAATTAAGTGGTTAGTATTACATTCTCTCACTAGTGTGTATTCATTTGTGGTAAACTTGTAATTATAACACTGATAGTGAAGGTTTTTTGTGTCCCTTGACTTATCGCCCACCCTATTATGTCATAACACTCTGACCTTCAATTGAAGATCTATGTTATGAAATGGCATCAAACACTGTTGATGTCGGCTATATCTGTTTTATTTATGTTTTCCTTTATTTTGTGATGTTAGTCATATGTGGTCAAGCATAGCGTGTCCACTCTGTTATGGGAAGATATAGAGAACATTAATGTCATTTTAAAATTTCAATATATTCATATTTAAAGAAATAATATAATTACTGTAATTTTACAAATATGTTAGCTAGATATCATTCACAGACCATGTAGTGGTAATTTAACCCACAGAATGTCTACCCTGACCCTGTCCACCTAACAGGATTTTTTTTTTTTTTTGTCATAAAGCTTGACCTGTATGATTTATATACATCTCCCTTTAATGGTGAAACATTAAAGTACTTATAAAAGTATTTTTGATTTTTCATAATTTTCAAAGCCGAAAAGGCACGGAATTGAGGAATGACACTAGTATTCTAAAAGTACTTTCACTCGTTGTTACTAGAGTATTTTTTCCCCAAACCGGTTGTAACACTAACTGCCTTGACTTGCATTCAGTGACACAGCAGAGCTACAGCATTTCACCACATCATGAACACAAAGTGCATTAAATTGACCTGCCACAATATTAAATTGTTTCATTCTCTCTTTAACAGTGGCATTGTTTGTGTGAGTTTACTGTGTTTTTTTTTTTTTTAATTTTTATAAGTGGGACTGAAACAGTCCCTGTACTGGGAAAAGTGTTTGTTACCATAATCTATTGAACATCAGAACAAGGTTTGGAGGACTTATTTTAGAGCCATGGTATGCTTGAGCAGTTGGAATTGTCTAATAATTGGAAGTCTTCCACAACATCAACTACTGAATGTATTTAATCTGCTGTTTGCTGAGTTTCATATGTACAATTGTGTGAATAATATAATGTCCCCATTTGTTATTTTTCCAAGTATTATTGCTGGAATTTGAAGCAGTAATTGTGACTTTTTAATAAAATGTCTGCTAAATATACTGATTAAAGAATTTATTATTTATATTGTAATCATTATATTGACTTCATGGATTTTGCAATCACTGCCATCTTCATTTGTACTCCAATATAAACTTTTTTTTATAATTGCTATGTTGCGTTAAATTAATTTTAAAGGAATAGTTGAGGTAAAATACAGCATGTTAACCTTTATGTGCAGCATCTTTTGCATGCTGATTACCGCAGAAAATAATTAGTTTGGCTTTGGAAAGCCAGCCTTCTGATATACTATTTAAACGTATTATTATTAGGTTGGTTTGAAAGAGCCAAACTACTTATCTACAATTTCAATTTTATATTATTTTTTTTATTATTAGGTTGGCTTGAAAGAGCCAAACTTCTAATCTACAATTTAAACTTGTTATTATTACTGGTGCTTGCAAAGCAAAGCATCATTATAATCTCACATACATATTTGTGGTGCTTGCAGAGCAAAACATGACTATTATAATCTCACATATTATTATTATTATTATTATTAGTGGTGCTTGAGGAGCAAAGCATCACTATTATAATCTCACATACTTTTTATTAGTGGTGCTTGAGGAGCAAAGCACCACTATTATAATCTCACTTATTATTATTAGTGGTGCTTGTGGAGAAAAGCATACTATTATAATCTCACATACTTATTAGTGGTGCTTGCAGAGCAAAGCATCACTATTATAACCTCACATACTTATTATTCCATACAAAACTTCGGCACCTAACTCGTCCCAAACTGTTTGTAGTACACCCACGAATTAGGTGTCAAAACGACCGGCCTATTGACGACACCTATGCTATGACTTTTCTAAGGGGTAGGGTTTGTCATTTTTCATCAGAATGTTGTGACATGGGAGCGGGCTCATTTCAATCGGGCTGCCAAACAGTCTTTAAGGATCATCTTGGAAATGGCGTAGTCATGCCCTAGCAACCATTTACGGCACCCTAGCAACTGCCCCCATAGACTTCCGTTCAAAATGGCTCAGAAGGATATCTTCAGAACAGAATATTGTAGACACTTGGGGATTGGCTCTTTTGAGTCAGATTAGTAATCAGCCAATAAGAATCTCTCTGGTCACTGGCTAGCCACGCCCTAGCAACCATTTAGAGCACCCTAGCAACCAGCCCTATTGACTTCCATTAAAAATGGCTGAGTGTGATATCTTCAGATCAGAATGTCCTAGAGACATGAGAGTTGGCTTGTTTTAATTGGGTGAGCAATCACTCTTCAAGTATCATCATGGAAACTACTTAGCCATGCCCTAGCAACCATTTAGAGCACCCTAGCAACCAAACCCCATTGACTTCCATTCCAAATTGCTTAGATGGGTATCTCAGGGTCAGAATGTCGTAGAGACTTTTGTTGGCTTGTATGACTCAGGACAGCAAACAGCTTAGTATCACCCTGGCAACTGCCAAGCAACCAAGTAGCAACCAAGTAGCAAAACACATATCTCTGCACCAGAACATTGTAGAAACTTTCTGTTTGGCTCGTTTGACTCAGTGTCATGCTAGCAACACCTAGCGAAGTGCTAAAAACATGATAGCATCATGCTAACACATGCTAGCAACACATAGTGAAGTGTTAAAACATGTTAAAAACATGCTAGCATCATGCTAACGTATGCTAGCAACACCTAACAAAGTGCTAAAACATGCTAGCATCATGCTAACACATGCTAGCAACACCTAGTGAAGTGCTAAAACATACTAGCTACATGCTAGCATCATGCAAACACATTCTAGGATCATAAAAGCAGTGCTTAGCAACATGCTAGAACATGCTATGAGACGAGTTTAGCCACGGCAAGCACCACTCACATTTTCTTCAGGAAATATGCCTATCTAGTTAGTTGTGCTTGCGGAGCAAAGCATCACTATTGTAATCTCACTTATTATTAGTGGTGCTGGAGGAGCAAAGCATCACTATTGTAATCTCACATACTTATTGTTATTCTTACAAAACTTCGGCACCTAACTCATCCCGCACCATTTGTAGTAGACCCATGAATTACAGTGCATCCGGAAAGTATTCACAGCGCTTCACTTTTTCCACATTTTGTTATGTTACAGCCCTATTCCAAAATTGATTAAATTAATTATTTTCCTCAAAATTCTACAAACAATACCCCATAATGACAACGTGAAAGAAGTTTGTTTGAAATCTTTGCAAATTTATTAAAAATAAAAAATGAAAAAAATCACATGTACATAAGTATTCACAGCCTTTGCCAAGACACTCAAAATTGAGCTCAGGTGCATCCTGTTTCTACTGATCATCCTTGAGGTGTTTCTACAACTTGATTGGAGTCCACCTGTGGTAAATTCAGTTGATTGGACATGATTTGGAAAGGCACACACCTGTCTATATAAGGTCCCACAGTTAACAGTGCATGTCAGAGCACAAACCAAGCCATGAAGTCCAAGGAATTGTCTGTAGACCTCCGAGACTGGATTGTATCAAGGCACAGATTTGGGGAAGGGTTCAGAAAAATTTCTGCAGCATTGAAGGTCCCAATGAGCACAGTGGCCTCCATCATCCGTAAATGGAAGAAGTTTGGGACTCTTCCAGGACTCTTCCTAGAGCTGGCCGCCTGGCCAACTGAGCGATCTGGGGAGAAGGGCCTTAGTCAGGGAGGTGACCAAGAACCCGATGGTCACTCTGACAGAGCTCCAGCATTTCTCTGTGGAGAGAGGAGAACCTTCCAGAAGAACAACCATCTCTGCAGCACTCCACCAATCAGGCCTGTATGGTAGAGTGGCCAGACGGAAGCCACTCCTCAGTAAAAGGCAAATGACACCCCACCTGGAGTTTGCCAAAAGGCACCTGAAGGACTCTCAGACCTTGAGAAACAAAGATTGAACGCTTTGGCCTGAATGGCAAGCATCATGTCTGGAGGAAACCAGGCACCGCTCATCACCTGGCCAATACCATCCCTACAGTGAAGCATGGTGGTGGCAGCATCATGCTGTGGGGATGTTTTTCAGCGGCAGGAACTGGGAGACTAGTCAGGATCGAGGGAAAGATGAATGCAGCAATGTACAGAGACATCCTTGATGAAAACCTGCTCCAGAGCGCTCTGGACCTCAGACTGGGGCGAAGGTTCATCTTCCAACAGGACAACGACCCTAAGCACACAGCCAAGATAACAAAGGAGTGGCTATGGGACAACTCCGTGAATGTCCTTGAATGACCCAGCCAGAGCCCAGACTTGAACCCGATTGAACATCTCTGGCGAGATCTGAAAATGGCTGTGCACCGACGCTCCCCTTCCAACCTGATGGAGCTTGAGAGGTCCTGCAAAGGAGAATGAGAGAAACTGCCCAAAAATAGGTGTGCCAAGCTTGTAGCATCATACTCAAAAAGACTTGAGGCTGTAATTGGTGCCAAAGGTGCTTCAACAAAGTATTGAGCAAAGGCTGTGAATACTTATGTACATGTGATTTTTTTTTTTTTTTTTTTCGTTTTTTATTTTTAATAAATTTGCAAAGATTTCAAACTTCTTTCACGTTGTCATTATGGGGTATTGTTTGTAGAATTTTGAGGAAAATAATGAATTTAATCAATTTTGGAATAGGGCTGTAACATAACAAAATGTGGAAAAAGTGAAGCGCTGTGAATACTTTCCGGATGCACTGTAGGTGTCAAAACAACTGGCCTTTTGACGACACCTGTGCTATGACTTTTCTAATGGATTGGGGGTACGGTGCACCCCTGGGGGGCAAAAAACGTCCCAAAAATTTCCCATAGGCATACTATGGCAAGGGTCTCGCCCATGAAAACATTTTTTTTCCCTATTATGGCAGTTAATGCAAGAAAGTTGTCAAATCATATCTCCCAGTCAGAATGTCATAGAGACATGGGGGCGGGCTCATTTCAATCGGGCTACCAATCAGTCTTTAAAGATCATTTTGGAAATGGTGTAGCCACGCCCTAGCAACCATATACGGCACCCTAGCAACCACACCCATAGACTTCCATTCAAAATGTCTCAGAAGGATATCTTCAGAACAGAATGTCGTAAAAACGTGGGGATTGAATCTTATGAGTCAGGTTAGTTAGCAGCCAATAAGAATCTTTCTTTTTTTTTTTTTTTTTTGTGTTTTCAGTTGAAATGACCTGTTTAATAGTCAGCAATGTTAAAAATAATATATATGTATGTGTGTGTGTATATATATATACACACACACACATCATCATCCTATTTACTACATCCATTAGAAGCTGCACTTAATGTACAGTGGCAGTTCAAGAAAATGACATGTAATTTTTTTTCCCTAACTATCTTTTTTCCCTATGTTGCCATATTTCCCTACAATTAGCAACTCTTAACCAAGAAAAGTTTACTTTGATCTAAAATGGCCTGTTAAAATACAAAAAAGGCAAAGGTAAAAAAAAATATATATATATATATATATATATATATATACAGGTGCATCTCAATAAATTAGAATGTCGTGGAAAAGTTCATTTATTCCGGTAATTCAACTCAAATTGTGAAACTCGTGTATTAAATAAATTCAATGCACACAGACTGAAGTAGTTTAAGTCTTTGGTTCTTTTAATTGTGATGATTTTGGCTCACATTTAACAAAAACCCACCAATTCACTATCTCAAAAAATTAGAATATGGTGACATGCCAATCAGCTAATCAACTCAAAACACCTGCAAAGGTTTCCTGAGCCTTCAAAATGGTCTCTCAGTTTGGTTCACTAGGCTACACAATCATGGGGAAGACTGCTGATCTGACAGTTGTCCAGAAGACAATCATTGACACCCTTCACAAGGAGGGTAAGCCACAAACATTCATTGCCAAAGAAGCTGGCTGTATCCAAGCATGTTAACAGAAAGTTGAGAGGAAGGAAAAAATGTGGAAGAAAAAGATGCACAACCAACCGAGAGAACCGCAGCCTTATGAGGATTGTCAAGCAAAATCGATTCAAGAATTTGGGTGAACTTCACAAGGAATGGACTGAGGCTGGGGTCAAGGCATCAAGAGCCACCACACACAGACGTGTCAAGGAATTTGGCTACAGTTGTCGTATTCCTCTTGTTAAGCCACTCCTGAACCACAGACAATGCCAGAGGCGTCTTACCTGGGCTAAGGAGAAGAAGAACTGGACTGTTGCCCAGTGGTCCAAAGTCCTCTTTTCAGATGAGAGCAAGTTTTGTATTTCATTTGGAAACCAAGGTCCTAGAGTCTGGAGGAAGGGTGGAGAAGCTCATAGCCCAAGTTGCTTGAAGTCCAGTGTTAAGTTTCCACAGTCTGTGATGATTTGGGGTGCAATGTCATCTGCTGGTGTTGGTCCATTGTGTTTTTTGAAAACCAAAGTCACTGCACCCGTTTACCAAGAAATTTTGGAGCACTTCATGCTTCCTTCTGCTGACCAGCTTTTTAAAGATGCTGATTTCATTTTCCAGCAGGAATTGGCACCTGCCCATTTAAAAGTTGGTTAAATGACCATGGTGTTGGTGTGCTTGACTGGCCAGCAAACTCACCAGACCTGAACCCCATAGAGAATCTATGGGGTATTGTCAAGAGGAAAATGAGAAACAAGAGACCAAAAAATGCAGATGAGCTGAAGGCCACTGTCAAAGAAACCTGGGCTTCCATACCACCTCAGCAGTGCCACAAACTGAACACCTCCATGCCACGCCGAATTGAGGCAGTAATTAAACAAAAGGAGCCCCAACCAAGTATTGAGTACATATACAGTAAATGAACATACTTTCTAGAAGGCCAACAATTCACTAAAAATGTTTTTTTTATTGGTCTTATGATGTATTCTAATTTTTTGAGATAGTGAATTGGTGGGTTTTTGTTAAATGTGAGCCAAAATCATCACAATTAAAAGAACCAAAGACTTAAACTACTTCAATCTGTGTGCATTGAATTTATTTAATACACGAGTTTCACAATTTGAGTTGAATTACTGAAATAAATTAACTTTTTCACGACATTCTAATTTATTGAGATGCACCTGTATGTATGTATGTGTATATATATATATATATATATATATATTTTTTTTTTTTTTTTTTTTTACAAGTACAGGAGTACGTCTGTTTGACCACTGCACCACGATCCTGCAAACCTTTTTTCAACTGTGAGCATGTACCGCATTATATTTTCCCCCATAGGTTCTCATTTTTTCCATCAAATTCTGACTGTTATGGTCCGTTTTTGTCATTTCATAAGAGCTAAGGAAGTTAATTAATAGAGTAAAAGTATATTTCAGTCATTTTAGTGATCTAATACAGGTTTGGTCTGGTGCTCTTTGGACCCACAGTGGAAAAGGGGTACAGGTGCCAACGGCAACATTTACAGCTCCATAAAAAGCATTTTTACAAGCATATGATCAAACTGCTGCTTCTCACTGATAATCTTTTGTTGTCCCTATGCCATAACCTCAACGTGACTGACAGCTGTTGGTCAGCGTGTCAGGAGGGGCAGATCACTGGAGTTCATTATCAGACTGGAGTCCAGATTCAAGCTCTCCTGGTCAAAGTTTGGTTTCTTTGTGGAGCCTTCTCCAAGCCCTTCAATATCCATCAAATCGCTGTTCACATCAGAGTCATTAAGAGCACTCAGAGTCAAATCTGCTGGTTTAGGGTTCTTAATTGCCGGTGGTAAAGATGGAGCACTCTGCAATCCTGTTGTCACGACAACCTGAGAGGTTGGCACAGTGATAACCGTGGGGGCCACTGATGCTGGAGGAGGTGGTAGCGTTACAGAGGTTTTCTTCATTGTTTTTTTAGGGGACTCTGAAGTGAGTGGGACCCTGCTGTCCTCATACAGCTTCCTTTTCACTGTTGTCTTAATTTGGGCAACAGTACGCTCCTTTATGACTGAGCTGATGCTGTTCAAATCATCACCAAAGCGCCGAACTGCAGAACTCAGCATCTCGATCTCTGTGTCGGTCCATTTGGCACCTGCTGGAGAAGAGTCTGCCACTGGATGCAGCTGCATGGTCAGTTCGCCCAGTTTAGTGAATGCAGCACCTGCAGCCGAGAAACTCTCGCCCACCTTCGTGGAAGCCGAGGTCATGCTGGAATGATGAGACCAAATCAACAGAAATGACACAAATACAAAACAATCTAGTCAAGTTTCAAAAAGGCTGCCTCTATGTACAGCTGAAAACTTTCAAAACAGTAATATTGTTGGAGTCATGCACTGATTTACTGTATAAATAAATGATGCAATATTTCTTATATATAAATAATACTATTTCCTTATAATTGGCAAGCACGTAACATCAATAAGAATCTTTCTGTTCACTGGCTAGCCATGCCCTGGCAACCATTTAGAGCACCCTAGCAACCAAACACCATTGACTTCCATTCAAAATCACTAAGATGGTTATCTCAGGATCAGAATGCCGTAGAGACTTCCGGGTTGATGTATTTCACTCAGGATAGCAAGGAGCCTAACTGCCTAGCGACCACATGGGATTACCCTAGCAACCATGTAACAAAACACATATCTCTGCACCAGAATATCGTAGGCATTTCCGAGTTATTTCACTCAGGAGAGCAAGGAGCCTCATTAAGTTTCACTCTGGTAACTGCCTAGCGACCACATGGGATTACCCTAGCCACCAAGTAACAAATCACATATCTCTGCACCAGAAAATCGTAGAGACATCCGGGTTGACTTATTTCACTCAGGATGGCAAGTAGCCATGTTAAGTATCACCTTGGTAACTGCCTAGCAACCAGATGGGGTTACCCTTGCAACCAAGTAACAAATCACATATCTCTGCACAAGAAAATCGTAGAGACATCTGGGTTGACATATTTCACTAAGGATGGCAAGTAGCCATGTTAAGTATCACCTTGGTAACTGCTTAGCAACCAGATGGGGTTACCCTTGCAGCCAAGTAACAAATCACATATCTCTGCAGCAAGCAAGTAACAAATCACATATCTCTGCACCAGAAAATCTAGAGTATTTCTTTCTTAATACTCAGATTTCATCTTTAAAAATTACTGTATCTCTAAAAATGCATGCAAATTTGTTGGAATGATGCATCTTGAAATATCATGCACTGCACAGCTGCCTTAATGTGAAAAAAATGAAAAGTCATGGTTCATTGATAAAGTAGTGTCATGATGTGAAATGACCTCAAACATCTGTCTAATATTACAAAGTTGCATATGGGCTTTAGAGAGCTGTTTCAAGACGTTGGCTCATTTCTTAAAATTCAGATATCTTCATTATAACGACTGTATATCTCTTATAATGCTTGCAAATTTGTTGTATTGATTTATTTTGACCTGTCATGCACTGCAAAGGTGCCTATGAGTGAAAATACTGAATGTTTATTGATATAGTAGTTAATCTTTATGATATATGACTCCAAACAGCTGTCTAATCTTAAAAAGTTGCAATTTGGTCTTTGAGAGCTTTTTCCAGACGTTTGCACATTTCTTTCTTAATACTCAGATTTCTTATGACTGTATGTCTCATATAATGCATGTAAATTTGTTGTAATGATGCATCTTGAAATATTATGCACTGCACAGCTGCCTTAATATGAAAAAACTGAAAAGTCATGTTTCATTGATAGAGTAGTGAATCCTGATGAGAAATGACTCCAAAGATTAGTCTAATCTTAAAAAGTTGAATTTGGGCCTTTGAGAACTGTTTCAAGAAGTTTGCACAGATCTTTCTTAATACACAGATTTCTTCTTTAAAAATTACTGTATCTTCTAATAATGCATGCAAATTTGTTGTAATGATGTATTATGACCTGTCATGCACTGAATTTCACCTATGAGCGAAAAAAATTAAAAGTCATGTTTCTTGAAATAGTAGTGAATCATGATGTGATATGACCTCATGCAGCTGTCTAATGTTACAAAGTTGCATATGGGCCTTTGAGAGCTATTTCAAGACGTTCGCACAGTTCTTTCTAATACTAAGATTTTTTCATTATAATGACTTTATACCTCTTATAATTTATGGAAACATGTTGTAATGATGGACTTTGCACTGCATGCTCTCTTTAGTGAAAATACTGAAAAGTCTTGTTTATTGAAAAAGTAGTTAATCTTGATGATATATAAATCCAAACAGCTGTCTAACCTTAAAAAGTTGTAATTTGGTCTTTGAGAACTGTTTCCAGACGTTTTAATATTTCTTTCTTAATACTCAGATTTCTTCATTATAATGACTGTATATCTCATATAATGCATGCAAATTTGTTGTAATGATGCGTCTTGAAATATCATGCACTGCACTGCTGTCTTAATGTGAAAAAACTGAAAAGTCATGTTTCATTGAAAAAGTAGTGAATCCTGATGAGAAATGACTCCAAAGATTAGTCTTATTTTAAAAAGTTGCATTGGGGCCTTTGAGAGGTATTTCAAGATATTGGCACAGTTCTTTCTTACTCAGATTTCTTCTTTAAAAATTACTGTATCTTCTAATAATGCATGCAAATTTGTTGTAATGATGCATTGTGACTTGTCATGCACTTTTCATTATTTTAACTCATAGCTAGCATGAGATAATGCATCATTACAACAAATCTGCATGCATTATAAGAGATAAACAGTCATTATAATGAAGAAATATGAATTTGAAGAAAGAAATGGGCAAACATATTGAAACAGCTCTCAAAGGCCAAATTACAGCTTTTTAAGATTAGACAGCTGTTTGGAGTCATATATCATATGAAATTAAAACATCGGAGTATTAGAAAGAACTGTGTGAAAGTCTTGAAACAGCTCTCAAAGGCCCATATGCAACTTTGTAATATTAGACAGCTGAATGAGTTTATATCACATCATGATTCACTACTATATCAATAAACATGACTTCACAGTATGATAACTCATAGGCACCTATGCAGTGCATGATAGGTCAAAATGAATCAATACAAAATATTTGCAAGCATTATAAGTGATATGCAGTCATTATATTGAAGATATCTGAAATTTAAGAAAAGTGCCAACGTCTTGAAACAGCTCTCAAAGACCCATATGCAACTTTGTAATATTAGACAGCTGAATGAGGTTATATCACATCATGATTCACTACTATTTCAATAAACATGACATTTCAGTATGATCACTCATAGGCACCTATGCAGTGCATAACAGGAAAAAATGAATCAATACTAAGAAATTTTGAAGCATTATAAGAGTTATACAGTCATTATATTGAAGTAATCTGAAATTTCAGAACTGTTCGAAAGTCTTGAAACAGCTCTCAAAGACCCATATGCAACTTTGTAATATTAGACAGCTGCATGAGGTTATATCACATCATGATTCACTACTATTTCAATAAATATGACTTTTCAGTATGATCACTCATAGGCACCTATGCAATGCATGATAGTTCAAAATGAATCAATATAAAGAATTGTCAAGCATTATAAGAGATATGCAGTCATTATATTGAAGATATCTGAAATTTAAGAAATGTGCCAACGTCTTGAAACAGCTCTCAAAGACCCAAATACAAATTATTAGATTACACTAATATTTGGAGTCACTTCTCATCAGATTTCATTACTTTTTCAATGAAACATGACTTTTTATTATTTTCACACATTGGCAGTTGTTCAGTGCATGACAGGTCTAAATGCATCCTTACAACATGTTTCCATAAAAAGAAGAGGTATACAGTCATCCTAATTAAAAAATCGGAGTATTAGAAAGAACAGTTCGAAAGTCTTGAAACAGCTCTCAAAGGCCCATATGCTACTTTGTAATATTAGACAACTGCATGAGGTTATATCACATCATGATTCACTACTATTTCAATAAATATCACTATTCAGTATGATCACTCATAGTCACCTATGCAATGCATGATAGTTCAAAATGAATCAATACAAAAAATTGGCAAGCATTATAAGAGATATGCAGTCATTATATTGAAGAAATCTGAAATTTAAGAAATGTGCCAACGTCTTGAAACAGCTCTCAATGACCCATATGCTACTTTGTAATATTAGACAGCAGCATGAGGTTATATCACATCATGATTCACTACTATTTCAATAAATATGACTTTTCAGTATGTTTACTCATAGGCACCTATGCAGTGCATGATAGGTCAAAATGAATCAATACAAAATATTTGCAAGCATTATAAGTGATATGTAGTCATTATATTGAAGAAATCTGAAATTTAAGAAAAGTGCCAACGTCTTGAAACAGCTCTCAAAGACCCATATGCAACTTTGTAATATTAGACAGCTGAATGAGGTTATATCACATCATGATTCACTACTATTTCAATAAACATGACTTTTCAGTATGATCACTCATAGGCACCTATGCAGTGCATAACAGGAAAAAATGAATCAATACCAGGAAATTTGCAAGCATTATAAGAGATATACAGTCATTATATTGAAGTAATCTGAAATTTCAGAACTGATCGAAAGTCTTGAAACAGCTCTCAAAGGCCCAAATACAAATTTTTAGATTACACTAATATTTGGAGTCACTTCTCATCAGATATTATTACTTATTCAATGAAGCAAGACTTTTTATTTTTTTCACACATAGGCAGTTGTTCAGTGCATGAGAGGTCAATATGCATCCTTAAAACATGTTTCCATAAATAATATGAGGTATACAGTTATTATAATTAAAAAATCGGAGTATTAGAAAGAACAGTTCGAAAGTCTTGAAACTGCTCTCAAAGGCCCATATGCAACTTTGTAATATTAGAGAGCTGCATGAGGTTATAACTCTGCATGATTCATTACTATTTCAATAAACATGAATTTTCAGTATGATCATTCATAGGCACCTATGCAATGCATGACAGTTCAAAATGAATCAATACAAAAAATTGGCAAACATTATAAGAGATATGCAGTCATTATATTGAAGAAATCTGAAATTTAAGAAATGCGCCAACGTCTTGATACAGCTGTCAAAGACCCAAATACAAATTATTAGATTACACTAATATTTGGAGTCACTTCTCATCAGATTTCATTACTTTTTCAATGAAACATGACTTTTTATTATTTTCACTCATAGGCAGCTATTCAGTGTATGAGAGGTCAAAATGCAAGCATTGTAAGAGATATACAGTCATTATATTGAAGGAATCTAAAATTTCAGAAATGGGCCAACGTCTTGAAACAGCTCTCAAAGACCCATATGCAACTTTGTAATATTAGACAGCTGAATGAGGTTATATCACATCATGATTCACTACTATTTCAATAAATATGACTTTTCAGTGTTCACTCAGAGGCACCTATGCAGTGCATAACAGGAAAAAATGAATCAATACTAAGAAATTTGCAAGCATTATAAGAGTTATACAGTCATTATATTGAAGTAATCTGAAATTTAAGAACTGTTCGAAAGTCTTGAAACAGCTCTCAAAGACCCATATGCAACTTTGTAATATTAGACAGCTGCATGAGGTTATATCACATCATGATTCACTACTATTTCAATAAATATGACTTTTCAGTATGTTTACTCATAGGCACCTATGCAATGCATGATTTTTCAAAATGAATCAATACAAAAAAATTTGCAAGCATTATAAGAGATATGCAATCATTATATTGAAGATATCTGAAATTTAAGAAATGTGCCAACGTCTTGAAACAGCTCTCAAAGACCCAAATACAAATTATTAGATTACACTAATATTTGGAGTCACTTCTCATCAGATTTCATTACTTTTTCAATGAAACATGACTTTTTATTATTTTCACACATTGGCAGTTGTTCAGTGCATGAGAGGTCTAAATGCATCCTTACAACATGTTTCCATAAAAAGAAGAGGTATACAGTCATCCTAATTAAAAAATCGGAGTATTAGAAAGAACAGTTCGAAAGTCTTGAAACAGCTCTCAAAGGCCCATATGCTACTTTGTAATATTAGACAGCTGCATGAGGTTATATCACATCATGATTCACTACTATTTCAATAAATATGACTTTTCAGTATGATCACTCATAGGCACCTATGCAGTGCATGATAGGTCAAAATGAATCAATACAAAATATTTGCAAGCATTATAAGAGATATGCAGTCATTATATTGAAGATATCTGAAATTTAAGAAAAGTGCCAACGTCTTGAAACAGCTCTCAAAGACCCATATGCAACTTTGTAATATTAGACAGCTGAATGAGGTTATATCACATCATGATTCACTACTATTTCAATAAACATGACATTTCAGTATGATCACTCATAGGCACCTATGCAGTGCATAACAGGAAAAAATGAATCAATACTAAGAAATTTTGAAGCATTATAAGAGTTATACAGTCATTATATTGAAGTAATCTGAAATTTCAGAACTGTTCGAAAGTCTTGAAACAGCTCTCAAAGACCCATATGCAACTTTGTAATATTAGACAGCTGCATGAGGTTATATCACATCATGATTCACTACTATTTCAATAAATATGACTTTTCAGTATGATCACTCATAGGCACCTATGCAATGCATGATAGTTCAAAATGAATCAATATAAAGAATTGTCAAGCATTATAAGAGATATGCAGTCATTATATTGAAGATATCTGAAATTTAAGAAATGTGCCAACGTCTTGAAACAGCTCTCAAAGACCCAAATACAAATTATTAGATTACACTAATATTTGGAGTCACTTCTCATCAGATTTCATTACTTTTTCAATGAAACATGACTTTTTATTATTTTCACACATTGGCAGTTGTTCAGTGCATGACAGGTCTAAATGCATCCTTACAACATGTTTCCATAAAAAGAAGAGGTATACAGTCATCCTAATTAAAAAATCGGAGTATTAGAAAGAACAGTTCGAAAGTCTTGAAACAGCTCTCAAAGGCCCATATGCTACTTTGTAATATTAGACAACTGCATGAGGTTATATCACATCATGATTCACTACTATTTCAATAAATATCACTATTCAGTATGATCACTCATAGTCACCTATGCAATGCATGATAGTTCAAAATGAATCAATACAAAAAATTGGCAAGCATTATAAGAGATATGCAGTCATTATATTGAAGAAATCTGAAATTTAAGAAATGTGCCAACGTCTTGAAACAGCTCTCAATGACCCATATGCTACTTTGTAATATTAGACAGCAGCATGAGGTTATATCACATCATGATTCACTACTATTTCAATAAATATGACTTTTCAGTATGTTTACTCATAGGCACCTATGCAGTGCATGATAGGTCAAAATGAATCAATACAAAATATTTGCAAGCATTATAAGTGATATGTAGTCATTATATTGAAGAAATCTGAAATTTAAGAAAAGTGCCAACGTCTTGAAACAGCTCTCAAAGACCCATATGCAACTTTGTAATATTAGACAGCTGAATGAGGTTATATCACATCATGATTCACTACTATTTCAATAAACATGACTTTTCAGTATGATCACTCATAGGCACCTATGCAGTGCATAACAGGAAAAAATGAATCAATACCAGGAAATTTGCAAGCATTATAAGAGATATACAGTCATTATATTGAAGTAATCTGAAATTTCAGAACTGATCGAAAGTCTTGAAACAGCTCTCAAAGGCCCAAATACAAATTTTTAGATTACACTAATATTTGGAGTCACTTCTCATCAGATATTATTACTTATTCAATGAAGCAAGACTTTTTATTTTTTTCACACATAGGCAGTTGTTCAGTGCATGAGAGGTCAATATGCATCCTTAAAACATGTTTCCATAAATAATATGAGGTATACAGTTATTATAATTAAAAAATCGGAGTATTAGAAAGAACAGTTCGAAAGTCTTGAAACTGCTCTCAAAGGCCCATATGCAACTTTGTAATATTAGAGAGCTGCATGAGGTTATAACTCTGCATGATTCATTACTATTTCAATAAACATGAATTTTCAGTATGATCATTCATAGGCACCTATGCAATGCATGACAGTTCAAAATGAATCAATACAAAAAATTGGCAAACATTATAAGAGATATGCAGTCATTATATTGAAGAAATCTGAAATTTAAGAAATGCGCCAACGTCTTGATACAGCTGTCAAAGACCCAAATACAAATTATTAGATTACACTAATATTTGGAGTCACTTCTCATCAGATTTCATTACTTTTTCAATGAAACATGACTTTTTATTATTTTCACTCATAGGCAGCTATTCAGTGTATGAGAGGTCAAAATGCAAGCATTGTAAGAGATATACAGTCATTATATTGAAGGAATCTAAAATTTCAGAAATGGGCCAACGTCTTGAAACAGCTCTCAAAGACCCATATGCAACTTTGTAATATTAGACAGCTGAATGAGGTTATATCACATCATGATTCACTACTATTTCAATAAATATGACTTTTCAGTGTTCACTCAGAGGCACCTATGCAGTGCATAACAGGAAAAAATGAATCAATACTAAGAAATTTGCAAGCATTATAAGAGTTATACAGTCATTATATTGAAGTAATCTGAAATTTAAGAACTGTTCGAAAGTCTTGAAACAGCTCTCAAAGACCCATATGCAACTTTGTAATATTAGACAGCTGCATGAGGTTATATCACATCATGATTCACTACTATTTCAATAAATATGACTTTTCAGTATGTTTACTCATAGGCACCTATGCAATGCATGATTTTTCAAAATGAATCAATACAAAAAAATTTGCAAGCATTATAAGAGATATGCAATCATTATATTGAAGATATCTGAAATTTAAGAAATGTGCCAACGTCTTGAAACAGCTCTCAAAGACCCAAATACAAATTATTAGATTACACTAATATTTGGAGTCACTTCTCATCAGATTTCATTACTTTTTCAATGAAACATGACTTTTTATTATTTTCACACATTGGCAGTTGTTCAGTGCATGAGAGGTCTAAATGCATCCTTACAACATGTTTCCATAAAAAGAAGAGGTATACAGTCATCCTAATTAAAAAATCGGAGTATTAGAAAGAACAGTTCGAAAGTCTTGAAACAGCTCTCAAAGGCCCATATGCTACTTTGTAATATTAGACAGCTGCATGAGGTTATATCACATCATGATTCACTACTATTTCAATAAATATGACTTTTCAGTATGATCACTCATAGGCACCTATGCAGTGCATGATAGGTCAAAATGAATCAATACAAAATATTTGCAAGCATTATAAGAGATATGCAGTCATTATATTGAAGATATCTGAAATTTAAGAAAAGTGCCAACGTCTTGAAACAGCTCTCAAAGACCCATATGCAACTTTGTAATATTAGACAGCTGAATGAGGTTATATCACATCATGATTCACTTCTATTTCAATAAACATGACTTTTCAGTATGATCACTCATAGGCACCTATGCAGTGCATAACAGGAAAAAATGAATCAATACCAAGAAATTTGCAAGCATTATAAGAGATATACAGTCATTATATTGAAGTAATCTGAAATTTCAGAACTGATCGAAAGTCTTGAAACAGCTCTCAAAGGCCCAAATACAAATTTTTAGATTACACTAATATTTGGAGTCACTTCTCATCAGATATTATTACTTATTCAATGAAGCATGACTTTTTATTTTTTTCACACATAGGCAGTTGTTCAGTGCATGAGAGGTCAATATGCATCCTTAAAACATGTTTCCATAAATAATATGAGGTATACAGTTATTATAATTAAAAAATCGGAGTATTAGAAAGAACAGTTCGAAAGTCTTGAAACTGCTCTCAAAGGCCCATATGCAACTTTGTAATATTAGAGAGCTGCATGAGGTTATAACTCCGCATGATTCATTACTATTTCAATAAACATGAATTTTCAGTATGATCATTCATAGGCACCTATGCAATGCATAACAGTTCAAAATGAATCAATACAAAAAATTGGCAAACATTATAAGAGATATGCAGTCATTATATTGAAGAAATCTGAAATTTAAGAAATGCGCCAACGTCTTGATACAGCTGTCAAAGACCCAAATACAAATTATTAGATTACACTAATATTTGGAGTCACTTCTCATCAGATTTCATTACTTTTTCAATGAAACATGACTTTTTATTATTTTCACTCATAGGCAGCTATTCAGTGTATGAGAGGTCAAAATGCAAGCATTGTAAGAGATATACAGTCATTATATTGAAGGAATCTAAAATTTCAGAAATGGGCCAACGGCTTGAAACAGCTCTCAAAGACCCATATGCAACTTCGTAATATTAGACAGCTGAATGAGGTTATATCACATCATGATTCACTACTATATCAATAAACATGACTTCTCAGTATGATCACTCATAGGCACCTATGCAGTGCATAACAGGAAAAAATGAATCAATACTAAGAAATTTTCAAGCATTATAAGAGTTATACAGTCATTATATTGAAGTAATCTGAAATTTCAGAACTGTTCGAAAGTCTTGAAACAGCTCTCAAAGACCCATATGCAACTTTGTAATATTAGACAGCTGCATGAGGTTAAATCACATCATGATTCACTACTATTTCATTAAATATGACTTTTCAGTATGATCACTCATAGGCACCTATGCAATGCATGATAGTTCAAAATGAATCAATACAAAAAAATTTGCAAGCATTATAAGAGATATGCAGTCATTATATTGAAGATATCTGAAATTTAAGAAATGTGCCAACGTCTTGAAACAGCTCTCAAAGACCCAAATACAAATTATTAGAATACACTAATATTTGGAGTCACTTCTCATCAGATTTCATTACTTTTTCAATGAAACATGACTTTTTATTATTTTCACACATTGGCAGTTGTTCAGTGCATGAGAGGTCTAAATGCGTCCTTACAACATGTTTCCATAAAAAGAAGAGGTATACAGTCATCCTAATTAAAAAATCGGAGTATTAGAAAGAACAGTTCGAAAGTCTTGTAACAGCTCTCAAAGGCCCATATGCTACTTTGTAATATTAGACAGCTGCATGAGGTTATATCACATCATGATTCACTACTATTTCAATAAATATGACTTTTCAGTATGTTTACTCATAGGCACCTATGCAGTGCATGATAGGTCAAAATGAATCAATACCAAGAAATTTGCAAGCATTATAAGAGATATACAGTCATTATATTGAAGTAATCTGAAATTTAAGAAAAGTGCCAACGTCTTGAAACAGCTCTCAAAGACCCATTTGCAACTTTGTAATATTAGACAGCTGAATGAGGTTATATCACATCATGATTCACTACTATTTCAATAAACATGACTTTTCAGTATGATCACTCATAGGCACCTATGCAGTGCATAACAGGAAAAAATGAATCAATACCAAGAAATTTGCAAGCATTATAAGAGATATACAGTCATTATATTGAAGTAATCTGAAATTTCAGAACTGATCGAAAGTCTTGAAACAGCTGTCAAAGGCCCAAATACAAATTTTTAGATTTAACTAATATTTGGAGTCACTTCTCATCAGATATTATTACTTATTCAATGAAACATGACTTTTTATTTTTTTCACACATAGGCAGTTGTTCAGTGCATGAGAGGTCAATATGCATCCTTACAACATGTTTCCATAAATAATATGAGGTATACAGTTATTATAATTAAAAAATCGGAGTATTAGAAAGAACAGTTCGAAAGTCTTGAAACTGCTCTCAAAGGCCCATATGCAACTTTGTAATATTAGAGAGCTGCATGAGGTTATAACTCCGCATGATTCATTACTATTTCAATAAACATGAATTTTCAGTATGATCATTCATAGGCACCTATGCAATGCATGACAGTTCAAAATGAATCAATACAAAAAATTGGCAAACATTATAAGAGATATGCAGTCATTATATTGAAGAAATCTGAAATTTAAGAAATGCGCCAACGTCTTGATACAGCTGTCAAAGACCCAAATACAAATTATTAGATTACACTAATATTTGGAGTCACTTCTCATCAGATTTCATTACTTTTTCAATGAAACATGACTTTTTATTATTTTCACTCATAGGCAGCTATTCAGTGTATGAGAGGTCAAAATGCAAGCATTGTAAGAGATATACAGTCATTATATTGAAGGAATCTAAAATTTCAGAAATGGGCCAACGTCTTGAAACAGCTCTCAAAGACCCATATGCAACTTTGTAATATTAGACAGCTGAATGAGGTTATATCACATCATGATTCACTACTATTTCAATAAATATGACTTTTCAGTGTTCACTCAGAGGCACCTATGCAGTGCATAACAGGAAAAAATGAATCAATACTATGAAATTTTCAAGCATTATAAGAGTTATACAGTCATTATATTGAAGTAATCTGAAATTTAAGAACTGTTCGAAAGTCTTGAAACAGCTCTCAAAGACCCATATGCAACTTTGTAATATTAGACAGCTGAATGAGGTTATATCACATCATGATTCACTACTATTTCAATAAATATGACTTTTCAGTATGTTTACTCATAGGCACCTATGCAATGCATGATAGTTCAAAATGAATCAATACAAAAAAATTGGCAAGCATTATAAGAGATATGCAGTCATTATATTGAAGATATCTGAAATTTAAGAAATGTGCCAACGTCTTGAAACAGCTCTCAAAGACCCAAATACAAATTATTAGATTACACTAATATTTGGAGTCACTTCTCATCAGATTTCATTACTTTTTCAATGAAACATGACTTTTTATTATTTTCACACATTGGCAGTTGTTCAGTGCATGAGAGGTCTAAATGCATCCTTACAACATGTTTCCATAAAAAGAAGAGGTATACAGTCATCCTAATTAAAAAATCGGAGTATTAGAAAGAACAGTTCGAAAGTCTTGAAACTGCTCTCAAAGGCCCATATGCTACTTTGTAATATTAGACAGCTGCATGAGGTTATATCACATCATGATTCACTACTATTTCAATAAATATGACTTTTCAGTATGTTTACTCATAGGCACCTATGCAGTGCATGATAGGTCAAAATGAATCAATACAAAATATTTGCAAGCATTATAAGTGATTTGCAGTCATTATATTGAAGATATCTGAAATTTAAGAAAAGTGCCAACGTCTTGAAACAGCTCTCAAAGACCCATATGCAACTTTGTAATATTAGACAGCTGAATGAGGTTATATCACATCATGATTCACTACTATATCAATAAACATGACCTCAGTATGATCACTCATAGGCACCTATGCAGTGCATAACAGGAAAAAATGAATCAATACTAAGAAATTTTCAAGCATTATAAGAGTTATACAGTCATTATATTGAAGTAATCTGAAATTTCAGAAATGTGCCAACGTCTTGAAACAGCTCTCAAAGACCCAAATACAAATTATTAGATTACACTAATATTTGGAGTCACTTCTCATCAGATTTCATTACTTTTTCAATGAAACATGACTTTTTATTATTTTCACACATTGGCAGTTTTTCAGTGCATGAGAGGTCTAAATGCATCCTTACATGTTTCCATAAAAAGAAGAGGTATACAGTCATTCTAATTAAAAAATCGGAGTATTAGAAAGAACAGTTCGAAAGTCTTGAAACAGCTCTCAAAGGCCCATATGCTACTTTGTAATATTAGACAGCTGCATGAGGTTATATCACATCATGATTCACTACTATTTCAATAAATATGACTTTTCAGTATGATCACTAATAGGCACCTATGCAATGCATGACAGTTCAAAATGAATCAATACAAAAAATTGGCAAACATTATAAGAGATATGCAGTCATTATATTGAAGAAATCTGAAATTTAAGAAAAGTGCCAACGTCTTGAAACAGCTCTCAAAGACCCATATGCAACTTTGTAATATTAGACAGCTGAATGAGGTTATATCACATCATGATTCACTACTATTTCAATAAACATGACTTTTCAGTATGATCACTCATAGGCACCTATGCAGTGCATAACAGGAAAAAATGAATCAATACCAAGAAATTTGCAAGCATTATAAGAGATATACAGTCATTATATTGAAGTAATCTGAAATTTCAGAACTGATCGAAAGTCTTGAAACAGCTCTCAAAGGCCCAAATACAAATTTTTAGATTTAACTAATATTTGGAGTCACTTCTCATCAGATATTATTACTTATTCAATGAAGCATGACTTTTTATTTTTTTCACACATAGGCAGTTGTTCAGTGCATGAGAGGTCAATATGCATCCTTACAACATGTTTCCATAAATAATATGAGGTATACAGATATTATAATTAAAAAATCGGAGTATTAGAAAGAACAGTTCGAAAGTCTTGAAACTGCTCTCAAAGGCCCATATGCAACTTTGTAATATTAGAGAGCTGCATGAGGTTATAACTCTGCATGATTCTTTACTATTTCAATAAACATGAATTTTCAGTATGATCATTCATAGGCACCTATGCAATGCATGACAGTTCAAAATGAATCAATACAAAAAATTGGCAAACATTATAAGAGATATGCAGTCATTATATTGAAGAAATCTGAAATTTAAGAAATGCGCCAACTGCAAGCATTATAAGAGATATACAGTCATTATATTGAAGTAATATGAAATTTCAGAACTGTTCGAAAGTCTTGAAACAGCTCTCAAAGACCCATATGCAACTTTGTAATATTAGACAGCTGCATGAGGTTATATCACATCATGATTCCACTACTTTTTCAATAAATATGACTTTTCAGTATGTTTACTCATTGGCACCTATGCAGTGCATGATAGGTCAAAATGAATCAATACAAAATATTTGCAAGCATTATAAGTGATATGCAGTCATTATATTGAAGAAATCTGAAATTTAAGAACTGTTCGAAAGTCTTGAAACAGCTCTCAAAGACCCATATGCAACTTTGTAAACAGCTCTCAAAGACCCAAATACAAATTATTAGATTACACTAATATTTGGAGTCACTTCTCATCAGATTTCATTACTTTTTCAATGAAACATGACTTTTTATTATTTTCACTCATAGGCAGCTATTCAGTGTATGAGAGGTCAAAATGCAAGCATTGTAAGAGATATACAGTCATTATATTGAAGGAATCTAAAATTTCAGAAATGGGCCAACGTCTTGAAACAGCTCTCAAAGACCCATATGCAACTTTGTAATATTAGACAGCTGAATGAGGTTATATCACATCATGATTCACTACTATTTCAATAAATATGACTTTTCAGTGTTCACTCAGAGGCACCTATGCAGTGCATAACAGGAAAAAATGAATCAATACTAAGAAATTTGCAAGCATTATAAGAGTTATACAGTCATTATATTGAAGTAATATGAAATTTCAGAACTGTTCGAAAGTCTTGAAACAGCTCTCAAAGACCCATATGCAACTTTGTAATATTAGACAGCTGCATGAGGTTATATCACATCATGATTCACTACTTTTTCAATAAATATGACTTTTCAGTATGTTTACTCATAGGCACCTATGCAGTGCATGATAGGTCAAAATGAATCAATACAAAATATTTGCAAGCATTATAAGTGATATGCAGTCATTATATTGAAGAAATCTGAAATTTAAGAACTGTTCGAAAGTCTTGAAACAGCTCTCAAAGACCCATATGCAACTTTGTAATATTAGACAGCTGCATGAGGTTATATCTCCGCATGATTCATTACTAATTCAATAAACATGAATTTTCAGTATGATCATTCATAGGCACCTATGCAATGCATGACTGTTCAAAATGAATCAATACAAAAAATTGGCAAACATTATAAGAGATATGCAGTCATTATATTGAAGAAATCTGAAATTTAAGAAATGTGCCAACGTCTTGATACAGCTCTCAAAGACCCAAATACAAATTATTAGATTACACTAATATTTGGAGTCACTTCTCATCAGATTTCATTACTTTTTCAATGAAACATGACTTTTTATTATTTTCACTCATAGGCAGATATTCAGTGTATGAAATGTCAAAATGCAAGCATTGTAAGAGATATACAGTCATTATATTGAAGGAATCTGAAATTTCAGAAATGGGCCAACGTCTTGAAACAGCTCTCAAAGACCCATATGCAACTTTGTAATATTAGACAGCTGAATGAGGTTATATCACATCATGATTCACTACTATTTCAATAAATATTACTTTTCAGTGTTCACTCAGAGGCACCTATGCAGTGCATGATAGGTCAAAATGAATCAATACAAAAAATTTGCAAGCATTATAAGAGATATGCAGTCATTATATTGAAGAAATCTGAAATTTAAGAAATGTGCCAACGTCTTCATACAGCTCTCAAAATCCCAAATACAAATTATTAGATTACACTAATATTTGGAGTCACATCTCATCAGATTTCATTACTTTTTCAATGAAACATGACTTTTTATTATTTTCACTCATAGGCAGCTATTCAGTGTATGAGATGTCAATATGCAAGCATTGTAAGAGATATACAGTCATTATATTGAAGGAATCTAAAATTTCAGAAATGGGCCAACGTCTTGAAACAGCTCTCAAAGACCCATATGCAACTTTGTAATATTAGACAGCTGAATGAGGTTATATCACATCATGATTCACTACTATTTCAATAAATATGACTTTTCAGTGTTCACTCAGAGGCACCTATGCAGTGCATAACAGGAAAAAATGAATCAATACTAAGAAATTTGCAAGCATTATAAGAGTTATACAGTCATTATATTGAAGTAATCTGAAATTTCAGAACTGTTCGTAAGTCTTGAAACAGCTCTCAAAGACCCATATGCAACTTTGTAATATTAGACAGCTGCATGAGGTTATATCACATCATGATTCACTACTTTTTCAATAAATATGACTTTTCAGTATGTTTACTCATAGGCACCTATGCAGTGCATGATAGGTCAAAATGAATCAATACAAAATATTTGCAAGCATTATAAGTGATATGCAGTCATTATATTGAAGAAATCTGAAATTTAAGAACTGTTCGAAAGTCTTGAAACAGCTCTCAAAGACCCATATGCAACTTTGTAATATTAGACAGCTGCATGAGGTTATATCACATCATGATTCACTACTATTTCAATAAATATTTCTTTTCAGTATGATCACTCATAGGCACCTATGCAATGCATGATAGTTCAAAATGAATCAATACAAAAAATTGGCAAGCATTATAAGAGATATGCAGTCATTATATTGAAGATATCTGAAATTTAAGAAATGTGCCAACGTCTTGAAACTGCTCTCAAAGACCCAAATACAAATTATTAGATTACACTAATATTTGGAGACACTTCTCATCAGATTTCATTACTTTTTCAATGAAACATGACTTTTTATTATTTTCACACATTGGCAGTTGTTCAGTGCATGAGAGGTCTAAATGCATCCTTACAGCACGTTTCCATAAAAAGAAGAGGTATACAGTCATACTATATTAAAGAAATCGGAGTATTAGAAAGAACAGTTCGAAAATCTTGAAACAGCTCTCAAAGGCCCATATGCTACTTTGTAATATTAGACAGCTGCATGAGGTTATATCACATCATGATTCACTACTATTTCAATAAATATGACTTTTCAGTATGTTTACTCATAGGCACCTATGCAGTGCATAACAGGAAAAAATGAATCAATACTAAGAAATTTGCAAGCATTATAAGAGTTATACAGTCATTATATTGAAGTAATCTGAAATTTCAGAAATGTGCCAACGTCTTGAAACAGCTCTCAAAGACCCAAATACAAATTATTAGATTACACTAATATTTGGAGTCACTTCTCATCAGATTTCATTACTTTTTCAATGAAACATGACTTTTTATTATTTTCACACATTGGCAGTTTTTCAGTGCATGAGAGGTCTAAATGCATCCTTACATGTTTCCATAAAAAGAAGAGGTATACAGTCATTCTAATTAAAAAATCGGAGTATTAGAAAGAACAGTTCGAAAGTCTTGAAACAGCTCTCAAAGGCCCATATGCTACTTTGTAATATTAGACAGCTGCATGAGGTTATATCACATCATGATTCACTACTATTTCAATAAATATGACTTTTCAGTATGATCACTAATAGGCACCTATGCAATGCATGACAGTTCAAAATGAATCAATACAAAAAAATTGGCAAACATTATAAGAGATATGCAGTCATTATATTGAAGAAATCTGAAATTTAAAGAAAAAGTGCCAACGTCTTGAAACAGCTCTCAAAGACCCATATGCAACTTTGTAATATTAGACAGCTGAATGAGGTTATATCACATCATGATTCACTACTATTTCAATAAACATGACTTTTCAGTATGATCACTCATAGGCACCTATGCAGTGCATAACAGGAAAAAATGAATCAATACCAAGAAATTTGCAAGCATTATAAGAGATATACAGTCATTATATTGAAGTAATCTGAAATTTCAGAACTGATCGAAAGTCTTGAAACAGCTCTCAAAGGCCCAAATACAAATTTTTAGATTTAACTAATATTTGGAGTCACTTCTCATCAGATATTATTACTTATTCAATGAAGCATGACTTTTTATTTTTTTCACACATAGGCAGTTGTTCAGTGCATGAGAGGTCAATATGCATCCTTACAACATGTTTCCATAAATAATATGAGGTATACAGATATTATAATTAAAAAATCGGAGTATTAGAAAGAACAGTTCGAAAGTCTTGAAACAGCTCTCAAAGACCCATATGCAACTTTGTAATATTAGACAGCTGCATGAGGTTATATCACATCATGATTCACTACTTTTTCAATAAATATGACTTTTCAGTATGTTTACTCATAGGCACCTATGCAGTGCATGATAGGTCAAAATGAATCAA
Source organism: Myxocyprinus asiaticus (assembly GCF_019703515.2). NCBI lineage: Eukaryota > Metazoa > Chordata > Actinopteri > Cypriniformes > Catostomidae > Myxocyprinus > Myxocyprinus asiaticus. Next base: position 60,428,645 of record NC_059345.1, on the reverse strand, counting down.
TACAAAATATTTGCAAGCATTATAAGTGATATGCAGTCATTATATTGAAGAAATCTGAAATTTAAGAACTGTTCGAAAGTCTTGAAACAGCTCTCAAAGACCCATATGCAACTTTGTAATATTAGACAGCTGCATGAGGTTATATCTCCGCATGATTCATTACTAATTCAATAAACATGAATTTTCAGTATGATCATTCATAGGCACCTATGCAATGCATGACTGTTCAAAATGAATCAATACAAAAAATTGGCAAACATTATAAGAGATATGCAGTCATTATATTGAAGAAATCTGAAATTTAAGAAATGTGCCAACGTCTTGATACAGCTCTCAAAGACCCAAATACAAATTATTAGATTACACTAATATTTGGAGTCACTTCTCATCAGATTTCATTACTTTTTCAATGAAACATGACTTTTTATTATTTTCACTCATAGGCAGATATTCAGTGTATGAGATGTCAATATGCAAGCATTGTAAGAGATATACAGTCATTATATTGAAGGAATCTAAAATTTCAGAAATGGGCCAACGTCTTGAAACAGCTCTCAAAGACCCATATGCAACTTTGTAATATTAGACAGCTGAATGAGGTTATATCACATCATGATTCACTACTATTTCAATAAATATGACTTTTCAGTGTTCACTCAGAGGCACCTATGCAGTGCATGATAGGTCAAAATGAATCAATACAAAAAATTTGCAAGCATTATAAGAGATATGCAGTCATTATATTGAAGAAATCTGAAATTTAAGAAATGTGCCAACATCTTCATACAGCTCTCAAAGACCCAAATACAAATTATTAGATTACACTAATATTTGGAGTCACTTCTCATCAGATTTCATTACTTTTTCAATGAAACATGACTTTTTATTATTTTCACTCATAGGCAGCTATTCAGTGTATGAGAGGTCAAAATGCAAGCATTGTAAGAGATATACAGTCATTATATTGAAGGAATCTAAAATTTCAGAAATGGGCCAACGTCTTGAAACAGCTCTCAAAGACCCATATGCAACTTTGTAATATTAGACAGCTGAATGAGATTATATCACATCATGATTCACTACTATATCAATAAACATGACTTCTCAGTATGATCACTCATAGGCACCTATGCAGTGCATAACAGGAAAAAATGAATCAATACTAAGAAATTTTCAAGCATTATAAGAGATATGCAGTCATTATATTGAAGATATCTGAAATTTAAGAAATGTGCCAACGTCTTGAAACAGCTCTCAAAGACCCAAATACAAATTATTAGATTACACTAATATTTGGAGACACTTCTCATCAGATTTCATTACTTTTTCAATGAAACATGACTTTTTATTATTTTCACACATTGGCAGTTGTTCAGTGCATGAGAGGTCTAAATGCATCCTTACAGCATGTTTCCATAAAAAGAAGAGGTATACAGTCATTCTAATTAAAAAATCGGAGTATTAGAAAGAACAGTTCGAAAATCTTGAAACAGCTCTCAAAGGCCCATATGCTACTTTGTAATATTAGACAGCTGCATGAGGTTATATCACATCATGATTCACTACTATTTCAATAAATATGACTTTTCAGTATGTTTACTCATAGGCACCTATGCAGTGCATAACAGGAAAAAATGAATCAATACTAAGATATTTTCAAGCATTATAAGAGTTATACAGTCATTATATTGAAGTAATCTGAAATTTCAGAAATGTGCCAACGTCTTGAAACAGCTCTCAAAGACCCAAATACAAATTATTAGATTACACTAATATTTGGAGTCACTTCTCATCAGATTTCATTACTTTTTCAATGAAACATGACTTTTTATTATTTTCACACATTGGCAGTTTTTCAGTGCATGAGAGGTCTAAATGCATCCTTACATGTTTCCATAAAAAGAAGAGGTATACAGTCATTCTAATTAAAAAATCGGAGTATTAGAAAGAACAGTTCGAAAGTCTTGAAACAGCTCTCAAAGGCCCATATGCTACTTTGTAATATTAGACAGCTGCATGAGGTTATATCACATCATGATTCACTACTATTTCAATAAATATGACTTTTCAGTATGATCACTAATAGGCACCTATGCAATGCATGACAGTTCAAAATGAATCAATACAAAAAATTGGCAAACATTATAAGAGATATGCAGTCATTATATTGAAGAAATCTGAAATTTAAGAAAAGTGCCAACGTCTTGAAACAGCTCTCAAAGACCCATATGCAACTTATGTAATATTAGACAGCTGAATTTGAGGTTACTATCACATCATGATTTCACTACTCTTTCAATGAAACATGACTTTTCAGTATGATCACTCATAGGCACCTATGCAGTGCATAACAGGAAAAAATGAATCAATACCAAGAAATTTGCATGCATTATAAGAGATATACAGTCATTATATTGAAGTAATCTGAAATTTCAGAACTGATCGAAAGTCTTGAAACAGCTCTCAAAGGCCCAAATACAAATTTTGTAGATATTAGACTAACTGATTTGGAGTCACTATCTCATCATGATATTATTACTTATTTCAATGAAGCATGACTTTTTAGTTTTTTCACACATAGGCAGTTGTTCAGTGCATGAGAGGTCAATATGCATCCTTACTAACATGTTTCCATAACATAATATGAGGTATACAGATCATTATAATTAAAATAATCGGAGTATTAGAAAGAACAGTTCGAAAGTCTTGAAACTGCTCTCAAAGGCCCATATGCAACTTTGTAATATTAGAGAGCTGCATGAGGTTATAACTCTGCATGATTCATTACTATTTCAATAAACATGAATTTTCAGTATGATCATTCATAGGAACCTATGCAATGCATGACAGTTCAAAATGAATCAATACAAAAAATTGGCAAACATTATAAGAGATATGCAGTCATTATATTGAAGAAATCTGAAATTTAAGAAATGCGCCAACGTCTTGATACAGCTGTCAAAGACCCAAATACAAATTATTAGATTACACTAATATTTGGAGTCACTTCTCATCAGATTTCATTACTTTTTCAATGAAACATGACTTTTTATTATTTTCACTCATAGGCAGCTATTCAGTGTATGAGAGGTCAAAATGCAAGCATTGTAAGAGATATACAGTCATTATATTGAAGGAATCTAAAATTTCAGAAATGGGCCAACGTCTTGAAACAGCTCTCAAAGACCCATATGCAACTTTGTAATATTAGACAGCTGAATGAGGTTATATCACATCATGATTCACTACTTTTTCAATAAATATGACTTTTCAGTATGTTTACTCATAGGCACCTATGCAGTGCATGATAGGTCAAAATGAATCAATACAAAATATTTGCAAGCATTATAAGTGATATGCAGTCATTATATTGAAGAAATCTGAAATTTAAGAACTGTTCGAAAGTCTTGAAACAGCTCTCAAAGACCCATATGCAACTTTGTAATATTAGACAGCTGCATGAGGTTATATCTCCGCATGATTCATTACTAATTCAATAAACATGAATTTTCAGTATGATCATTCATAGGCACCTATGCAATGCATGACTGTTCAAAATGAATCAATACAAAAAATTGGCAAACATTATAAGAGATATGCAGTCATTATATTGAAGAAATCTGAAATTTAAGAATTGTGCCAACGTCTTCATAAAGCTCTCAAAATCCCAAATACAAATTATTAGATTACACTAATATTTGGAGTCACATCTCATCAGATTTCATTACTTTTTCAATGAAACATGACTTTTTATTATTTTCACTCATAGGCAGCTATTCAGTGTATGAGATGTCAATATGCAAGCATTGTAAGAGATATACAGTCATTATATTGAAGGAATCTAAAATTTCAGAAATGGGCCAACGTCTTGAAACAGCTCTCAAAGACCCATATGCAACTTTGTAATATTAGACAGCTGAATGAGGTTATATCACATCATGATTCACTACTATTTCAATAAATATGACTTTTCAGTGTTCACTCAGAGGCACCTATGCAGTGCATAACAGGAAAAAATGAATCAATACTAAGAAATTTGCAAGCATTATAAGAGTTATACAGTCATTATATTGAAGTAATATGAAATTTCAGAACTGTTCGAAAGTCTTGAAACAGCTCTCAAAGACCCATATGCAACTTTGTAATATTAGACAGCTGCATGAGGTTATATCACATCATGATTCACTACTTTTTCAATAAATATGACTTTTCAGTATGTTTACTCATAGGCACCTATGCAGTGCATGATAGGTCAAAATGAATCAATACAAAATATTTGCAAGCATTATAAGTGATATGCAGTCATTATATTGAAGAAATCTGAAATTTAAGAACTGTTCGAAAGTCTTGAAACAGCTCTCAAAGACCCATATGCACCTTTGTAATATTAGACAGCTGCATGAGGTTATATCTCCGCATGATTCATTACTAATTCAATAAACATGAATTTTCAGTATGATCATTCATAGGCACCTATGCAATGCATGACTGTTCAAAATGAATCAATACAAAAAATTGGCAAACATTATAAGAGCTATGCAGTCATTATATTGAAGAAATCTGAAATTTAAGAAATGTGCCAACGTCTTGATACAGCTCTCAAAGACCCAAATACAAATTATTAGATTACACTAATATTTGGAGTCACTTCTCATCAGATTTCATTACGTTTTCAATGAAACATGACTTTTTATTATTTTCACTCATAGGCAGATATTCAGTGTATGAAATGTCAAAATGCAAGCATTGTAAGAGATATACAATCATTATATTGAAGGAATCTAAAATTTCAGAAATGGGCCAACGTCTTGAAACAGCTCTCAAAGACCCATATGCAACTTTGTAATATTAGACAGCTGAATGAGGTTATATCACATCATGATTCACTACTATTTCAATAAATATGACTTTTCAGTGTTCACTCAGAGGCACCTATGCAGTGCATAACAGGAAAAAATGAATCAATACTAAGAAATTTGCAAGCATTATAAGAGTTATACAGTCATTATATTGAATTAATCTGAAATTTCAGAACTGTTCGAAAGTCTTGAAACAGCTCTCAAAGACCCATATGCAACTTTGTAATATTAGACTGCTGCATGAGGTTATATCACATCATGATTCACTACTTTTTCAATAAATATGACTTTTCAGTATGTTTACTCATAGGCACCTATGCAGTGCATGATAGGTCAAAATGAATCAATACAAAATATTTGCAAGCATTATAAGTGATATGCAGTCATTATATTGAAGAAATCTGAAATTTAAGAACTGTTCGAAAGTCTTGAAACAGCTCTCAAAGACCCATATGCAACTTTGTAATATTAGACAGCTGAATGAGGTTATATCACATCATGATTCACTACTATTTCAATAAATATGACTTTTCAGTGTTCACTCAGAGGCACCTATGCAGTGCATGATAGGTCAAAATGAATCAATACAAAAAATTTGCAAGCATTATAAGAGATATGCAGTCATTATATTGAAGAAATCTGAAATTTAAGAAATGTGCCAACGTCTTCATACAGCTCTCAAAATCCCAAATACAAATTATTAGATTACACTAATATTTGGAGTCACATCTCATCAGATATCATTACTTTTTCAATGAAACATGACTTTTTATTATTTTCACTCATAGGCAGCTATTCAGTGTATGAGATGTCAATATGCAAGCATTGTAAGAGATATACAGTCATTATATTGAAGATATCTGAAATTTAAGAAAAGTGCCAACGTCTTGAAACAGCTCTCAAAGACCCATATGCAACTTTGTAATATTAGACAGCTGAATGAGATTATATCACATCATGATTCACTACTATATCAATAAACATGACTTCTCAGTATGATCACTCATAGGCACCTATGCAGTGCATAACAGGAAAAAATGAATCAATACTAAGAAATTTTCAAGCATTATAAGAGTTATACAGTCATTATATTGAAGTAATATGAAATTTCAGAACTGTTCGAAAGTCTTGAAACAGCTCTCAAAGACCCATATGCAACTTTGTAATATTAGACAGCTGCATGAGGTTATATCACATCATGATTCACTACTATTTCAATAAATATTACTTTTCAGTATGATCACTCAGAGGCACCTATGCAGTGCATGATAGGTCAAAATGAATCAATACAAAAAATTTGCAAGCATTATAAGAGATATGCAGTCATTATATTGAAGAAATCTGAAATTTAAGAAATGTGCCAACGTCTTGAAACAGCTCTCAAAGATCCCAAATACAAATTATTAGATTACACTAATATTTGGAGTCACTTCTCATCAGATTTCATTACTTTTTCAATGAAACATGACTTTTTATTATTTTCACACATAGGCAGTTATTCAGTGCATGAGATGTCTAATATGCATCCTTAGCATGTTTCCATAAAAGAAGAGGTATACAGTCATTATAATTGAAAAAATCTAAAGTATTCAGAAATGAACAGTTCGAAAGTCTTGAAACAGCTCTCAAAGGCCCATATGCAACTTTGTAATATTAGACAGCTGAATGAGGTTATATCACATCATGATTCACTACTATTTCAATAAATATGACTTTTCAGTATGATCACTCATAGGCACCTATGCAATGCATGACAGTTCAAAATGAATCAATACAAAAAATTGGCAAACATTATAAGAGATATGCAGTCATTATATTGAAGAAATCTGAAATTTAAGAAATGCGCCAACGTCTTCATACAGCTCTCAAAGACCCAAATACAAATTATTAGATTACACTAATATTTGGAGTCACTTCTCATCAGATTTCATTACTTTTTCAATGAAACATGACTTTTTATTATTTTCACTCATAGGCAGCTATTCAGTGTATGAGAGGTCAAAATGCAAGCATTGTAAGAGATATACAGTCATTATATTGAAGGAATCTAAAATTTCAGAAATGGGCCAACGTCTTGAAACAGCTCTCAAAGACCCATATGCAACTTTGTAATATTAGACAGCTGAATGAGGTTATATCACATCATGATTCACTACTATTTCAATAAATATGACTTTTCAGTGTTCACTCAGAGGCACCTATGCAGTGCATAACAGGAAAAAATGAATCAATACTAAGAAATTTGCAAGCATTATAAGAGTTATACAGTCATTATATTGAAGTAATATGAAATTTCAGAACTGTTCGAAAGTCTTGAAACAGCTCTCAAAAACCCATATGCAACTTTGTAATATTAGACAGCTGCATGAGGTTATATCACATCATGATTCACTACTTATTCAATAAATATGACTTTTCAGTATGTTTTCTCATAGGCACCTATGCAGTGCATGATAGGTCAAAATGAATCAATACAAAATATTTGCAAGCATTATAAGTGATATGCAGTCATTATATTGAAGAAATCTGAAATTTAAGAACTGTTCGAAAGTCTTGAAACAGCTCTCAAAGACCCATATGCAACTTTGTAATATTAGACAGCTGCATGAGGTTATATCTCCGCATGATTCATTACTAATTCAATAAACATGAATTTTCAGTATGATCATTCATAGGCACCTATGCAATGCATGACTGTTCAAAATGAATCAATACAAAAAATTGGCAAACATTATAAGAGATATGCAGTCATTATATTGAAGAAATCTGAAATTTAAGAAATGTGCCAACGTCTTGATACAGCTCTCAAAGATCCCAAATACAAATTATTAGATTACACTAATATTTGGAGTCACTTCTCATCAGATTTCATTACTTTTTCAATGAAACATGACTTTTTATTATTTTCACTCATAGGCAGATATTCAGTGTATGAGATGTCAAAATGCAAGCATTGTAAGAGATATACAGTCATTATATTGAAGGAATCTAAAATTTCAGAAATGGGCCAACGTCTTGAAACAGCTCTCAAAGACCCATATGCAACTTTGTAATATTAGACAGCTGAATGAGGTTATATCACATCATGATTCACTACTATTTCAATAAATATTACTTTTCAGTGTTCACTCAGAGGCACCTATGCAGTGCATGATAGGTCAAAATGAATCAATACAAAAAATTTGCAAGCATTATAAGAGATATGCAGTCATTATATTGAAGAAATCTGAAATTTAAGAAATGTGCCAACATCTTCATACAGCTCTCAAAGACCCAAATACAAATTATTAGATTACACTAATATTTGGAGTCACTTCTCATCAGATTTCATTACTTTTTCAATGAAACATGACTTTTTATTATTTTCACTCATAGGCAGCTATTCAGTGTATGAGAGGTCAAAATGCATCAGCAGTTTCCGTAAAAGAGATATACAGTCATTATATTGAAGGAATCTAAAATTTCAGAAATGGGCCAACGTCTTGAAACAGCTCTCAAAGACCCATATGCAACTTTGTAATATTAGACAGCTGAATGAGATTATATCACATCATGATTCACTACTATATCAATAAACATGACTTCTCAGTATGATCACTCATAGGCACCTATGCAGTGCATAACAGGAAAAAATGAATCAATACTAAGAAATTTTCAAGCATTATAAGAGTTATACAGTCATTATATTGAAGTAATATGAAATTTCAGAACTGTTCGAAAGTCTTGAAACAGCTCTCAAAGACCCATATGCAACTTTGTAATATTAGACAGCTGCATGAGGTTATATCACATCATGATTCACTACTATTTCAATAAATATTTCTTTTCAGTATGTTTACTCATAGGCACCTATGCAATGCATGATAGTTCAAAATGAATCAATACAAAAAATTGGCAAGCATTATAAGAGATATGCAGTCATTATATTGAAGATATCTGAAATTTAAGAAATGTGCCAACGTCTTGAAACAGCTCTCAAAGACCCAAATACAAATTATTAGATTACACTAATATTTGGAGACACTTCTCATCAGATTTCATTACTTTTTCAATGAAACATGACTTTTTATTATTTTCACACATTGGCAGTTGTTCAGTGCATGAGAGGTCTAAATGCATCCTTACAGCATGTTTCCATAAAAAGAAGAGGTATACAGTCATTCTAATTAAAAAATCGGAGTATTAGAAAGAACAGTTCGAAAGTCTTGAAACAGCTCTCAAAGGCCCATATGCTACTTTGTAATATTAGACAGCTGCATGAGGTTATATCACATCATGATTCACTACTTTTTCAATAAATATGACTTTTCAGTATGTTTACTCATAGGCACCTATGCAGTGCATAACAGGAAAAAATGAATCAATACTAAGAATATTTGCAAGCATTATAAGAGATATACAGTCATTATATTGAAGATAATCTGAAATTTAAGAAATGTGCCAACGTCTTGAAACAGCTCTCAAAGACCCAAATACATATTATTAGATTACACTAATATTTGGAGTCACTTCTCATCAGATTTCATTACTTTTTCAATGAAACATGACTTTTTATTATTTTCACACATTGGCAGTTTTTCAGTGCATGAGAGGTCTAAATGCATCCTTACATGTTTCCATAAAAAGAAGAGGTATACAGTCATTCTAATTAAAAAATCGGAGTATTAGAAAGAACAGTTCGAAAGTCTTGAAACAGCTCTCAAAGGCCCATATGCTACTTTGTAATATTAGACAGCTGCATGAGGTTATATCACATCATGATTCACTACTATTTCAATAAATATGACTTTTCAGTATGATCACTAATAGGCACCTATGCAATGCATGACAGTTCAAAATGAATCAATACAAAAAATTGGCAAACATTATAAGAGATATGCAGTCATTATATTGAAGAAATCTGAAATTTAAGAAATGCGCCAACGTCTTGATACAGCTGTCAAAGACCCAAATACAAATTATTAGATTACACTAATATTTGGAGTCACTTCTCATCAGATTTCATTACTTTTTCAATGAAACATGACTTTTTATTATTTTCACTCATAGGCAGCTATTCAGTGTATGAGAGGTCAAAATGCAAGCATTGTAAGAGATATACAGTCATTATATTGAAGGAATCTAAAATTTCAGAAATGGGCCAACGTCTTGAAACAGCTCTCAAAGACCCATATGCAACTTTGTAATATTAGACAGCTGAATGAGGTTATATCACATCATGATTCACTACTATTTCAATAAATATGACTTTTCAGTGTTCACTCAGAGGCACCTATGCAGTGCATAACAGGAAAAAATGAATCAATACTAAGAAATTTGCAAGCATTATAAGAGTTATACAGTCATTATATTGAAGTAATCTGAAATTTCAGAACTGTTCGAAAGTCTTGAAACAGCTCTCAAAGACCCATATGCAACTTTGTAATATTAGACAGCTGCATGAGGTTATATCACATCATGATTCACTACTTTTTCAATAAATATGACTTTTCAGTATGTTTACTCATAGGCACCTATGCAGTGCATGATAGGTCAAAATGAATCAATACAAAATATTTGCAAGCATTATAAGTGATATGCAGTCATTATATTGAAGAAATCTGAAATTTAAGAACTGTTCGAAAGTCTTGAAACAGCTCTCAAAGACCCATATGCAACTTTGTAATATTAGACAGCTGCATGAGGTTATATCTCCGCATGATTCATTACTAATTCAATAAACATGAATTTTCAGTATGATCATTCATAGGCACCTATGCAATGCATGACTGTTCAAAATGAATCAATACAAAAAATTGGCAAACATTATAAGAGATATGCAGTCATTATATTGAAGAAATCTGAAATTTAAGAAATGTGCCAACGTCTTGATACAGCTCTCAAAGACCCAAATACAAATTATTAGATTACACTAATATTTGGAGTCACTTCTCATCAGATTTCATTACTTTTTCAATGAAACATGACTTTTTATTATTTTCACTCATAGGCAGCTATTCAGTGTATGAGAGGTCAAAATGCAAGCATTGTAAGAGATATACAGTCATTATATTGAAGGAATCTAAAATTTCAGAAATGGGCCAACGTCTTGAAACAGCTCTCAAAGACCCATATGCAACTTTGTAATATTAGACAGCTGAATGAGGTTATATCACATCATGATTCACTACTATTTCAATAAATATGACTTTTCAGTGTTCACTCAGAGGCACCTATGCAGTGCATGATAGGTCAAAATGAATCAATACAAAAAATTTGCAAGCATTATAATAGATATGCAGTCATTATATTGAAGAAATCTGAAATTTAAGAAATGTGCCAACATCTTCATACAGCTCTCAAAGACCCAAATACAAATTATTAGATTACACTAATATTTGGAGTCACTTCTCATCAGATTTCATTACTTTTTCAATGAAACATGACTTTTTATTATTTTCACACATTGGCAGTTTTTCAGTGCATGAGAGGTCTAAATGCATCCTTACATGTTTCCATAAAAAGAAGAGGTATACAGTCATTATAATTAAAAAATCGGAGTATTAGAAAGAACAGTTCGAAAGTCTTGAAACTGCTCTCAAAGACCCATATGCAACTTTGTAATATTAGACAGCTGCATGAGTTTATATCACATCATGATTCACTACTTTTTCAATAAATATGACTTTTCAGTATGTTTACTCATAGGCACCTATGCAGTGCATGATAGGTCAAAATGAATCAATACAAAATATTTGCAAGCATTATAAGTGATATGCAGTCATTATATTGAAGAAATCTGAAATTTAAGAACTGTTCGAAAGTCTTGAAACAGCTCTCAAAGACCCATATGCAACTTTGTAATATTAGACAGCTGCATGAGGTTATATCTCCGCATGATTCATTACTAATTCAATAAACATGAATTTTCAGTATGATCATTCATAGGCACCTATGCAATGCATGACAGTTCAAAATGAATCAATACAAAAAATTGGCAAACATTATAAGAGATATGCAGTCATTATATTGAAGAAATCTGAAATTTAAGAAATGTGCCAACGTCTTGATACAGCTCTCAAAGATCCCAAATACAAATTATTAGATTACACTAATATTTGGAGTCACATCTCATCAGATTTCATTACTTTTTCAATGAAACATGACTTTTTATTATTTTCACTCATAGGCAGCTATTCAGTGTATGAGATGTCAATATGCAAGCATTGTAAGAGATATACAGTCATTATATTGAAGGAATCTAAAATTTCAGAAATGGGCCAACGTCTTGAAACAGCTCTCAAAGACCCATATGCAACTTTGTAATATTAGACAGCTGAATGAGGTTATATCACATCATGATTCACTACTATTTCAATAAATATGACTTTTCAGTGTTCACTCAGAGGCACCTATGCAGTGCATGATAGGTCAAAATGAATCAATACAAAAAATTTGCAAGCATTATAATAGATATGCAGTCATTATATTGAAGAAATCTGAAATTTAAGAAATGTGCCAACATCTTCATACAGCTCTCAAAGACCCAAATACAAATTATTAGATTACACTAATATTTGGAGTCACTTCTCATCAGATTTCATTACTTTTTCAATGAAACATGACTTTTTATTATTTTCACACATTGGCAGTTTTTCAGTGCATGAGAGGTCAAAATGCATCCTTAGCATGTTTGCATAAAAAGAAGAGGTATACAGTCATTATATTGAAGAAATCTGAAATATTCAGAAATGAACAGCTCGAACGTCTTGAAACAGCTCTCAAAGACCCATATGCAACTTTGTAATATTAGACAGCTGCATGAGGTTATATCACATCATGATTCACTACTATTTCAATAAATATGACTTTTCAGTATGTTCACTCATAGGCACCTATGCAGTGCATGACAGGTCAAAATGAATCAATACAAAAAATTTGCAAGCATTATAAGAGATATGCAGTCATTATATTGAAGAAATCTGAAATTTAAGAACTGTGCCGAAAGTCTTGAAACAGCTCTCAAAGACCCATATGCAACTTTGTAATATTAGACAGCTGCATGAGGTTATATCACATCATGATTCACTACTATTTCAATAAATATGACTTTTCAGTATGATCACTCATAGGCACCTATGCAGTGCATGATAGGTCAAAATGAATCAATACAAAAAATTTGCAAGCATTATAAGAGATATGCAGTCATTATATTGAAGATAATCTGAAATTTAAGAAATGTGCCAACGTCTTGAAACAGCTCTCAAAGACCCAAATACAAATTATTAGATTACACTAATATTTGGAGACACTTCTCATCAGATTTCATTACTTTTTCAATGAAACATGACTTTTTATTATTTTCACACATTGGCAGTTGTTCAGTGCATGAGAGGTCTAAATGCATCCTTACAGCATGTTTCCATGAAAAGAAGAGGTATACAGTCATTCTAATTAAAAAAATCGGAGTATTAGAAAGAACAGTTCGAAAGTCTTGAAACAGCTCTCAAAGGCCCATATGCTACTTTGTAATATTAGACAGCTGCATGAGGTTATATCACATCATGATTCACTACTATTTCAATAAATATGACTTTTCAGTATGTTTACTCATAGGCACCTATGCAGTGCATAACAGGAAAAAATGAATCAATACTAAGAAATTTTCAAGCATTATAAGAGTTATACAGTCATTATATTGAAGTAATCTGAAATTTCAGAAATGTGCCAACGTCTTGAAACAGCTCTCAAAGACCCAAATACAAATTATTAGATTACACTAATATTTGGAGTCACTTCTCATCAGATTTCATTACTTTTTCAATGAAACATGACTTTTTATTATTTTCACACATTGGCAGTTTTTCAGTGCATGAGAGGTCTAAATGCATCCTTACATGTTTCCATAAAAAGAAGAGGTATACAGTCATTCTAATTAAAAAATCGGAGTATTAGAAAGAACAGTTCGAAAGTCTTGAAACAGCTCTCAAAGGCCCATATGCTACTTTGTAATATTAGACAGCTGCATGAGGTTATATCACATCATGATTCACTACTATTTCAATAAATATGAATTTTCAGTATGATCATTCATAGGAACCTATGCAATGCATGACAGTTCAAAATGAATCAATACAAAAAATTGGCAAACATTATAAGAGATATGCAGTCATTATATTGAAGAAATCTGAAATTTAAGAAATGCGCCAACGTCTTGATACAGCTGTCAAAGACCCAAATACAAATTATTAGATTACACTAATATTTGGAGTCACTTCTCATCAGATTTCATTACTTTTTCAATGAAACATGACTTTTTATTATTTTCACTCATAGGCAGCTATTCAGTGTATGAGAGGTCAAAATGCAAGCATTGTAAGAGATATACAGTCATTATATTGAAGGAATCTAAAATTTCAGAAATGGGCCAACGTCTTGAAACAGCTCTCAAAGACCCATATGCAACTTTGTAATATTAGACAGCTGAATGAGGTTATATCACATCATGATTCACTACTATTTCAATAAATATGACTTTTCAGTGTTCACTCAGAGGCACCTATGCAGTGCATAACAGGAAAAAATGAATCAATACTAAGAAATTTTCAAGCATTATAAGAGTTATACAGTCATTATATTGAAGTAATATGAAATTTCAGAACTGTTCGAAAGTCTTGAAACAGCTCTCAAAGACCCATATGCAACTTTGTAATATTAGACAGCTGCATGAGGTTATATCACATCATGATTCACTACTATTTCAATAAATATGACTTTTCAGTATGATCACTCATAGGCACCTATGCAATGCATGATAGTTCAAAATGAATCAATACAAAAAATTGGCAAGCATTATAAGAGATATGCAGTCATTATATTGAAGATATCTGAAATTTAAGAAATGTGCCAACGTCTTGAAACAGCTCTCAAAGACCCATATGCTACTTTGTAATATTAGACAGCTGCATGAGGTTATATCACATCATGATTCACTACTATTTCAATAAATATGACTTTTCAGTATGATCACTAATAGGCACCTATGCAATGCATGACAGTTCAAAATGAATCAATACAAAAAATTGGCAAACATTATAAGAGATATGCAGTCATTATATTGAAGAAATCTGAAATTTAAGAAAAGTGCCAACGTCTTGAAACAGCTCTCAAAGACCCATATGCAACTTTGTAATATTAGACAGCTGAATGAGGTTATATCACATCATGATTCACTACTATTTCAATAAACATGACTTTTCAGTATGTTCACTCATAGGCACCTATGCAGTGCATAACAGGAAAAAATGAATCAATACCAAGAAATTTGCATATACAGCATATATGAAGTTCTATCAGAACTGATCACTACGTCAAAGGATCAATTAGGTTTACTAAATTGGTCATACAGATATTAATCAATGAAGAAATTTTCACACATAGCAGTTGTTCAGTCATAGAGGTAATATGCATCCACAACATGTCAATATTGAATACAGTCTCTCAAAGGACCCAAATATGCAACTTTGTAATATTAGACAGCTGCATGAGGTTATATCACATCATGATTCACTACTTTTTCAATAAATATGACTTTTCAGTATGTTTACTCATAGGCACCTATGCAGTGCATGATAGGTCAAAATGAATCAATACAAAATATTTGCAAGCATTATAAGTGATATGCAGTCATTATATTGAAGAAATCTGAAATTTAAGAACTGTTCGAAAGTCTTGAAACAGCTCTCAAAGACCCATATGCAACTTTGTAATATTAGACAGCTGCATGAGGTTATATCTCCGCATGATTCATTACTAATTCAATAAACATGAATTTTCAGTATGATCATTCATAGGCACCTATGCAATGCATGACTAGTTCAAAATGAATCAATACAAAAAATTGGCAAACATTATAAGAGATATGCAGTCATTATATTGAAGAAATCTGAAATTTAAGAAATGTGCCAACGTCTTGATACAGCTCTCAAAGACCCAAATACAAATTATTAGATTACACTAATATTTGGAGTCACTTCTCATCAGATTTCATTACTTTTTCAATGAAACATGACTTTTTATTATTTTCACTCATAGGCAGCTATTCAGTGTATGAGATGTCAAATATGCAAGCATTGTAAGAGATATACAGTCATTATATTGAAGGAATCTAAAATTTCAGAAATGGGCCAACGTCTTGAAACAGCTCTCAAAGACCCATATGCAACTTTGTAATATTAGACAGCTGAATGAGGTTATATCACATCATGATTCACTACTATTTCAATAAATATGACTTTTCAGTGTTCACTCAGAGGCACCTATGCAGTGCATGATAGGTCAAAATGAATCAATACAAAAAATTTGCAAGCATTATAATAGATATGCAGTCATTATATTGAAGAAATCTGAAATTTAAGAAATGTGCCAACGTCTTCATACAGCTCTCAAAGACCCAAATACAAATTATTAGATTACACTAATATTTGAAGTCACTTCTCATCAGATTTCATTACTTTTTCAATGAAACATGACTTTTTATTATTTTCACTCATAGGCAGCTATTCAGTGTATGAGAGGTCAAAATGCAAGCATTGTAAGAGATATACAGTCATTATATTGAAGGAATCTAAAATTTCAGAAATGGGCCAACGTCTTGAAACAGCTCTCAAAGACCCATATGCAACTTTGTAATATTAGACAGCTGAATGAGGTTATATCACATCATGATTCACTACTATTTCAATAAATATGACTTTTCAGTGTGATCACTCAGAGGCACCTATGCAGTGCATGACAGGTCAAAATGAATCAATACAAAAAATTTGCAAGCATTATAAGAGATATGCAGTCATTATATTGAAGAAATCTGAAATTTAAGAAATGTGCCAATAGTCTTGATACAGCTCTCAAAGACCCAAATACAAATTATTAGATTACACTAATATTTGAAGTCACTTCTCATCAGATTTCATTACTTTTTCAATGAAACATGACTTTTTATTATTTTCACTCATAGGCAGCTATTCAGTGTATGAGAGGTCAAAATGCAAGCATTGTAAGAGATATACAGTCATTATATTGAAGGAATCTAAAATTTCAGAAATGGGCCAACGTCTTGAAACAGCTCTCAAAGACCCATATGCAAATTTGTAATATTAGACAGCTGCATGAGGTTATATCACATCATGATTCACTACTTTTTCAATAAATATGACTTTTCAGTATGTTTACTCATAGGCACCTATGCAGTGCATGATAGGTCAAAATGAATCAATACAAGAATATTTGCAAGCATTATAAGTGATATGCAGTCATTATATTGAAGAAATCTGAAATTTAAGAACTGTTCGAAAGTCTTGAAACAGCTCTCAAAGACCCATATGCAACTTTGTAATATTAGACAGCTGCATGAGGTTATATCACATCATGATTCACTACTTTTTCAATAAATATGACTTTTCAGTATGTTTACTCATAGGCACCTATGCAGTGCATGATAGGTCAAAATGAATCAATACAAAATATTTGCAAGCATTATAAGTGATATGCAGTCATTATATTGAAGAAATCTGAAATTTAAGAACTGTTCGAAAGTCTTGAAACAGCTCTCAAAGACCCATATGCAACTTTGTAATATTAGACAGCTGCATAAGGTTATATCTCCGCATGATTCATTACTAATTCAATAAACATGAATTTTCAGTATGATCATTCATAGGCACCTATGCAATGCATGACTGTTCAAAATGAATCAATACAAAAAATTGGCAAACATTATAAGAGATATGCAGTCATTATATTGAAGAAATCTGAAATTTAAGAAATGTGCCAACGTCTTGATACAGCTCTCAAAGACCCAAATACAAATTATTAGATTACACTAATATTTGGAGTCACTTCTCATCAGATTTCATTACTTTTTCAATGAAACATGACTTTTTATTATTTTCACTCATAGGCAGATATTCAGTGTATGAAATGTCAAAATGCAAGCATTGTAAGAGATATACAGTCATTATATTGAAGGAATCTAAAATTTCAGAAATGGGCCAACGTCTTGAAACAGCTCTCAAAGACCCATATGCAACTTAGTAATATTAGACAGCTGAATGAGGTTATATCACATCATGATTCACTACTATTTCAATAAATATTACTTTTCACTGTTCACTCAGAGGCACCTATGCAGTGCATGATAGGTCAAAATGAATCAATACAAAAAATTTGCAAGCATTATAAGAGATATGCAGTCATTATATTGAAGAAATCTGAAATTTAAGAAATGTGCCAACGTCTTCATACAGCTCTCAAAATCCCAAATACAAATTATTAGATTACACTAATATTTGGAGTCACATCTCATCAGATTTCATTACTTTTTCAATGAAACATGACTTTTTATTATTTTCACTCATAGGCAGCTATTCAGTGTATGAGATGTCAATATGCAAGCATTGTAAGAGATATACAGTCATTATATTGAAGGAATCTAAAATTTCAGAAATGGGCCAACGTCTTGAAACAGCTCTCAAAGACCCATATGCAACTTTGTAATATTAGACAGCTGAATGAGGTTATATCACACCATGATTCACTACTATTTCAATAAATATTACTTTTCAGTGTTCACTCAGAGGCACCTATGCAGTGCATGATAGGTCAAAATGAATCAATACAAAAAATTTGCAAGCATTATAAGAGATATGCAGTCATTATATTGAAGAAATCTGAAATTTAAGAAATGTGCCAACGTCTTCATACAGCTCTCAAAATCCCAAATACAAATTATTAGATTACACTAATATTTGGAGTCACATCTCATCAGATTTCATTACTTTTTCAATGAAACATGACTTTTTATTATTTTCACTCATAGGCAGCTATTCAGTGTATGAGATGTCAATATGCAAGCATTGTAAGAGATATACAGTCATTATATTGAAGGAATCTAAAATTTCAGAAATGGGCCAACGTCTTGAAACAGCTCTCAAAGACCCATATGCAACTTTGTAATATTAGACAGCTGAATGAGGTTATATCACATCATGATTCACTACTATTTCAATAAATATGACTTTTCAGTGTTCACTCAGAGGCACCTATGCAGTGCATGATAGGTCAAAATGAATCAATACAAAAAATTTGCAAGCATTATAATAGATATGCAGTCATTAAATTGAAGAAATCTGAAATTTAAGAAATGTGCCAACATCTTCATACAGCTCTCAAAGACCCAAATACAAATTATTAGATTACACTAATATTTGGAGTCACTTCTCATCTGATTTCATTACTTTTTCAATGAAACATGACTTTTTATTATTTTCAGTCATAGGCAGCTATTCAGTGTATGAGAGGTCAAAATGCAAGCATTGTAAGAGATATACAGTCATTATATTGAAGGAATCTAAAATTTCAGAAATGGGCCAACGTCTTGAAACAGCTCTCAAAGACCCATATGCAACTTTGTAATATTAGACAGCTGAATGAGGTTATATCACATCATGATTCACTACTATTTCAATAAATATGACTTTTCAGTGTTCACTCAGAGGCACCTATGCAGTGCATAACAGGAAAAAATGAATCAATACTAAGAAATTTTCAAGCATTATAAGAGTTATACAGTCATTATATTGAAGTAATATGAAATTTCAGAACTGTTCGAAAGTCTTGAAACAGCTCTCAAAGACCCATATGCAACTTTGTAATATTAGACAGCTGCATGAGGTTATATCACATCATGATTCACTACTATTTCAATAAATATTTCTTTTCAGTATGATCACTCATAGGCACCTATGCAATGCATGATAGTTCAAAATGAATCAATACAAAAAATTGGCAAGCATTATAAGAGATATGCAGTCATTATATTGAAGATATCTGAAATTTAAGAAATGTGCCAACGTCTTGAAACAGCTCTCAAAGACCCAAATACAAATTATTAGATTACACTAATATTTGGAGACACTTCTCATCAGATTTCATTACTTTTTCAATGAAACATGACTTTTTATTATTTTCACACATTGGCAGTTGTTCAGTGCATGAGAGGTCTAAATGCATCCTTACAGCAGGTTTCCATAAAAAGAAGAGGTATACAGTCATTCTAATTAAAAAATCGGAGTATTAGAAAGAACAGTTCGAAAGTCTTGAAACAGCTCTCAAAGGCCCATATGCTACTTTGTAATATTAGACAGCTGCATGAGGTTATATCACATCATGATTCACTACTATGTCAATAAATATGACTTTTCAGTATGTTTACTCATAGGCACCTATGCAGTGCATAACAGGAAAAAATGAATCAATACTAAGAAATTTTCAAGCATTATAAGAGTTATACAGTCATTATATTGAAGTAATCTGAAATTTCAGAAATGTGCCAACGTCTTGAAACAGCTCTCAAAGACCCAAATACAAATTATTAGATTACACTAATATTTGGAGTCACTTCTCATCAGATTTCATTACTTTTTCAATGAAACATGACTTTTTATTATTTTCACACATTGGCAGTTTTTCAGTGCATGAGAGGTCTAAATGCATCCTTACATGTTTCCATAAAAAGAAGAGGTATACAGTCATTCTAATTAAAAAATCGGAGTATTAGAAAGAACAGTTCGAAAGTCTTGAAACAGCTCTCAAAGGCCCATATGCTACTTTGTAATATTAGACAGCTGCATGAGGTTATATCACATCATGATTCACTACTTTTTCAATAAATATGACTTTTCAGTATGTTTACTCATAGGCACCTATGCAGTGCATGATAGGTCAAAATGAATCAATACAAAATATTTGCAAGCATTATAAGTGATATGCAGTCATTATATTGAAGATATCTGAAATTTAAGAAAAGTGCCAACGTCTTGAAACAGCTCTCAAAGACCCATATGCAACTTTGTAATATTAGACAGCTGAATGAGGTTATGTCACATCATGATTCACTACTATTTCAATAAATATGACTTTTCAGTATGATCACTAATAGGCACCTATGCAATGCATGACAGTTCAAAATGAATCAATACAAAAAATTGGCAAACATTATAAGAGATATGCAGTCATTATATTGAAGAAATCTGAAATTTAAGAAAAGTGCCAACGTCTTGAAACTGCTCTCAAAGGCCCATATGCAACTTTGTAATATTAGACAGCTGCATGAGGTTATAACTCTGCATGATTCATTACTATTTCAATAAACATGAATTTTCAGTATGATCATTCATAGGCACCTATGCAATGCATGACAGTTCAAAATGAATCAATACAAAAAATTGGCAAACATTATAAGAGATATGCAGTCATTATATTGAAGAAATCTGAAATTTAAGAAATGCGCCAACGTCTTGATACAGCTGTCAAAGACCCAAATACAAATTATTAGATTACACTAATATTTGGAGTCACTTCTCATCAGATTTCATTACTTTTTCAATGAAACATGACTTTTTATTATTTTCACTCATAGGCAGCTATTCAGTGTATGAGAGGTCAAAATGCAAGCATTGTAAGAGATATACAGTCATTATATTGAAGGAATCTAAAATTTCAGAAATGGGCCAACGTCTTGAAACAGCTCTCAAAGACCCATATGCAACTTTGTAATATTAGACAGCTGAATGAGGTTATATCACATCATGATTCACTACTATTTCAATAAATATGACTTTTCAGTGTTCACTCAGAGGCACCTATGCAGTGCATAACAGGAAAAAATGAATCAATACTAAGAAATTTTCAAGCATTATAAGAGTTATACAGTCATTATATTGAAGTAATATGAAATTTCAGAACTGTTCGAAAGTCTTGAAACAGCTCTCAAAGACCCATATGCCACTTATGTAATATTAGACTAGCTGCATGAGGTTACTATCTCATCATGATTTCATTACTAATTCAATGAAACATGAATTTTCAGTATGATCATTCATAGGCACCTATGCAATGCATGACTGTTCAAAATGAATCAATACAAAAAATTGGCAAACATTATAAGAGATATGCAGTCATTATATTGAAGAAATCTGAAATTTAAGAAATGTGCCAACGTCTTGAAACAGCTCTCAAAGACCCATATGCAAATTTGTAATATTAGACAGCTGCATGAGGTTATATCACATCATGATTCACTACTTTTTCAATAAATATGACTTTTCAGTATGTTTACTCATAGGCACCTATGCAGTGCATGATAGGTCAAAATGAATCAATACAAAATATTTGCAAGCATTATAAGTGATATGCAGTCATTATATTGAAGAAATCTGAAATTTAAGAACTGTTCGAAAGTCTTGAAACAGCTCTCAAAGACCCATATGCAACTTTGTAATATTAGACAGCTGCATGAGGTTATATCACATCATGATTCACTACTTTTTCAATAAATATGACTTTTCAGTATGTTTACTCATAGGCACCTATGCAGTGCATGATAGGTCAAAATGAATCAATACAAAATATTTGCAAGCATTATAAGTGATATGCAGTCATTATATTGAAGAAATCTGAAATTTAAGAACTGTTCGAAAGTCTTGAAACAGCTCTCAAAGACCCATATGCAACTTTGTAATATTAGACAGCTGCATAAGGTTATATCTCCGCATGATTCATTACTAATTCAATAAACATGAATTTTCAGTATGATCATTCATAGGCACCTATGCAATGCATGACTGTTCAAAATGAATCAATACAAAAAATTGGCAAACATTATAAGAGATATGCAGTCATTATATTGAAGAAATCTGAAATTTAAGAAATGTGCCAACGTCTTGATACAGCTCTCAAAGACCCAAATACAAATTATTAGATTACACTAATATTTGGAGTCACTTCTCATCAGATTTCATTACTTTTTCAATGAAACATGACTTTTTATTATTTTCACTCATAGGCAGATATTCAGTGTATGAAATGTCAAAATGCAAGCATTGTAAGAGATATACAGTCATTATATTGAAGGAATCTAAAATTTCAGAAATGGGCCAACGTCTTGAAACAGCTCTCAAAGACCCATATGCAACTTAGTAATATTAGACAGCTGAATGAGGTTATATCACATCATGATTCACTACTATTTCAATAAATATTACTTTTCAGCTGTTCACTCAGAGGCACCTATGCAGTGCATGATAGGTCAAAATGAATCAATACAAAAAATTTGCAAGCATTATAAGAGATATGCAGTCATTATATTGAAGAAATCTGAAATTTAAGAAATGTGCCAACGTCTTCATACAGCTCTCAAAATCCCAAATACAAATTATTAGATTACACTAATATTTGGAGTCACATCTCATCAGATTTCATTACTATTTCAATGAAACTTGACTTTTTATTATTTTCACTCATAGGCAGCTATTCAGTGTATGAGATGTCAATATGCAAGCATTGTAAGAGATATACAGTCATTATATTGAAGGAATCTAAAATTTCAGAAATGGGCCAACGTCTTGAAACAGCTCTCAAAGACCCATATGCAACTTTGTAATATTAGACAGCTGAATGAGGTTATATCACACCATGATTCACTACTATTTCAATAAATATTACTTTTCAGTGTTCACTCAGAGGCACCTATGCAGTGCATGATAGGTCAAAATGAATCAATACAAAAAATTTGCAAGCATTATAAGAGATATGCAGTCATTATATTGAAGAAATCTGAAATTTAAGAAATGTGCCAACGTCTTCATACAGCTCTCAAAATCCCAAATACAAATTATTAGATTACACTAATATTTGGAGTCACATCTCATCAGATTTCATTACTTTTTCAATGAAACATGACTTTTTATTATTTTCACTCATAGGCAGCTATTCAGTGTATGAGATGTCAATATGCAAGCATTGTAAGAGATATACAGTCATTATATTGAAGGAATCTAAAATTTCAGAAATGGGCCAACGTCTTGAAACAGCTCTCAAAGACCCATATGCAACTTTGTAATATTAGACAGCTGAATGAGGTTATATCACATCATGATTCACTACTATTTCAATAAATATGACTTTTCAGTGTTCACTCAGAGGCACCTATGCAGTGCATAACAGGAAAAAATGAATCAATACTAAGAAATTTGCAAGCATTATAAGAGTTATACAGTCATTATATTGAAGTAATATGAAATTTCAGAACTGTTCGAAAGTCTTGAAACAGCTCTCAAAGACCCATATGCAACTTTGTAATATTAGACAGCTGCATGAGGTTATATCACATCATGATTCACTACTTTTTCAATAAATATGACTTTTCAGTATGTTTACTCATAGGCACCTATGCAGTGCATGATAGGTCAAAATGAATCAATACAAAATATTTGCAAGCATTATAAGTGATATGCAGTCATTATATTGAAGAAATCTGAAATTTAAGAACTGTTCGAAAGTCTTGAAACAGCTCTCAAAGACCCATATGCAACTTTGTAATATTAGACAGCTGCATGAGGTTATAACTCCGCATGATTCATTACTAATTCAATAAACATGAATTTTCAGTATGATCATTCATAGGCACCTATGCAATGCAAGACTGTTCAAAATGAATCAATACAAAAAATTGGCAAACATTATAAGAGATATGCAGTCATTATATTGAAGAAATCTGAAATTTAAGAAATGTGCCAACGTCTTGATACAGCTCTCAAAGACCCAAATACAAATTATTAGATTACACTAATATTTGGAGTCACTTCTCATCAGATTTCATTACTTTTTCAATGAAACATGACTTTTTATTATTTTCACTCATAGGCAGATATTCAGTGTATGAAATGTCAAAATGCAAGCATTGTAAGAGATATACAGTCATTATATTGAAGGAATCTAACATTTCAGAAATGGGCCAACGTCTTGAAACAGCTCTCAAAGACCCATATGCAACTTTGTAATATTAGACAGCTGAATGAGGTTATATCACATCATGATTCACTACTATTTCAATAAATATGACTTTTCAGTGTTCACTCAGAGGCACCTATGCAATGCATGATAGTTCAAAATGAATCAATACAAAAAAATTTGCAAGCATTATAAGAGATATGCAGTCATTATATTGAAGATATCTGAAATTTAAGAAATTTGCCAACGTCTTGAAACAGTTCTCAAAGACCCAAATACAAATTATTAGATTACACTAATATTTGGAGTCACTTCTCATCAGATTTCATTACTTTTTCAATGAAACATGACTTTTTATTATTTTCACACATTGGCAGTTGTTCAGTGCATGAGAGGTCTAAATGCATCCTTACAACATGTTTCCATAAAAAGAAGAGGTATACAGTCATTCTAATTAAAAAATCGGAGTATTAGAAAGAACAGTTCGAAAGTCTTGAAACAGCTCTCAAAGGCCCATATGCTACTTTGTAATATTAGACAGCTGCATGAGGTTATATCACATCATGATTCACTACTATTTCAATAAATATGACTTTTCAGTATGTTTACTCATAGGCACCTATGCAGTGCATGATAGGTCAAAATGAATCAATACAAAATATTTGCAAGCATTATAAGTGATATGCAGTCATTATATTGAAGAAATCTGAAATTTAAGAACTGTTCGAAAGTCTTGAAACAGCTCTCAAAGACCCATATGCAACTTTGTAATATTAGACAGCTGCATGAGGTTATATCTCCGCATGATTCATTACTAATTCAATAAACATGAATTTTCAGTATGATCATTCATAGGCACCTATGCAATGCATGACTGTTCAAAATGAATCAATACAAAAAATTGGCAAACATTATAAGAGATATGCAGTCATTATATTGAAGAAATCTGAAATTTAAGAAATGTGCCAACGTCTTCATACAGCTCTCAAAATCCCAAATACAAATTATTAGATTACACTAATATTTGGAGTCACATCACATCAGATTTCATTACTTTTTCAATGAAACATGACTTTTTATTATTTTCACTCATAGGCAGCTATTCAGTGTATGAGATGTCAATATGCACTAGCATTGTAATAGAGATATACAGTCATTATAATTGAAGGAATCTAAAATTTCAGAGAATGGGCCAACGTCTTGAAACAGCTCTCAAAGACCCATATGCAACTTTGTAATATTAGACAGCTGAATGAGGTTATATCACATCATGATTCACTACTATTTCAATAAATATTACTTTTCAGTGTTCACTCAGAGGCACCTATGCAGTGCATGATAGGTCAAAATGAATCAATACAAAAAATTTGCAAGCATTATAAGAGATATGCAGTCATTATATTGAAGAAATCTGAAATTTAAGAAATGTGCCAACGTCTTCATACAGCTCTCAAAATCCCAAATACAAATTATTAGATTACACTAATATTTGGAGTCACATCAAATCAGATTTCATTACTTTTTCAATGAAACATGACTTTTTATTATTTTCACTCATAGGCAGCTATTCAGTGTATGAGATGTCAATATGCTAGCATTGTAAGAGATATACAGTCATTATATTGAAGGAATCTAAAATTTCAGAAATGGGCCAACGTCTTGAAACAGCTCTCAAAGACCCATATGCAACTTTGTAATATTAGACAGCTGAATGAGGTTATATCACATCATGATTCACTACTATTTCAATAAATATGACTTTTCAGTGTTCACTCAGAGGCACCTATGCAGTGCATAACAGGAAAAAATGAATCAATACTAAGAAATTTGCAAGCATTATAAGAGTTATACAGTCATTATATTGAAGTAATATGAAATTTCAGAACTGTTCGAAAGTCTTGAAACAGCTCTCAAAGACCCATATGCAACTTTGTAATATTAGACAGCTGCATGGTGTTATATCACATCATGATTCACTACTATTTCAATAAATATGACTTTTCAGTGTTCATTCAGAGGCACCTATGCAATGCATGATAGTTCAAAATGAATCAATACAAAAAAATTTGCAAGCATTATAAGAGATATGCAGTCATTATATTGAAGATATCTGAAATTTACGAAATGTGCCAACGTCTTGAAACAGCTCTCAAAGACCCAAATACAAATTATTAGATTACACTAATATTTGGAGTCACTTCTCATCAGATTTCATTACTATTTCAATGAAACATGACTTTTTATTATTTTCACACATTGGCAGTTGTTCAGTGCATGAGAGGTCTAAATGCATCCTTACAACATGTTTCCATAAAAAGAAGAGGTATACAGTCATCCTAATTAAAAAATCGGAGTATTAGAAAGAACAGTTCGAAAGTCTTGAAACAGCTCTCAAAGGCCCATATGCTACTTTGTAATATTAGACAGCTGAATGAGGTTATATCACATCATGATTCACTACTATTTCAATAAATATGACTTTTCAGTATGTTTACTCATAGGCACCTATGCAGTGCATAACAGGAAAAAATGAATCAATACTAAGAAATTTTCAAGCATTATAAGAGTTATACAGTCATTATATTGAAGTAATATGAAATTTCAGAACTGTTCGAAAGTCTTGAAACAGCTCTCAAAGACCCATATGCAACTTTGTAATATTAGACAGCTGCATGAGGTTATATCACATCATGATTCACTACTATTTCAATAAATATTTCTTTTCA
The DNA here is from genome assembly GCF_019703515.2 of Myxocyprinus asiaticus. NCBI lineage: Eukaryota > Metazoa > Chordata > Actinopteri > Cypriniformes > Catostomidae > Myxocyprinus > Myxocyprinus asiaticus. The sequence continues at coordinate 60,401,233 of NC_059345.1, read as the reverse complement.
GTATGATCACTCATAGGCACCTATGCAGTGCATGATAGGTCAAAATGAATCAATACAAAATATTTGCAAGCATTATAAGTGATATGCAGTCATTATATTGAAGAAATCTGAAATTTAAGAAAAGTGCCAACGTCTTGAAACAGCTCTCAAAGACCCATATGCAACTTTGTAATATTAGACAGCTGAATGAGGTTATATCACATCATGATTCACTACTATTTCAATAAACATGACTTTTCAGTATGATCACTCATAGGCACCTATGCAGTGCATAACAGGAAAAAATGAATCAATACCAAGAAATTTGCAAGCATTATAAGAGATATACAGTCATTATATTGAAGTAATCTGAAATTTCAGAACTGATCGAAAGTCTTGAAACAGCTCTCAAAGGCCCAAATACAAATTTTTAGATTTAACTAATATTTGGAGTCACTTCTCATCAGATATTATTACTTATTCAATGAAACATGACTTTTTATTTTTTTCACACATAGGCAGTTGTTCAGTGCATGAGAGGTCAATATGCATCCTTACAACATGTTTCCATAAATAATATGAGGTATACAGATATTATAATTAAAAAATCGGAGTATTAGAAAGAACAGTTCGAAAGTCTTGAAACTGCTCTCAAAGGCCCATATGCAACTTTGTAATATTAGAGAGCTGCATGAGGTTATAACTCCGCATGATTCATTACTATTTCAATAAACATGAATTTTCAGTATGATCATTCATAGGCACCTATGCAATGCATGACAGTTCAAAATGAATCAATACAAAAAAATTTGCAAGCATTATAAGAGATATGCAGTCATTATATTGAAGATATCTGAAATTTAAGAAATGTGCCAACGTCTTGAAACAGCCCTCAAAGACCCAAATACAAATTATTAGATTACACTAATATTTGGAGTCACTTCTCATCAGATTTCATTACTTTTTCAATGAAACATGACTTTTTATTATTTTCACTCATAGGCAGCTATTCAGTGTATGAGAGGTCAAAATGCAAGCATTGTAAGAGATATACAGTCATTATATTGAGAGAAATCTAAAATTTCAGAAATGGGCCAACAACTTGAAACAGCTCTCAAAGACCCATATGCAACTTTGTAATATTAGACAGCTGAATGAGGTTATATCACATCATGATTCACTACTATATCAATAAACATGACTTCTCAGTATGATCACTCATAGGCACCTATGCAGTGTATAACTGGAAAAAATGAATCAATACTAAGAAATTTTCAAGCATTATAAGAGTTATACAGTCATTATATTGAAGTAATCTGAAATTTCAGAACTGTTCGAAAGTCTTGAAACAGCTCTCAAAGACCCATATGCAAATTTGTAATATTAGACAGCTGAATGAGGTTATATCACATCATGATTCACTACTATTTCAATAAATATGACTTTTCAGTGTTCACTCAGAGGCACCTATGCAATGCATGATAGTTCAAAATGAATCAATACAAAAAAATTTGCAAGCATTATAAGAGATATGCAGTCATTATATTGAAGATATCTGAAATTTAAGAAATGTGCCAACGTCTTGAAACAGCTCTCAAAGACAAATTATTAGATTACACTAATATTTGGAGTCACTTCTCATCAGATTTCATTACTTTTTCAATGAAACATGACTTTTTATTATTTTCACACATTGGCAGTTGTTCAGTGCATGAGAGGTCTAAATGCATCCTTACAACATGTTTCCATAAAAAGAAGAGGTATACAGTCATTCTAATGAAAAAATCGGAGTATTAGAAAGAACAGTTCGAAAGTCTTGAAACAGCCCTCAAAGGCCCATATGCTACTTTGTCATATTAGACAGCTGAATGAGGTTATATCACATCATGATTCACTACTATTTCAATAAATATGACTTTTCAGTATGTTTACTCATAGGCACCTATGCAGTGCATGATAGGTCAAAATGAATCAATACAAAATATTTGCAAGCATTATAAGTGATATGCAGTCATTATATTGAAGATATCTGAAATTTAAGAAAAGTGCCAACGTCTTGAAACAGCTCTCAAAGACCCATATGCAACTTTGTAATATTAGACAGCTGAATGAAGTTATATCACATCATGATTCACTACTATTTCAATAAACATGACATTTCAGTATGATCACTCATAGGCACCTATGCAGTGCATAACAGGAAAAAATGAATCAATACCAAAAAATTTGCAAGCATTATAAGAGATATACAGTCATTATATTGAAGTAATCTGAAATTTCAGATCTGATCGAAAGTCTTGAAACAGCTCTCAAAGGCCCAAATACAAATTTTTAGATTTAACTAATATTTGGAGTCACTTCTCATCAGATATTATTACTTATTCAATGAAGCATAACTTTTTATTTTTTTCACACATAGGCAGTTGTTCAGTGCATGAGAGGTCAATATGCATCCTTACAACATGTTTCCATAAATAATATGAGGTATACAGATATTATAATTAAAAAATCGGAGTATTAGAAAGAACAGTTCGAAAGTCTTGAAACTGCTCTCAAAGGCCCATATGCAACTTTGTAGTATTAGAGAGCTGCATGAGGTTATAACTCCGCATGATTCATTACTATTTCAATAAACATGAATTTTCAGTATGATCATTCATAGGCACCTATGCAATGCATGACAGTTCAAAATGAATCAATACAAAAAATTGGCAAACATTATAAGAGATATGCAGTCATTATATTGAAGAAATCTGAAATTTAAGAAATGCGCCAACGTCTTGATACAGCTGTCAAAGACCCAAATACAAATTATTAGATTACACTAATATTTGGAGTCACTTCTCATCAGATTTTATTACTTTTTCAATGAAACATGACTTTTTTTTATTTTCACTCATAGGCAGCTATTCAGTGTATGAGAGGTCAAAATGCAAGCATTGTAAGAGATATACAGTCATTATATTGAAGGAATCTAAAATTTCAGAAATGGGCCAACGTCTTGAAACAGCTCTCAAAGACCCATATGCAACTTTGTAATATTAGACAGCTGAATGAGGTTATATCATATCATGATTCACTACTATATCAATAAACATGACTTCTCAGTATGATCACTCATAGGCACCTATGCAGTGCATAACAGGAAAAAATGAATCAATACTAAGAAATTTTCAAGCATTGTAAGAGTTATACAGTCATTATATTGAAGTAATCTGAAATTTCAGAACTGTTCGAAAGTCTTGAAACAGCTCTCAAAGACCCATATGCAACTTTGTAATATTAGACAGCTGCATGAGTTTATATCACATCATGATTCACTACTATTTCAATAAATATGACTTTTCAGTATGATCACTCATAGGCACCTATGCAATGCATGATAGGTCAAAATGAATCAATACAAAATATTTGCAAGCATTATAAGTGATATGCAGTCATTATATTGAAGAAATCTGAAATTTAAGAAAAGTGCCAACGTCTTGAAACAGCTCTCAAAGACCCTTATGCAACTTTGTAATATTAGACAGCTGAATGAGGTTATATCACATCATGATTCACTACTATTTCAATAAACATGACTTTTCAGTATGATCACTCATAGGCACCTATGCAGTGCATAACAGGAAAAAATGAATCAATACTAAGAAATTTTCAAGCATTATAAGAGTTATACAGTCATTATATTGAAGTAATCTGAAATTTCAGAACTGTTCGAAAGTCTTGAAACAGCTCTCAAAGACCCATTTGCAACTTTGTAATATTAGACAGCTGAATGAGGTTATATCACATCATGATTCACTACTATTTCAATAAATATGACTTTTCAGTGTTCACTCAGAGGCACCTATGCAATGCATGATAGTTCAAAATGAATCAATACAAAAAAATTTGCAAGCATTATAAGAGATATGCAGTCATTATATTGAAGATATCTGAAATTTAAGAAATGTGCCAACGTCTTGAAAAAGCTCTCAAAGACACAAATACAAATTATTAGATTACACTAAAATTTGGAGTCACTTCTCATCACATTTCATTACTATTTCATTGAAACATGACTTTTTATTATTTTCACTCATAGGCAGCTATTCAGTGTATGAGAGGTCAAAATGCAAGCATTGTAAGAGATATGCAGTCATTATATTGAAGATATCTGAAATTTAAGAAATGTGCCAACGTCTTGAAAAAGCTCTCAAAGACACAAATACAAATTATTAGATTACACTAATATTTGGAGTCACTTCTCATCAGATTTCATTACTATTTCAATGAAACATGACTTTTTATTATTTTCGCACATTGGCAGTTGTTCAGTGCATGAGAGGTCTAAATGCATCCTTACAACATGTTTCCATAAAAAGAAGAGGTATACAATCATTCTAATTAAAAAATCGGAGTATTAGAACGAACACATCGAAAGTCTTGAAACAGCTCTCAACTTTGTAATATTAGACAGCTGAATGAGGTTATATCACATCATGATTCACTACTTTTTCAATAAACATGACTTTTCAGTATGATCATTCATAGGCACCTATGCAATGCATGACAGTTCAAAATGAATCAATACAAAAAATTGGCAAACATTATAAGAGATATGCAGTCATTATATTGAAGAAATCTGAAATTTAAGAAATGCGCCAACTTCTTGATACAGCTCTCAAAGACCCAAATACAAATGATTAGATTTACACTAATATTTGGAGTCACTTCACATCAGATTTCATTACTTATTCAATGAAGCATGACTTTTTATTTTTTTCACACATAGGCAGTTTTTCAGTGCATGAGAGGTCAATATGCATCCTTAGAACATGTTTCCATAAATAATATGAGGTATACAGTTATTATAATTAAAAAATCGGAGTATTAGAAAGAACAGTTCGAAAGTCTTGAAACTGCTCTCAAAGGCCCATATGCAACTTTGTAATATTAGAGAGCTGCATGTGGTTATAACTCCGCATGATTCATTACTATTTCAATAAACATGAATTTTCAGTATGATCATTCATAGGCACCTATGCAATGCATGACAGTTCAAAATGAATCAATACAAAAAATTGGCAAACATTATAAGAGATATGCAGTCATTATATTGAAGAAATCTGAAATTTAAGAAATGCGCCAACTTCTTGATACAGCTCTCAAAGACCCAAATACAAATTATTAGATTACACTAATATTTGGAGTCACTTCTCATCAGATTTCATTACTTTTTCAATGAAACATGACTTTTTATTATTTTCACTCATAGGCAGCTATTCAGTGTATGAGAGGTCAAAATGCAAGCATTGTAAGAGATATACAGTCATTATATTGAAGGAATCTAAAATTTCAGAAATGGGCCAACGTCTTGAAACAGCTCTCAAAGACCCATATGCAACTTTGTAATATTAGACAGCTGAATGAGATTATATCACATCATGATTCACTACTATTTCAATAAACATGACTTCTCAGTATGATCACTCATAGGCACCTATGCAGTGCATGACAGTTCAAAAAGAATCAATACTAAGAAATTTGCAAGCATTATAAGAGATATACAGTCATTATATTGTAGTAATCTGAAATTTCAGAACTGTTCGAAAGTCTTGAAACAGCTCTCAAAGGCCCAAATACAAATTTTTAGATTATACTAATATTTGGAGTCACTTCTCATCAGATTTCATTACTATTTCATTGAAACATGACTTTTTATTTTCACACATAGGCAGCTGTTCAGTGCATGAGAGGTCAATATGCATCCTTACAACATGTTTCCATAAATAATATGAGGTATACAGTTATTATAATTAAAAAATCAGAGTATTAGAAAGAACAGTTCGAAAGTCTTGAAACTGCTCTCATAGGCCCATATGCAACTTTGTAATATTAGAGAGCTGCATAAGCTTATAACTCCGCATGATTCACTACTATTTCAATAAACATGACTTTTCAGTATGATCATTCATAGGCACCTATGCAATGCATGACAGTTCAAAATGAATCAATACAAAAAATTGGCAAACATGATGAGATATGCAGTCATTATATATTGAGGAAATCTGAAATTTAAGAAATGTGCCAACGTCTTGAAACAGCTCTCAAAGACCCAAATACAAATTATTAGATTACACTAATATTTGGAGTCACTTCTCATCAGATTTCATTACTATTTCAATGAAACATGACTTTTTATTATTTTCACACATAGGCAGCTGTTCAGTGCATGAGAGGTCAAAATGCATCATTACAACATGTTTCCATAAATAAGAAGAGGTATACAGTTATTATAATTAAAAAATCGGAGTATTAGAAAGAACTGTTCGAAAGCTGCTCTGCATCGACCGGCTGGTCCCCTGAAGACGACCAGAGGCGTCCCCGAGCGTCTGCGCCCCACGGTGGCCGCGCTACGAGCGTTCAAAAACTGAAAGCATTTACATGCAGTCCTGCAGCTGGTTGGTTGGCGCCACCACGTCCCAACTCAGGCTTATTGCAGTGGGCTCCCTCTCCATTCAAATAAACTGCAGGTGGGCTCTTTTTTGGGGGAAGGTGGGGGCTGACCACGAAAACCCTATAGGTCCAAATGCCCACTTTATTGCATCACTTCCCCCTCGGGGTGCCAAGGACCGCCCCAACGACCCACGTAGCCACTAAACGGCCCCTTACAAGCTATTTTGGGTAAAAGCCTACGGAAGCGAGCCTTTGATTGGCTGGGGCATATCTGGGAGGGGGCGGGGATGACCACAAACACACTATTTGTCCACATTCCCACTATATTACAGGAGTTTGTCCCGGGGGGGTGCAAGGACCGCGGGGTTGTGTCCCGGAGGGGGCGGGGCTGACCATGAACACACTATTTGTCCACCTTCCCGATATATTACAAGACTTTGTCCCTGGGGGACCACAGGCCCCTGGAGTGTGTCCAGTAGGGGACGGGGCTGACCACAACTACTTGTCCATTTACCCACTAAATTGAACCACTTTCTCACTGTTGTTTGAGGATCCTCTGTGTGTGTCTTGGTGACAGTGGATCTGTCCATGGACAAATGATTTGTCCCCTTTGACCAGGTTAAAATATGTATGACTTGCAAGTTGGTGAAGTAGCAATTTAATTCACTTGTTATGCGACAGTGGTAGATCTAATCAATGACAATTTCGAACCAGCCTAAACAGAGGATGTGACACTCTGACACGCTGTCACCACCAACATACTAAATGTCCATTTCCAATTTATTGTATTGGTCTATTACCCCTGTGTCCACCAACATACTAAAGGTCCATTTTCAATTTATTGTATTGGTCTATTGTGTCCACCAACATATTAAATGTCCATTTTAAATTTATTGTATTGGTCTATTGTGTCCACCAACATACTAAATGTTCATTTTCAATTTATTATAATGGTCTATTACCCTTCCACCAACATACTAAATGTCCATTTCCAATTTATTGTATTGGTCTATTGTGTCCACCCACATACTAAATGTCCATTTTCAATTTATTATAATGGTCTATTACCCCTGTGTCCACCAACATACTAAATGTCCATTTCCAATTTATTGTATTGGTCTATTACCCTTGTGTCCACTAACATACTAAATGTCCATTTCCAATTTATTGTATTAATGTATTTAATCTAAGTCTATCAACATATTAAAGGTCCATTTCCAATTTATTATATTGGTCTATTACCCCTGTGTCCACCAACACATTAAATGTCCATTTCCAATTTATTGTATTGATGTATTTAATCTAAGTCCACCAACATACTAAAGGTCCATTTCCAATATATTTTATTGGTGTATTCAGTCTAAGTCAACCAACATACTAAATGTCCATTTCCAATTTATTGTATTAATGTATTTAATTTAAGTCCACCAACATACTAAAGGTCCATTTCCAATTTATTGTATTGGTCTATTGTGTCCACCAACATACTAAATGTCCATTTCCAATTTATTATATTGGTCTATTACCCCTGTGTCCACCAACACATTAAATGTCCATTTCCAATTTATTGTATCGATGTATTTAATCTAAGTCCACCAACATACTAAAGTTCCATTTCCAATATATTTTATTGGTGTATTCAGTCTAAGTCAACCAACATACTAAATGTCAATTTCCAATTTATTGTATTAATGTATTTAATCTAAGTCCATCAACATATTAAAGGTCCATTTCCAATTTATTATATTGGTCTATTACCCCTGTGTCCACCAACACATTAAATGTCCATTTCCAATTTATAGTATCAATGTATTTAATCTAAGTCCATCAACATATTAAAGGTCCATTTCCAATTTATTATATTGGTCTATTACCCCTGTGTCCACCAAACATACTAAAGGTCCATTTCCAATATATTTTATTGGTGTATTCAGTCTAAGTCAACCAACATACTAAATGTCCATTTCCAATTTATTGTATTAATGTATTTAATTTAAGTCCACCAACATACTAAAGGTCCATTTCCAATTTATTATACTGGTCTATTACCCCTGTGTCCACCAACACGTTAATGTCCATTTCCAATTTATTGTATTAATGTATTTAATCTAAGTCCATCAACATATTAAAGGTCCATTTCCAATTTATTATATTGGTCTATTACCCCTGTGTCCACCAACACATTAAATGTCCATTTCCAATTTATTGTATTAATGTATTTAATCTAAGTCCATCAACATATTAAAGGCCCATTTCCAATTTATTATACTGGTCTATTACCCCTGTGTCCACCAACACATTAAATGTCCATTTCCAATTTATTGTATTGATGTATTTAATCTAAGTCCACCAACATACTAAAGGTCCATTTCCAATATATTTTATTGGTGAATTCAGTCTAAGTCAACCAACATACTAAACGTCCATTTTCAATTTATTATAATGGTCTATTACCCTAAATCCACCAACATAATAAATGTCCATTTCAAATTTATTGTATTGGTCTATTACCCCTGTGTCCACCAACATACTAAATGTCCATTTCCAATTTATTGTATTAAATGACTGTCCACGAAGCATGTATTTGCCGCCATTCAAATAAATTGTATGTGGGCATTTCCTAGAAGACGGCACAAAAGTGCCCACATGCAATTTATTTTAATGGTGGAAAATACATGGTTCGTGGACGGTCATTTGTATGGCTTTTCTAGCTATATGCATGCAAAATTATCAATAAATCATCAAGAATATCACTCAAAGTCATCAATGGAACCCATTTATGCAACTTACATCTCAAAATATTGTATATTTCGCTAAAAAATGACTGTCCATGAACCATATATTTGCCACCATTCAAATAAATTGTACGTGGGCACTTCCTAGAAGACGGCACAAAAGTGCCCACGAGCAATTTATTTGAATGGTGGAAAATACATGGTTCGTGGACGGTCAATTATATGGCTTTTCTTGCTATTTGCATGCAAAATTATCAATAAATCATCAAGAATATCACTCAAAGTCATCAATGGATCCCATTTATGCAACTTACATCTCAAAATATTGTTTATTTTGCTTAAAAATGACTGTCCACGAACCATGTATTTGCCACCATTCAAATAAATTGTACGTGGGCACTTCCTAGAAGACGGCACAAAAGTGCCCACGAGCAATTTATTTGAATGGTGGAAAATACATGGTTCGTGGACGGTCAATTATATGGCTTTTCTTGCTATTTGCATGCAAAATTATCAATAAATCATCAAGAATATCACTCATAATCATCAGTGGACCCATTTATGCCACTTACATCTCAAAATGTTGTATATTTCGCAAAAAAAAATGACTGTCCACGAACCCTGTATTTGAATTCCATTAAATAAGCTGCAGATGGTACCTTCCTTTTGGACTTAGACATTTTTTGAGGAAAAATTGCCACACTTTTTATTTATATGACTTTAGTAGCAAGTATATGAAACATTATCAATAAAACACCCTGTATAGCACTCAACATACTCATTGGAACCCACTTATGCAACATACAACTCTTTAAAATGCATAATTAGCTAAAAAAATGGCTGTCTACGCACCATGTATTTGCCACAATTCAAATAAATTGTATTTGGGCAGTTCCTGCATGACTTGGCAAAAACACAGGAAGTGCCCAAGTGCAATTTATTTGAATGGTGGAAAATACATGGTTCGTGGCTGTCATTTTGTAATCTTTTCTTGCTATTTTCTATGCAATACTTTCAATAAAACATCAAGTATATCACTCAAAATAACCAATGGAACCCAGTTTTCGCAAACTGCAGCTCAAAATACCGTGTAATTAGCTAAAAAATAGCTGTCCACGAACCATGTATTTGCCACCATTCAAATAAATTGTACGGGGCTTCGCTATGGCCCGCACCATATATGATGCGGGCCGTAGCGAGAATTGACAGCCGGATTCTAAGTCCAGCGAGGGTGGGTTCCCTGTGGCGCCCCGGGGGACCATGCGTTTCGGGGCGTTTGGAGTCGACTGGTATAAATGTGTGGGGAATTTTTGGGGGGGCCCTCGGCAGGCTTGGGGTCAGGCCTTAGGGATATAGGGATAAAAACCACTAAGCTCATGTGGGATTGCCATAACATTTGCCGGGAAGGTGGCAGAGGCACGAAACCGAGTCCTACACCCCATTTTCGAGGGCGCTCTCCGAGGCCGGCAAGTGCCTCAACCTGATTGGCCCTCGCAAGAAGTGCCATTTACGTCTTAGAGACTCGGCACCAAGTCGATTGGTACTGGCCTCTATATGACTTTAGTAGCATGTATATGAAACATTATCAATAAAACACCCTCTATAGCACTCAACATACTCAATGGAAACCACTTATGCAACTTACAACTCTTTAGAGTGTATGATTAGCTAAAAAATGGCTGTTCACGAACCATGTATTTGCCACTATTCAATTAAATTGTACATGGGCACTTCCTGTGTGACCTGGTGAAAATAACCTTAAATTTTATGCTAAGACCTAGGGGCTTTTAGTACTTCATCTTTGTGCTCTCATAAACAACGTATTTAAAAATTAGTGTCCCTCAGATATTGGGAAGTACTTTATAAAATATCAAGAAAAATATTAAGGAAAAATAACTGTCACTTTTCATTTACAAGTCAGCCAATTAAGCATTTAACGAAGTCATTCAGACTTCAACCTTTGCCCACTTACAAAGGGACCCCTGAGAAGCTATAGATTTCAAATTGGAGTCATTTGGAGCTTTCTGAAGGGTGTAAATGAAACACCTATAGGAATGAATGGAATAAATTGCTCGTGGGATGCACCCTGGCAGCGTGCCCAGAGGTCCCAGCGACTCCAAATTTCACACGCTGACACGTCGCGTGCCCCTTATCGACATACTAAAGGGATTAAAGCCTAGGCTGAAAAACAATATTTTTCATTATTTTCAATAGATCTCCCTGCTTGACATAAGAATCAATGAGACAGCCTGCCCTGTAGGCCCATGTGCATCAGTACATTCATCAGAGGTTTTAATACTTAGCAAGCACCTGCGGCCTCCAAGTTCTAGATCCTGATTTGGGGGCCCCTGACGGTCGAGGATCTCAAATTTCAAGGTCCTGTGACTTTTTGAAGCCCCTTTTCTAGACGGCCCACTTGACCATTAAAGCAATGCAGTTCCATATGTGTTTCGTGGACTGCCTTTAAGTGCTAATACCTGGGGGCTTCGAATGCTTCATCTTAGGGCCCTTAGTAACAACATATTATAAAGCCGTGTCCCTCAGAGTTTGGGAAGCACTTTAAAAAAAAATCAAGAAAAATATTAAAACAAAAATAACTGTCACTTTAGGTGCACAAGTCAGCCAATTAAGCACTTAACGAACACATTCAGACTTCAAACTTTGCACACTGTCTAAAGGTCCCCCGAAAAGCTCTAGATTTCAAAATGGAGTCATTTGGAGCTTTCTGAGGGGTGTCCACGAAACACCTATAGAAATGGATGGTATAAATTGCACATGGGATGTGCCCTGGCAATGTGCCCAGAGGTCCCAGAGACCCCAACTTTCACATAGTGACCCCTCGTGGGACTCTTGAAGACATACTAAGAGTGCTAAGGATTTCGGTGAAGTATTGGTCGAAGGTCAGTAAACGGCTTTAAAGGACTCTGGGCGGGCACAGCAGGCCCCCACCGTGTGCCCCATGATGAAATGTATTAAAAAATGTAATAAAAAATATTTGGTGTCAGGAACGCATAAAAACACACTTAGAGGGGGCGTGTGGGACGCCTGGGAGCTGCCCGGCACGAATTAGGGCGATGTATGGCATCAGGGGCCACACTGGGGGCAAAGGCATGCCAAAGTGGTATTTAGTGGGTAAGGGGACAGATAGTGGTTCTGTGGACAACAGGAAGCCCATATAGAAGAATAGTGGGTAAGGGGTCACAGGAAGTGAGTTCGTGGACAACAGGAAGCCCCTTTACAAGAATAGTGGGTAAGGGGTCACAGGAAGTGAGTTTGTGGACAACAGGAAGCCCCTTTACAAGAATAGTGGGTAAGGTGGTTAAAAATAAAGTCATTATGATTAAAAAATCGGAGTATTAGAAAGAACTGTGCGAAAGTCTTGAAACAGCTCTCAAAGGCCCATATGCAACGTTGTAATTTTAGACAGCTGCATGAGGTTATATCACATCATGATTCACTACTATTTCGATAAACATGACTTTTCAGTATGATCACTCATAGGCACCTATGCAGTGCATTACAGGTCAAAATGAATCAATACAACAAATTTGCAAGCATTATAAGAGATATACAGTCATTATATTGAAGAAATCTAAATTTTAAGAAATGTGCCAACGTCTTGTAACAGCACTCAAACGCCCTAATGCAAATTTTAAATTTTAGACTAACCTTTGGAGTCATTTCTCTTCAGGATTCATTACTTTTTCAATGAAACATTCAGTGCATGAGAGGTCAAAAGGCATCACTACAATATTTTTCCACTAATAATAAGAGAAATAAAGTCATTATAATTAAAAAATCGGAGTATTAGAAAGAACTGTGTGAAAGTCTTGAAACAGCTCTCAAAGGCCCATATGTAACGTTGTAATTTTAGAAAGCTGCATGAGGTTATATCATATCATGATTCACTACTATTTCGATAAACATGACTTTACAGTATGATCACTCATAGGCACCTATGCAGTGCCTAACAGGTCAAAATGAATCAATACAACAAATTTGCAAGCATTATAAGAGATATACAGTCATTATATTGATAAAATCTGAATTTTAAGAAATGTGCCATCGTCTTGTACAGCACTTAATGGCCCAAATGCAAATTTGAAATTTTTGATTAATCTTTGGAGTCATTTGTCTTCAGGATTCATTACTTTTTCTATGAAACATTCAGTGCATGAGAGGTCAAAAGGCATCATTACAATATTTTTCCACTAATAATAAGAGAAATAAAGTCATTATTATTAAAAAATCGGAGTATTAGAAAGAACTGTGTGAAAGTCTTGAAACAGCTCTCAACTTTGTAATGTTAGACAGCTGCATGAGGTTATATCACATCATGATTCACTACTATTTCGATAAACATGACTTTTCAGTATGATCACTCATAGGCACCTATGCAGTGCATAACAGGTCAAAATGAATCAATAAAACAAATTTACAAGCATTATAAGATATATACAGTCATTATATTGAAGAAATCTGAATTTTCAGAAATGTGCCATCGTCTTGTACAGCACTTAATGGCCCAAATGAAAATTTGAAATTTTTGATTAATCTTTGGAGTCATTTGTCTTCAGGATTCATTACTTTTTCAATGAAACATTCAGTGCATGAGAGATCAAAAGGCATCACTCCAATATTTTTCCACTAATAATAAGAGAAATAAAGTCATTATAATTAAAAAATCGGAGTATTAAAAAGAACTGTGCGAAAGTCTTGAAACAGCTCTCAAAGGCCCATATGCAACTTTGTAATATTAGACAGCTGCATGAAGTTATATCACATCATGATTCACTAGTATTTCGATAAATATGACTTTTCAGTATGATCACTCATAGGCACCTTTGCAGTGCCTAACAGGTCAAAATGAATCAATAAAACAAATTTGCAAGCAGTATAAGATATATACAGTCATTATATTGATTTAATCTGAAATTTCAGAACTGATCGAAAGTCTTGAAACAGCTCTCAAAGGCCCAAATACAAATTTTTAGATTAAACTAATATTTGGAGTCACTTCTCATCAGATTTCATTACTATTTCAATGAAACAAGACTTTTTATTATTTTCACACATAGGCAGTTGTTCAGTGCATGAGAGGTCAAAATGCATCCTTACAACATGTTTCCATAAAAAGAAGAGGTATACAGTCATTCTAATTAAAAACTCGGAGTATTAGAAAGAACTGTGCGAAAGTCTTGAAACAGCTCTCAAAGGCCCATATGCAACTTTGTAATATTAGACAGCTGCATGAGGTTATAACTCCGCATGATTCATTACTATTTCAATAAACATGAATTTTCAGTATGATCACTCATAGGCACCTATGCAATGCATGATAATTCAAAATGAATCAATACATAAAATTGGCAAGCATTATAAGAGATATGCAGTCATTATATATTGAGGAAATCTGAAATTTAAGAAATGTGCCAATGTCTTGAAACAGCTCTCAAAGACCCAAATACAAATTATTAGATTACACTAATATTTGGAGTCACTTCTCATCAGATTTCATTACTATTTCAATGAAACATGACTTTTTATTATTTTCACACATAGGCAGCTGTTCAGTGCATGAGAGGTCAAAATGCATCATTACAACATGTTTCCATAAATAAGAAGAGGTATACAGTTATTATAATTAAAAAATCGGAGTATTAGAAAGAACTGTTCGAAAGCTGCTCCGCATCGACCGGCTGGTCCCCTGAAGACGACCACAGGCGTCCCCGAGCGTCTGCGCCCCACGGTGGCCGCGCTACGAGCGTTCAAAAACTGAAAGCATTTACATGCAGTCCTGCAGCTGGTTGGTTGGCGCCACCATGTCCCAACTCAGGCTTATTGCAGTGGGCTCCCTCTCCATTCAAATAAACCGCAGGTGGGCTCTTTTTTGGGGGAAGGTGGGGGCTGACCACGAAAACCCTATAGGGCCAAATGCCCACTTTATTGCATCACTTCCCCCTCGGGGTGCCAAGGACCGCCCCAACGACCCACGTAGCCACTAAACGGCCCCTTACAAGCTATTTTGGGTAAAAGCCTACGGAAGCGAGCCTTTGATTGGCTGGGGCATATCTGGGAGGGGGCGGGGATGACCACAAACACACTATTTGTCCACATTCCCACTATATTACAGGAGTTTGTCCCGGGGGGTGCAAGGACCGCGGGGTTGTGTCCCGGAGGGGGCGGGGCTGACCATGAACACACTATTTGTCCACCTTCCCGATATATTACAAGACTTTGTCCCTGGGGGACCACAGGCCCCTGGAGTGTGTCCAGTAGGGGACGGGGCTGACCACAACTACTTGTCCATTTACCCACTAAATTGAACCACTTTCTCACTGTTGTCTGAGGACCCTCTGTGTGTGTCTTGGAGGCAGTGGGTCTGTCCATGGACAAATGATTTGTCCCCTTTGACCAGGTTAAAATATGTATGACTTGCAAGTGGGTGAAGTAGCAATTTAATTCACTTGTGATGCGACAGTGGTAGATCTAATCAATGACAATTACGAACCAGCCTAAAGAGAGGATGTGACACTCTGACACGCTGTCACCACCAACATACTAAATGTCCATTTCCAATTTATTGTATTAATGTATTTAATCTAAGTCCATCAACATATTAAAGGTCCATTTTCAATTTATTATAATGGTCTATTACCCCTGTGTCCACCAACATGCTAAATGTCCATTTTCAATTTATTATAATGGTCTATTATCCCTGTGTCCACCAACATACTAAAGGTCCATTTTCAATTTATTGTATTGGTCTATTGTGTCCACCAACATATTAAATGTCCATTTTAAATTTATTGTATTGGTCTATTGTGTCCACCAACATACTAAATGTTCATTTTCAATTTATTATAATGGTCTATTACCCTTCCACCAACATACTAAATGTCCATTTCCAATTTATTGTATTGGTCTATTGTGTCCACCCACATACTAAATGTCCATTTTCAATTTATTATAATGGTCTATTACCCCTGTGTCCACCAACATACTAAATGTCCATTTCCAATTTATTATACTGGTCTATTACCCCTGTGTCCACCAACACATTAATGTCCATTTCCAGTTTATTGTATTAATGTATTTAATCTAAGTCCATCAACATATTAAAGGTCCATTTCCAATTTATTATACTGGTTTATTACCCCTGTGTCCACCAACACATTAAATGTCCATTTCCAATTTATTGTATTGATGTATTTAATCTAAGTCCACCAACATACTAAAGGTCCATTTCCAATATATTTTATTGGTGAATTCAGTCTAAGTCAACCAACATACTAAATGTCCATTTTCAATTTATTATAATGGTCTATTACCCTAAATCCACCAACATAATAAATGTCCATTTCAAATTTATTGTATTGGTCTATTACCCCTGTGTCCACCAACATACTAAATGTCCATTTCCAATTTATTGTATTAAATGACTGTCCACGAAGCATGTATTTGCCGCCATTCAAATAAATTGTACGTGGGCATTTCCTAGAAGACGGCACAAAAGTGCCCACATGCAATTTATTTTAATGGTGGAAAATACATGGTTCGTGGACGGTCATTTGTATGGCTTTTCTAGCTATATGCATGCAAAATTATCAATAAATCATCAAGAATATCACTCAAAGTCATCAATGGAACCCATTTATGCAACTTACATCTCAAAATATTGTATATTTCGCTAAAAAATGACTGTCCATGAACCATGTATTTGCCACCATTCAAATAAATTGTACGTGGGCACTTCCTAGAAGACGGCACAAAAGTGCCCACGAGCAATTTATTTGAATGGTGGAAAATACATGGTTCGTGGACGGTCAATTGTATGGCTTTTCTAGCTATATGCATGCAAAATTATCAATAAATCATCAAGAATATCACTCAAAGTCATCAATGGAACCCATTTATGCAACTTACATCTCAAAATATTGTATATTTCGCTAAAAAATGACTGTCCATGAACCATGTATTTGCCACCATTCAAATAAATTGTACGTGGGCACTTCCTAGAAGACGGCACAAAAGTGCCCACGAGCAATTTATTTGAATGGTGGAAAATACATGGTTCGTGGACGGTCAATTATATGGCTTTTCTTGCTATTTGCATGCAAAATTATCAATAAATCATCAAGAATATCACTCAAAGTCATCAATGGAACCCATTTATGCAACTTACATCTCAAAATATTGTATATTTTGCTTAAAAATGACTGTCCACGAACCATGTATTTGCCACCATTCAAATAAATTGTACGTGGGCACTTCCTAGAAGACGGCACAAAAGTGCCCACGAGCAATTTATTGAATGGTGGAAAATACATGGTTCGTGGACGGTCAATTATATGGCTTTTCTTGCTATTTGCATGCAAAATTATCAATAAATCATCAAGAATATCACTCATAATCATCAGTGGACCCATTTATGCCACTTACATCTCAAAATGTTGTATATTTCGCAAAAAAAAATGACTGTCCACGAACCCTGTATTTGAATTCCATTAAATAAGCTGCAGATGGTACCTTCCTTTTGGACTTAGACATTTTTTGAGGAAAAATTGCCACACTTTTTATTTATATGACTTTAGTAGCAAGTATATGAAACATTATCAATAAAACACCCTGTATAGCACTCAACATACTCATTGGAACCCACTTATGCAACATACAACTCTTTAAAATGCATAATTAGCTAAAAAAATGGCTGTCTACGCACCATGTATTTGCCACAATTCAAATAAATTGTATTTGGGCAGTTCCTGCATGACTTGGCAAAAACACAGGAAGTGCCCAAGTGCAATTTATTTGAATGGTGGAAAATACATGGTTCGTGGCTGTCATTTTGAAATCTTTTCTTGCTATTTTCTATGCAATACTTTCAATAAAACATCAAGAATATCACTCAAAATAACCAATGGAACCCAGTTTTTGCAAACTGCAGCTCAAAATACCATGTAATTAGCTAAAAAATAGCTGTCCACGAACCATGTATTTGCCACCATTCAAATAAATCGTACGGGGCTTCGCTATGGCCCGCACCATATATGATGCGGGCCGTAGCGAGAATTGACAGCCGGATTCTAAGTCCAGCGAGGGTGGGTTCCCTGTGGCGCCCCGGGGGACCATGCTAGGAGCGCGTTTCGGGGCGTTTGGAGTCGACTGGTATAAATGTGTGGGGAATTTTTGGGGGGGCCCTCGGCAGGCTTGGGGTCAGGCCTTAGGGATATAGGGATAAAAACCACTAAGCTCATGTGGGATTGCCATAACATTTGCCGGGAAGGTGGCAGAGGCACGAAACCGAGTCCTACACCCCATTTTCGAGGGCGCTCTCCGAGGCCGGCAAGTGCCTCAACCTGATTGGCCCTCGCAAGAAGTGCCATTTACGTCTTAGAGACTCGGCACCAAGTCGATTGGTACTGGCCTCTATATGACTTTGGTAGCATGTATATGAAACATTATCAATAAAACACCCTCTATAGCACTCAACATACTCAATGGAAACCACTTATGCAACTTACAACTCTTTAGAGTGTATGATTAGCTAAAAAATGGCTGTTCACGAACCATGTATTTGCCACTATTCAATTAAATTGTACATGGGCACTTCCTGTGTGACCTGGTGAAAATAACCTTAAATTTTATGCTAAGACCTAGGGGCTTTTAGTACTTCATCTTTGTGCTCTCATAAACAACGTATTTAAAAATTAGTGTCCCTCAGATATTGGGAAGTACTTTATAAAATATCAAGAAAAATATTAAGGAAAAATAACTGTCACTTTTCATTTACAAGTCAGCCAATTAAGCATTTAACGAAGTCATTCAGACTTCAACCTTTGCCCACTTACAAAGGGACCCCGAGAAGCTATAGATTTCAAATTGGAGTCATTTGAAGCTTTCTGAAGGGTGTAAATGAAACACCTATAGGAATGAATGGAATAAATTGCTCGTGGGATGCACCCTGGCAGCGTGCCCAGAGGTCCCAGCGACTCCAAATTTCACACGCTGACACGTCGCGTGCCCCTTATCGACATACTAAAGGGATTAAAGCCTAGGCTGAAAAACAATATTTTTCATTATTTTCAATAGATCTCCCTGCTTGACATAAGAATCAATGAGACAGCCTGCCCTGTAGGCCCATGTGCATCAGTACATTCATCAGAGGTTTTAATACTTAGCAAGCACCTGCGGCCTCCAAGTTCTAGATCCTGATTTGGGGGCCCCTGACGGTCGAGGATCTCAAATTTCAAGGTCCTGTGACTTTTTGAAGCCCCTTTTCTAGACGGCCCACTTGACCATTAAAGCAATGCAGTTCCATAGGTGTTTCGTGGACTGCCTTTAAGTGCTAATACCTGGGGGCTTCGAATGCTTCATCTTAGGGCCCTTAGTAACAACATATTATAAAGCCGTGTCCCTCAGAGTTTGGGAAGCATTTTAAAAAAAAATCAAGAAAAATATTAAAACAAAAATAACTGTCACTTTAGGTGCACAAGTCAGCCAATTAAGCACTTAACGAACACATTCAGACTTCAAACTTTGCACACTGTCTAAAGGTCCCCCGAAAAGCTCTAGATTTCAAAATGGAGTCATTTGGAGCTTTCTGAGGGGTGTCCACGAAACACCTATAGAAATGGATGGTATAAATTGCACATGGGATGTGCCCTGGCAATGTGCCCAGAGGTCCCAGAGACCCCAACTTTCACATAGTGACCCCTCGTGGGACTCTTGAAGACATACTAAGAGTGCTAAGGATTTCGGTGAAGTATTGGTCGAAGGTCAGTAAACGGCTTTAAAGGACTCTGGGCGGGCACAGCAGGCCCCCACCGTGTGCCCCATGATGAAATGTAATAAAAAATATTTGGTGTCAGGAACGCATAAAAACACACTTAGAGGGGGCGTGTGGGACGCCTGGGAGCTGCCCGGCACGAATTAGGGCGATGTATGGCATCAGGGGCCACACTGGGGGCAAGGCATGCCAAAGTGGTATTTAGTGGGTAAGGGGACAGATAGTGGTTCTGTGGACAACAGGAAGCCCATATAGAAGAATAGTGGGTAAGGGGGTCACAGGAAGTGAGTTCGTGGACAACAGGAAGCCCCTTTACAAGAATAGTGGGTAAGGGGTCACAGGAAGTAAGTTCGTGGACAACAGGAAGCCCCTTTACAAGAATAGTGGGTAAGGTGGTTAAAAATAAAGTCATTATGATTAAAAAATCGGAGTATTAGAAAGAACTGTGTGAAAGTCTTGAATCAGCTCTCAAAGGCCCATATGTAACGTTGTAATTTTAGAAATCTGCATGAGGTTATATCACATCATGATTCACTACTATTTCGATAAACATGACTTTTCAGTATGATCACTCATAGGCACATATGCAGTGCCTAACAGGTCAAAATGAATAAATACAACAAATTTGCAAGCATTATAAGAGATATACAGTCATTATATTGATAAAATCTGAATTTTAAGAAATGTGCCATCGTCTTGTACAGCAATTAATGGCCCAAATGCAAATTTGATATTTTTGATTAATCTTTGGAGTCATTTGTCTTCAGAAATCATTGCTTTTTCAATGAAACATTCAGTGCATGAGCGGTCAAAAGGCATCACTACAATATTTTTACACTAATAATTAGAGAAATAAAGTCATTATAATTAAAAAATCGGAGTATTAGAAAGAACTGTGTGAAAGTTTTGAAACAGCTCTCAAAGGCCCATATGTAACGTTGTAATTTTAGACAGCTGCATGAGGTTATATCACATCATGATTCACTACTATTTCGATAAACATGACTTTTCAGTATGATCGCTCATAGGAACCTATGCAGTGCCTAACAGGTCAAAATGAAAAAATACAACAAATTTGCAAGCATTATAAGAGATATACAGTCATTATATTGATAAAATCTGAATTTTAAGAAATGTGCCATCGTCTTGTACAGCACTTAATGGCCCAAATGCAAATTTGAAATTTTTGATTAATCTTTGGAGTCATTTGTCTTCAGGATTCATTGCTTTTTCAATGGAACATTCAGTGCATGAGAGGTCAAAAGTCATCACTACAATATTTTTCCACTAATAATTAGAGAAATAAGAAAACGTCTTATAGATTAAACGTCTTTTAACAGCACTCAAACGCACAAATGCAAATTTTAGACTAATCTTTGGAGTCATTTCTCTTAATGATTCATTACATTTTTAATGAAACACTCTTTGCATGAGAGGTCAAAATGCATCATTGCAATATTTTTTTCCATTAATAATAAGAGAAAGTCATTAATATTAAAAAATCGGAGTATTAGAAAGAATTGTGCGAAAATCTTGAAACAGCTCTCAACTTTGTAATATTAGACAGCTGCATGAGGTTATATCACATCATGATTCACTACTACTTCGATAAACATGACTTTTCAGTATGATCACTCATAGGAACCTATGCAGTGCCTAACAGGTCAAAATGAATCAATAAAATAAATGTGCAAGCATTATAAGAGATATACAGTCGTTATATTGAAGAAAACTAAATTTTAAGAAATGTTTCAACGTTCTGTAACATCACTCAAACGCCCAAATGCAAATTTTAAATTTTAGACTAATCTTTGGAGTCATTTGTCTTAATGATTCAATACTTTTTTAATGAAACATTCATTGCATGAGAGGTCAAAATGCATCATTGCAATATTTTTCCATTAATAATAAGAGAAATAAAGTCATTATTATTAAAAATCGGAGTATTAGAAAGAACTGTGTGAAAGTCTTGAAACAGCTCTCAACTTTGTAAAATTAGACAGCTGCATGAGGTTATATCACATCATGATTCACTACTATTTCGATAAACATGACTTTTCAGTATGATCACTCATAGGCACCTATGCAGTGCATAACAGGTAAAAATGAATCAATACATCAAATTTGCAAGCATTATAAGAGATATACAGTCGTTATATTGAAGAAATTTAAATTTTAAGAAATGTGCCAACGTTCTGTAATAGCACTCAAACGCCCAAATGCACATTTTAAATTTTAGACTAATCTTTGGAGTCATTTCTCTTCAGGATTCTTTACTTTTTTAATGAACCATTCAGTGCATGAGAGGACAAAATGCATCATTGCAATATTTTTCCATTAAATAATAAAAGAAATAAAGTCATTATTATTAAAAAATCGGAGTATTAGAAAGAACTGTGTGAAATTCTTGAAACAGCTCTCAAAGGCCCATATGCAACGTTGTAATTTTAGAAAGCTGCATGAGGTTATATCACATCATGATTCACTACTATTTCGATAAACATGACTTTTCAGTATGATCGCTCATAGGAACCTATGCAGTGCCTAACAGGTCAAAATGAAAAAATACAACAAATTTGCAAGCATTATAAGAGATATACAGTCATTATATTGATAAAATCTGAATTTTAAGAAATGTGCCATCGTCTTGTACAGCACTTAATGGCCCAAATGCAAATTTGAAATTTTTGATTAATCTTTGGAGTCATTTGTCTTCAGGATTCATTGCTTTTTCAATGGAACATTCAGTGCATGAGAGGTCAAAAGGCATCACTACAATATTTTTCCACTAATAATTAGAGAAATAAGAAAACGTCTTATAGATTAAACGTCTTTTAACAGCACTCAAACGCCCAAATGCAAATTTTAGACTAATCTTTGGAGTCATTTCTCTTAATGATTCATTACATTTTTAATGAAACACTCTTTGCATGAGAGGTCAAAATGCATCATTGCAATATTTTTTTCCATTAATAATAAGAGAAAGTCATTAATATTAAAAAATCGGAGTATTAGAAAGAATTGTGCGAAAATCTTGAAACAGCTCTCAACTTTGTAATATTAGACAGCTGCATGAGGTTATATCACATCATGATTCACTACTACTTCGATAAACATTACTTTTCAGTATGATCACTCATAGGAACCTATGCAGTGCCTAACAGGTCAAAATGAATCAATAAAATAAATGTGCAAGCATTATAAGAGATATACAGTCGTTATATTGAAGAAAACTAAATTTTAAGAAATGTTTCAACGTTCTGTAACATCACTCAAACGCCCAAATGCAAATTTTAAATTTTAGACTAATCTTTGGAGTCATTTGTCTTAATGATTCAATACTTTTTTAATGAATCATTCTTTGCATGAGAGGTCAAAATGCATCATTGCAATATTTTTCCATTAATAATAAGAGAAATAAAGTCATTATTATTAAAAAATCGGAGTAATAGAAAGAACTGTGTGAAAGTCTTGAATCAGCTCTCAACTTTGTAAAATTAGACAGCTGCATGAGGTTATATCACATCATGATTCACTACTATTTCGATAAACATGACTTTTCAGTATGATCACTCTTAGGCACCTATGCAGTGCATAATAGGTCAAAATGAATAAATACAACAAATTTGCAAGCATTATAAGATATATACAGTCATTATATTGAAAAAATCTGAATTTTAAGAAATGTGCCATCGTCTTGTACAGCAATTAATGGCCCAAATGCAAATTTGATATTTTTGATTAATCTTTAGAGTCATTTCACTTCAGGATTCATTACTTTTTTAATGAAACACTCTTTGCATGAGAGGTCAAAATGCATCATTACAATATTTTTCCATTAATAATAAGAGAAATAAAGTCATTAATATTAAAAAATCGGAGTATTAGAAAGAACTGTGCTAAAATCTTGAAACAGCTCTCAAAGGCCCATATGCAACTTTGTAATATTAGACAGTTGCATGACGTTATTTCACATCATGATTCACTGCTACTTCTATAAACATGACTTTTCAGTATGATCACTCATAGGCACCTATGCAGTGCATAACAGGTCAAAATGAATCAATACAACAAATTTGCAAGCATTATAAGAGATATACAGTCGTTATATTGAAGAAATCTAAATTTTAAGAAATGTGCCAACGTTCTGTAATAGCACTCAAACGCCCAAATGCACATTTTAAATTTTAGACTAATCTTTGGAGTCATTTCTCTTCAGGATTCATTACTTTTTTAATGAACCATTCAGTGCATGAGAGGACAAAAAGCATCATTGCAATATTTTTCCATTAAATAATAAAAGAAATAAAGTCATTATTATTAAAAAATCGGAGAATTAGAAAGAACTGTGCGAAAGCCTTGAAACAGCTCTCAACTTAGTAATATTAGAAAGCTGCATGAGGTTGTATCATATCATGATTCACTACTATTTCGCTAAACATGACTTTTCAGTATGATCACTCTTAGGCACCTATGCAGTGCCTAACAGGTCAAAATGAATCAATACAACAAATTTGCGCTCATTATAAGAGATATGCAGTCATTATATTGAAGAAATCTGAATTTTAAGAAATGTGCCATCGTCTTGTACAGCACTTAATGGCCCAAATGCAAATTTGATATTTTTTATTAATCTTTGTACTCATTTGTCTTCAGGATTCATTACTTGTTCAATGAAACATTCAGTGCATGAGAGGTCAAAAGGCATCATTACAATATTTTTCCACTAATGATAAGAGAAATAAAGTCATTAAAATTAAAAAATCGGATTATTAGAAAGAACAGTGCGAAAGTCTTGAAACAGCTCTCAAAGGCCCATATGCAACTTAGTAATATTAGACAGCTGCATGAGGTTATGTCACATCATGATTTACTACTATTTCGATAAATATGACTTTTCAGTATGATCACTCATAGGCAACTATGCAGTGCATAATAGGTCAAAATGAATCAATACAACAAATTTGCAAGCATTATAAGATATATACAGTCATTATATTGAAGAAATCTGAATTTTAAGAAATGTGCCAACGTCTTTTAACAGCACTCAAACGCCCAAATGCAAATTTTAGACTAATCTTTGGAGTCATTTCTCTTAATGATTCATTACTTTTTTAATGAAGCACTCTTTGCATGAGAGGTCAAAATGCAATATTTTTCCATTAATAATAAGAGAAAGTCAATAATATTAAAAAATCGGAGTATTTGAAAGAACTGTGCGAAAATCTTGAAACAGCTCTCAAAGGCCCATATGCAACTTTGTAATATTAGACAGCTGCATGAGGTTATATCACATCATGATTCACTACTACTTCGATAAACATGATTTTTCAGTATGATCACTCATAGGAACCTATGCAGTGCCTAACAGGTCAAAATGAATCAATAAAATAAATGTGCAAGCATTATAAGAGATATACAGTCGTTATATTGAAGAAAACTAAATTTAAAGAAATGTTTCAACGTTCTGTAATATCACTCAAACGCCCAAATGCAAATTTTAAATTTTAGACTAATCTTTGGAGTCATTTGTCTTAATGATTCAATACTTTTTTAATGAAACATTCATTGCATGAGAGGTCAAAATGCATCATTGCAATATTTTTCCATTAATAATAAGAGAAATAAAGTCATTATTATTAAAAAATCGGAGTAATAGAAAGAACTGTGTGAAAGTCTTGAATCAGCTCTCAGCTTTGTAAAATTAGACAGCTGCATGAGGTTATATCACATCAGGATTCACTACTATTTCGATAAACATGACATTTCAGTATGATCACTCATAGGCACCTATGCAGTGCATAATAGGTCAAAATGAATCAATACAACAAATTTGCAAGCATTATAATATATTTACAGTCGTTATATTGAAGAAATCTAAATTTTAAGAAATGTGCCAACGTTCTGTAATAGCACTCAAACGCCCAAATGCACATTTTAAATTTTAGACTAATCTTTGGAGTCATTTCTCTTCAGGATTCTTTACTTTTTTAATGAACCATTCAGTGCATGAGAGGTCAAAATGCATCATTGCAATATTTTTTTCCATTAATAATAAGAGAAAGTCATTAATATTAAAAAATCGGAGTATTAGAAAGAATTGTGCGAAAATCTTGAAACAGCTCTCAACTTTGTAATATTAGACAGCTGCATGAGGTTATATCACATCATGATTCACTACTACTTCGATAAACATTACTTTTCAGTATGATCACTCATAGGAACCTATGCAGTGCCTAACAGGTCAAAATGAATCAATAAAATAAATGTGCAAGCATTATAAGAGATATGCAGTCATTATATTGAAAAAATCTGAATTTTAAGAAATGTGCCAACGTTCTGTAATAGCACTCAAACGCCCAAATGCACATTTTAAATTTTAGACTAATCTTTGGAGTCATTTCTCTTCAGGATTCATTACTTTTTTAATGAACCATTCAGTGCATGAGAGGACAAAAAGCATCATTGCAATATTTTTCCATTAAATAATAAAAGAAATAAAGTCATTATTATTAAAAAATCGGAGTATTAGAAAGAACTGTGCGAAAGCCTTGAAACAGCTCTCAACTTAGTAATATTAGAAAGCTGCATGAGGTTGTATCATATCATGATTCACTACTATTTCGCTAAACATGACTTTTCAGTATGATCACTCTTAGGCACCTATGCAGTGCCTAACAGGTCAAAATGAATCAATACAACAAATTTGCGCTCATTATAAGAGATATGCAGTCATTATATTGAAGAAATCTGAATTTTAAGAAATGTGCCATCGTCTTGTACAGCACTTAATGGCCCAAATGCAAATTTGATATTTTTGATTAATCTTTGTACTCATTTGTCTTCAGGATTCATTACTTGTTCAATGAAACATTCAGTGCATGAGAGGTCAAAAGGCATCATTACAATATTTTTCCACTAATGATAAGAGAAATAAAGTCATTAAAATTAAAAAATCGGATTATTAGAAAGAACAGTGCGAAAGTCTTGAAACAGCTCTCAAAGGCCCATATGCAACTTAGTAATATTAGACAGCTGCATGAGGTTATGTCACATCATGATTTACTACTATTTCGATAAATATGACTTTTCAGTATGATCACTCATAGGCAACTATGCAGTGCATAATAGGTCAAAATGAATCAATACAACAAATTTGCAAGCATTATAAGATATATACAGTCATTATATTGAAGAAATCTGAATTTTAAGAAATGTGCCAACGTCTTTTAACAGCACTCAAACGCCCAAATGCAAATTTTAGACTAATCTTTGGAGTCATTTCTCTTAATGATTCATTACTTTTTTAATGAAGCACTCTTTGCATGAGAGTTCAAAATGCATCATTGCAATATTTTTCCATTAATAATAAGAGAAAGTCATTAATATTAAAAAATCGGAGTATTTGAAAGAACTGTGCGAAAATCTTGAAACAGCTCTCAAAGGCCCATATGCAACTTTGTAATATTAGACATCTGCATGAGGTTATATCACATCATGATTCACTACTACTTCAATAAACATGACTTTTCAGTATGATCACTCATAGGAACCTATGCAGTGCCTAACAGGTCAAAATGAATCAATAAAATAAATGTGCAAGCATTATAAGAGATATACAGTCGTTATATTGAAGAAAACTAAATTTTAAGAAATGTTTCAACGTTCTGTAACATCACTCAAACGCCCAAATGCAAATTTTAAATTTTAGACTAATCTTTGGAGTCATTTGTCTTAATGATTCAATACTTTTTTAATGAATCATTCATTGCATGAGAGGTCAAAATGCATCATTGCAATATTTTTCCATTAATAATAAGAGAAATAAAGTCATTATTATTAAAAAATCGGAGTAATAGAAAGAACTGTGAGAAAGTCTTGAATCAGCTCTCAACTTTGTAAAATTAGACAGCTGCATGAGGTTATATCACATCATGATTCACTACTACTTCGATAAACATTACTTTTCAGTATGATCACTCATAGGAACCTATGCAGTGCCTAACAGGTCAAAATGAATCAATAAAATAAATGTGCAAGCATTATAAGAGATATGCAGTCATTATATTGAAAAAATCTGAATTTTAAGAAATGTGCCAACGTTCTGTAATAGCACTCAAACGCCCAAATGCACATTTTAAATTTTAGACTAATCTTTGGAGTCATTTCTCTTCAGGATTCATTACTTTTTTAATGAACCATTCAGTGCATGAGAGGACAAAAAGCATCATTGCAATATTTTTCCATTAAATAATAAAAGAAATAAAGTCATTATTATTAAAAAATCGGAGTATTAGAAAGAACTGTGCGAAAGCCTTGAAACAGCTCTCAACTTAGTAATATTAGAAAGCTGCATGAGTTTGTATCATATCATGATTCACTACTATTTCGCTAAACATGACTTTTCAGTATGATCACTCTTAGGCACCTATGCAGTGCCTAACAGGTCAAAATGAATCAATACAACAAATTTGCGCTCATTATAAGAGATATGCAGTCATTATATTGAAGAAATCTGAATTTTAAGAAATGTGCCATCGTCTTGTACAGCACTTAATGGCCCAAATGCAAATTTGATATTTTTGATTAATCTTTGTACTCATTTGTCTTCAGGATTCATTACTTGTTCAATGAAACATTCAGTGCATGAGAGGTCAAAAGGCATCATTACAATATTTTTCCACTAATGATAAGAGAAATAAAGTCATTAAAATTAAAAAATCGGATTATTAGAAAGAACAGTGCGAAAGTCTTGAAACAGCTCTCAAAGGCCCATATGCAACTTAGTAATATTAGACAGCTGCATGAGGTTATGTCACATCATGATTTACTACTATTTCGATAAATATGACTTTTCAGTATGATCACTCATAGGCAACTATGCAGTGCATAATAGGTCAAAATGAATCAATACAACAAATTTGCAAGCATTACAAGATATATACAGTCATTATATTGAAGAAATCTGAATTTTAAGAAATGTGCCAACGTCTTTTAACAGCACTCAAACGCCCAAATGCAAATTTTAGACTAATCTTTGGAGTCATTTCTCTTAATGATTCATTACTTTTTTAATGAAGCACTCTTTGCATGAGAGGTCAAAATGCAATATTTTTCCATTAATAATAAGAGAAAGTCAATAATATTAAAAAATCGGAGTATTTGAAAGAACTGTGCGAAAATCTTGAAACAGCTCTCAAAGGCCCATATGCAACTTTGTAATATTAGACAGCTGCATGAGGTTATATCACATCATGATTCACTACTACTTCGATAAACATGATTTTTCAGTATGATCACTCATAGGAACCTATGCAGTGCCTAACAGGTCAAAATGAATCAATAAAATAAATGTGCAAGCATTATAAGAGATATACAGTCGTTATATTGAAGAAAACTAAATTTAAAGAAATGTTTCAACGTTCTGTAATATCACTCAAACGCCCAAATGCAAATTTTAAATTTTAGACTAATCTTTGGAGTCATTTGTCTTAATGATTCAATACTTTTTTAATGAAACATTCATTGCATGAGAGGTCAAAATGCATCATTGCAATATTTTTCCATTAATAATAAGAGAAATAAAGTCATTATTATTAAAAAATCGGAGTAATAGAAAGAACTGTGTGAAAGTCTTGAATCAGCTCTCAGCTTTGTAAAATTAGACAGCTGCATGAGGTTATATCACATCATGATTCACTACTACTTCAATAAACATGACTTTTCAGTATGATCACTCATAGGAACCTATGCAGTGCCTAACAGGTCAAAATGAATCAATAAAATAAATGTGCAAGCATTATAAGAGATATACAGTCGTTATATTGAAGAAAACTAAATTTTAAGAAATGTTTCAACGTTCTGTAACATCACTCAAACGCCCAAATGCAAATTTTAAATTTTAGACTAATCTTTAGAGTCATTTGTCTTAATGATTCAATACTTTTTTAATGAATCATTCATTGCATGAGAGGTCAAAATGCATCATTGCAATATTTTTCCATTAATAATAAGAGAAATAAAGTCATTATTATTAAAAAATCGGAGTAATAGAAAGAACTGTGAGAAAGTCTTGAATCAGCTCTCAACTTTGTAAAATTAGACAGTTGCATGAGGTTATATCACATCATGATTCACTACTATTTCGATAAACATGACTTTTCAGTATGATCACTCTTAGGCACCTATGCAGTGCATAATAGGTCAAAATGAATAAATACAACAAATTTGCAAGCATTATAAGATATATACAGTCATTATATTGAAAAAATCTGAATTTTAAGAAATGTGCCATCGTCTTGTACAGCAATTAATGGCCCAAATGCAAATTTGATATTTTTGATTAATCTTTAGAGTCATTTCACTTCAGGATTCATTACTTTTTTAATGAAACACTCTTTGCATGAGAGGTCAAAATGCATCATTGCAATATTTTTCCATTAATAATAAGAGAAATAAAGTCATTAATATTAAAAAATCGGAGTATTAGAAAGAACTGTGCTAAAATCTTGAAACAGCTCTCAAAGGCCCATATGCAACTTTGTAATATTAGACAGTTGCATGACGTTATTTCACATCATGATTCACTGCTACTTCTATAAACATGACTTTTCAGTATGATAACTCTTAGGCACCTATGCAGTGCATAACAGGTCAAAATGAATCAATACAACAAATTTGCAAGCATTATAATATATTTACAGTCGTTATATTGAAGAAATCTAAATTTTAAGAAATGTGCCAACGTTCTGTAATAGCACTCAAACGCCCAAATGCACATTTTAAATTTTAGACTAATCTTTGGAGTCATTTCTCTTCAGGATTCATTACTTTTTTAATGAACCATTCAGTGCATGAGAGGACAAAAAGCATCATTGCAATATTTTTCCATTAAATAATAAAAGAAATAAAGTCATTATTATTAAAAAATCGGAGTATTAGAAAGAACTGTGCGAAAGCCTTGAAACAGCTCTCAACTTAGTAATATTAGAAAGCTGCATGAGGTTGTATCATATCATGATTCACTACTATTTCGCTAAACATGACTTTTCAGTATGATCACTCTTAGGCACCTATGCAGTGCCTAACAGGTCAAAATGAATCAATACAACAAATTTGCGCTCATTATAAGAGATATGCAGTCATTATATTGAAGAAATCTGAATTTTAAGAAATGTGCCATCGTCTTGTACAGCACTTAATGGCCCAAATGCAAATTTGATATTTTTGATTAATCTTTGTACTCATTTGTCTTCAGGATTCATTACTTGTTCAATGAAACATTCAGTGCATGAGAGGTCAAAAGGCATCATTACAATATTTTTCCACTAATGATAAGAGAAATAAAGTCATTAAAATTAAAAAATAAGATTATTAGAAAGAACAGTGCGAAAGTCTTGAAACAGCTCTCAAAGGCCCATATGCAACTTAGTAATATTAGACAGCTGCATGAGGTTATGTCACATCATGATTTACTACTATTTCGATAAATATGACTTTTCAGTATGATCACTCATAGGCAACTATGCAGTGCATAATAGGTCAAAATGAATCAATACAACAAATTTGCAAGCATTATAAGATATATACAGTCATTATATTGAAGAAATCTGAATTTTAAGAAATGTGCCAACGTCTTTTAACAGCACTCAAACGCCCAAATGCAAATTTTAGACTAATCTTTGGAGTCATTTCTCTTAATGATTCATTACTTTTTTAATGAAGCACTCTTTGCATGAGAGGTCAAAATGCAATATTTTTCCATTAATAATAAGAGAAAGTCAATAATATTAAAAAATCGGAGTATTTGAAAGAACTGTGCGAAAATCTTGAAACAGCTCTCAAAGGCCCATATGCAACTTTGTAATATTAGACATCTGCATGAGGTTATATCACATCATGATTCACTACTACTTCAATAAACATGACTTTTCAGTATGATCACTCATAGGAACCTATGCAGTGCCTAACAGGTCAAAATGAATCAATAAAATAAATATGCAAGCTTTATAAGAGATATACAGTCGTTATATTGAAGAAAACTAAATTTTAAGAAATGTTTCAACGTTCTGTAACTTCACTCAAACGCCCAAATGCAAATTTTAAATTTTAGACTAATCTTTGGAGTCATTTCTCTTCAGGATTCATTACTTTTTTAATGAACCATTCAGTGCATGAGAGGTCAAAATGCATCATTGCAATATTTTTCCATTAATAATAAGAGAAATAAAGTCATTATTATTAAAAAATCTGAGTAATAGAAAGAACTGTGTGAAAGGCTTGAATCAGCTCTCAGCTTTGTAAAATTAGACAGCTGCATGAGGTTATATCACATCATGATTCACTACTATTTCGATAAACATGACATTTCAGTATGATCACTCATAGGCACCTATGCAGTGCATAATAGGTCAAAATGAATCAATACAACAAATTTGCAAGCATTATAATATATTTACAGTCGTTATATTGAAGAAATCTAAATTTTAAGAAATGTGCCAACGTTCTGTAATAGCACTCAAACGCCCAAATGCACTTTTTAAATTTTAGACTAATCTTTGGAGTCATTTCTCTTCAGGATTCATTACTTTTTTAATGAACCATTCAGTGCATGAGAGGACAAAATGCATCATTGCAATATTTTTCCATTAAATAATAAAAGAAATAAAGTCATTATTATTAAAAAATCGGAGTATTAGAAAGAACTGTGCGAAAGTCTTGAAACAGCTCTCAACTTAGTAATATTAGAAAGCTGCATGAGGTTGTATCATATCATGATTCACTACTATTTCGCTAAACATGACTTTTCAGTATGATCACTCTTAGGCACCTATGCAGTGCCTAACAGGTCAAAATGAATCAATACAACAAATTTGCGCTCATTATAAGAGATATGCAGTCATTATATTGAAGAAATCTGAATTTTAAGAAATGTGCCATCGTCTTGTACAGCACTTAATGGCCCAAATGCAAATTTGATATTTTTTATTAATCTTTGTACTCATTTGTCTTCAGGATTCATTACTTGTTCAATGAAACATTCAGTGCATGAGAGGTCAAAAGGCATCATTACAATATTTTTCCACTAATGATAAGAGAAATAAAGTCATTAAAATTAAAAAATCGGATTATTAGAAAGAACAGTGCGAAAGTCTTGAAACAGCTCTCAAAGGCCCATATGCAACTTAGTAATATTAGACAGCTGCATGAGGTTATGTCACATCATGATTTACTACTATTTCGATAAATATGACTTTTCAGTATGATCACTCATAGGCAACTATGCAGTGCATAATAGGTCAAAATGAATCAATACAACAAATTTGCAAGCATTATAAGATATATACAGTCATTATATTGAAGAAATCTGAATTTTAAGAAATGTGCCAACTTCTTTTAACAGCACTCAAACGCCCAAATGCAAATTTTAGACTAATCTTTGGAGTCATTTCTCTTAATGATTCATTACTTTTTTAATGAAGCACTCTTTGCATGAGAGGTCAAAATGCATCATTG
Source organism: Myxocyprinus asiaticus (assembly GCF_019703515.2). Taxonomy (NCBI): domain Eukaryota; kingdom Metazoa; phylum Chordata; class Actinopteri; order Cypriniformes; family Catostomidae; genus Myxocyprinus; species Myxocyprinus asiaticus. Next base: position 60,367,777 of record NC_059345.1, on the reverse strand, counting down.
CAATATTTTTCCATTAATAATAAGAGAAAGTCATTAATATTAAAAAATCGGAGTATTTGAAAGAACTGTGCGAAAATCTTGAAACAGCTCTCAAAGGCCCATATGCAACTTTGTAATATTAGACAGCTGCATGAGGTTATATCACATCATGATTCACTACTACTTCGATAAACATGACTTTTCAGTATGATCACTCATAGGAACCTATGCAGTGCCTAACAGGTCAAAATGAATCAATAAAATAAATGTGCAAGCTTTATAAGAGATATACAGTCGTTATATTGAAGAAAACTAAATTTTAAGAAATGTTTCAACGTTCTGTAACATCACTCAAACGCCCAAATGCAAATTTTAAATTTTAGACTAATCTTTGGAGTCATTTGTCTTAATGATTCAATACTTTTTTAATGAAACATTCATTGCATGAGAGGTCAAAATGCATCATTGCAATATTTTTCCATTAATAATAAGAGAAATAAAGTCATTATTATTAAAAAATCGGAGTAATAGAAAGAACTGTGTGAAAGTCTTGAATCAGCTCTCAACTTTGTAAAATTAGACAGCTGCATGAGGTTATATCACATCATGATTCACTACTATTTCGATAAACATGACTTTTCAGTATGATCACTCTTAGGCACCTATGCAGTGCATAATAGGTCAAAATGAATAAATACAACAAATTTGCAAGCATTATAAGATATATACAGTCATTATATTGAAAAAATCTGAATTTTAAGAAATGTGCCATCGTCTTGTACAGCAATTAATGGCCCAAATGCAAATTTGATATTTTTGATTAATCTTTAGAGTCATTTCACTTCAGGATTCATTACTTTTTTAATGAAACACTCTTTGCATGAGAGGTCAAAATGCATCATTGCAATATTTTTCCATTAATAATAAGAGAAATAAAGTCATTAATATTAAAAAATCGGAGTATTAGAAAGAACTGTGCTAAAATCTTGAAACAGCTCTCAAAGGCCCATATGCAACTTTGTAATATTAGACAGTTGCATGACGTTATTTCACATCATGATTCACTGCTATTTCTATAAACATGACTTTTCAGTATGATCACTCATAGGCACCTATGCAGTGCATAACAGGTCAAAATGAATCAATACAACAAATTTGCAAGCATTATAAGAGATATACAGTCGTTATATTGAAGAAATCTAAATTTTAAGAAATGTGCCAACGTTCTGTAATAGCACTCAAACGCCCAAATGCACATTTTAAATTTTAGACTAATCTTTGGAGTCATTTCTCTTCAGGATTCATTACTTTTTTAATGAACCATTCAGTGCATGAGAGGACAAAAAGCATCATTGCAATATTTTTCCATTAAATAATAAAAGAAATAAAGTCATTATTATTAAAAAATCGGAGTATTAGAAAGAACTGTGCGAAAGTCTTGAAACAGCTCTCAACTTAGTAATATTAGAAAGCTGCAAGAGGTTGTATCATATCATGATTCACTACTATTTCGCTAAACATGACTTTTCAGTATGATCACTCTTAGGCACCTATGCAGTGCCTAACAGGTCAAAATGAATCAATACAACAAATTTGCGCTCATTATAAGAGATATGCAGTCATTATATTGAAGAAATCTGAATTTTAAGAAATGTGCCATCGTCTTGTACAGCACTTAATGGCCCAAATGCAAATTTGATATTTTTTATTAATCTTTGTACTCATTTGTCTTCAGGATTCATTACTTGTTCAATGAAACATTCAGTGCATGAGAGGTCAAAAGGCATCATTACAATATTTTTCCACTAATGATAAGAGAAATAAAGTCATTAAAATTAAAAAATCGGATTATTAGAAAGAACAGTGCGAAAGTCTTGAAACAGCTCTCAAAGGCCCATATGCAACTTAGTAATATTAGACAGCTGCATGAGGTTATGTCACATCATGATTTACTACTATTTCGATAAATATGACTTTTCAGTATGATCACTCATAGGCAACTCTGCAGTGCATTATAGGTCAAAATGAATCAATACAACAAATTTGCAAGCATTATAAGATATATACAGTCATTATATTGAAGAAATCTGAATTTTAAGAAATGTGCCAACGTCTTCTAACAGCACTCAAACGCCCAAATGCAAATTTTAGACTAATCTTTGGAGTCATTTCTCTTAATGATTCATTACTTTTTTAATGAAGCACTCTTTGCATGAGAGTTCAAAATGCATCATTGCAATATTTTTCCATTAATAATAAGAGAAAGTCATTAATATTAAAAAATCGGAGTATTTGAAAGAACTGTGCGAAAATCTTGAAACAGCTCTCAAAGGCCCATATGCAACTTTGTAATATTAGACATCTGCATGAGGTTATATCACATCATGATTCACTACTACTTCAATAAACATGACTTTTCAGTATGATCACTCATAGGAACCTATGCAGTGCCTAACAGGTCAAAATGAATCAATAAAATAAATATGCAAGCTTTATAAGAGATATACAGTCGTTATATTGAAGAAAACTAAATTTTAAGAAATGTTTCAACGTTCTGTAACTTCACTCAAACGCCCAAATGCAAATTTTAAATTTTAGACTAATCTTTGGAGTCATTTGTCTTAATGATTCAATACTTTTTTAATGAAACATTCATTGCATGAGAGGTCAAAATGCATCATTGCAATATTTTTCCATTAATAATAAGAGAAATAAAGTCATTATTATTAAAAAATCTGAGTAATAGAAAGAACTGTGTGAAAGGCTTGAATCAGCTCTCAGCTTTGTAAAATTAGACAGCTGCATGAGGTTATATCACATCATGATTCACTACTATTTCGATAAACATGACATTTCAGTATGATCACTCATAGGCACCTATGCAGTGCATAATAGGTCAAAATGAATCAATACAACAAATTTGCAAGCATTATAATATATTTACAGTCGTTATATTGAAAAAATCTACATTTTAAGAAATGTGCCAACGTTCTGTAATAGCACTCAAACGCCCAAATGCACTTTTTAAATTTTAGACTAATCTTTGGAGTCATTTCTCTTCAGGATTCATTACTTTTTTAATGAACCATTCAGTGCATGAGAGGACAAAATGCATCATTGCAATATTTTTCCATTAAATAATAAAAGAAATAAAGTCATTATTATTAAAAAATCGGAGTATTAGAAAGAACTGTGCGAAAGTCTTGAAACAGCTCTCAACTTAGTAATATTAGAAAGCTGCATGAGGTTGTATCATATCATGATTCACTACTATTTCGCTAAACATGACTTTTCAGTATGATCACTCTTAGGCACCTATGCAGTGCCTAACAGGTCAAAATGAATCAATACAACAAATTTGTGCTCATTATAAGAGATATGCAGTCATTATATTGAAGAAATCTGAATTTTAAGAAATGTGCCATCGTCTTGTACAGCACTTAATGGCCCAAATGCAAATTTGATATTTTTGATTAATCTTTGTACTCATTTGTCTTCAGGATTCATTACTTGTTCAATGAAACATTCAGTGCATGAGAGGTCAAAAGGCATCATTACAATATTTTTCCACTAATGATAAGAGAAATAAAGTCATTAAAATTAAAAAATCGGATTATTAGAAAGAACAGTGCGAAAGTCTTGAAACAGCTCTCAAAGGCCCATATGCAACTTAGTAATATTAGACAGCTGCATGAGGTTATGTCACATCATGATTTACTACTATTTCGATAAATATGACTTTTCAGTATGATCACTCATAGGCAACTATGCAGTGCATAATAGGTCAAAATGAATCAATACAACAAATTTGCAAGCATTATAAGATATATACAGTCATTATATTGAAGAAATCTGAATTTTAAGAAATGTGCCAACTTCTTTTAACAGCACTCAAACGCCCAAATGCAAATTTTAGACTAATCTTTGGAGTCATTTCTCTTAATGATTCATTACTTTTTTAATGAAGCACTCTTTGCATGAGAGGTCAAAATGCATCATTGCAATATTTTTCCATTAATAATAAGAGAAAGTCATTAATATTAAAAAATCGGAGTATTTGAAAGAACTGTGCGAAAATCTTGAAACAGCTCTCAAAGGCCCATATGCAACTTTGTAATATTAGACATCTGCATGAGGTTATATCACATCATGATTCACTACTACTTCGATAAACATGACTTTTCAGTATGATCACTCATAGGAACCTATGCAGTGCCTAACAGGTCAAAATGAATCAATAAAATAAATGTGCAAGCTTTATAAGAGATATACAGTCGTTATATTGAAGAAAACTAAATTTTAAGAAATGTTTCAACGTTCTGTAACATCACTCAAACGCCCAAATGCAAATTTTAAATTTTAGACTAATCTTTGGAGTCATTTGTCTTAATGATTCAATACTTTTTTAATGAAACATTCATTGCATGAGAGGTCAAAATGCATCATTGCAATATTTTTCTATTAATAATAAGAGAAATAAAGTCATTATTATTAAAAAATCGGAGTAATAGAAAGAACTGTGTGAAAGTCTTGAATCAGCTCTCAACTTTGTAAAATTAGACAGCTGCATGAGGTTATATCACATCATGATTCACTACTATTTCGATAAACATGACTTTTCAGTATGATCACTCTTAGGCACCTATGCAGTGCATAATAGGTCAAAATGAATAAATACAACAAATTTGCAAGCATTATAAGATATATACAGTCATTATATTGAAAAAATCTGAATTTTAAGAAATGTGCCATCGTCTTGTACAGCAATTAATGGCCCAAATGCAAATTTGATATTTTTGATTAATCTTTAGAGTCATTTCACTTCAGGATTCATTACTTTTTTAATGAAACACTCTTTGCATGAGAGGTCAAAATGCATCATTGCAATATTTTTCCATTAATAATAAGAGAAATAAAGTCATTAATATTAAAAAATCGGATTATTAGAAAGAACAGTGCGAAAGTCTTGAAACAGCTCTCAAAGGCCCATATGCAACTTAGTAATATTAGACAGCTGCATGAGGTTATGTCACATCATGATTTACTACTATTTCGATAAATATGACTTTTCAGTATGATCACTCATAGGCAACTATGCAGTGCATAATAGGTCAAAATGAATCAATACAACAAATTTGCAAGCATTATAAGATATATACAGTCATTATATTGAAGAAATCTGAATTTTAAGAAATGTGCCAACTTCTTTTAACAGCACTCAAACGCCCAAATGCAAATTTTAGACTAATCTTTGGAGTCATTTCTCTTAATGATTCATTACTTTTTTAATGAAGCACTCTTTGCATGAGAGGTCAAAATGCATCATTGCAATATTTTTCCATTAATAATAAGAGAAAGTCATTAATATTAAAAAATCGGAGTATTTGAAAGAACTGTGCGAAAATCTTGAAACAGCTCTCAAAGGCCCATATGCAACTTTGTAATATTAGACATCTGCATGAGGTTATATCACATCATGATTCACTACTACTTCGATAAACATGACTTTTCAGTATGATCACTCATAGGAACCTATGCAGTGCCTAACAGGTCAAAATGAATCAATAAAATAAATGTGCAAGCTTTATAAGAGATATACAGTCGTTATATTGAAGAAAACTAAATTTTAAGAAATGTTTCAACGTTCTGTAACATCACTCAAACGCCCAAATGCAAATTTTAAATTTTAGACTAATCTTTGGAGTCATTTGTCTTAATGATTCAATACTTTTTTAATGAAACATTCATTGCATGAGAGGTCAAAATGCATCATTGCAATATTTTTCTATTAATAATAAGAGAAATAAAGTCATTATTATTAAAAAATCGGAGTAATAGAAAGAACTGTGTGAAAGTCTTGAATCAGCTCTCAACTTTGTAAAATTAGACAGCTGCATGAGGTTATATCACATCATGATTCACTACTATTTCGATAAACATGACTTTTCAGTATGATCACTCTTAGGCACCTATGCAGTGCATAATAGGTCAAAATGAATAAATACAACAAATTTGCAAGCATTATAAGATATATACAGTCATTATATTGAAAAAATCTGAATTTTAAGAAATGTGCCATCGTCTTGTACAGCAATTAATGGCCCAAATGCAAATTTGATATTTTTGATTAATCTTTAGAGTCATTTCACTTCAGGATTCATTACTTTTTTAATGAAACACTCTTTGCATGAGAGGTCAAAATGCATCATTGCAATATTTTTCCATTAATAATAAGAGAAATAAAGTCATTAATATTAAAAAATCGGAGTATTAGAAAGAACTGTGCTAAAATCTTGAAACAGCTCTCAAAGGCCCATATGCAACTTTGTAATATTAGACAGTTGCATGACGTTATTTCACATCATGATTCACTGCTATTTCTATAAACATGACTTTTCAGTATGATCACTCATAGGCACCTATGCAGTGCATAACAGGTCAAAATGAATCAATACAACAAATTTGCAAGCATTATAAGAGATATACAGTCGTTATATTGAAGAAATCTAAATTTTAAGAAATGTGCCAACGTTCTGTAATAGCACTCAAACGCCCAAATGCACATTTTAAATTTTAGACTAATCTTTGGAGTCATTTCTCTTCAGGATTCATTACTTTTTTAATGAACCATTCAGTGCATGAGAGGACAAAAAGCATCATTGCAATATTTTTCCATTAAATAATAAAAGAAATAAAGTCATTATTATTAAAAAATCGGAGTATTAGAAAGAACTGTGCGAAAGTCTTGAAACAGCTCTCAACTTAGTAATATTAGAAAGCTGCATGAGGTTGTATCATATCATGATTCACTACTATTTCGCTAAACATGACTTTTCAGTATGATCACTCTTAGGCACCTATGCAGTGCCTAACAGGTCAAAATGAATCAATACAACAAATTTGCGCTCATTATAAGAGATATGCAGTCATTATATTGAAGAAATCTGAATTTTAAGAAATGTGCCATCGTCTTGTACAGCACTTAATGGCCCAAATGCAAATTTGATATTTTTTATTAATCTTTGTACTCATTTGTCTTCAGGATTCATTACTTGTTCAATGAAACATTCAGTGCATGAGAGGTCAAAAGGCATCATTACAATATTTTTCCACTAATGATAAGAGAAATAAAGTCATTAAAATTAAAAAATCGGATTATTAGAAAGAACAGTGCGAAAGTCTTGAAACAGCTCTCAGTATGATCACTCTTAGGCACCTATGCAGTGCATAATAGGTCAAAATGAATAAATACAACAAATTTGCAAGCATTATAAGATATATACAGTCATTATATTGAAAAAATCTGAATTTTAAGAAATGTGCCATCGTCTTGTACAGCAATTAATGGCCCAAATGCAAATTTGATATTTTTGATTAATCTTTAGAGTCATTTCTCTTAATGATTCATTACTTTTTTAATGAAACACTCTTTGCATGAGAGGTCAAAATGCATCATTGCAATATTTTTCCATTAATAATAAGAGAAATAAAGTCATTAATATTAAAAAATCGGAGTATTAGAAAGAACTGTGCTAAAATCTTGAAACAGCTCTCAAAGGCCCATATGCAACTTTGTAATATTAGACAGTTGCATGACGTTATTTCACATCATGATTCACTGCTATTTCTATAAACATGACTTTTCAGTATGTTTACTCATAGGCACCTATGCAGTGCATGATAGGTCAAAATGAATCAATACAAAATATTTGCAAGCATTATAAGTGATATGCAGTCATTATATTGAAGAAATCTGAAATTTAAGAACTGTTCGAAAGTCTTGAAACAGCTCTCAAAGGCCCATATGCAACTTACTAATATTAGACAGCTGCATGAGGTTATGTCACATCATGATTTACTACTATTTCGATAAATATGACTTTTCAGTATGATCACTCATAGGCAACTATGCAGTGCATAATAGGTCAAAATGAATCAATACAACAAATTTGCAAGCATTATAAGATATATACAGTCATTATATTGAAGAAATCTGAATTTTAAGAAATGTGCCAACGTCTTTTAACAGCACTCAAACGCCCAAATGCAAATTTTAGACTAATCTTTGGAGTCATTTCTCTTAATGATTCATTACTTTTTTAATGAAGCACTCTTTGCATGAGAGGTCAAAATGCAATATTTTTCCATTAATAATAAGAGAAAGTCAATAATATTAAAAAATCGGAGTATTTGAAAGAACTGTGCGAAAATCTTGAAACAGCTCTCAAAGGCCCATATGCAACTTTGTAATATTAGACAGCTGCATGAGGTTATATCACATCATGATTCACTACTACTTCGATAAACATGACTTTTCAGTATGATCACTCATAGGAAACTATGCAGTGCCTAACAGGTCAAAATGAATCAATAAAATAAATGTGCAAGCATTATAAGAGATATACAGTCGTTATATTGAAGAAAACTAAATTTTAAGAAATGTTTCAACGTTCTGTAACATCACTCAAACGCCCAAATGCAAATTTTAAATTTTAGACTAATCTTTGGAGTCATTTGTCTTAATGATTCAATACTTTTTTAATGAATCATTCATTGCATGAGAGGTCAAAATGCATCATTGCAATATTTTTCCATTAATAATAAGAGAATTAAAGTCATTATTATTAAAAAATCGGAGTAATAGAAAGAACTGTGTGAAAGTCTTGAATCAGCTCTCAACTTTGTAAAATTAGACAGCTGCATGAGGTTATATCACATCATGATTCACTACTATTTCGATAAACATGACATTTCAGTATGATCACTCATAGGCACCTATGCAGTGCATAATAGGTCAAAATGAACCAATACAACAAATTTGCAAGCATTATAATATATTTACAGTCGTTATATTGAAGAAATCTAAATTTTAAGAAATGTGCCAACGTTCTGTAATAGCACTCAAACGCCCAAATGCACATTTTAAATTTTAGACTAATCTTTGGAGTCATTTCTCTTCAGGATTCATTACTTTTTTAATGAACCATTCAGTGCATGAGAGGACAAAATGCATCATTGCAATATTTTTCCATTAAATAATAAAAGAAATAAAGTCATTATTATTAAAAAATCGGAGTATTAGAAAGAACTGTGCGAAAGTCTTGAAACAGCTCTCAACTTAGTAATATTAGAAAGCTGCATGAGGTTGTATCATATCATGATTCACTACTATTTCGCTAAACATGACTTTTCAGTATGATCACTCATAGGCACCTATGCAGTGCCTAACAGGTCAAAATGAATCAATACAACAAATTTGCGCTCATTATAAGAGATATGCAGTCATTATATTGAAGAAATCTGAATTTTAAGAAATGTGCCATCGTCTTGTACAGCACTTAATGGCCCAAATGCAAATTTGATATTTTTTATTAATCTTTGTACTCATTTGTCTTCAGGATTCATTACTTGTTCAATGAAACATTCAGTGCATGAGAGGTCAAAAGGCATCATTACAATATTTTTCCACTAATGATAAGAGAAATAAAGTCATTAAAATTAAAAAATCGGATTATTAGAAAGAACAGTGCGAAAGTCTTGAAACAGCTCTCAAAGGCCCATATGCAACTTAGTAATATTAGACAGCTGCATGAGGTTATGTCACATCATGATTTACTACTATTTCGATAAATATGACTTTTCAGTATGATCACTCATAGGCAACTATGCAGTGCATAATAGGTCAAAATGAATCAATACAACAAATTTGCAAGCATTATAAGATATATACAGTCATTATATTGAAGAAATCTGAATTTTAAGAAATGTGCCAACGTCTTCTAACAGCACTCAAACGCCCAAATGCAAATTTTAGACTAATCTTTGGAGTCATTTCTCTTAATGATTCATTACTTTTTTAATGAAGCACTCTTTGCATGAGAGTTCAAAATACATCATTGCAATATTTTTCCATTAATAATAAGAGAAAGTCATTAATATTAAAAAATCGGAGTATTTGAAAGAACTGTGCGAAAATCTTGAAACAGCTCTCAAAGGCCCATATGCAACTTTGTAATATTAGACATCTGCATGAGGTTATATCACATCATGATTCACTACTACTTCAATAAACATGACTTTTCAGTATGATCACTCATAGGAACCTATGCAGTGCCTAACAGGTCAAAATGAATCAATAAAATAAATATGCAAGCTTTATAAGAGATATACAGTCGTTATATTGAAGAAAACTAAATTTTAAGAAATGTTTCAACGTTCTGTAACTTCACTCAAACGCCCAAATGCAAATTTTAAATTTTAGACTAATCTTTGGAGTCATTTGTCTTAATGATTCAATACTTTTTTAATGAAACATTCATTGCATGAGAGGTCAAAATGCATCATTGCAATATTTTTCCATTAATAATAAGAGAAATAAAGTCATTATTATTAAAAAATCTGAGTAATAGAAAGAACTGTGTGAAAGGCTTGAATCAGCTCTCAGCTTTGTAAAATTAGACAGCTGCATGAGGTTATATCACATCATGATTCACTACTATTTCGATAAACATGACATTTCAGTATGATCACTCATAGGCACCTATGCAGTGCATAATAGGTCAAAATGAATCAATACAACAAATTTGCAAGCATTATAATATATTTACAGTCGTTATATTGAAGAAATCTAAATTTTAAGAAATGTGCCAACGTTCTGTAATAGCACTCAAACGCCCAAATGCACATTTTAAATTTTAGACTAATCTTTGGAGTCATTTCTCTTCAGGATTCATTACTTTTTTAATGAACCATTCAGTGCATGAGAGGACAAAATGCATCATTGCAATATTTTTCCATTAAATAATAAAAGAAATAAAGTCATTATTATTAAAAAATCGGAGTATTAGAAAGAACTGTGCGAAAGTCTTGAAACAGCTCTCAACTTAGTAATATTAGAAAGCTGCATGAGGTTGTATCATATCATGATTCACTACTATTTCGCTAAACATGACTTTTCAGTATGATCACTCTTAGGCACCTATGCAGTGCCTAACAGGTCAAAATGAATCAATACAACAAATTTGCGCTCATTATAAGAGATATGCAGTCATTATATTGAAGAAATCTGAATTTTAAGAAATGTGCCATCGTCTTGTACAGCACTTAATGGCCCAAATGCAAATTTGATATTTTTTATTAATCTTTGTACTCATTTGTCTTCAGGATTCATTACTTGTTCAATGAAACATTCAGTGCATGAGAGGTCAAAAGGCATCATTACAATATTTTTCCACTAATGATAAGAGAAATAAAGTCATTAAAATTAAAAAATCGGATTATTAGAAAGAACAGTGCGAAAGTCTTGAAACAGCTCTCAAAGGCCCATATGCAACTTAGTAATATTAGACAGCTGCATGAGGTTATGTCACATCATGATTTACTACTATTTCGATAAATATGACTTTTCAGTATGATCACTCATAGGCAACTCTGCAGTGCATAATAGGTCAAAATGAATCAATACAACAAATTTGCAAGCATTATAAGATATATACAGTCATTATATTGAAGAAATCTGAATTTTAAGAAATGTGCCAACGTCTTCTAACAGCACTCAAACGCCCAAATGCAAATTTTAGACTAATCTTTGGAGTCATTTCTCTTAATGATTCATTACTTTTTTAATGAAGCACTCTTTGCATGAGAGTTCAAAATACATCATTGCAATATTTTTCCATTAATAATAAGAGAAAGTCATTAATATTAAAAAATCGGAGTATTTGAAAGAACTGTGCGAAAATCTTGAAACAGCTCTCAAAGGCCCATATGCAACTTTGTAATATTAGACATCTGCATGAGGTTATATCACATCATGATTCACTACTACTTCAATAAACATGACTTTTCAGTATGATCACTCATAGGAACCTATGCAGTGCCTAACAGGTCAAAATGAATCAATAAAATAAATATGCAAGCTTTATAAGAGATATACAGTCGTTATATTGAAGAAAACTAAATTTTAAGAAATGTTTCAACGTTCTGTAACTTCACTCAAACGCCCAAATGCAAATTTTAAATTTTAGACTAATCTTTGGAGTCATTTGTCTTAATGATTCAATACTTTTTTAATGAAACATTCATTGCATGAGAGGTCAAAATGCATCATTGCAATATTTTTCCATTAATAATAAGAGAAATAAAGTCATTATTATTAAAAAATCTGAGTAATAGAAAGAACTGTGTGAAAGGCTTGAATCAGCTCTCAGCTTTGTAAAATTAGACAGCTGCATGAGGTTATATCACATCATTATTCACTACTATTTCGATAAACATGACATTTCAGTATGATCACTCATAGGCACCTATGCAGTGCATAATAGGTCAAAATGAATCAATACAACAAATTTGCAAGCATTATAAGATATATACAGTCATTATATTGAAGAAATCTGAATTTTAAGAAATGTGCCAACGTCTTTTAACAGCACTCAAACGCCCAAATGCAAATTTTAGACTAATCTTTGGAGTCATTTCTCTTAATGATTCATTACTTTTTTAATGAAGCACTCATTGCATGAGAGGTCAAAATGCATCATTGCAATATTTTTCCATTAATAATAAGAGAAAGTCATTAATATTAAAAAATCGGAGTATTTGAAAGAACTGTGCGAAAATCTTGAAACAGCTCTCAAAGGCCCATATGCAACTTTGTAATATTAGACATCTGCATGAGGTTATATCACATCATGATTCACTACTACTTCGATAAACATGACTTTTCAGTATGATCACTCATAGGAACCTATGCAGTGCCTAACAGGTCAAAATGAATCAATAAAATAAATGTGCAAGCTTTATAAGAGATATACAGTCGTTATATTGAAGAAAACTAAATTTTAAGAAATGTTTCAACGTTCTGTAACATCACTCAAACGCCCAAATGCAAATTTTAAATTTTAGACTAATCTTTGGAGTCATTTGTCTTAATGATTCAATACTTTTTTAATGAAACATTCATTGCATGAGAGGTCAAAATGCATCATTGCAATATTTTTCTATTAATAATAAGAGAAATAAAGTCATTATTATTAAAAAATCGGAGTAATAGAAAGAACTGTGTGAAAGTCTTGAATCAGCTCTCAACTTTGTAAAATTAGACAGCTGCATGAGGTTATATCACATCATGATTCACTACTATTTCGATAAACATGACTTTTCAGTATGATCACTCTTAGGCACCTATGCAGTGCCTAACAGGTCAAAATGAATCAATACAACAAATTTGCGCTCATTATAAGAGATATGCAGTCATTATATTGAAGAAATCTGAATTTTAAGAAATGTGCCATCGTCTTGTACAGCACTTAATGGCCCAAATGCAAATTTGATATTTTTTATTAATCTTTGTACTCATTTGTCTTCAGGATTCATTACTTGTTCAATGAAACATTCAGTGCATGAGAGGTCAAAAGGCATCATTACAATATTTTTCCACTAATGATAAGAGAAATAAAGTCATTAAAATTAAAAAATCGGATTATTAGAAAGAACAGTGCGAAAGTCTTGAAACAGCTCTCAAAGGCCCATATGCAACTTAGTAATATTAGACAGCTGCATGAGGTTATGTCACATCATGATTTACTACTATTTCGATAAATATGACTTTTCAGTATGATCACTCATAGGCAACTCTGCAGTGCATAATAGGTCAAAATGAATCAATACAACAAATTTGCAAGCATTATAAGATATATACAGTCATTATATTGAAGAAATCTGAATTTTAAGAAATGTGCCAACGTCTTCTAACAGCACTCAAACGCCCAAATGCAAATTTTAGACTAATCTTTGGAGTCATTTCTCTTAATGATTCATTACTTTTTTAATGAAGCACTCTTTGCATGAGAGTTCAAAATACATCATTGCAATATTTTTCCATTAATAATAAGAGAAAGTCATTAATATTAAAAAATCGGAGTATTTGAAAGAACTGTGCGAAAATCTTGAAACAGCTCTCAAAGGCCCATATGCAACTTTGTAATATTAGACATCTGCATGAGGTTATATCACATCATGATTCACTACTACTTCAATAAACATGACTTTTCAGTATGATCACTCATAGGAACCTATGCAGTGCCTAACAGGTCAAAATGAATCAATAAAATAAATATGCAAGCTTTATAAGAGATATACAGTCGTTATATTGAAGAAAACTAAATTTTAAGAAATGTTTCAACGTTCTGTAACTTCACTCAAACGCCCAAATGCAAATTTTAAATTTTAGACTAATCTTTGGAGTCATTTGTCTTAATGATTCAATACTTTTTTAATGAAACATTCATTGCATGAGAGGTCAAAATGCATCATTGCAATATTTTTCCATTAATAATAAGAGAAATAAAGTCATTATTATTAAAAAATCTGAGTAATAGAAAGAACTGTGTGAAAGGCTTGAATCAGCTCTCAGCTTTGTAAAATTAGACAGCTGCATGAGGTTATATCACATCATGATTCACTACTATTTCGATAAACATGACATTTCAGTATGATCACTCATAGGCACCTATGCAGTGCATAATAGGTCAAAATGAATCAATACAACAAATTTGCAAGCATTATAATATATTTACAGTCGTTATATTGAAGAAATCTAAATTTTAAGAAATGTGCCAACGTTCTGTAATAGCACTCAAACGCCCAAATGCACATTTTAAATTTTAGACTAATCTTTGGAGTCATTTCTCTTCAGGATTCATTACTTTTTTAATGAACCATTCAGTGCATGAGAGGACAAAATGCATCATTGCAATATTTTTCCATTAAATAATAAAAGAAATAAAGTCATTATTATTAAAAAATCGGAGTATTAGAAAGAACTGTGCGAAAGTCTTGAAACAGCTCTCAACTTAGTAATATTAGAAAGCTGCATGAGGTTGTATCATATCATGATTCACTACTATTTCGCTAAACATGACTTTTCAGTATGATCACTCTTAGGCACCTATGCAGTGCCTAACAGGTCAAAATGAATCAATACAACAAATTTGCGCTCATTATAAGAGATATGCAGTCATTATATTGAAGAAATCTGAATTTTAAGAAATGTGCCATCGTCTTGTACAGCACTTAATGGCCCAAATGCAAATTTGATATTTTTTATTAATCTTTGTACTCATTTGTCTTCAGGATTCATTACTTGTTCAATGAAACATTCAGTGCATGAGAGGTCAAAAGGCATCATTACAATATTTTTCCACTAATGATAAGAGAAATAAAGTCATTAAAATTAAAAAATCGGATTATTAGAAAGAACAGTGCGAAAGTCTTGAAACAGCTCTCAAAGGCCCATATGCAACTTAGTAATATTAGACAGCTGCATGAGGTTATGTCACATCATGATTTACTACTATTTCGATAAATATGACTTTTCAGTATGATCACTCATAGGCAACTATGCAGTGCATAATAGGTCAAAATGAATCAATACAACAAATTTGCAAGCATTATAAGATATATACAGTCATTATATTGAAGAAATCTGAATTTTAAGAAATGTGCCAACGTCTTTTAACAGCACTCAAACGCCCAAATGCAAATTTTAGACTAATCTTTGGAGTCATTTCTCTTAATGATTCATTACTTTTTTAATGAAGCACTCTTTGCATGAGAGGTCAAAATGCATCATTGCAATATTTTTCCATTAATAATAAGAGAAAGTCATTAATATTAAAAAATCGGAGTATTTGAAAGAATTGTGCGAAAATCTTGAAACAGCTCTCAAAGGCCCATATGCAACTTTGTAATATTAGACATCTGCATGAGGTTATATCACATCATGATTCACTACTACTTCGATAAACATGACTTTTCAGTATGATCACTCATAGGAACCTATGCAGTGCCTAACAGGTCAAAATGAATCAATAAAATAAATGTGCAAGCTTTATAAGAGATATACAGTCGTTATATTGAAGAAAACTAAATTTTAAGAAATGTTTCAACGTTCTGTAACATCACTCAAACGCCCAAATGCAAATTTTAAATTTTAGACTAATCTTTGGAGTCATTTGTCTTAATGATTCAATACTTTTTTAATGAAACATTCATTGCATGAGAGGTCAAAATGCATCATTGCAATATTTTTCTATTAATAATAAGAGAAATAAAGTCATTATTATTAAAAAATCGGAGTAATAGAAAGAACTGTGTGAAAGTCTTGAATCAGCTCTCAACTTTGTAAAATTAGACAGCTGCATGAGGTTATATCACATCATGATTCACTACTATTTCGATAAACATGACTTTTCAGTATGATCACTCTTAGGCACCTATGCAGTGCATAATAGGTCAAAATGAATAAATACAACAAATTTGCAAGCATTATAAGATATATACAGTCATTATATTGAAAAAATCTGAATTTTAAGAAATGTGCCATCGTCTTGTACAGCAATTAATGGCCCAAATGCAAATTTGATATTTTTGATTAATCTTTAGAGTCATTTCACTTCAGGATTCATTACTTTTTTAATGAAACACTCTTTGCATGAGAGGTCAAAATGCATCATTGCAATATTTTTCCATTAATAATAAGAGAAAGTCATTAATATTAAAAAATCGGAGTATTTGAAAGAACTGTGCGAAAATCTTGAAACAGCTCTCAAAGGCCCATATGCAACTTTGTAATATTAGACATCTGCATGAGGTTATATCACATCATGATTCACTACTACTTCAGTAAACATGACTTTTCAGTATGATCACTCATAGGAACCTATGCAGTGCCTAACAGGTCAAAATGAATCAATAAAATAAATATGCATGCTTTATAAGAGATATACAGTCGTTATATTGAAGAAAACTAAATTTTAAGAAATGTTTCAACGTTCTGTAACTTCACTCAAACGCCCAAATGCAAATTTTAAATTTTAGACTAATCTTTGGAGTCATTTGTCTTAATGATTCAATACTTTTTTAATGAAACATTCATTGCATGAGAGGTCAAAATGCATCATTGCAATATTTTTCCATTAATAATAAGAGAAATAAAGTCATTAATATTAAAAAATCGGAGTATTAGAAAGAACTGTGCTAAAATCTTGAAACAGCTCTCAAAGGCCCATATGCAACTTTGTAATATTAGACAGTTGCATGACGTTATTTCACATCATGATTCACTGCTACTTCTATAAACATGACTTTTCAGTATGATCACTCATAGGCACCTATGCAGTGCATAACAGGTCAAAATGAATCAATACAACAAATTTGCAAGCATTATAAGAGATATACAGTCGTTATATTGAAGAAATCTAAATTTTAAGAAATGTGCCAACGTTCTGTAATAGCACTCAAACGCCCAAATGCACATTTTAAATTTTAGACTAATCTTTGGAGTCATTTCTCTTCAGGATTCATTACTTTTTTAATGAACCATTCAGTGCATGAGAGGACAAAAAGCATCATTGCAATATTTTTCCATTAAATAATAAAAGAAATAAAGTCATTATTATTAAAAAATCGGAGTATTAGAAAGAACTGTGCGAAAGTCTTGAAACAGCTCTCAACTTAGTAATATTAGAAAGCTGCATGAGGTTGTATCATATCATGATTCACTACTATTTCGCTAAACATGACTTTTCAGTATGATCACTCTTAGGCACCTATGCAGTGCCTAACAGGTCAAAATGAATCAATACAACAAATTTGCGCTCATTATAAGAGATATGCAGTCATTATATTGAAGAAATCTGAATTTTAAGAAATGTGCCATCGTCTTGTACAGCACTTAATGGCCCAAATGCAAATTTGATATTTTTTATTAATCTTTGTACTCATTTGTCTTCAGGATTCATTACTTGTTCAATGAAACATTCAGTGCATGAGAGGTCAAAAGGCATCATTACAATATTTTTCCACTAATGATAAGAGAAATAAAGTCATTAAAATTAAAAAATCGGATTATTAGAAAGAACAGTGCGAAAGTCTTGAAACAGCTCTCAAAGGCCCATATGCAACTTAGTAATATTAGACAGCTGCATGAGGTTATGTCACATCATGATTTACTACTATTTCGATAAACATGACTTTTCAGTATGATCACTCATAGGCAACTATGCAGTGCATAATAGGTCAAAATGAATCAATACAACAAATTTGCAAGCATTATAAGATATATACAGTCATTATATTGAAGAAATCTGAATTTTAAGAAATGTGCCAACGTCTTTTAACAGCACTCAAACGCCCAAATGCAAATTTTAGACTAATCTTTGGAGTCATTTCTCTTAATGATTCATTACTTTTTTAATGAAGCACTCTTTGCATGAGAGGTCAAAATGCAATATTTTTCCATTAATAATAAGAGAAAGTCAATAATATTAAAAAATCGGAGTATTTGAAAGAACTGTGCGAAAATCTTGAAACAGCTCTCAAAGGCCCATATGCAACTTTGTAATATTAGACAGCTGCATGAGGTTATATCACATCATGATTCACTACTACTTCGATAAACATGATTTTTCAGTATGATCACTCATAGGAACCTATGCAGTGCCTAACAGGTCAAAATGAATCAATAAAATAAATGTGCAAGCATTATAAGAGATATACAGTCGTTATATTGAAGAAAACTAAATTTAAAGAAATGTTTCAACGTTCTGTAATATCACTCAAACGCCCAAATGCAAATTTTAAATTTTAGACTAATCTTTGGAGTCATTTGTCTTAATGATTCAATACTTTTTTAATGAAACATTCATTGCATGAGAGGTCAAAATGCATCATTGCAATATTTTTCCATTAATAATAAGAGAAATAAAGTCATTATTATTAAAAAATCGGAGTAATAGAAAGAACTGTGTGAAAGTCTTGAATCAGCTCTCAGCTTTGTAAAATTAGACAGCTGCATGAGGTTATATCACATCATGATTCACTACTATTTCGATAAACATGACATTTCAGTATGATCACTCATAGGCACCTATGCAGTGCATAATAGGTCAAAATGAATCAATACAACAAATTTGCGCTCATTATAAGAGATATGCAGTCATTATATTGAAGAAATCTGAATTTTAAGAAATGTGCCATCGTCTTGTACAGCACTTAATGGCCCAAATGCAAATTTGATATTTTTGATTAATCTTTGTACTCATTTGTCTTCAGGATTCATTACTTGTTCAATGAAACATTCAGTGCATGAGAGGTCAAAAGGCATCATTACAATATTTTTCCACTAATGATAAGAGAAATAAAGTCATTAAAATTAAAAAATCGGATTATTAGAAAGAACAGTGCGAAAGTCTTGAAACAGCTCTCAAAGGCCCATATGCAACTTAGTAATATTAGACAGCTGCATGAGGTTATGTCACATCATGATTTACTACTATTTCGATAAACATGACTTTTCAGTATGATCACTCATAGGCAACTATGCAGTGCATAATAGGTCAAAATGAATCAATACAACAAATTTGCAAGCATTATAAGATATATACAGTCATTATATTGAAGAAATCTGAATTTTAAGAAATGTGCCAACGTCTTTTAACAGCACTCAAACGCCCAAATGCAAATTTTAGACTAATCTTTGGAGTCATTTCTCTTAATGATTCATTACTTTTTTAATGAAGCACTCTTTGCATGAGAGGTCAAAATGCAATATTTTTCCATTAATAATAAGAGAAAGTCAATAATATTAAAAAATCGGAGTATTTGAAAGAACTGTGCGAAAATCTTGAAACAGCTCTCAAAGGCCCATATGCAACTTTGTAATATTAGACAGCTGCATGAGGTTATATCACATCATGATTCACTACTACTTCGATAAACATGATTTTTCAGTATGATCACTCATAGGAACCTATGCAGTGCCTAACAGGTCAAAATGAATCAATAAAATAAATGTGCAAGCATTATAAGAGATATACAGTCGTTATATTGAAGAAAACTAAATTTAAAGAAATGTTTCAACGTTCTGTAATATCACTCAAACGCCCAAATGCAAATTTTAAATTTTAGACTAATCTTTGAGTCATTTGTCTTAATGATTCAATACTTTTTTAATGAATCATTCATTGCATGAGAGGTCAAAATGCATCATTGCAATATTTTTCCATTAATAATAAGAGAATTAAAGTCATTATTATTAAAAAATCGGAGTAATAGAAAGAACTGTGTGAAAGTCTTGAATCAGCTCTCAACTTTGTAAAATTAGACAGCTGCATGAGGTTATATCACATCATGATTCACTACTATTTCGATAAACATGACTTTTCAGTATGATCACTCTTAGGCACCTATGCAGTGCATAATAGGTCAAAATTAATAAATACAACAAATTTGCAAGCATTATAAGATATATACAGTCATTATATTGAAAAAATCTGAATTTTAAGAAATGTGCCATCGTCTTGTACAGCAATTAATGGCCCAAATGCAAATTTGATATTTTTGATTAATCTTTAGAGTCATTTCACTTCAGGATTCATTACTTTTTTAATGAAACACTCTTTGCATGAGAGGTCAAAATGCATCATTGCAATATTTTTCCATTAATAATAAGAGAAATAAAGTCATTAATATTAAAAAATCGGAGTATTAGAAAGAACTGTGCTGAAAATCTTGAAACAGCTCTCAAAGGCCCATATGCAACTTTGTAATATTAGACAGTCTGCATGACGTTATTTCACATCATGATTCACTGCTACTTCTATAAACATGACTTTTCAGTATGATCACTCATAGGCACCTATGCAGTGCATAACAGGTCAAAATGAATCAATACAACAAATTTGCAAGCATTATAAGAGATATACAGTCGTTATATTGAAGAAATCTAAATTTTAAGAAATGTGCCAACGTTCTGTAATAGCACTCAAACGCCCAAATGCACATTTTAAATTTTAGACTAATCTTTGGAGTCATTTCTCTTCAGGATTCATTACTTTTTTAATGAACCATTCAGTGCATGAGAGGACAAAAAGCATCATTGCAATATTTTTCCATTAAATAATAAAAGAAATAAAGTCATTATTATTAAAAAATCGGAGTATTAGAAAGAACTGTGCGAAAGTCTTGAAACAGCTCTCAACTTAGTAATATTAGAAAGCTGCATGAGGTTGTATCATATCATGATTCACTACTATTTCGCTAAACATGACTTTTCAGTATGATCACTCTTAGGCACCTATGCAGTGCCTAACAGGTCAAAATGAATCAATACAACAAATTTGCGCTCATTATAAGAGATATGCAGTCATTATATTGAAGAAATCTGAATTTTAAGAAATGTGCCATCGTCTTGTACAGCACTTAATGGCCCAAATGCAAATTTGATATTTTTTATTAATCTTTGTACTCATTTGTCTTCAGGATTCATTACTTGTTCAATGAAACATTCAGTGCATGAGAGGTCAAAAGGCATCATTACAATATTTTTCCACTAATGATAAGAGAAATAAAGTCATTAAAATTAAAAAATCGGATTATTAGAAAGAACAGTGCGAAAGTCTTGAAACAGCTCTCAAAGGCCCATATGCAACTTAGTAATATTAGACAGCTGCATGAGGTTATGTCACATCATGATTTACTACTATTTCGATAAACATGACTTTTCAGTATGATCACTCATAGGCAACTATGCAGTGCATAATAGGTCAAAATGAATCAATACAACAAATTTGCAAGCATTATAAGATATATACAGTCATTATATTGAAGAAATCTGAATTTTAAGAAATGTGCCAACGTCTTTTAACAGCACTCAAACGCCCAAATGCAAATTTTAGACTAATCTTTGGAGTCATTTCTCTTAATGATTCATTACTTTTTTAATGAAGCACTCTTTGCATGAGAGGTCAAAATGCATCATTGCAATATTTTTCCATTAATAATAAGAGAAAGTCAATAATATTAAAAAATCGGAGTATTTGAAAGAACTGTGCGAAAATCTTGAAACAGCTCTCAAAGGCCCATATGCAACTTTGTAATATTAGACAGCTGCATGAGGTTATATCACATCATGATTCACTACTACTTCGATAAACATGACTTTTCAGTATGATCACTCATAGGAACCTATGCAGTGCCTAACAGGTCAAAATGAATCAATAAAATAAATGTGCAAGCATTATAAGAGATATACAGTCGTTATATTGAAGAAAACTAAATTTAAAGAAATGTTTCAACGTTCTGTAATATCACTCAAACGCCCAAATGCAAATTTTAAATTTTAGACTAATCTTTGGAGTCATTTGTCTTAATGATTCAATACTTTTTTAATGAAACATTCATTGCATGAGAGGTCAAAATGCATCATTGCAATATTTTTCCATTAATAATAAGAGAAATAAAGTCATTATTATTAAAAAATCGGAGTAATAGAAAGAACTGTGTGAAAGTCTTGAATCAGCTCTCAGCTTTGTAAAATTAGACAGCTGCATGAGGTTATATCACATCATGATTCACTACTATTTCGATAAACATGACATTTCAGTATGATCACTCATAGGCACCTATGCAGTGCATAATAGGTCAAAATGAATCAATACAACAAATTTGCGCTCATTATAAGAGATATGCAGTCATTATATTGAAGAAATCTGAATTTTAAGAAATGTGCCATCGTCTCTGTAACAGCACTTAATGGCCCAAATGCAAATTTGATATTTTTGATTAATCTTTGTACTCATTTGTCTTCAGGATTCATTACTTGTTCAATGAACCATTCAGTGCATGAGAGGTCAAAAGGCATCATTACAATATTTTTCCACTAAATGATAAGAGAAATAAAGTCATTAAAATTAAAAAATCGGATTATTAGAAAGAACAGTGCGAAAGTCTTGAAACAGCTCTCAAAGGCCCATATGCAACGTTAGTAATATTAGACAGCTGCATGAGGTTATGTCACATCATGATTTACTACTATTTCGATAAACATGACTTTTCAGTATGATCACTCATAGGCAACCTATGCAGTGCATAATAGGTCAAAATGAATCAATACAACAAATTTGCAAGCATTATAAGATATATACAGTCATTATATTGAAGAAATCTGAATTTTAAGAAATGTGCCAACGTCTTTTAACAGCACTCAAACGCCCAAATGCAAATTTTAGACTAATCTTTGGAGTCATTTCTCTTAATGATTCATTACATTTTTAATGAAGCACTCTTTGCATGAGAGGTCAAAATGCATCATTGCAATATTTTTCCATTAATAATAAGAGAAAGTCATTAATATTAAAAAATCGGAGTATTTGAAAGAACTGTGCGAAAATCTTGAAACAGCTCTCAAAGGCCCATATGCAACTTTGTAATATTAGACAGCTGCATGAGGTTATATCACATCATGATTCACTACTACTTCGATAAACATGACTTTTCAGTATGATCACTCATAGGAACCTATGCAGTGCCTAACAGGTCAAAATGAATCAATAAAATAAATGTGCAAGCATTATAAGAGATATACAGTCGTTATATTGAAGAAAACTAAATTTTAAGAAATGTTTCAACGTTCTGTAACATCACTCAAACGCCCAAATGCAAATTTTAAATTTTAGACTAATCTTTGGAGTCATTTGTCTTAATGATTCAATACTTTTTTAATGAAACATTCATTGCATGAGAGGTCAAAATGCATCATTGCAATATTTTTCCATTAATAATAAGAGAAATAAAGTCATTATTATTAAAAAATCGGAGTAATAGAAAGAACTGTGTGAAAGTCTTGAATCAGCTCTCAACTTTGTAAAATTAGACAGCTGCATGAGGTTATATCACATCATGATTCACTACTATTTCGATAAACATGACTTTTCAGTATGATCACTCATAGGCACCTATGCAGTGCATAATAGGTCAAAATGAATCAATACAACAAATTTGCAAGCATTATAAGATATATACAGTCATTATATTGAAAAAATCTGAATTTTAAGAAATGTGCCATCGTCTTGTACAGCAATTAATGGCCCAAATGCAAATTTGATATTTTTGATTAATCTTTAGAGTCATTTGCAAGCATTATAAGATATATACAGTCATTATATTGAAGAAATCTGAATTTTAAGAAATGTGCCAACGTCTTTTAAAAGCACTCAAACGCCCAAATGCAAATTTTAGACTAATCTTTGGAGTCATTTCTCTTAATGATTCATTACTTTTTAAATGAAGCACTCTTTGCATGAGAGGTCAAAATGCATCATTGCAATATTTTTCCATTAATAATAAGAGAAAGTCATTAATATTAAAAAATCGGAGTATTTGAAAGAACTGTGCGAAAATCTTGAAACAGCTCTCAAAGGCCCATATGCAACTTTGTAATATTAGACAGCTGCATGAGGTTATATCACATCATGATTCACTACTACTTCGATAAACATGACTTTTCAGTATGATCACTCATATGATCACACCTATGCAGTGCATAATAGGTCAAAATGAATAAATACAACAAATTTGCAAGCATTATAAGATATATACAGTCATTATATTGAAAAAATCTGAATTTTAAGAAATGTGCCATCGTCTTGTACAGCAATTAATGGCCCAAATGCAAATTTGATATTTTTGATTAATCTTTAGAGTCATTTGCAAGCATTATAAGATATATACAGTCATTATATTGAAGAAATCTGAATTTTAAGAAATGTGCCAACGTCTTTTAAAAGCACTCAAACGCCCAAATGCAAATTTTAGACTAATCTTTGGAGTCATTTCTCTTAATGATTCATTACTTTTTAAATGAAGCACTCTTTGCATGAGAGGTCAAAATGCATCATTGCAATATTTTTCCATTAATAATAAGAGAAAGTCATTAATATTAAAAAATCGGAGTATTTGAAAGAACTGTGCGAAAATCTTGAAACAGCTCTCAAAGGCCCACATGCAACTTTGTAATATTAGACAGCTGCATGACGTTATTTCACATCATGATTCACTACTACTTCGATAAACATGACTTTTCAGTATGATCACTCATAGGCACCTATGCAGTGCATAATAGGTCAAAATGAATAAATACAACAAATTTGCAAGCATTATAAGATATATACAGTCATTATATTGAAAAAATCTGAATTTTAAGAAATGTGCCATCGTCTTGTACAGCAATTAATGGCCCAGATGCAAATTTGATATTTTTGATTAATCTTTAGAGTCATTTCACTTCAGGATTCATTACTTTTTTAATGAAACACTCTTTGCATGAGATGTCAAAATGCATCATTGCAATATTTTTCCATTAATAATAAGAGAAATCAAGTCATTAATATTAAAAAATCGGAGTATTTGAAAGAACTGTGCGAAAATCTTGAAACAGCTCTCAAAGGCCCATATGCAACTTTGTAATATTAGACAGCTGCATGACGTTATTTCACATCATGATTCACTACTACTTCGATAAACATGACTTTTCAGTAAGATCACTCATAGGCACCTATGCAGTGCATAACAGGTCAAAATGAATCAATACAACAAATTTGCAAGCATTATAAGAGATATACAGTCGTTATATTGAAGAAATCTAAATTTTAAGAAATGTTTCAACGTTCTGTAACATCACTCAAACGCCCAAATGCAAATTTTAAATTTTAGACTAATCTTTGGAGTCATATGTCTTAATGATTCAATACTTTTTTAATGAAACATTCATTGCATGAGAGGTCAAAATGCATCATTGCAATATTTTTCCATTAATAATAAGAGAAATAAAGTCATTATTATTAAAAAATCGGAGTAATTAGAAAGAACTGTGTGAAAGTCTTGAAACAGCTCTCAAAGGCCCATATGTAACGTTGTAATATTAGACAGCTGCATGAGGTTATATCACATCATGATTCACTACTATTTCGATAAACATGACTTTTCAGTATGATCGCTCATAGGAACCTATGCAGTGCCTAACAGGTCAAAATGAATAAATACAACAAATTTGCAAGCATTATAAGAGATATACAGTCATTATATTGATAAAATCTGAATTTGAAGAAATGTGCCATCGTCTTGTACAGCACTTGATTGCCCAAATGCAAATTTGAAATTTTTGATTAATCTTTGGAGTCATTTGTCTTTAGGATTCATTACTTTTTCAATGAAACATTCAGTGCATGAGAGGTCAAAAGGCATCACTACAATATTTTTCCACTAATAATTAGAGAAATAAAGTCATTATAATTAAAAAATCGGAGTATTAGAAAGAACTGTGAGAATGTCTTGAAATAGCTCTCAACTTTGTAATATTAGACAGCTGCATGAGGTTATATCACATCATGATTCACTACTACTTCGATAAACATGACTTTTCAGTATGATCACTCATAGGCACCTATTCAGTGCATAACAGGTCAAAATGAATCAATAAAACAAATTTGCAAGCATTATAAGATATATACAGTCATTATATTGAAGATATCTGAATTTTAAGAAATGTGCCATCGTCTTGTACAGGACTTAATTGCCCAAATGCTAATTATAGACTAATCTTTGGAGTCATTTCTCTTTAGGATTCATTACTTTTTCAATGAAACATTCAGTGCATGAGAGGTCAAAAGGCATCATTACAATATTTTTCCATTAATAATAAGAGAAATAAAGTAATTATTATTAAAAAATCCGAGTATTAGAAAGAACTGTGCGAAAGTCTTGAAACAGCTCTCAAAGGCACATATGCAACTTTGTAATATTAGACAGCTGCATGAGGTTATATCACATCATGATTCACTACTACTTCGATAAACATGTACTTTTCAGTATGATCACTCATAGGCACCTATGCAGTGCATAACAGGTCAATATGAATCAATACAACAAATTTGCAAGCATTATAAGATATATACAGTCATTATATTGAAGAAATCTGAATTTTAAGAAATGTGCCATCGTCTTGTAACAGCACTGAAACGCCCAAATGCAAATTTTAAATTTTAGACTAATCATTGGAGTCATTTCTCTTCAGGATTCATTACTTTTTCAATGCAACATTCAGTGCATGAGAGGTCAAAATGCATCATTACAATCATTTTTCCATTAATAATAAGAGAAATAAAGTCATTATTATTAAAAAATCGGAGTATTAGAAAGAACTGTGCGAAAGTCTTGAAACAGCTCTCAACTTTGTAATATTAGACAGCTGCATGACGTTATATCACATCATGATTCACTATTACTTCGATAAACATGACTTTTCAGTATGATCACTCATAGGCACCTATGCAGTGTATAACAGGTCAAAATGAATCAATAAAACAAATTTGCAAGCATTATAAGACATATACAGTCATTATATTGATAAAATCTGAATTTTAAGAAATGTGCCATCGTCTTGTACAGCATTTAATGGCCCAAATGCAAATTTGATATTTTTGATTAATCTTTAGAGTCATTTCACTTCAGGATTCATTACTTTTTCAATGAAACATTCAGTGCATGAGAGGTCAAAAGGCATCATTACAATATTTTTCCATTAATAATAAAAGAAATAAAGTAATTATTATTAAAAAATCGGAGTATTAGAAAGAACTGTGCGAAAGTCTTGAAACAGCTCTCAAAGGCACATATGCAACTTTGTAATATTAGACAGCTGCATGAGGTTATATCACATCATGATTCACTACTATTTCGTTAAATATGTATTTCAGTATGATGATTCATAGGCACCTATGCAGTGCATAACAGGTCAATATGAATCAATACAACAAATTTGCAAGCATTATAAAAGATATACAGTCATTATATTGAAGAAATCTGAATTTTAAGAAATGTGCCATCGTCTTGTAACAGCACTCAAACGCCCAAATGCAAATTTTAAATTTTAGACTAATCATTGGAGTCATTTCTCTTCAGGATTCATTACTTTTTCAATGCAACATTCAGTGCATGAGAGGTCAAAATGCATCATTACATCATGTTTCCATAAATAATAAGAGGTATACAGTCATTATAATTAAAAAATCGGAGTATTAGAAAGAACTGTGCGAAAGTGTTGAAACAGCTCTCAAAGGCCCATATGCATCTTTGTAATATTAGACAGCTGTATGAGGTTATATCACATCATGACTCACTACTATTTAAAAAAAAACATATTTCATTTTTTTCTCTCATAGGCAGCTATTCAGTGCATGACAGGTCATAGTGCATCATTACAACAATTTTGCATGCATTATTAGAGATACAGTAATTTGTAAAGAAGAAATTTGAGTATTTAAAAAGAACTTTGTAAACATATTGAAACAGCTCTCAAAAGCAAATATGCAAATTTATAATATTAGACAGCTGTTTGAGGTCATTTCTCATCATGAATCACTACTATTTCAAGAAACATTACATTTCATTATTTTCACTCATAGGCAGCTATTCAGTGCATGACAGGTCATAATGCATCATTACAATAAATTTGCATAAATTATTAGAGATCCAGTCATTTATAAAGAATAAATCTGAGTATTAAAAAAGAACTGTGTAAACATCTTGAAACAGCTATCAAAGGCCCAAATGCAAATTTTTAAGATTAGACTAATCTTTGGAGTCATTTCTGATCAGGATTCATTACTTTTTCAATGAAACATGACTTTTCATTATTTTCGATCATAGGCAGCTAGTCAGTGCATAACAGGTCAAAATGAATAAATACAACACATTTGCAAGCATTATAAGAGATATACAGTCATTATAATGAAGAAATCTGAATTTTAAGAAATATGCCAACGTCTTCATACAGCTCTTATAATATTAGACAGCTGTTTGAGGTCATTTCACATCATGATTCACTACTATTTCAAGAAACATGACTTTTCATTATTTTCACTCATAGGCAGGTTTTCAGTGCATGACAGGTCAAAATGCATCATTACAACAAATGTACATGCATTATTAGAGATACAGTAATTTGTAAAGAAGAAATCTGAGTATTAAGAAAGAACTGTGTAAAAATCTTGAAACAGCTCTCAAAGGCCCAAATGCAAATTATTATTATTATTATTATTATTTTTACATCTATATTTTATTTCAAAAGAATTAAAATGCAAAACACAAAGGTTCAAAAATTGCTCCATACATTTTAAAGACATACAAAACATATGTCGTGTTTTTCACAGACTATCCATGAAGCAACTTAAAACATCTGAGAGCAGCAAATGTCATCATCTACAGTGTCAGTGAAAAGGCTACACTCTTAATCACAGGTCTACTCATTTTGAGGTACACATGCATTTAAAACAAATCCATAATTTCATTAAGGCATTTTAATTTAGTGAAAGACAGTTTGGGGGTTGGGGACATAAAACCATATGATACCATTATGCATGTTATCCTTAAGGTAATAGATGTTAAAAAACAGTGACAAACTTAAAACTTTAAAAGATTTTTAGCATTGATACAATTTGGCCATTTTCAATTAAAACCTTTAAACATCATTACAATAAAGAGAAGGCAGGCTACCAGGAAAATGTTATCAGTGTGTTTGCACTACTGGTGCATACAAATATGTGCAGCCTTTGAACTGAATCGCACATGGCAAAGGGATTTTGTTTTGTTGATGCTCAAATACCGAACAATTAAAATTAATCTTGTGTCAAAAACAAAACCAATCCCCTCCACACTAAACATCCAGTGCGCAACATTGAATGACGCTTTGAACATCACACAAAAGGAGCGGTAATCTTATAAGTGTCCACATCTAAAGTGATATAACAATGTTCAATTCTGGGCTAAAATGTTAGTATTGGTACATCCAAACAATGTCCAAACAGTCAATTTGATAAAGTGAGGTAAATGTATTCGACATACAAGGGGAGAAAAATTCTGAAGATACAACAGCAAAAAAAAAAAAACACTACAGGAAAGAGTCGCACCACTCTCGCAGGCAGCTATAACAGTCGCCTTGCTGTCTGGTATTTGCTCCACATGTATCCTTTAACCAAGCCCGAAACAGCTCCTCATCTTTCTTCAGTACCAGGAACTGTCCTAGAACAACATATGCCTTGTCAAAGCCCTTCTCTTCCAATCTCTTTCCTAGAACTTCACCAATTCCTGCTAGTGCCATCACAGACTTCTCCCCCATGGGCTCTGCCACGAAGTCATTGTGTTTTGTGATGCCGAGGACATTGTTGATCTGTGTTATTGAGGGTCCTGTGAATGTGATCCAAGTCGACTATTTTCAAAGGCTTCACTCTATCATTGAGAGGTTTCAATTCTTGTCCACAGGTCCCGCAATGCTCACAGACTCACTGTGCGCCCAAAATCCAAATGCAAATTTTTAAGATTAGACTAATCTTTGGAGTCATTTCTCATCAGGATTCACTACTTTTTCAATGAAACATGACTTTTCATTATTTTCACTCATAGGCAGCTATTCAGTGCATGAGAGGTCAAAATGCATCATTACAATAAATTTGCATGCTTTATAAGAAATAAACAGTCATTATAATGAAGAAATGTGCAAACATCTTGAAACAACTCTCAAAGGCCAAATTACAACTTTTTAAGATTAGACAGCTGTTTGGAGTCATATATCATCAAGATTAACTACTTTTTCAATAAACACGACTTCTCAGTATTTTCACATGAAGAGTGCTATGCCGTGCATGAGAGGTCAAAATCCATCATTAAAACATGTTTCCATAAATTATAAGAGGTATACAGTCATTATAATGAAAAAATCGGAGTATTAGAAAGAACTGTGTGAACGTCTTGAAACAGCTCTCAAAGGCCCATATGCAACTTTGTAATATTAGACAGCTGTTTGAGGTTATATCACATCATGATTCACTACTCTTTCAAGAAACATGACTTTTCATTATTTTCGCTCATAGGCAGCTATTCAGTGCATGACAGGTCATAATGCATTATTACAACAAATTTGCATGCATTATTAGAGATAATATATATAACAAATTATAACAAAGTTTATTGATGCAGTAATATCTATTAATAATCAATACAACGCAGTCGATAACTTACTAAACAGTAACATGGTTAGCTATGGTAACAGATGAGCCTATAATTCATGAGAGGAGGGTAGGTGTGTGTGTGTGTGTGTGTTTGGGCTGGTTTAAGTGGTTTACGAGGACTTTTTTTTTAGGTTACAAACTGGTAATTACAAGGGTAATATGCTATAAATGTGGTTTATGAGGACATTTCTAGTGTCCCAATAATTCAAATCGCTTAAAAATCATTCTAAACGATGTTTTTTTTTTTTGAAAATGTATAAACGCAGAAAGTTTTTGGTGAGGGTTAGGGTTAGGGGATAGAGTCTATAGTTCGTACAGTATAAAACTCATTATGTCTATGGAGAGTCCTCATAATGATAGCTGCACCAACATGTGGGTGTGTGTGGCTGTTGTGGAGACATGAGGTTTCCGGCCAGAGAACGTGGCTGCGAATGTGGGCGGAGAGACTGGTTAATGGCATCTGCCCATTTAACGTGTGTCTCCACTGGTACGATAACTTAGGGACAAAGCTGGGCTCTATCGCCAAGTTATCTGTTCGCCAAATGTATGTGTGGGTTGTTTGTAAGGGGTCGTGTGTGTGTGTGTGCGGTTAGTACGAGAGAGAGACAACAGAGTGACGACACTGAAGCCAGTTTTAGCAATCGTGGGAGAAAGTGGAACCGTTAGTTTAATCCCTCAGAGACACGGTGAATGGCTTGTAATCCTTCCGCCGCGGTAGTTGGTTCTTTAATGGATAAACTCAGTGTGCCGGTCTCACCCGTGATAGCGGAAATGCACAAACATCCCAACGTACACTGTTAAAAATTTTCCCGTAAAAAAACAGTATAGAACTGGCAGCAGGGTTGCCAGCAAGTTACTGTAAAATTAACAGTATCTTGCTGTAGCTGAAATGTACAGTTTGCTACTGTCTTTGCAAATACAGCATAAAGCTGTTGTTTTACTACCTTTACAGTAAAATACTGACAAAAGGATTAGCAGTTAATTACTGTTTATTTGCACTTTTTCACAAGAGGTATATTTGCAGGATTTTACTGTAAACTACAGTAAAAATACACTACATGCTACTGTATAAGCTATTGAGTAATGGACTGCTAGCAAAAAGGACTACAATGTGTTTACTTTTTTCTAAACCTTGTGTTTTAATAAATTATTCCTTAGTCTTGCAATAAAAAATACCATGTTTTAATAGTGTATCCTTTGAATATAGTGACAAACTTTTAAGACAAATAATACAGCTTCAAAGTATCTTTTCAAAACATCTCTCTTTATGTGCAAAACCCCATTCTTGCAAAACATCAGTACAAAATTATAAAGCAATTGGTAAAACAAAGCCCAAAGCTGATTTGGGTAAATAAACTTACATTTCAGCCATATAAATAATAAATACATATTATAACAAATAATATCAAATCTCTGTCTGTCCAAACACTGAACTCTGGACACAAACACTAAATAATTGAGAAAGTGTCTGAATGAATGACTAAAACAGTGTGTGTGAGTGTCTGAGAAAGTGTTTGTGTGAGTTTGTGTGTGTGTGAGTGTCTGAGAAAGTGTTTGTGTGAGTTTGTGTGTGAGTGTTTGTGTGAGTTTGTGTGTATTGTGTGTGTGTGTGTGTGTGTGTGTTGAGCATGTGTGTGAGAGAGAGAGAGTGTTTGTGTGTGTGTGTGAGAGTGCTTGTGTGAGTTTGTGTGTGTTGAGTGTGTGTGAAAGTGTGTTTGTGTGTGTGTGTGTGACAGAGAGTGTTGTGTGAGTTTGTGTGTGAGATAGTGTTCATATGTGAGTGGTTGTGTGAGTTTGAGTGAGTTGAGTGAGTGTGTGTGTGAATGACTGGGTTCACTGACTTATATAAAGTCCCACTCAAAGTCCATTAGTTTCTTTAGTAGACTGCAGACACGAGGGTTGACTGATGTCATCTTTTTCTGGGCGACTTTCCCCGTACGTTTTGACAGGACTTTGCCTCGTCCAGCCTTGGTGCCTCTCTCAGGATTTATCCCGATGAAACGCCTGAAAAACAAATGTGTGTATTCATAATTAGTGTCAGGAGAGCTTTCTTAAAGGAATAGATCACCCAAATATAAAAATTCAATCATCATTTACTCACCTTAATGCCATGCCAGATGTGTATGATTTTCTATCATCATCAGAACACAAACGAAGATGCCTGTCATTTCAGCGTGCTACAGAGACAACAATAGAACATTATTTAAATAAAATTTGCAACGTTGTTTGAAGGCTGCACTTCGCAGAATAAAAAGAAGTTACATTTTTATGAAGCTCACCCTGTAATATGGAAGATCCGTTTCAGAAATCCAGCTGCACTCTGTCACAGTTACAGTTGGTTACCCACTGAAACAAATGTTTAAAAGTTAGATACAATTCCAGTATCACCAATGTTTTCAGATTAAAAGAGAAGGAATATCATGCATCCCTGCATAAAACTTAACATTATCAGCTGTACAGCTGTGTTTCCCAAAAGCGTTGAACATAAATGTAATGGTTTATGGCTATGCTAAAAAGCAAAGCAAAAGGGTACTCACCTATTAATTCAGAAGATGAAGATGGGTGAAAAAAATCACCCCTTAAACACGTGTGGGCTCACTGTAGTCTTGTGTTCCCAAAATGCAATGCAAAAAATACTGTAAAGTACTGTTTTCTTTCCTTTGAGCAATCAATACTGTAAAATACCGTAGTATTACGTCTAAGTCATTTAACCAACCAAAATTAACAGTAATGTACTGCATTTAAAAATAACAGGATTATACTGTTGATATTTGTAAGTAAATTAACAGCAATTTTTAAGAGTGTAATTGGACGACAACACAGCAAATCTCATTCGTGGTAACAGTAAGTTACATTAATACCTTGAGTATTATTAGCAGCAATGAGCAGACTCTGCGGTCCGTAAACTGTACAAGCAACAACCTTGATACACAAGAATAACACACTAGAATAATCGATCTCTGTCCAGATGTAGACCTCTTACTTGAGTCGCGTGAGGACGCGGTAGAATGTGTATTTGTCCTTTGGTATATATTCTGCCTTTCTATGATGGGTAGATTGAGGATGAATCCTATTTCGAGGTTCTGAAGATTTACATAGATTGGAATTGCACTGCCAAGAACATATACCAGGTATATCTGTGAAGGTTGCACAACGGAGGTAGTAGCAGATTTAAGGATTTGTTTGACAAGGTCTAGGGAGACCAGGTAAGCTGGAATCCTTCCACCACTCAGAGTGGTACTAGGAGTTAGTGCATACCAACGGCATGGATTGAGGCATGCAGCTATCCTTATGGTGCTACTGTGGTGTGTCTTCTCCCCTTTGGATTGAAAACAGCTTAACCCTCTGGGGTCTGAGGGTGTTTTGGGCCCTGGAGAAGTTTTGACATGCCTTGACATTTGTGCTTTTTTTCAGTTGCTAAAAAACATATTAATGGCTAAAGTCTGATAACACTGTTTTCAGCACAAACTAGGCTACAATAATATGTGAACAACATGTATGTACATGTTTGTATTTTTGAGAAAATAACGTTTATGCATGGTCACTGAAATAAGGCCATATAACACATACTAAACATTTGTTCACAAGACTTTTGAGAACTGGATCTTGTAGCCTAGAGTTTTTGCTACAAAAATGATGTGGAAAAACAATCCTGATCACTCATTCATACAAAACAATATAGTCATTTAACTTTTGTAAGACACTTTTAGTGTTAGAAAGGCCATATGCGAGGAGGCAAGGATGATCATGAATATTGATGTGATTCACACCTGAGGAGACAAAGACCCCTCCCCTGAGAGAGAATGAATGTGAGGAGACTTAATGATTGAATGTGTAGTTTGTAGTTTAAGTTAAAAGTAATCTGAATATACATTTTCTTTACATAAAGACTTAAAACTTTAGACCTACACTACCGTTTAAATTTTTTTAGATCTGTAAGATTGTTTCATGTTTTTAAAAGAAAAGCCTCTTCTGCTCACCAAGGCTGCATTTAATTGATCCAAAATACAGCAAAAACAGTGATATTGTGAAATATTTTTATAATTTAAAATAACTTTTCTGTCTGAATATATTGTAAAATGCACTTTATTCCTGTGATCAAAGCTGAATTTTCAGCATCATTACTGCAGTCTTCAGTGTCACATGATCTTTCAGAAATCATTCTAATATGCTGATTTTCTAATATGGGCATATTTACAGCACATTTTACACATTTACACTCGAACAGATATTTGCAAGCACAAGCTTTGTTGATGATAATGAGGCGGCATAAACACTGGTTAAAATATAATCTAAACATTCATATTATTTTTATATCATATTACATATCATACAGCATACAATTTAAACACCTGCTTTAGCCAAAACAACATTTAAATGTAACTAAAACTTGCCTATTAGGACATATTTCAAATTTCAATACTCTGAATCCTGGCTGGCAAATGGATATTGTATTAAAGATTTTACAATGCATATAAGTAATGTAACCAACTCTTACCAGATGCTTTTTACTTTGCTGACAAATTAGAAGTGCTCCATTTCCATAACTTATGAAATATGATTATTTACTATACACAATGCTGTCAAACATATGGTAAAATCATCGTACAGATCGGAAAGTTCACGAGTAGAATACAACATATTATTTCACTCACATATCAAATTAATATTAAGTAAAAGCCCTGAGAAAAAAAGCTTTTAGAGTTAATAAGCTGTAAAGCCTGACATCGTTTCAGTTTGTTTTGTTGTTTTTTTTTTTTTTTTTTTTTACTTCAGAGGATGAACTGATGCCAACTCCAACTGTAAGACATCGGATACTTCATATGCCACTGCCTGAACCTTTGATTTAGGATGGACCCCACCGAACCTCACTGAAATGCCCTGCAGGTTGAACTGTGATGCACCTCATCATTTATCTCTGCCTGCACCACCTTTGTCTACTGATGCACTACACTCCTGAAATGGAATACATAGACTATCATTTAACTGCCAACAAAAGCCTTCATCAGCCAACTAACAAAAGGACAATGCATCTATGTGAACTTCTGCAGTTAATCCAGGATGGACTTCAAAGACATTAGTCATTAATCATAAAGTTCATAAAAAAATATTTTATTTT
The DNA here is from genome assembly GCF_019703515.2 of Myxocyprinus asiaticus. NCBI lineage: Eukaryota > Metazoa > Chordata > Actinopteri > Cypriniformes > Catostomidae > Myxocyprinus > Myxocyprinus asiaticus. The sequence goes on along the minus strand of NC_059345.1, from coordinate 60,331,777 downwards.
TATTTTTTAAAACACTGCACCTTAACTCTTACTTAATTTACACATTTAAACCATGACTTGCACTGCACTAGGGATGTAACTGTTTCAAGGTTTCACAATATACCTCGGTTTTAAAACAGACGGTTATCATACTGTTGAAATATTCTCATTGACGGTATTGCATGAATATAAAGACAGATTTTTTTCAGAACTTTTTATTTTTTAATTAAGACGGAATCTGCGACATTTACAGCATCATATAAACTAGGCAAGTGTAGAGCCGAGGAGGGCGAGGCCGGCTGGAATGACGCACACACGGTCCCCAATCAGCCTGATGGGGCGCGCTGATGGGGCACGCGAGGGAAAAAGACGGGAAATGCTTCAAACCTTAAGCACCATCTCCGTGAACACCATCCCATGGAATTTGCGGAGATGATGTAAGTGGAAATACAGTATACAGGATAATAAATTCAAGCCCCTGTTTCATAAAAACACCAGATTCAATGTAGTTTTACATGCTATGTAATGACTAGGTAGGCTAAAGTTATGTTTATGCTTTCTGTCACATTCACAAATGCAGCAAACAGTTTTAAGCACTCGTTCAACATAACAATGTGCCAACTGTTTGTTCATTTGCTTGAGTGCAGAGCAACAGTAGGCCAACAATGTGTTTGATACTACTAATAATATGTTTACTTGTAAAACCTAGTACAAAATAGGGTTTACAAAGTGCATCGCTTTTGGTGTGCAGGAAATTGACATTGACAATATGCATGCAGGAAATTGACAGTGGAACTGTGGCAGAAAATAGACAGTATTGGACAAAATGCCAAGAAATAAACTGCAAATGAATAATATATTTTCAGTAGGTATTGTTTAGAATTAAACAATCACAAATGCAACAAATTACTGAACGCATACAAATGCATATCTGAAGTGTTAACCTAAGCAATAATCATTACAAATTTTTACAATTAAATTTCATAAATTATAAAATAACAATAGCAAGACTAAATGGAGGTGCCTCCGCTTGTCAAGCTCGTTTATGAGAATTCAATTGCATTTTCATGCAGGACTGTTTACACTGCATAACTAAGTCCCATTCAAAATGGCTTAGATGGATATCTCCTGATCAGAATGTCATAGAGTCTTCAGGTTTGTCTCATTACACTCAGTCCAGCATGCAGCCTTTTTAGGATCACACTGACAACTTCCTAGCAACCAGATGGACTTACCCAGGCAAACGTATAACAAAACACATATCTCTGCACCACAACATCGTAGAGAATTCAACTTTGGCTTATTTGACTCAGACCAGCAAGGAGCCTTTAAATATCATGCTGGACAATACTTAGCCACGCCCTAGCAACCATTTAGTGCACCCTAGCAACCAAAACCCATTGACTTCCATTAAAATGAGCTTAGATGGATATCTCCGGATCAGAATATCATAGAGACTTCATTGTTGGCTCATATGACTCAGGCCAGCAAGCAGCCTTGTTAGGATCACTGTGGAAACTGCCTAGCAACCAAGTGAGCTCACCCTAGCAACCAAGTAACAAAACATATATCTCTGCACCAGAACATTGTAGAGACTTCCAGTTTCATTCATTGGACTCAGGGTAGCAAGGAGCTTTTTGAGTTTCACCTTGGTAACTGCCTAGCAACCAGATGGTGTTACCCTAGCAACCAAGTATCAAATCACATATCTCTGCACCAGAACATTGTAGAGACTTCCGGTTTCATTCATTTAACTCAGGGTAGAAAGGAGCCTTTTGAGTTTCACCTTGGTAACTGCCTAGCAACCAGATGGGGTTACTCTAGCAACCAAGTAACAAATCACATATCTCTGCACCAGAACATCGTAGAGACTTCCGGTTTCTTTCATTTGACTCAGGGTAGCAAGGAGTCTTTTGAGTATCACCTTGATAACTGCCTAGCAACCAAGTAACAAATCACATATCTCTGCACCAGAATATCGTAGAGACTTCCGGTTTCTTTCATTTGACTCAGGGTAGCAAGGAGCCTTTTGCGTATCACCTTGTTAACTGCCTAGCAACTAGATGGGGTTACCCTAGCAACCAAGTATCAAATCACATATCTCTGCACCAGAACAATGTAGAGAATTCTGGTTTCGTTCATTAGACTCAGGGTAGCAAGGAGCTTTTTGAGTATCACCTTGCTAACTGCCTAGCAACCAGATGGGGTTACCCTAGCAACCAAGTAAAAAATCACATATCTCTGCACCAGAACATTGTAGAGACTTCCGGTTTCATTCATTTGACTCAGGGTAGCAAGGAGCCTTTTGAGTATCACCTTGGTAACTGCCTAGCAACTAGATGTGGTTAACCTAGCAACCAAGTAACAAATCACATATCTCTGCACCAGAACAACAGTGACTTCTGGTTTTGTTCATTTGAATCAGTGTAGCAAGGAGCCTTTTGAGTATCACCTTGGTAACTGCATAGCAACCAGATGGGGTTACCCTAGCAACTGTATAACAAAACACATATCTCTGCACCACAACATCGTAGAGACTTCAACTTTGGCTTATTTGAAAATAGACCAGCAAGGAGCCTTTAAATGTCATGCTGGACAATACTTAGCCACATCCTAGTAACCATTTAGTGCACCCTAGCAACCAAAACCCATTGATTTCATTAAAATGAGCTTAGATGATATCTCCAGATCAGAATATCATAGAGACTTAATTGTTGGCTCGTATGACTTTAGCAACCAAGTAACAAATCACATATCTCTGCACCAGAACATCATAGAGACTTCCTGGTTGGGTCATTTTTGCAATTAACATTTTTATTGATTCATATGCACATGACAGTGGAAAAAATTCAACACATATATAAAGAATCAACATTTTACATTTAAACCCTACTAATACAATCCCACCCTGACTCCTAACGAACAACCCTGTGGTCCCACATAACACACACACAATCCCCCCCAAAAATATATATAATGTATATTTATATTATATATATACACATATATATACACAAATAAATAAAATAATAATAAACATACATGATTAAACTAAACTACACTCTCCACATCCCCTCCACGAGAGTTCCCCAAAAAAACTAAATATTTGCCCCATTTTTTAGCAAATATGTCCCTAAACTCCAGCCTTCTACTTACCGCCTCTTCAAATACAGCTACCCTCCCCATTTCCACACACCACTCTGAAAAAGAGGGTGCTCCACTTGACTTCCAACCCCTTAAAATTACTTGGCTGCCGATCATGAGACTGGTCAGAACCCAATTTTTTATGTGATTATCCCCTAAATGCATGACTGCCCCATCACCCAAAATACAGAGTCTGGGACAAAGCAAAACCTGAGTGTTCAAAACATCACACAAATACCTCTGAACCCTCAACCAAAACTCCTGGATCTTAACACCCCCCCAAAAGACATGGGTGGTGTTTCCAACTTCTGACTGGCATCGCCAGCAAGTGGGTGTGTCTTTAAGACCAAGCCTATATAATCTAGAGGTGGTCCAATAAAATCTATGTTAAATCTTAAATTGCATAAGGCGAACCCTTGCATCTCTAGATACATACTTGACATTTTTAAGAATCTTAGTCCACACTCCATCCTCCAATAACAAATTCAAATCTTTTTCCCATACTCTCTTGAGAGAAGTCAAGGCTCCATCCCCCAGGCTCTGAATTAGTAGGGAGTAATACACTGATGCTTCATGTCCTTTTCAAAAAGCAGCAATCACCTCTCCCAAAGCACCTGCCGCTTTAGGGGGGTGCGTGCCACTCCCAAGAATAGTGCAGAGTAGGTGGCAAAGCTGTAAATACTTATAAAACTGAGATCTGGGAATGCCAAAATGTTCAACCAAATTTTCAAAAGGCCTCAATACTCCACCCTCATATAGGTCACCAAGAGCATTAACCAAACAAAAAGGGGACTTATTAATACATAGTTTAGGGTTCAGCCATATGCTCTAGGCTGCATTAAATAAATATCTGAATTAAACACTCTGGACACTTTTGTCCATATCGAATGCAAATGCAAAATAACGGGGTGCGACTTAACCTCTCCGACTAGTTTGATCGAAAGGCTTTGCAGTGGCGAGATAGGGGCAAGAACAGGGAGGGGCTCTCTCAGGTGGAAGCGACCAATGAGCCAAATGTCTAAGACCGAACGCATAATAATAAAACAAAATCTTGGGTAGGCTTAACCCACCATTGTCAATTGGCCTATGTAACTTATTGAAATTTAACTTGGGGCGCTTACCATTCCAAATGAAAGACTTCGCTATGCTATCAAATTGCTTGAAATAAGAGAGGGGGACATCTACAGGGAGAGACTGAAGCAGGTAGTTGAATTTTGGAATACAATGCATTTTAATAATATTAACCTTCCCAATCATCGATAAATGTAATGAAGCCCACCTGCCCACATCGCTCGAAAACCTTTTTATTAAAGGGTCAAAATTAACTAACTAAATCAGACAAATTTGCTGGGAATAAATTCCCCAAATTCTTAATGCCCTGTTTGGGCCACTGGAAGGCGCCCGGCTGGAAAGCCGTTTCTGGGCAGTACGCTGTCAGCGCCAAAGCTTCGGATTTAGACCAATTGACTTTGTATTCTGAGAACTTGGAAAAGGAATTAATATTTCTGTGGAGGCAAGGAGGCAATAGATCTAGTAGGTTCAGAGACAAATAATAAAATATCACCTGCGTAAAGCAGAAGCTTATGTGCCACACCTCCCGCTGTCACCCCTGGAAAATCATCCCCCTTTCTTATGCTAATGGTTCCAGGGCAAGACAGAACAATAATGGGGAAAGAGGGCAACCCTGCCGAGTGCCCCTATTCAGAGTAAAATAATCTGAAATTAATCCAGTTTTTTGTACCGCTGCTATAGGGTGTTTATAAAGTAACTTAATCCAACCAATAAATGTACTCCCGAACCCATATGTTTCCAAAATCTTAAAAAGATAATCCCATTCTACCATATCAAAAGCCTTTTCAGCGTCAAGTGAGATGGCAGCGACCAGAGATTGTTCATTCGCCACTGACCACATGATATTGATGAGACGCCTGATATTATCAGAAGAGCTGCGGCCACGAATAAACCCCACCTGATCTATATGTATAAGAGATGTCATAACTTTACTTAATCGGTTAACCAAAATGTTTTACAATATTTTTACATCTAGTTGGATCAGGAAATTGGACGGTAACTTTTACACTCGCTTGGATCTTTGTCCTTTTTAAGAATCAGACTGATCCGGGCTTGTGTCATGGTTGGAGGAAGTTTGCTCTTCTTTAATGATTCAGTATAAACTTCTAACAAAAGTGGAGCCAGTTCTGTAGCATAAGATCTTAAAACTTCTGTGGCAAAACCATCTGGCCCCGGAGCCTTGCCTGTAGGTAGGGACTTAATTACCTCGTCAAGCCCCTCCAAGGCTATCTCAGAATCAAGAGAACTATGTTGCTCAATCGTCAGTTTAGGACGATCTAATGGTTCCACAAAGTTTCTAATATCAGTAGACGAAGGCGTGGAACTATAAAGATCAATATAGAATTCTTAAAGGCATTATTAATATCAATGGCTGAGGTAAATATTTTACCACCAGCAGATTTCACTGAGGGAATGGTAGAAAAAGACTCTCTCTGCTTTATATATCTAGCCAAAAGCTTCCCTGCTTTGTCACCCGACTCAAAGTATGACTGTCTTGCCCTGAATAACCAAAACTCCACTTTCCGCAACAAAATAGTATTATATCTATATTTCAATCGGGTCAATTCTCTGAGGCCATCATATGACATATGGCGCTTCAGCTCTGCCTCGGCACTTTTAATATTTCCTTCCAACTCCACAAGGTCTCGTGCTTTGGATTTTTTGATGAATGAGGCATACCGTATGATCCGGCCCCTAAGAACCGCTTTAAGTGCCTCCCAAGCCACGCCCACAGAGGATACTGAGGACCAGTTGGTCTCCATATAAACATTGATTTCAGTCTTTAACATTTGTTGGAAATCAGGATTTTGCAGAAGGGATACATTAAGGCGCCAGCTATATGATTTCTTTTTCTCTATATATGGCATCACCTCTAAACTCACCAGGGCGTGATCTGAGACTAAAATGTTTCCAATTGAGCAATCAACAACAGATGAAATGAGGGATTTGGATATAAAAAAAAAATCTATTCTAGAATAAATCTTATGGACTGATGAAAAAAAAATGTATAGTCTCTACTGGATGGGTTCAAAAGTCTCCAAATATCTGTAAGACCAAGATTTGTACACATCCTGTGAAGCGTCAGTGTTGCTCTAGGGGGCTTACACACTTTTTCTTCACTGTGATCAAGGACTGAATCCATCAAAAGATTAAAGTCTCCTCCCAATATTATATCATGAGGGGTGCCAGCGGCTTGCAACATCCCTTTAAGATGTATAAAAAAGCCCTGATCATCAGCGTTAGGTGCGTAAATATTAGCCAAAATCAGACTTTACCCATGAATTTCAGCTAAAACAATAATTACTCTTCCTAATTTATCTTTAGTCTATTTGAGACATTTGAATTGTAGATGTTTATTTACCAATATAATAACTCCCTTGCTCTTACTTGAGCCAGCACTAAAGAAAACATGTCCACCCCATATCTTCCCAAATTTTTCAGCTTCCTGCGGGGAGAGATGTGTTTCTTGAAGAAACACTATATCATATTTCTTATGTTTAAGAAAAGAAATAACCTTCCTTCTTTTTATGGGGTGCCCCAACCCATTTACATTCCATGTGGAGAGAGACAGTATACTCATATTAACATTTGACATTTTGATATAGTAGAAAAAATAAATTGTGTGTCAAAAACAAAAATTATACAGACCACATTCCCCATTAGTGAAACATTCAAACCCTGAACATCTCCCCGAACAAAACAAACATAAAAAGAAAAATGTGCACATTAACCCAGCGCACGACAGCGCCAACCGGCGACAATCCATCTAAACTCAAAAGGTCCATGAACGCCCACGAGCCCCGACGACAACTTTGCCAAATTCGTGAGGCAAAATGACATAACAGAAAATACTTTGTAAAATAAACCCAGTCAATAGGAAGAATGAACACAAAGAATGTGTAGATTCATTCACAGAACTCAAAGGTGTGATCTTCCACAAAACAAATTCTAGCTGATATAAAACCGTTCAGATTCCTCGGACAGACAAACGAATGTTCAGTGAGCCGGCTGTTATGAGTTCAGCGGATGTCGTAATCATTCCAATGTCCCGTAAAAAAACTCAACAAAACAAACTACAGCCAGCAGGAAGAATAAGCACGAAGAACGAACAGATTAATCCACAGCTGTTCCAAAGGAGTGTTATTCAATAGAACAAGCTCCAGCCACTAGGCGGAACCAATACAAAAAGAAACAAAACTGGCATCCCGGTTCCCCGGATGGTCGAGTCAATTCACTCGGAGGCCGTACAAACATATATACCATGACTTACACAATCCATCAGCTTTATAAAAGACATACTTTGTGTGAGCATGTAGATATTTTGCAGTCATCCGTAGTGTCCACTCTCAAACTGGCAGGGAAATTCAGTGCAAAAGTTTCTTTAAGGAAAAGTGTTTTTCACAAAACAAGTTCCAGCCACTTGGCGGAGCCAACGCAAAAAACCCAAAATGTTGCCCAGCTTCCTCAAGAGTAAGTACAGCGAGTTGACCCACTCACATGAGAAACATCCAATGGTTTACTCAGTAATTGATTCTATAAAAGACATTGCCAGATTTGGACATGTAAATACTTTGCGACCGACCTTCGTTTCTATTCTCAGTTTGGCCGGGAACATCAGAGCAAACGAGATCTTTTTCTGATGTAAAGTTTCTTTCATTCCTTGAACCGATCGCGTTTCTCTCGTTGAGTTCGCAAAGTCCGGGAACAAGAAAATATTATGGTTCTTCCAAGAAAGCTTCCCTTTGCTCCTCGCCTGGCGCAACACAAGATCTTTATCGGATGATCTCAGAAATCTGGCCAGAATCGATCGGGGCCTGTCTCCCTCAACAGATCTGTGAGCTGGGACTCTGTGAGCACGCTCGATTTCCAGCTTGTGGCCTGTTATGTCGAGCAGACTCGGGAAAAACTCATCTAGGAATTTCACCATATCTCTGCCCTCCTCATGCTCAGGAATTCCAACAATTCGAACGTTATTCCTACGGCTTCTATTCTCAAGATCTTCAAGCTTTTCAAGGAGATGTTCCAAATCAACTTTGGTTGCGGGTGGATTAGCGGTTAATTCCCTCTCCGAAGATTTCAGAAAATCGATTCATCTCTCAACATCAGTCACTCTTGTGACTAACTCAGAGAATTTTATTTCCATCGCCGTAATCGATCGACGTATTACAGCGAGATCCTCCAAGTCAGCAACCTTCGTCAACATCACCGACATGTTGGACAACTGACGCTGGATCTCCTCTCCCACCGCGCCATCCAAATCGAATCCCAGGTCTGTAGGGGCTTTCATCCTGAACACGTAAGTGTCTTTTAATGTCTCCAGAGCCCGAAAATACACTCCCTTGGTGTATCAAATTCATCAGATTATAACATGAAAATAATTGAAAATTTAGCAAAGTGCGCAGAGCTCGTCGCTCACACGTCTGCTCCTTGCATAGCGTCACGTGACCAACCTTCCTGGTTGGGTCATTTAATCAGGCTAGCAAGGAGCCTTTTGGGTATCACCCTGGTAGCAACCAAATGAGCTATCTATCTATCTGTCTGACTTTCTTCCTGCCTGCCTATCTATCTATCTATCAACTTTCAGACTAGGCTTTTTCAAGCCAACTTAAAGTTTGTCCACAAAATTTTTAATCTAGTTTGGATGTTATTATAAGTGTTCGTTGCAGCTATTTATCTGTGTCATTTAGTGTCAGCAGCACACACTTTTTTTGTGTCTCCCATTGTGATGGCATTTTCAGCCATATTGATTGTGTGTATGTAGTGTGTGTGTTGTCTTTTTCTCTTTCTCTCCCTCTCTCATAATCACTCTCAGGTGTGCGGTAACCAGGTGAGCTGATTGTTGATGGGGCGCACCAGTGGCAGTGTGTTTCCTCCCTATATAAACTGAGTGTTCCATGGCTGGGTTGTGCCATAGGAGATGGTTGTTCCATCTCGTTCATGGTCGCTCCGGTGCATATTGACTTTTTGGGTCAATCAAAATGGATTACACGTGGGAGTTACTGACTGCTCCTTTAATCACTGCTTTCTGAGACATTATGAAATAATTATTCCTGTGCCACTGCTGAATCTGACAGTGATACCATCCAGTGAGTCTGGAAGCCATCTGATTATTTTCTACTGTTTTTGAGACATTTCAATGTATTTTGAAGTCACATGCTTTTACGGGTCTTCAAGTGCCTTATATGTAGTCCCCTGGTATATTTGCCATAGTTGCCCTTTTGGGTCTGCTGCTTTGTCACCCTCTAAATCCAGTATTACTTGGAGTAAGCCATTTAAAAGAAGAATAGTTATTGTTACATAACATTGGACTGAAAATGTATATATATATTTTATTCTTTATCAACACAAAAGCCTGTTCTTTTATGTAAGCCTGTTTTTAATAAATAGTATATAGTTATGCATATTATGATCAAATAAATATATTGTATATTTTGAATAAATTGTATATTCATTCTGAGATGCTATTCTTCTCTCCAAAAATGTTCAGAGTGGTTATCTGAGTTACCGTAGACTTTGTCAGTTCGAACCAGTCTGGCCATTCTCTGTTGACCTCTCTCATCAACAAGGTGTTTCCGTCCACAGAATTGCCGCTCACTGGATGCGTTTTGTTTTTGGCACCATTCAGAGCAAATTCTAGAGACTGCTCTGCGTGAAAATCCCAGAAGATCAGCAATTACACAAATACTCAAACCAGCCCATCTGGTACCAACAATCATGCCACCGTCCAAATCACTGAGATCAAATTTTTTCCCCATTCTGATGGTTGATGTGAACATTAACTGAAGCTCCTGACCCATATCTGCAAGATTTTATGAACTGTACTGCTGCCACACGATTGGCTGATTAGATAATTGTGTTGGGCCTCATGTAGTCAGATAGAAGACAAAGGCAGGCCTAACACAGTCGTAAAACCTAACTCAGGCCCCCACATAAGTCATAAATTATACTGATAAAAATCGCGCCAAAATCAAACAAAGGGAGTCCAAAACAGACTACAAATCCCATGAAGCCTTGCTCACTAAAGTATCGAACTCTCAACTCCTATTGGATGAGGCACACAACAGAACGTCCCTCAACCATGACATCATCAGGAGTAGAAATACCTCTGAAATGCTTCCGGGATTTGCTTCCAGCAACTTTGCTCGCCTTGGGTAGACGCAGCTCATCGCTGCTCTCAGGTGCAGTCTCGTGGCACAAGGAAGTAATGTCCGACTTGAAACTGTGGCCATACAATCTCCATCTCGCTGGATGAGTTGAGATTACTCTGTGTTCAACCGAACACTCTAACAGATCCGAAGGAGACCGCCGAGCAATCCGCATCTTCATCCGTTTGCCTGCAGAAGTGAAGAGATTAAAAGATTTCTCTTCCATCTTCAATCAAGTTGACGTTTCTGATTTCTCCGCCAGCCCACTGAGAATCAGCAGCCGTACCGCCCGCCGACAGAGCGAGGAAATGGCCTCTCGTCATCACCCCAGCCTCGAGGAACCGAGTCTGAGTTAAAGGACGGATGAACACACATTCCACCTGCATCCTCATGCGATTCAAGTAAGAGGTTTACGTCTGGGCAGAGATAGAATATTATAGTGTGTTATTCTTGTGTTTCAAGGTTTTTGCTTGTACAGTTTACGGACCGCCATGTCCGCTCATTATTAATACTCAGGGTATTAATTATCACAAATTTGATTTGCTGTATTGTGGTCCAACCAAATTGGACTGTTGTGCATTTTCACCATCGCGGGTGAGACCGGCAAACTGAGTTTATCCATTAAAGAATCAAAGAACGCGGGACTGTTTACGAGCCGTCCACCGCATCTCTAAGTGATAAACTAACAGCTGCTTTCTCTCCCACGATCGCGAAATCGGCTTTGGGGCCGTCACTTAATTTTCTCTCTCGTACTAACCACACACACACGCGACCCCTCACAAACATTCTGGCACACATTTTTGGCTAGTAGATAGCGTCGTGATAAAGTTCAGCTTTGTCCCTAAGCTACCATTGACTGGTTTCTCTCCTTCCACATTCGCAGTCATATTCCCTGGCCGGAAGTCTCGCGTGACATACTCTCCACGAGAGTCACGTCCGCCATTTTGTGCGTGTCCCTCCTTACACACACACACACACACACACACACACACACCTTCATGTGTAATAGGATTATTTTGATTTCCATATCTAATCATATCACTGTTTAGTTTGTAGTTGTAAGTCGGAAGTTTATTGACTGCATTGTATTAATTATTAATTGATATAACTGCATAAATAAACGTTGTTATATTACAAAGAGAAGTGTTTTGGTTTGTTTTGCATACGCCTGTGTCGTGCTGACGGGATGTCAGTGCTCGGATTCAAGCCTTCATTCATTGTTTTTTCCCGAAAATCGACATTCTTCGGATGTCGATTTTCCTAAGAAAAAAATCTAATATTGAGACTGTTTACTATCTGGTTATTAGTCCCTGATTCCAGGGTGGTGCCCCGTCAATGTTAATCCTTATTAATATTCTATTGATTTTTGATAATTATCTTTGATGATTGTTGAATTTGAATAATTAAAATTAACACTAGCTTATTGATCAATGTTTCATCGATGTTAACAATTAACGATTATCTTTGATAATTGTTGATTTAAAGGATTAGAAAAAGCTAACATTGATTCTCATCAATGTTCTATTGATTTTAATAATTAATAATTATCTTTGATAATTATTAATTATTGCTAATAACCAAACCCGCTCCTAAACGTAGCGCACTACATTTACTGGAGCCCCATATGAGGTTTTAATGAGTTAGATTCAATTAATTAATTTAAATATGAATTAATAACTAAAGAAATAATTATTAATTATTTCTGATAGTAACACTGATCTAAACAACCAGTAAAGTCCTACAATTGCATGGATGATTGTTGGTGCCAGATGGGCTGGTTTGAATATTTCTGTAACTGCCGATCTCCTGGGATTTTAACAAACAACAGTCTCTAGAATGTACTCAGAATGGTGCCAAAAACAAACAAAAAAACATTCAGCCAGTGAGCGGCAGTTCTGTGGACGGAGACGTCTTATTGATGAGAGAGTTCAAAAGAGAATGGCCAGTCTGGTTCGAACTCTACGGTAATTCAGATAACCACTCTGTACAAATGTGGTGAGAAGAATAGCATCTCAGAATACTATCACTATTTGAAAAAAGTCATTTATGATCAAATCTAGACAGGCCCCATGTCCAGCAACCATCACTCCAACACCTTATCCTTGAGTAATCATGCTAAATTGCTAATTTGGTACAAGAAAATCACTTGCCATTATATCAAACACAGTTGAAAGCTATTTGGTTCGTTAAATAAACTTAACATTGTCTTTGTGTTTGTTTTTGAGTTGCCACAGTATGCAATACACTGGCATGTCTTAAGGTTAATATTAGGTCAAAAATGGCAAAAAATAAACCACTTCCTCTAGAAACTCATCAGTCAATCATTGTTTTGAGGAATGAAGACTAAACACGAACATATATGCTTGAAATTGCCAAACAACCGAAGATTTCATACAAAGGTGTACACTACAGTCTTCAATGCAAAGGACAACTGGCTCTAACAAGGAAAGAGATGTGGAAGGCCAGATGTACAACTAAACAAGAGGATAGGTACATCAGATTCTCTTGTTTGAGAAACAGATGCCTCACATGTCCTCAGCTGACAGCTTCATTGAATTCTACCCACTCAACACCAGTTTCATGTACAACAGTAAAGAGAAGACTCAGGGGTGCAGGCCTTATTGGAAGAATTTAAAAGAAAAAGCCACTTTTGAAACAGAAAAACAAAAATAAAAGGTTAGAGTGCGCAAATAAACACAGACATTGGACAACAGATAATTGGAAAAGAGTGTTATGGATCTTAACCCCATTGAGATTTTGTGGGATCAGCTAGACTGTAAGGTGTGTGAGAAGTGCCGGACAAGACAACAAAATCTATGGCAAGTGCTACAGGAAGCGTGGGGTGAAATGTCACCCGAGTATCTGGACAAACTGACAGCTAGAATGCCAAGGATCTGCAAAGCTGTCATTGCTGCACGTGGAGGATTTTTTTGATGAGAACTCTTTGAAGTAGTTTAAGAATTTCTGAACATTTTTTTTTTCAAATTGTAATAGTAAATTTTCACATTATTAATGTCCTGACTATACATTTTGATCAGTTGAATGCCACTTTGGTGAATAAAAGTACCAATTTCTTTCCACAAGCGCAAAATATGAACATTATTCCAAACGTTTGGTTGCCAGTGTGTGTGTGTGTGTGTGTATATATATATATATATATATATATATATATATATATATATATATATATATATATATATATATATATATATATATATATACACACACACACACACACACACACACACACACACGCACGCACGCATACCTGTATTATATATAAAAATTACTATAGAAATTAAGAGTGCTGCACTCGAGGCTACACGGATCCATCTTTGCGGACCCTGAGCTTTCCAAAGTTAAGTAGACCTGATATAGCTCTTTATTTCCATCCTGTAAATTTTCTTACCAATGTAAATAATCAAGTTGTAATAAAGCTACTGAGCTTAACCAGAGTATATTTTAAAGTATGGTATATAACTGTATAGAAATGTCTCATTAAATTATAACACAAATTGTATTTATTTAATTGCAAAGTTCAAAAGGTGCTGCATAATAAGAATGAACCCTTGTCAATCATCCCCGCTTGCCATTTGGAGAATGAACCTAGTGCTATGATTGGTCGAACTCTGCTTCTTTTGCTGTTGCTTGATTTGAGTACTGCGCGTGCACAGAGGCGTCACCAGGTTTTTGCGTAGTTTAGAGTGACAAATCATACCAGCGTACTTTGAGGTCAAAATGCGTACCCGCTACACAAAATGCGTACAGGTTGGCAGGTCTGAACCAATGTACAAATAAATTGTCATTAGGTGTATGCATACAGTGTGTCCTTTAGATTTGTTTTTGTACTGACTAAACAGACAAGGACAAACATTGAGCAAGTAAGCCTTTTAATTCTGAGAAACCCATAGCAGGAACAATAAAATTAATTTTTGACACAACATTTCATATTCTAATCACATTCTTTAGAAAACACCAAAGAGCTCACACCCTGTACGACACTTTATTACTTCACAACCAATAGAATTTTTTTTTTTTTTTTTATTAAACAGCAATTACTAATAATAAAATAATACAAATACTTTGTATTATATAAATGTAGTACTTGGCATTTTTATTTACTCTCTATGAATAGCAACACATTTCATAACTGAAAGTCATCAACCTGCCCCAGGGGTATTAATACATTTAATGAGGAGGCATCATTAGAAGCTGTCAAACATAAATGGACAATAGTTTCTTAAGCATAATGTGCAAGTACAGAAAACAGACTTATAGGAAGAAAAAAAAAATCTTTGGACAATTTAACTTGTATGATTTAACTTGTAATCATTAATTGTAATCATTATCTTTACACTGAATATAAATGTAGATCACCCGAAAATGAAAATTCTGTTATTATTTACTCACCCTTATGTTGTTCCATACCTGTATGCTTTTGATTTTTTTTCTTCTGTGGAAGAAGGAGAAATTCTTTAAAATGTTAACATAGCTATTTTCCAAAGAGCGACATTTAATAATGGCCATGAGAGTCAAGCTTACAAAAAGACCGACCAACCCCCCCCCCCCAAAAAAAAAAACACCAGAAGCTTTTATAAGCTTAAAAGTATGAATTACCAAACACTTTCTCTGTATATGGAAAGGAACATTTAGACATTCTGAAAAACTGACTTGAAAGTGAGTAAATGTTGACAGTGTTCATTTTGGGGTGAACTGATCTTAGTTTCTTGAGTAAGTGTGTGTGTGTGTGTGTGTGTGTGTGTGTGTGTGTGTGTAAGAAAGAGAGAGAGAGCCAGCCTGTCTGCCAACAAAAAACAAAAAAAATAAACCCTACATGAAGATCCTTAACAGCTGACAGCTTCATTCAGTTAATCTGTATGTGTTACTATGGGGATGAAAGGAGGTGTGAAAGGGTCAGAGGTTATTCTGACCCTCCTTTAACCTCATCCACCAGCGGATGGCCCTCTTCTGCCTGGTCTCCAGGAGCATGTTCCTCTTTCATCTCCAGACAGAGGACTATATCCTGAAAAATAGGTAGTAAAGCATGTATTCACCAAAACGAATAAGTACAAAGCTGTGTGAGAGTGCATCCCATGCAAAGGTTGAAACAGTTCCCTGATTCAGGGTATGGCTGTCATTTTGGAATATGGAGTCATTAAACCCAAATCAACAACTGGGACAACAACCATCCCCTGTGAAATGTAGGGCTATTCTGAAAAAAGAACATAGTTTACTCTGTTACATAGATAACTCTGATTATCTGGTATTTAAATAACACAAAATAAATTTCCAGAACAAATCTAATGGAAATGGTTGAAGCATGTTTAAAACATTTTGCCTAGGGAAAATTACTTTTAAATGAATAGTTTACCCAAAAGATGAAAATGCTATCATCATTTACTTACCCTCACATTGTTCCAAACCCATATGACATTTTTTTCTGTGGAGCACAACCTGAGAATTTTAGAAGAATCTTTGATGCTGTTGAGGCCCAAAAACTGACATAAAAGCCCCATAAAAAGTGGTCTATGTGACTTGTGCGCTGTATTCCGAGGGTTCTGAAGTCACACGATAACTTTGTGAGGAACAAATTTAAGTTGTTATTTGCTTAAAATCTTTGCATTCAAATTTGCTGCGTGAAGACACGTCATGCATGTTTGATGTCAATGATGCGGAATGCCATTGGTTGTCACGTGTGTTGTAACCTATTGCAACATTGTAAATCTGAATGTGCATACACAAATGGTAGAAAAAAGGACATTCGGGCTTGGAACGACATGCTGAGGATGAGTGAATGAAACATTTAAACATTTTGGGTTCACTAATCCCTAAAACACATGAGATACTGGAAAATTATGGAATTGCATACCACTGTTACGGAGGGGCTTTTTATCTGTCTTTGGTTTCAAAAACGTAGATGAAGGGGCCTCTTCAGTGTCCTGCAAAAGTTTAGAAAGAATATGTAAATACATCACTTGACATCTGAGGTCTAAAAATATTAGTTTCTATAGCTCTGTTCTAAAATGTACTCAGCTGCCTTGCTATCTATTGCCTACATAGGCAGCTGCCTAAGGTAGCATTCTAACTGAAATGGAACTTCCTAAGTGACTGATTTGGAATGCTCTACATAGTCAAAAACTCTGTGTCCTAATATACATATGAGTAACTATATTAAACTGTACATGAAATTGTACATTATCAGTTAAAATACTTTCTTCTATCTCTATCTATAGCCTAATTTGGAGAGACAATGTGTAAGCCATTCAAAGGTACATTTTCTTGAAAACTGTAAACACTGTCTTTGTGGCGCTATAAAAATTCTTGTTTGTTTTAAGCGACCCGCTCCAACAACGTTACGAAATGACATGCTTAAAAAAAATCAAATTTTTGCACAAATTTACGCATATCGATTTCATAAAATTCCATCAAATTTAATTGTGTAATGTTTAACTAAATTAAATTAATAAAAAAATTTAGTTTCTTTTCATAGGAACTCGAGCTGTGTATTCGCTATGGGACACCGCCCAAGTGTCACGTGGTCTGATGCCCTTAATCAATCACGGCAATTTATTGGCTGATGGCGCTTAAGGACGCCCCTAGGGAGCTACATCACGGGCCATCGAGTCAGATATTCTGTTCTTCAGTGCACGATTTGTCTAAGCCCATGTTTGTTTCAAGCGAATCACGTCAAATCGAGGATTATTAATTCTCCCTTTTGAGTGGCAAACATGTAAGGACGTCATTTATACAGTGTAAATTTCAGAGCAATATGAATGTGTTTTTTTCTAAACATTACAAGGGTCCAACGGGGACAACGGCGCTTCGAGGCTAGCAATTTCTCACCACGAGGCGTTATCCCCACTTGTTCCAGTTCCACGGCCTCCAGATTTGGAGCTCTGTGTGGGAACCATTTTGGATTTCAGCTTTGTGTCTGAGAAGATTGGAGTGCGAACAGTCATCGGATTCTTCCTTGTGTTTGTCACCTTACCCCTGAGAGGAAGCGTGAGTCTCGTTGGACATGCTCTGAGGCCTAACTCAGCAGTCATTTTCTGACGAACAAAGCATGCGAAAGAGTTACCATGCGCATCTTTAGCCGTCTGCATTTAAAAACGCTGTATGAGAGAATTCGTCATTGGAAGGTAAGGGAACAAATTGGCCCCTTTGTCCCTATTGTCTTTTTCTGTGTTGTTCTGGGAGAATGCACATGAATAAGGCAATGGAGGAGCCCGGCTGCAGAACGAGGGGGCTGGAATAAGAGATTATTCCCAACGGAGTGATGGCAAATCAACGTGCAGCGTGCTTCATCTGTGCCATTATTCTTTCGGGATTCTATCAGGAGATGCGTGGTATTTTAACTTGTTTTTTCTTTTGCCCATTCGTGGACCACGTGGGCGTTCTGGCGCTCTGCTCAATTTTTCGGTGGTGGCATGGATGTTGCTTTTTTCAGCTGTTGGATCTACACACAATGGTTTTGCAGTCCAACCAAGCACATTGTGCTAAGGAATACCACAATTTCTCGCCATGATTAAAATTTTGCATAGAAACAGTGGATTCCTATGAAGCTGTTCACACCTGGTGCGAACATTCCAGTGCCAACAAAGCTAGATTTTTTTTTTTTCTTTTTTCGGTTAGTGTGTTGAATTTTTTATTTTATGAAATGCCCTGACCAATAAAATATGAGATTTGTATCACATGTCAGGAGCCGCTGCAGTAACCAAAATCAATGCAACTGGTAGCGCTAAAGCACAGAAAGTTGTTTTGACCACCAACATTAAATGCTGAAGTAACTTGTGTATTCACTTGCATCAAGTTTCTGCTTGAAATGTTGCGTTTGTGCTTAAATTGAATTTCAACTGCATCTGGGAAAAACAGTTTGCAGATTTTATTCATGCTTTCTTTGTCTTTTATTACTTTTTTGCAGTTTATAATCAAGCAGTAACACACTGACAAAGTGATTAATGTATGTCATCATGAAATCAGAATTCCTCCCCTCAAAATCTGAACACAAGTGGTCACAGGAGATGCATTTAAGTGACCAGGTGCAAACAGCAATGTGTCTTGTCTGACCACATGTGATTGGATTACTCTAAATGTATCTAAAAAACAGGAGTAAATGGGGTCAAAGATGACACCAATGCTACAGTAACTTCCAATCCATGCAAACTGGCCTTTCAATATAACAAATACTAATGCTATGCATAATCATTTAAAAAGGAAGCTGTTAGCACTTGTAAGTTATTTTTAACATAATCGTAAGTGTTTGGGCATCTGATCTGGTTGCTTTTCGCTCCTTCAAGAATTTGAATAGTCTACAATTAAAAAAAGCACTTAAAGTACGATGACACCATCCGGGGATGATGTCACGACTAGTTGACTGTTAAATATCAGTAGTAGTGCAACAGTGGGACCAAGATGACACCCTCAGTGAATGTGATTTTTTGAGCTCTTGCACCAAGTGTATCTTCAATATTGCAAAGAGGCTTCTAATTAACTGTTAAGTTTAAGAAGTCAATACAGTTTTTAAGTCAATTGTGCAGCCTTTTATTTGACAATGTTGCATAAACAAGGGCTTTCAGGAAGTTCTAAAGGTGCTAGCACTAGCACATGCTCTGTGGTTAGCTGTGAACATGATAATGTTGTCTCTTTTACAAGCGAGGATGAGTGCTTCTCCTTAGCTAAGGATGAGTGCTTCTCCTTAGCTGAAGATGAGTTCCCGGCATTGCCTGTTACTCCAAGCAAGTCACTAGTTGAAAAGAAAAAAGTGTGTGATAACTCAAATGCTGACATCTCATCTAAGCATTTTGTTCTGTCAGAGGAAAACAGTAGCTGTAGTTTTCTTTCTGTGTTTTTGCTGTGATATTGGACTAGTAGCTGATTGTTAGCCAGGAGATTGTACTGCACTTCACTGACTATTGATGTAAAGCTTTGGCCATTAGAGACTAGTTTAAAGCAATTCTGCTGGAGTTTCAGACATTTTACACTTTTTGAATGAGTTGCTAATTTGTGGGCTGGACTCAGGTGTGCAGCAATTAGCAATTAGTACATAAGTAGTGAAAGCACTGTAGCGGCAGCTCTTGTGTGCAGCCCTCCTCAGGTGAAGCCCTATCTCGGGTAAATACCTGTGAGTCTACCTGCACAAGTCCATCGAGCAAGGACAACGACATGTCATCGAAACTATGGAATAATAGAAATGGAAATATGGGAATTATGTTGTGACTAAAAAAATCCAAAATAAATCAAAACCGTGTTATATTTTAGCATCTTCAAAATGGCCACCCTTTGCTTAGAATTTTCAGAAATGTTCTCTTGGCATTTTCTCAACCAAGAGGTATCACCCTGGGATGCTTTTTAAACAGAGTTCCCATCTATAGGCTGGGCACTAAGTGGCTGCTTTTCTTAATTACTTGGTCATCCATTTCAAAAACTTTTTTTTAAATAAAATTTTAGTTCTGTAATTAAATAAATATGTTGGCACAATTATATGTTTGTCTACAAAAACTAATTTCAAACATTTAAGCATACACCTTCAGATCAAAAGAAATATTAGACAACTAAGATCATGAGAAACATTTCAGTCAAGTGACCCCAAACTTTTGAACGGTAGTGTATCTTATACTATTTATATTTCCTTATGCTTGTAATATGTGTTTTCACTATATTCCTGTTGTTTCCTGTAGGTGAAAATCCACACGCACACGCCATACACTACACACTCCAAAGCACCTGAGGTTGCTTAGCTCACCACAGCCCCCCCTCTCTCAGTTGGACTGTGGAACTGCCAGTCAGCTGTCAAAGCTGACTTCATCCTGGCCTTCGCCAGTCAGTCAAAACTCAATGGTTTGTCCCTGACTGAGCCATAGATCAGTACAGAAAACACTTGAACTCCCTCATCTCTCTCTACCAACTTCACTTTCACCCACCCCACTCATCTGTCTTGGCAGGGTAGGGAAACTGGTTTGCTCATGTCCAACTCATGGAAATTCACTCCTCTCACATCTCTCTGCAATAACACATCTTTCGAATATCATGCTATTACTGCCACTAATCTTGCTTCAATTAACTTTTTGGTCATCTATCGCCCTCTAGGTCGTTGAAGAACTGGATGTATTGCTGTCCTCATTCCCTGAGGATGGCACATCGCTGGTGGTCCTTGGGGACTTCAACATCCACCTAGACAAACCAAGTGGCTGACTTTCTAGCTCTTCTGACCTCATTGATCTTACAAGATTGGAAACCCCTGCAACACACAGAGCAGGAAAACAGCTAGGTCTCATCCTTACCCATAACTGTATCTCTCTCACTCTGCCTTTTTCCTTATCTCTCACTTCACCTATGATTTCCTTCTGCTGTAACCTCTTCTCTATCCCACATTCACTTCTCTTCTATGACCTCTGCATCCCTTCCCTCCACTAACCACTTCTCTGTCTACACTAAATGTAAATAAAGCTAGAAATGCTCTTTGCTCAACATTAACTTCTTGCCTTGATAGTGTCTGTCCTCTTACCTCCAGGCCAGCATGTGCCACACCCTCTAGACCCTGGAAGAGGAAGTGGCGCAAGTCAAAAGACCCTGCTGATTTGAAACAACCTACTCAATAGACATCAGTCTGACTTAAAAAAATGACACTCAACGTTTCCAGCTCTACCAGTTGTTCCAGCCCGACAACCCCACTGTCTCAGCTCGTATCTCTGCCTGGATGAAGGAACATAACCTTCAGCTCAACCTGGCCAAGACAGAACTCCTTGTGATCCCAGCCAACTTGTCTGTTGACCACAACTTCACTATTCATCATGGTTTAACTACACTATTGCAAATCAGGACAGCCATGAACCTGGGAGTGGTGGTAGATGACCAGCTTAACTTCACTGCCAACATCTCATCAACCGCCTGAACTTGCAGGTTTGCCCTTTACAACATCATCAGGAAAAATTTCCTCTTTGAATAAGCTGCACAGCTCCTGGTCCAAGCTTTAGTCATTTCAAGACTGGACTACTATAATGCTCTGTTGGCTGGCCTCCCAGCTAGCACAATTAAACAATTGCACTGGCACCCCCGGCTTGTCTTTAACACCCTCCTGGCTGATTGGGACAATTCAGCACTGGCTGTGCTTCCTCACGGCCTGGCCACGCCCTCCTCCTCGTCACACTCCTCCACTGCCCAATTCAGACTGGGGAAACCTCCGGCATGATGTACTCCCCTCCCTTTCTGAAGGGGAGGTGTTGCCCTTCTGGCCGTCCTTCTGCCAGCAGGTCTTCCCCGCCTCTCTGAAGCCCTGGGAGAGATGAGGAGAGGGAGAGGGGAGAGGGAAAGAGCAAGGGGGAGAGACAGAGAGAGAGAGCGAAAAAGTCACTCGCTGGTCCCTGGACACGCCGTCGCATGGTCCTCAGCCACTCCTCCACCCTATGTCGGACAACAGCCGCTCCTCCCCTGGCGGACGGCAGCGAGTCCTCCAACCTCTGGTGGACGGTCATGGCTCTTCCACTTCCTAATAGATGGCAGCGGTTCCTCCGACTCCCGGCGGCCAGCAGCAACTCCTCTGTCCCCTGGTGGACTGCCGCGGCTCCTCCGCTTCCCAGTGGACAGCAGTGGTGAGGACTCCACGACAGCGTATCCCTCCTCCTTCCCAGGTTTCGGCACTGATGAAATGGGGTTCAGGATGGGCAAGGAAGAGGCGGGAACCGGCAGAACAGTCAACATAACTTTAATGACAGAAATCAACTTAAACAAACACACAGACACACACACAGGGGCCACATGGGTCTCTCTCTCTCTCGCACTGGCGTCTCCGGCTTGTCTTTATCCCCCTCCCGGCTAATTAGGAAAATTCAGCACTGGGCATGCGTCCTCACGGCCCGACCACGCCCTCATCCTCGTCACAACGATCATGCACTCTCTCTGTTTATCTCTTGTGGAATGAGCTTCTGACCTTCTCACGATATGCTGAAACCACCTCAACATTCAAGGACCAGCTGAAAATACATCTTTTCCGTGAGCACTTAAAGGTGCACTCAGTAATTTTAAAGGATAACATGGACCATGAACATAAAGGATATCATCACCACTCACATTAAAATATAGACTCCAGTCATATCCGTAACCTTATAAAAGCTGTTTTATTCTAAACGGAGAGGGTCAGCACATGGGGGCTGCCATTTTAGAATCACATGACCAGCCGAATCCTACTCAATCTCACTAACCGTCCTGTTATTTTACACTTTCATTCATTGATTAAAGTAATCATGGCTGACTGTGAATACTAAATTTCAGCAATAGCATGTGAAACTGAAAACTATTGATTTTAAATGATGCTGCATCCAAGCAGCTCGTGTCAGTGTAAGTCCAAGATGACACAAAGACAAGTTACTGAGTGCACCTTTAACTTATCCATACTAATTGCACATATTATTTAACAATAAAAAATGTCCTTGTCTATCTCTTTCTTCTACGCTAGCTTCTATACTACTTCAGCCACTTTGAGAACTTTGCAGTGCGATACTGAATATTGCTTGCCATATTCCTCATTTGTAAGTCACTTTGGATAAAAGCATCTGCTAAATGACTATATATATATAAATGTAAATGTAAATCTCAACAACTAAACATTACGCAGCAAATCAACAACCAGTTTGACTTGACAGGGAAAAAGATCACCGATTTAAATTAAAATTTGACAATGTTTAGTCTGAGCTAAAGGCCATTGCGGCAAAGGTTACAAGCCTTGAACGATGTGTGAAACAAACTGAGCACCCGTCAGTCAGATGCAAAGAAGAATGGATAAAATGGGAACTTACATGTGAAGGCAAAATCTGAAGTTAATCGGTGTTCTGGAAGCAGAACATTTGGTATTCAGATTCTGCAAAACCGTTCTTCCCAGCGAGAAAGATAGGCTTGTTGGTGCCGTTGATGTGGTTCAACATTCTGGGAGGGCTCAGCCAGATGGCGTGAGTGGTAAGCCGAGAACCACCACCATACAGTTCTCTGATGCTGTTTGGAAAGTGAGAACTCCTACCTGAAGGACAATGGCTTGCAGTTCAAGGAGGATTTCTGGAAAGGTGACCACGAAAGAAGTATGAAGCTGGGTCCAGAGGTTCAAAAGGCAGGGAAGACGGCTTTATTTTGTTGGAGCCAGAGCTTTCATCCAAGGGCAAGGTGAGATTACCCTTCCCAATTTATATTTTGTACCACCACTACAGTTTGCTGGATGGAATTTGAAGCACAAGACAATTGTGTTCATAAGAACAACAGATGTCCTGTTCACATACTCATGTACTGCATTTGTTGTACTGTTTGATACTGAAAGTATATAATTTACTTTATTTTATGAAGCACAATCTATTAAGTTGTAATTGTGACTATGCATGTTGTAAATAATGCTGTGTTTTTTAAGGATTGAGATATTTTCTAGAATCTTTTTGCACAAATTGAGATTTATCATGGTGCTGCTCTAAACCATTGACCTTTTTTCAGCTATTTCTAGTTTTGATAATAAAAATGATTTTTATACAGTACATTCAGAAAGTATTCAGACCCCTTCATTATTTTCACATTTTGTTATGTTGCAGCCTTATGCTAAAATGCTTTAAATTATTTTTTTCCACATCAATCTACACTCCATACCCCATAATGACAAAGCAAAAACCAGATTTTTAATAACTTTGCAGAGTTATTAAAATTAAAAAACTGAAATATAACATTGACATAAGTATTCAGACCCTTTGCTATGACACTTGATATTTAGCTCAGGTACAACCCATTTCTCTGGATCATCTTTGAGATGTTTCTACACTTTGATTGGAGTCCACCTGTGGCAAATTCAATTGATTGGACATGATTTGGAAAGGCACACACCGGTCTATATAAGGTCTCACAGCTGAAAATGAATATCAGAGCAAAAATCCAAGCCATGAGGTCAAAGGAACTGCCTGCAGAGCTCAGAGACAGGATTGTGTCAAGACACAGATCTGGGGAAGGCTACAAAAAATTTCAGCTGCACTGAAGGTTCCCAAGAGCACAGTGGCCTCCATAATTCTTAAATGGAAGAAGTGTGGAACAACCAAGACTCTTCCTAGAGCTGGCCGCCTGGCCAAACTGAGCAAACAGGGGAGAAGGGCCTTGGTAAGAGAGGTGACCAAGAACCCGATAGTCACTCTGGTTGAGCTCCAGAGACCATGTATCACAGCAACACTCCACCAATTTGGGCTTTATGGCAGAGTGGCCAGACGGAAGCTTCTCCTCAGTGCAAGACACATAAAAAAGCACCTAAAGGACTCTCAGACTGTGAGAAACAAGATTCTCTGGTCTGATGAAATGAAGATTGAACTGGTTGGCCTCAATTCCAAACATCATATCTGGAGGAAACCAGGCACCGCTCATCACCTGCGCAATACCATCCCAACAGTGAAGCATGGTGTTGGTAGCATCATGCTGTGGGGGTGTTTTTCAGCGGCAGGGGGACTGGTCAGGGTTGAAGGAAAGCTGAACGCAGCAAAATACAGAAATATCCTTAATGAAAACCTGGTCCAGAGCACTCAGGACCTCAGACTGGGCCAAAGGTTCACCTTCCAACAGGACAGTGACCCTAAGCACACAGCCAAGACAATGCAAGAGTGGCTTAGGTACAACTCTGTGAATGTCCTTGAGTGGCCCAGCAAAGGCCGGACTTGAACCCAATCGAACATCTCTGGAGAGACCTGAAAATGGCTGTCCATCGATGGTCCCCATCCAACCTGACAGAGCTTGAGAGGATCAGCAGAGAAGAACAGCAGAAAATCCCCAAATTGCAAAGCACTGAGTGAAGGGTCTGAATACTTATGTCAATGTGATATTTCAGTTTTTTTCTTTTAAATACATTTGTTAAGTTATTAAAAATCTGGTTTTTGCTTAGTCATTATGGGGTATGGAGTGAAGATTGATGTGAAAAAATAAGAATTTAAAGCATTTTAGCATAAGATGGCAAAAATTAGATTAAAAAAAAGCGTTAAGACTTTTTCTGTTGTTTCTTTGAATGCCAGGGTTTTAAGGGATAATGTTAAGCACAATGCCATGTTTTTTGTTTACTAGACAGTTTAATTCTGACTTAGTTTATTTATTTATTTTTTTTCCCAAGAGTCACATTCTAAAGCTGCTGATGGTAACTTTTGAAAAACTCAATAAGGGCTGTAATATCTGGCTGTCTCATGGTTCTGAACACTCAGCAGTGTTTTTCTGTTTGAAAAATACATTTGGAGAAGTTCTTCATATGACATATCACTACATTTTGGGTCTTAAAAGTATAACAATGTGACAGTTGTTGTTGTTCATTTTTATGGGTATCATTCCAAGTCTGATTATGACCAGTTACTCTTTATACTGGAGGCAAGACTTGTACATTTGTTATCAACATTTCCTGATACTTATTTGTTGATAAGCGGATAAAACTAGAGCAAAGTGTAACTCTATTTCTCAGTTGAGTATTAAAGTGGTCTGTTACTGGTAAAATTGACAATATTTCTAAATGTTATGATTATTATTCAAATTTGTACACACAAAAAATTTGTGAGGGTTATATATCAAACTTCTGCAACATTTGAAAATGTCAATTGTATTGGTGAACAAGAAAAATCAATGTGATTCCCAAATTAGAGTTTTGAAAAATAGTAAATCACCAGGAAATGATGGGTTTTATAATCTTTTTTTCAGAACTTCTTGCTCCATTTCTTTTTAAAGTATATGCAGAGTGTTTGACGTGCTCTGAGCTTACAACCAGTATGAAACAATGTGTAGTTTATTTAATCCCTAAGCCCAAAAAATATTTTTTGTTTAAAAAAAATTGGAGTCCATATTTAATGATGACAAAAACTCTTTGCTATTGTATTTGCTAGAAAGTTAAATGAAACCTAGATCCTGAAAATCAGTCTGGTTTAATGAAGAACAGACAAATATTTACTAATATAAGACTTGTCCTTGATCTTACTGATTACCCTGATTTTATTTTTGATGATAGCTTAATAGTTTTCTTTGATTTCATTAAGGCTTTTGATACAGTTGAGCACCCTTTCTGTTTCCCAAAGTGCCTAACACAAAACCCTCAAGTCATTTAGAAAAAATTTAATTGATGTCAAACTTGAAAATAACAAAAAAAAAAAAAGATAAAAATCATATAAAGGTAGGGCAACTAAACATTAGATCGCCTTTATCTAAAACTCTAATTTTAAATGAAATAATTACAGATCATAGCTTATATTTGCTATGTTTGACTGAAACCTGTCTTGAACAGGATGAATATATTAGTTTAAATGAGTCCACTCCCCCAGGTTATTGTTATAAATATGAGCCTCGCCTGAATTGTCGAGGAGGAGGTGTTGCTACAATTTACAGTGATGTTTTTGGGATTACTCAAAGGTCAGGATATAAGTTTATTATTTGAATTAATGCTTAATGTGACATCATCAAATATCAATAAAAAATCCCTGTCATCTTTTGCTCTTGCTTCAGTATACAGACCACCCGGGCCATATTCTAATTTCCTTAGAGAATTTGCTGATTTTCTGTCAGATCTAGTAGTTACTGTGGATAGAGCTTTAATTGTTGGTGACTTCAGTATTCACATAGATAACGAAAATGTACACTGGAATTAGCATTTATCAATATCCTCAACTCTCTTGGGGTCAGACAAAATGCGATAGGACCAACTAAGTGCAATAATCCTATGCTAGATTTAATTCTGTCATATGGAATTGATGTTGATAAAATAGCAATTCTGCTGCAGTGCGATGACATCTCAGATCATTACCTAGTGTCTTGTATGCTGCATTTAGCAAAGGTTACTCAATCTATGGCGCATTATCGATCGAGTAGAACTATTCTTTAGACCACAAAAGATAGCTTCACTAATAATCTTCAAGATTTCACTCAAATACTCAGTAAGCCAAAAAGTTCAAAAGAACTTCATATAGTCACAGAAAATATAGATTTTCTGAATATAGAGACACTTTTGATAGTGTCGCCCTCCTTCGATTAAAGAAAATTAAAGAGAAAAGCCTGGCATCATGGTACAATGATCAAACTCATGTTCTCAAGAGAGCA
The DNA here is from genome assembly GCF_019703515.2 of Myxocyprinus asiaticus. Lineage (NCBI taxonomy): Eukaryota > Metazoa > Chordata > Actinopteri > Cypriniformes > Catostomidae > Myxocyprinus > Myxocyprinus asiaticus. The sequence continues at coordinate 60,304,373 of NC_059345.1, read as the reverse complement.
ACTTGGAAAATGGAACGCAATTGGAAGATTACAAAATTAGAGTTTTTTTGAGGTTCATGGAACGATGTCTCTAGCTACAAAAAGGCTCTAAAAGCTGCTAGGTCTGCATATTTTAGCAAACTCATAGAAAATAACCACAACAATCCTAGGTGTTTATTCAATACTGTGGCTAAATTGGTAAGTAATAAAGCCTCGACTGAACCAGATATTCGATTGCAGCACAGTAGTAATGACTTTATTAATTTCTTTATTAATAAAATTGAAATAATCAGAAATAAAACTGGAATTATGCAACCGTCATCCATAGCACTTCAAAAGACAGTGACTTGTATTATTCCCCACGAGCAACTGTCATAGGTCAGGAAGAGTTAACAAAATTATCAAAACATAAAAAGCAACAACATGTATGCTAGATCCAATACAGACTAAGCTTTTAAAAGAGGTGTTTCCTGTAATCTCCGAACCTCTTCTTAATATTAACTCCTCATTATCCTTTGGGCATGTCCAAAGAAACTTTTAGCTGGCAGTTATCAAACCGTTATCAAGAAACCACAGCTTGATCCTGGAGAGTTGGTTAATTATAGACCGATTTTAAATCTCCCATTTATGTTGAAAATACTAGAAAAGTTAGTGTCTTACCAACTATGTTCATTTTTTACAGAGAAATGGTATATATGAAGAATTTCAGTCAGGGTTTAGGCCCCATCATAGTACAGAGACTGCACTTATCAGAGTTATAAATGACTTTCTCTTATCATCTGATTGCAGCTGCTTTTCTCTTCTAGTACTTTTAGATCTTGGTGCTGCCTTCGACACCACAGATCACAACATTCTCTTGGATAGGCTTGAGAATTATGTTGGCATTTGTGGACAGGCATTAGCACGGTTTAGGTCATAATTATCAGACTGCTACCACTTTGTCTGTGTAAACAAGGAATTGTCAGATCAAACTAAAGTTAACTATGGAGTACCAAATGGATCAGTTTTAGGGCCTCTGCTTTTCTCCTTATATATGCTTCCTCCGGGAGACATTATCAGGAATAGCGGAATTAGCTTTCACTGTTATGCGGACGATACCCAACTTTATATTTCTTAGAAACCCGATAAAACTACACAACTCTCCAAGTTCGTTCTGATGCCGAAAAACTAATTCATGTGTTGATAACCTCAAGACTAGATTATTGTAATGCATTACTGGGAGGATGTCCTGTGTTGGGCCTCATGTACACAAATAGGAGACAAAGGCAGGCCTACATACAGTCATAAAGCCTGACTGCGGCCTATACAAACACTCAAAGCCTGATAACAACAACCGCACTAAAATCAAACAAAGGGAGTCCAAAACAGACTACAGATCCCATGAAGCCTTGCTCACTTTACGCCTATGTGTTAAAATCTGAAGGATCGAACTCTCAACTCCTACTGAATGAAACGCACGACAGAATGCGTCCCTCAACCATGATGTCATTGAGAGTATAAAAACCTCCGAGATCTATCTGGGCGTTGCTTCCAGTGACAGTATGTGCCTCATCTAGATTCAGCCCTGCTGCTCCCAGGTGTAGCCTCATTGCCGAAGGAAGTAACGTACGTACCTGAACTTTGGCCGTAAAATCTCATCTCGCTGGATGAGCCGAGATTTCTCCGTGTTCCACCGAGCACGCTAATGGATCTGAAGGAGACCGCTGAGTAATCTGCGTCTCACCCATTTGCCTGCAGAAGTGAAGAAAGAAGATTTCTCTTCCCTCTTCAACAGAGTCGACTTCACTGATTTCTCCACCAGCCAGCCGAAAATCAGCTGCCGTACTGCCCGCCGACAGAGTGAGGAAATGGCCTCCCGTCATCACCCGAGCTTCAAGGAACCAAGTTGGAGTCAAACGACGGATGAACACACATTCTACCTGAGTCCTCACATGACTCAAGTAAGAGGTTTACGTCTGGGCAGAGATAGATTATTATAGTGTGTTATTCTTGTGTATCAAGGTTATTGCTTGTACAGTTTACAGACCGCTGAGTCTGCTCATTGCTGCTAATAATACTCAAGGTATTACTGTAACGTATTGTTACCACAAATGAGATTTGCTGTGTTGTTGTCCAACCATGTTGGACTGTTTGTGCATTTCCGCCACCGTGGGTGAGACCAGCACACTGAGTTTATCCATTAAAGAACCAATGACCGTGGCGGACGGATTACGAGCCATTCAACGCGTCTCTGAGTGATAAAACTAATGGTTGCCTTCTCTCCCACGATCGCTAAAACCGGCTTCGGTGCCGTTACTCTGTTCTCTCTCTCTCTCGTACTAAACGCACACACACACGACCCCTCACAAATATACCCGCACACACATTTGCCAAGCAGATAACTTGGCAATAAAGCTCAGCTTTGTACCTAAGTTATCGTACCAGCAGAGACATGCATTAAACACCTTCCTCTCATGCATTATAGGCTTATTTGTTACCATACCTAATCATGTTACCGTTTAGTTTGTAGTTGGAAGTCGGAAGTTTATCGACTGCATTGTATTGATTATTAATTGATATTACTGCATCAATAAACTTTGTTATACTTTAAAGAGAAGTGTTTTGGTATTGTTCTGCATGCACCTGTGTCAAGGGCTGGTAGGGGAAGTCAGTGCTCGGATTCAAGCCTTCTTTGTTTACCTTTTGAATGTTGATGTTCTCCAGACGTCGACTTTCCTAAGAGAACAATCCTATATTGAGACTGCTATACTGTCAGGTTATTAGTCCCTGATTCCAGGGTGGTGTGCTGGCAATATTAATCCTTATTAATATTCTATTGATTTTGATAATTGACAGTTATCTTTGATGATTGTTGATTTGAAGGATCAATAAGGTAATGTCAATTCTAATCAATGTTCTATTAATTTTAATAATTGATAATTATCTTTGATAATAATTAATATTCTATTGAATTTGATAATTGATAGTTGTCTTTGATGATTGTTGATTTAAAGGATTAAAAAGCTAATGCTGATTCTAATCAATGTTCTATTGAGTTTAATAATTAACTTTGATAGTGATTAATTATTGCTAATAACCAAACCCGTTCCTGGCACCTGCAAGTTCAATAAATAATCTTCAATTGGTTCAAAATGCAGCAGCTAGAGAGATCATATCAGCCCAATTTTATCTTCACTACATTGGCTACCTGTTAAATTTCGTATTAATATAAAAATACTTTTAACTACTTACAAAGCTTTGAATGGTCTAGCTCCACAGTACTTAAAGGGGACATTTATGCAAAATCCACTTTTTTGATTTCTTTTTTTAACATAATTGTGTCCCCAGTGTGTGTAGGCAACCACAAAATATGGTAAAAGACCACCCCCTCATTTCTTTCCTTTCCCCATCAATAAAAAAAACAGTGTCTCCGAACGAGCCGTTCAGGTTTGCAGCCCCTTAAAATGGGAAAGATACCATCCATGGTTAGCGAAGCGATCTGCCCGAGTAGCTTAGATCTACCCTCATTAAAGCCTGAGCGAGTATCACACAGTCTGCCAAATTTATCTCCTCGCTAGAGCCGCTTGTGCTAACTTGGACTGCATCAACGATGGCCAACACAAGGCTGGATTTGCTTCAAAGTTAAGGATTAAGGATGGATCAATACAAACTCTCCGTGACCCAACATCAGATTTGCCAGTCGTAAGTTTTGCACTTTATACTTTTTTAATGTTTGCAATTTGGCTTTCTGAATTTGCTTGTTTGTGTAACGTAGCAATTAGTCCCCAACTATCTTATTCCATAACAATGAAGCTGTAGCTCTGTTTCGGTTTCGATATAAATTGATTGGCATCCTCCACAGTCCTGCTTGAGTGGTCATGCAATGAAGATTTTCAGTGTAATAAAACCGGTCATTATTTCAAAAAAGGTTATGAAATGGCAGTGGTATTTTCGACAACCACAGCTGTTTTTCATATTTCAGTAAGACGATTGACTTAATGTGTTCTCCGTGTTATTTATAATTTTTTCAGTGTTTTACAGTTCTCCTGCATTGTTGTTGTCGCTGGGGCATCCATGGCACCAGCAGGAAAGGCACAGCCCACTTCCAGCTCCTTTGCATTTAAAGCTATAGACACTAAAACAGCCTGTTTGGAACAGGGCTACAAAACAGGGGTATAAAGGCATGGTAGAATAAATAATCTGTGAGGTATTTTGAGCTGAAACTTGACAGACACATTCTGGGGACACCTGAGACTTATATCACATTGTGTAAATAGGGCCATAATATGTCCCCTTAAGTGACGTTCTATCATGCTATATTCTATCACGTTCACTACGATCACAAAATTCTGGCTTGTTAATAATACCTAGAATATTATAATCCACAAAAGGAGGTAGAACCTTTTCCTATTTGGCTCCTAAATTAAGGAATAGTCTTCCTAACACTGTTCAGGACTCAAGTCTAGACTAATGACTCATCTTTTCAGCCAGGCTTACACCTAATTTGTCCATCAACTCATAGTTATGCTGCATTAGTTAAGACTTTTTGTCATTTTATTAAATCAGGTGAGTTGGAAGGAATTCATATTTCAGGAAGAAGTATTGTTACAAGTCAATTGGTGGATGAAACTCACCAGGTTCAGCTTGCAATCAGAATAATCCTAAAGTTTTCCAAAGTTTCGGGTTTGTTTCTCAATATTATTTTTTTTTTTTAATTGCTTCCTTTAAAGAGATGTAACTTCATGGCCACTGACAGTATTCAGTGTTTCCCCTAGGATTTGTTTCAGCAGCGCTGCTGCTGTGCGTGCGTCCACGAGCCTGCAAGGCCAGCCCATATTTACGCAAGTCGGTGGATTAATAGCTTAAAATTACCTTAGAATAATTAAAGATGGGTAGTTTTATTGGTCGGCCGATATTAGCCTGTCACTGATATATAGGTATTGGCGTATATGTTTAACGATATGCGCAGATATGAATTTTTTTTTTCCAGAACATATAATGCAGAAAACAATGCTTGAATTGGTGTCATAGCGTAGTTTGTCCAGCAGAGCGCTCTCCGACTCCATTGTTAACAGAGCTGAGCTGATGGTGGCTCTGCAGACAGGGCGGAGTTAAGCGGTGTCTTCATGGTAAGTTGCTAACTAGTTTGTGAAATACATATTGGAAAGTTAATAAACAATGACCCCATCATTTTCCCTTTTCAATATAACTAATATAACGTTAACCCTGTCCCTGACAACCATGTCACTCATGTTTATCACATCTGTTTGCTATGTTAGCCAGCTATAGTTTGTCAGAGCATCTTTTTGCAGCTCAGCAGACAATGGTGCGGTGGTGGATTGTGTCTGTTGAGTGTTGATTTCACGCTATGTTGTTACCTATTTGGTGAGATGCAATGCTGGAAAGTAAATAAAGTCCATCTTTTACTCTCTGTGACAACGAGCTTATAGCTAACTAGCTAACCACACAGCTACTTTCATTGCTTGTCAGCTAATGAGTAAACATGTATTCACCAAACTGTTTTATTCAGGATTTGCAGTTTGGTACCCCCTTCAACCGAACAATTCCAGTCATTGCATTTACAAAATGTAATATTTAAAAGTCTGGTTTCCCACCATTGAAAGTTTCCCCTGAACTTGTATAGAATACAGTGTACCACCGCTGCCGCTGTTTATCTCCTGACTCGGCAGGTGTAAATGCTTCTTGTTTTACAACCTGCCCCTAACTGACTTGCAGTATTAAAATATTCAGCATTTGACTGTTACTAAACAGTACTACTGATGTTTATTTAGCTATTTATTTAAATGGTCAGCAATTGACTGATACTAAACAGTACTAATGTTTATTTAGCTATTTATTGTATTTTAGGGTGACTATACTACTACTTTTTCCCGGACATGTCCTCTTTTTTGGACCTTAAAAAAAAAAAAAAGCGTCCGGCTGGGATTTCTAAATTTGCGAAAATGTCCGGGAATCGGCTTTAGTTGCATTATGATATGCATCTGGTCTAATACTTCATTGTGTGTGTGCGCATATTTGCATTGCTTTAACCCCTCTTTGTAAGTTCAGCCTTCTCGCACACCAATTGGTCAATTATAAGAGGCTTGCAGCAACTATTGGCCAAATTCCTGCCTGTCAATCTCTCTGCGAACGAGCGAAGCGCTGTTGTGTTCCGCATCAAACAGTTGCTTGACAGTAGCAGCAAATGACAGCTGAGTGGAAAAAATGCCCAAATGAAAGTGCAAATTTACAGAAGATTTGCACAAAAAATTCCCATGCTTTCATCCAGGTCGAGATCCGTGGGAAGCAGATTGTATGACATGTAAAGCTGGCACTTATGTGTCAGTTGCTATTAAAGGTGCAAGTGATTTAGAAGCACACATTAGCTCTGCGAAGCATAAAGGGTCAGCAAAAGGTGAAAGTTCATCAGGTAAATTAATGGACTACTTTTTGCGACCAGGTAAAATTATCACATTGCTTCATTTTCCATGGCCATTCAAAATAATAGTAATAGTAAATGAAGGTACACTCATGGCATCAAATATTTTATTTTAGTACATGGACATTCAAAAGAATGTTGGAAATTATTATTTATTTATATATATTTATGTTATGCTAATAGAGTGTCTTTTTCACTGTATTAAAATTTGCATTCATAGTAACACTGTTTTGAACCCTCTTATTCTTTATTTAAATGGTCAGCAACTGACTGATACTGAACATACAGTACTGATGTTTATTAAGCTATTTATTGTATTTTTATTTGTTCTTTATTTTCTCTGTTCATTTCTAGAATTTGTTGACAATGTATTATAATAATAATGTCAAATATTATTTGATAAAAATATTTAAGAAAGCAGCCTTCTGAGTACCTTTGCATAGTCATATCGGTGCAAAATCGGTGCACAATCCACACAGAAAAGGTCCGTTTTCAATCCAGCTCAAAAATGAACTATATCAGCCACCATATCGGTAATCGGTGAATTTCCCCCCCTCTAAAATCAGTATCATCTCAAAAATCCCATATCGGTCGGGCTCTATAGATGGGTTATTCATTTTCGCCTTGTCATGTGTGTGTTTATTATTGACTGGGAGCTTGTGACACTTGAAGCACTCAGAAAATCACTTTCACTATTTTTATTAAACATAAACACCAATAGAAAATATAAACCAATCTAACAGAACGTACCTGTCACAACAGGGCTCCAGACTAACATATGAGAGCGGTGGCACTGGTGGCACCAGCACCTGATTTGGTAGCAACAGTGGAAATATAAATATTTTTTGTCCTTAATTTAAAAAAATAAAATAATAATTAATGAAACTAATAAAAATAGTGACATTCTATATTTTATATAATTTTGTCACTGAAATGCACATAAGACAGTATAGCATTGATTTTGAATTGATGCAACAGTAACATCTGTAAAAAAGGTTATTTATATACAGGTCTACCTAATTTATATAGGGCTAAATTGAAATATTCTGCGTGGGATCCTACTGATCAAGTACAGTCATCTCTTTGAATTTCTGAAGGCAAACAAAGCCAGTTACTTTTTCCTACAATTAAAGAGCATATTCTAGAACATATTTTACACAGAAGAAAAACTGATTGCTTGGTCCATAATAATTATGAAAAGTTGCGATAGTTCCTCCATTAGTGTCCATAGTTTTAAGTAATAATTTTAACTAGATCATAGGTAGTCACTGGTAAAACCAAGCATCGCTCCTCACTATGATAGAACTTAAAAAAAAAAAAAAAAAAACTATGGCATTTTTGAAATGGCAAACTATACATTTAGAAACTATAAAACAAAATAGAAACTTTTTGAAACTGACATAATTGTAACAGAAATTATTTAATACAACAATATAAATAATATCCAAATATTAGTATGACTATAACACATTGCACATCTGCCAAAATACCATTTGTGGTGATGGGGGCATGGTTGTGTGTCTGTCTGCGGGAGAGAGGGAGTGGTGTGACTCGTCAAGCTGATTGACATTATTTCTAACAGCTGTTTCTCATTACAGTGATAGCAGAGAGTGCCTTTAAACAGCTGAACACGCCGGAAGGGAGAGAGAAAACAAGTGTGCAGCATTGCCAACTGTTGACATTACGTGTTGAAGCTATTGAGTGTTTGTGAAGAAGTTTCTTTTTGAGAGTGAATTAATGAACTGAGTGAAAAACCTGAAAAAGAGTGCATCTGCTGCACACGAAGACAAGAGAATAAAAGTCACTGCTCCCCATCTCCTCCTTTCTATACCCGAAACTGAAGGTCTGTTACACCACTGTTAACACTAGAAGTGTTCCTATTGTAAATCCAAGGTCCAATTTTGTTAGGGTGGTGATGTGTGGTTTGTACAGCCTTATAATTTATGTTCTGGTCAGTGTTGTTTACAATGGTGTGCCGTTAAACATGGTTTAAACTCGTTAAATCACCAAGGCAAGAGACACTAAGGGTTTTTCCCTTCGCGCCACGCTTCTCACAGCACTGTTTATAATGATTTGCACTGTGTGGGTGAAACTGCTCTGCGCTGGCGCTGCTCTGTTCATTGAGTTGGCTGATAATTTATCCGGGTAGTGGCTAGTGCTGTTATGTTCCATTTTTTTCTCATACGAAACAGAAAGAGATGCATTGTGCATAATCAACGAGAGTTGGCAAACTCTGTAGTTACACCGGTGTGACCTAAAAAAAAAAAAGTTAATTTTTCCCACCAGTGAGACTTATTGCAAGATGCGACCATTTAGTTGCAGTCTGGAGCCCTATATTTCTACTACCTTTGCCAAAGAAGTTATCAGATTAAAAGACTTTCTGCTAGAAGAGGTATCATGTTAGGTCTCCTGCTTCTCTGTTGCATTCACATTTGCGAACAGCCTATGATGGGCTGCTATATGATGACGTCACTGTGAATGTGTATATAATGGGGACCTTTTTGCTTCATAACGGTGTCCCATTTAACTGCATGCTGTATAAGAGGGCAACTGAATGGTGCTGGCAAACGTTATGTTGCGTTATGGATATTAATGAACCATGTGAATTGTCAATAGATAATAGCGGCACTCATAATTAAGCAGTGGTTCAGTGCCGCTCCTGAATGCATATAGGGGAAACACTGGTTTTCCTCATCACCCAACCCCCCGTACCTCATCCTTTTTTTGTTGGAGTTATGTCAACCTTTCTCTTCTGAATAGTGTAAAAAAAAAGGCAAACGTGCAAAATAAAATACAAATAATTTTACAACTGCTTAGTTAAAAAAAAAGTGTTTAAGGCCATTAAAGATATAGTGTCATTTTGTTTGTTGTTTTTTTCCTCTTTCATAAATAATGTATGACTATATATGACATATATGACTACTATAATTACGATGATTTTCTGTCTGACAATGGTGAATTATCAGTATAACATACACTATATTGCCAAAAGTATTCGCTCACCCATCCAAATAATTGAATTCAGGTGTTCCAATCACTTCCATGGCCACAGGTGTATAAAATGAAGCACCTAGGCATGCAGACTGCTTCTACAAACATTTGTGAAAGAATGGGCCGCTCTCAGGAGCTCAGTGAATTCCAGCGTGGTACTGTGATAGGATGCCACCTGTGCAACAAGTCCAGTCGTGAAATTTCCTCGCTACTAAATATTCCACAGTCAACTGTCAGTGGTATTATAACAAAATGGAAACAGTGTGTAGAGAGCTTCATGGAATGGGTTTCCATGGCCGAGCAGCTGCATCCAAGCCATACATCACCAAGTGCAATGCAAAGCGTCGGATGCAGTGGTGTAAAGCACGCCGCCACTGGACTCTAGAGCAGTGGAGACGCGTTCTCTGGAGTGACGAATCACGCTTCTCCATCTGGCAATCTGATGGACGAGTCTGGGTTTGGCGGTTGCCAGGAGAACGGTACTTGTCTGACTGCATTGTGCCAACTGTGAAGTTTGGTGGAGGGGGGATTATGGTGTGGGGTTGTTTTTCAGGAGCTGGGCTTGGCCCCTTAGTTCCAGTGAGAGAGATTTTGGACAATTCCATGCTCCCAACTTTGTGGGAACAGTTTGGGGATGGCCCCTTCCTGTTCCAACATGACTGCGCACCAGTGCACAAAGCAAGGTCCATAAAGACATGGATGAGCGAGTTTGGTGTGGAAGAACTTGACTGGCCTTCACAGAGTCCTGACCTCAACCCGATAGAGCACCTTTGGGATGAATTTGAGCGAAGACTGCGAGCCAGGCCTTCTCATCCAACATCAGTGTCTGACCTCACAAATGCGCTTCTGGAAGAATGGTAAAAAATTCCCATAAACACACTCCTAAACCTTGTGGAAAGCCTTCCCAGAAGAGTTGAAGCTGTTATAGCTTCAAAGGGTGGGCCGACGTCATATTAAACCCTATGGATTAAGAATGGGATGTCACTTAAGTTCATATGCGTCTGAAGGCAGACGAGCGAATACTTTTGGCAATATAGTGTATGTGTGTACAAGGTGGCACTGAGGTGTCAGTGATTGACTTGGTTTACATTTGACATTGCTATTTGATGAAGCAGCAACATGGAAGTAAACTATAGCAAGTGTAACACATGAACAATATGATGATTGTCATTTGGGTATACTACTGAAATTATCCAAGTTGTCTTTTTTGACTCAATAAGTGCATGAGAAAAAACAAATGTGTAGCTTATGTGAAGTTTATGTGTTATGTATAGCTCAATATGTTTGACAGTGTCTTCAAAATGTTTTGAAATGTGACACTAACTGGGCATTTTGTACATCCATTTGTGATAGACATATACGTGCCGGGTCTCTAAAGACCAGAGTACATAATAATGTTTGGCAAAGCTCCCATGCATTTTTTTTTTTTTTTTTCAATTAACAAGTTTTTATTGATTCTGCATGAATCACACAGACATAATAGAAAATACAACCTCAAACCACATGAAATCAAAACTTTTTTTTTTCCCTCCCCGAACAATAGTCCCTCCACCCCACCCGACACAAACAAGCACTCTAGTGATCGGAAGTCAACTGACAAAGACACACAAATAGACAATAAAACAGGAAATATTTAGAAATAGAAATAAAAAAAAATAAAAAAAATCTAATCCCTCTCCACTTCCCCTCCCCGAGAACCCTCCAAAAAGGCCAGATAACCGCCCCACTTCCTACTGAAAATATCCATGTTATCCAGCCTTCTGTACACCATCTCCTCAAACGCCGCCACCCTACCCAGCTTAACGCACCACTCACGAAACGAGGGCGCATCAGACAACTTCCATCCCCTGAGAATTAACTGCCTGCCAATCATCACGCCTTTCAGGACCTAACTCTTCACGTATTTATCACCCACATGCAGGACCGCTCCATCCCCCAAAACACACAATCTGGGGAAAATGAAAACCGTGTTGACCACTTCACATACGAACCTCTGTATTTTCAACCAAAACTCTTGTATCCTAACACATCCCCAAAAAACATGGGATGTGTCCCCGTCTTCCGATTGGCATCTCCAGCAGGTGGGTGTGTCTTTAAGACCAAGCCTATACATTCTAGAGGGGGTCCAATAAAATCGATGCAAAATCTTAAATTGCATAAGGCGCACCCTTGCATCCCTATATAGACTTGATGTTTTTTGAAATCCCAGCCCACACCCCATCCTCCAACACCAAATTAAAATCTTTCTCCCATAATCTCTTAATAGAAGTTAAAGCTCCATCCCCCAAACTCTGAATTAGCAAAGTGTAATACACTGATGCCTCATGTCCTTTACCAAAAGCAGCAAGCAACGCTCCCAGAGTATCTGCCATTTTAGAGGGGTGTACGCTACTCCTAAAAATAGTACAGAGCAGGTGGCGCAACTGTAAATACCTAAAAAACTGAGATCTGGGAATCCCAAAATGTTGAGTCAAATTATCAAAGGATCTCAACACTCCGTTCTCATATAGATCACCGAGTGCAGCAACCCCCCTGACAATCCACTCTGACCAGCAGAAGGGGGACTTATTAATACATAATTTTGGGTTCAACCATATGCTCGAAGCAGCATTCAAATAAATGTCTGAATTAAACACTCTAGATACTTTTGTCCATACCGAGTTCAAATGCGAGATGACGGTGTATAACAACTTCACCGGTTAGTTTGATAGACAGGCCCTACAATGGCGAAATAGGGACAAGAACATCTTGTTCAATACAAAACCAAGGAGGGGACCTTTCAGGTGGAAGCGACAAATGAGCCAAATGTCTGAGACCGAAAGCATAATAATAAAACAAAATCTTGGGTAGGCCTAGTCCACCTTTGTCAATCGGCCTATGTAATTTGTTGAAGTGCAATCTGGGATGCTTACCATTCCAAATGAAGGACTTCGCTATACTTTCAAATTGCTTAAAATAAGAGAGGGGGACATCTATAGGGAGTGACTATAACAGGTAGTTGAATTTTGGAATACAATTCATTTTAATTACATTGATCTTCCCAATCATCGATAAATGTAGTGAAGCCCACCTGTCCACATCGCTCGAAAATCTTTTTATTAGAGGGTCAAAATTAACTCTAAGTCAGACAAATTTGATGGAAATAAAATACCCAAATATTTAATGCCCTGTTTGGGCCACTGGAAGGCACCCGGCTGGAAAGCCGTTTCTGGGCAGTACGCTGTCAAAGCCAAAGCTTCAGATTTAGACCAATTGACTATGTATCCTGAGAACTTGGAAAAGGAATGAATAATTCTGTGGAGGCAAGGCATAGATCTAGAAGGGTCGGAGACAAATAATAAAATATCATCTGCATAAAGCAAAAGCTTATGCGCCACACCTCCCGCAATCACCCCTGGAAAATCATCCTCCTTTCTTATTGCAGCTGCTAATGGTTCCAGGGCAAGACAGAACAATAATGGGGAAAGTGGGCAACCCTGCTGGGTGCCCCTATTCAGAGTAAAATAATCTGAAATTAATCCGTTTGTTTGTACTTCCGCTACAAGGTGTCTATAAAGTAACTTAATCCAACAAATAAATGTACTCCCGAACCCATACATTTCCAAAATCTTAAAAAGATAATCCCATTCAACCATATCGAATGCCTTTTCGGCGTCAAGTGAGATGGCAGCGACCGGAGTCTGATCATTCACCACTGATCACATGATACTGATGAAACACCTAATATTATCAAGAAGAGCTATGGCCCCGAATAAACCCCACCTGATCTATATGTATAAGAGATGTCATAACTTTACTTAATCGGTTAACCAGAATTTTTGACAACATTTTTACATCTAGCTGGATCAGGGAAATTGGATGGTAACTTTTACACTCACTAGAATCTTTGTCCTTTTTAAGAATCAGACTGATCCGGGCTTGTGTCATGGTTGGGGGAAGCGTTCCATTCTTTAATGCTTCTGTATAAACTTCTAGCAAAAGTGGAGCCAATTCTGCTGCACAAGATCTAAAAAAATTCAGCGGCAAATCCATCTGGCCCCAGAGCTTTGCCTGTAGGCAGGGACTTAATTACCTCGTCAAGCTCCTCCAAGGTTATCTCAGAATTTTTTCTGTTTTTTTGCTCAGTCGTCAGTTTAGGGAGTTCTAATGGATCCACACATTTTCCAATATCTTCATCAGTAGATGAAGACATGGAACTATAGAGATCAAAATAGAATTCCCTAAAAGCATTATTAATATTACTGGCCGAGGTAAATATTTCACTGGCAGAAGATTTTACTGAGGGAATGGTGAAAAAAGACTCTCTCTGTTTTATATATCTAGCTAAAAGCTTCCCTGGTTTGTCCCCCGACTCAAAGTATGACTGTCTTGCCCTGAATAACCAAAACTCCACTTTCAGCGACAAAATAGCATTATATCTATATTTCAATCGGGTCAATTCTCTGAGGCCATTAGATGACATATGACATTTCAGCTCTGCCTCTGCCCTTTTAATATTCCCTTCCAGTTCCACAAGTTCTTGTGCTTTGGATTTTTTGAGGAACGAGGCATACTATATGATCCGACCCCTAAGAACCGCCTTAAGCGCCAAATTTTTCAGCTTCCTGCGGGGAAAAAAGTGTTTCCACGCACGCCTGCATGAGCCCCCACGACAACTTTGCCATCGGATTGCTCAATTTTGCCTCACAAATTTGAAAGGCTAAATTATATAAAAGAAAATACTTTGTAAAACAAACCTCTGCCAATAGGCATCATAAACACACGTAACGTATAGATTCGTTCACAGAACTGACTAAAAGATGTGTTCTTCCACAAAACAAAATTCAAGCCGCTATAAACCGTTCAGTGTCCTCGAACAGTCAAACAGATGAACGGTGAACTGGCTGCTTATGAATGCAGCAGATGACATAATCATTCCAATGTCCCGCTGAAAAACTCAGCAAATCAAACCCCAGCCAACAGGAGGAATAAGAACAAAGAACGTGCAGATTAATCCACAAAACTGTCCCAAAGCAGTGTTACTCCACCATGCAAACTCCAGCCGTTAGGCGGAACCATCATAAACAGCAGCAAAACAGGAATCATGGTTCCTCGGGTGATCAAGAGTCAAGTTCACTCGAGGACACATGAAAAGAATACACCATGACTTACTCAGATCGCCAACTGTAAAAAAAGGCATCCTTTGTGTGGGCATGTAAACATTTTGCGGTCATTTTGGTGTCTAATCTCAATCTGGCCGGGAACTTCAGTGTAGAAGCGATCTTCCGTCAATGCAAAAGGTTCTTTAAGGAAAAGTGTTATTCCACCAAACAGACTCCAACTGCCAGGCGGATTCAACGCAAAAAGAAACAAAAATGACGCCCAACTTCCTCCAACAGTAGAGTCAATGAACAGCGAGTCGATCCACTTACATGACAAAAACCCCAATGGTTTACTCACTCATAGATACTTTTCGACCGTCCTTCGTCTCTATTCTCAGTCTGGCCGGAAACATCAGTGCAAAAACTATATTTCTTTGATGCAAGAGTTTCTTACACTCCTTGAATCGCTCGTGTTTCTCTCGTCGAATTCACAAAGTCCAGGAACAAGAAAATATTGCGATTCTTCCAAGAAAGCTTTCCTTTGTTCCTCGCCTGGCGCAACAAGATCTTTATCGGATGATCTCATAAATTTGACCAAAATTGATCGGGGCCTGTTTCCCTCAGTAGATCTACCAGCCGGAACTCTGTGAGCTCGCTTGATTTCCAGCTTGTGGCCTGTTATGTCGAGCAGACTCGGGAAGAGTTCATCCAAGAATTTCACCATATCTCTGCCCTCCTCATGCTCAGGAATTTCAACAATTCGGACGTTATTCCTGCGATTTCTATTCTCAAGATCTTCAATTTTTCCAAGAACACATTCCAAATCAACTTTGGTCACGGGTGGATTAGCGGATAATTCCCTCTCAAGATAATCGATTCGTTTCTCAACATCCGTCACTCTTGTTTCCATCGCCGTACTCAATCGACGTATAACAGCAAGATCCTCCAAGTCAGCAAGAATCTTCGTCAGCATCACCGACATGCAAGACAGTTGACGCTGGATCTTCTCTCCCGTCGCACCAACCAAATCGAGTCCCCGGTCTGTAGGCCTGACGGGGCTTTCATCCTGAGCACGTAAGTGTCTTTTAATGTCTCCATAGCACGAGGATTTTGACGACTTTGCCATATTTTACCTCAAAGAGCAAATGTGTAACTGACTGTATCGAATTTCACCAGGTTATCACATAAAAATAATAAAAAATTTAGCAAAGTGCGCAGAGCTCGTTGCTCACACATCTGCTCCCTGCATGGCGTCACATGACCCTCAAAACTCCCATGCATTTAAGAAACTCCCATGCATTAAATAACACCTCAAAGCAAGTAACAAATTAAATTAACTTATTCAAGATAACTACTTCAGAAAAGGGTGCACAATTTCATGTTCATTTCAAACACATTTGGCATTTTATAACATCTAAAGTATTATAAAAAATAAAAAAATGTATCTCCATTGTAATGGGATGAGTCAATGTGATCCCACTTTAAACATTTTTCAGAAGATTTTCATTCCCCCCACTTAAAAAAACCCAATGTGTTTGCAACAGGGGGGCTAATGATAAAAATCATTAAAAATGAGATCAAACAGGTGTTTAGGGAAATGCTGTGGTAGATTTTGTTGCCATTTAGTGTTTTGGAAGAAAAGAAAATCAAAGGAGCCTTTTTCCCCCCGGGGCCTTTAGCCCCATGGGACCCTACGCAGTATATGGAATAACTGTAAAATTTTATACAGGCATAAGGGTATCTTTTTAAGAAGCTGGTGTGGATTCTCTTGGTAGGTCAGCTATTGAACCCCCAGGGCTCTCTTATGATGTACAATTAGATTCTTTTACATTTTAAATTTCCTGTATCCACAAGATAATTTTATTTTGTAATTTGTGGTACTCCTTCTGGTGTTGTTTATTTTTTAAGAGGTTTTATGTACACTTAATCAATTCGACTGACACCATATGTGGTAAAATTAGTTTTTCTCAAGTTAAAAATAACAATAAGACTATAGGATTCCATTTCAAAGAGAAGTACCCACTGCACCATATGTAATAGCTTACTGTGCTAGGTTCGTTGGTGATATGCCCTGAGAGATGGTGTGGTTATTATATCATAAATATTTTGTTACGCATAAGGTGAAAGAAATCTCCTTTAAAATAATGCATACATTTTACCGTACAAAACACTTAGTAAGTTGAAATATTATTTTAATGTGAATCCTTTTTTGTGGCTTTAATTTCTGTTATAAAAATTTAGTTTGTGGTTATTAAAATAAGAGTACTGAAAATGAGGCATATATTACTAACCTTATTATTGTCTTGGTTACATTTTATAAACATAGACGTACATTTACTAAACAAATGCCTCTTTTCTCTGTTGTGCTTAAAGAAATCGGAAATTGTATATATTCCATTAGGATCAGTACTAACAAGAAAGTCATAAAACTGTGGAACTGTGTACTTTTAAGATTGTTCTGTAATATAGCCTTTTTTACTTAATATTATTACTCTTATTATTTCTGGTTGTACACCTGGCTATGTTCTTCTGGCTATGTTTTGAGCATAAAAACAATTAGTTGTGCAACCCCTAATATACATGGCAATAAGATACAATCAGTACTTTAACAGTCTTTAAATACTTTAGCAGTATTTTAAGTCATTATGAGTGCATTACACAGAGATTTTAAACAAAATGTACATAGCACAAATACATACAGTATTGGTTTTATGTACAGTATTTGTGGCAGTGGCATATAATCAGTATTTTTCCAACTGATAAAATGTTTTAACCATTTATATTATATTTTACACTATTTTTTCTAAGCACCCCTCAGACTGTGTATACATGGTAATACTGCCATTCAACTTGTCCAGCAGGTGAACTGAAATAGTTTGCACAAAAAAAAAAAAAAAGAATATGCTGGTTACTTCAATGGACAATTGAACTTGTATCTCATTTTCTCCAATTTAACTTTTTCTAAATTGTGACCTTATTCAAATTATTTTTAAATAAATGACTTATCACAAATTAGCAAATTGAAAGTAAGCTCTGTATAAAGGCCTTAATGCATAAGAAAATATTAAATACCCTACATTTAAAAGGAAATGAATAGGAATTCAGGAGAGTTGACCATTTTGCGAGAATGCTTTGTAAATTGACAAAGTGTTTTCACACTTGGTTTGATTGCTTGAACCAAACCAGAGTTCATTTCCTCCCCCCTCCCCCTGCTGGTCTATGTTCACATAGTATTATTTGGGTCCAACGGGAGTACAAGCGACAGCTGTTTACCACTATAACTAGGTAACAACTCAAGCTTCACTGTTCAGTGCTTCACTTTGCATGCCAATGGTGGCAAGCGTGCCTTAGGTTGCTGACCCCTGGGCTAGCCATTTAGACTACTTCTCAACGTCCATGCAGTAAGCAGTCCGTTTCCCAACCCACACCCTGTGCTAATGGTACAGCCCACAGCACAAATTCTAAGACAATCTTCCACAATTAAGAAAAAGTTAAATTGAAGAAAATGAGAGAAAAATGTAAATTATCCATTAATATTCAAATCATCCGGAAAAAATGAATAATGAAAGTTTCAAACCATTTTTCTGTTTTTGTATTTGGATTGATATGGTCTGAATGCTAAACTTCTCCACTACATAACTCAATCACTGGCAAGTGATTTACTAGCCAGGGGGTAATGACAGACATTTTTGTCACCTAACATGGAATTTGGTTGAATATTCCAGTGATTTACTCACATTGTAGAGGGCTGGGTATCTACACCGACATTCGGCAACAACCCAGAAGTGCAGGCCTTTGTTTTTTTACCTGCTGTCAAATGTCACGTGAAAAACAAAACAAGCTGTGGTCGGTCACTTCATGTCGGTCAGATGGCCCTTTCCAATCTTGGGTGGTTCAAATAAGCTGTAGGTGGGGGATATCGCAAATATTAAAGATATGTGAAAAATTTATATTTGTTTCTCTGGCATGCTAAATATATAGAAATTTATATTTTTAATTTTAATCAATTTGAAGCAAATTTCAACAAAAGCCTATTTGCCAGGAATTCCAGTATTTTAATTTCTAAAAGGTAAATTCAAGCACCTCATGCGAACCCTGGAAATTACCCACAGCATGTGCCTGTACTGAGGATGCTTGCTCCCATTACCTAATCCTGAAACAACTAACAACAATCAGAACAGTGTTTACTGAACATAAATCCTTTCCTCACTGAAAGCTACATATGGATATACGGCAATCCATTTTAGAGTGTAAAGTTAAGAAACTGGGCTCTCACTCTCTCTCTGCATGTGCGCTGTATGAATGGATGTGGATGTGTGTGTGTGTGTGAGATACTAGTTGCACAGACTAGTCGACTACAACTAATGTACTCGACACCGTCAGCTTGAAGTCGACTAGTTGCAAACCATGAGCGAATGAGTCTATATGAAATACAATGGGTATGAAGCCCGGTGGCACTGCACTGAAAAGGTGCAGTGGCTCAAATATTGGCTGCGATGTTCTATCAGACTCATATTAAATGTGACGCACACACAGAATACACTTCAAAACTTGTGTTTGCTTACTGTGTTGGCAAAATGACAGACAGCTTTTGGAATTATCTTTTCATGTTTAAAAAAAAATAAAAATAATAATATCTGGTAAATGACAGAGAATTTGGTTAACACATCCCCTGCTTATTACATCTTGTACAACTCGAAAGGTTTAGGCATTGGCAGCTTTTTTGGGGCTTGTTGTAGTTACATTCATTTTCCAGTAGTTTTAAGCTTTCTGTAGCTGTTATGACACCCTCTAATAGCACAAATTCTTCCAGAGCTTCTGCTGTTCAGGCATCAACAGTAACACTGTTTAACTGATAACAACAACTAACCGGAAGTTAAGCCGAAGTTAGTGAGAAACAAGTGTAGGTTATCTTTTGAACTATAGGTGGTGCTGTCTCCAAACTGCTCAGGTTTCCTCAGGACATGATGTCAATGATGCATACTAATTTTCTTTTAAATTCTTTAAATCTCGATTTATTTAATTTTTATTAAAAATCAATATGGCAGAGAGGTAAAATTGGTATCGCTGAAATCTGCTTGACCCAAGGAATCCAAAGACAAGCTAATGATTTTAAGGCATACAGAAAACATATATGGCACACTGGCCGCTGCGCCACATTGCCACAAGCTTTACAGGTGCTAAAGAGACATACCAAGCTGGCAGTCATCAAATTTTTAATTATATATATATATATATATATAATTTTTTTTTTTTTTTTTTTTCCTCCACCATTTTCGGAAGACTTGGACTAAGGAAGCAATAATACATTAAAAGTTTTTAAATTGACTAAACATTTTGACCACAATGTGTCGCTGTCTCCACACTGCTCAGGTATCCTCAGGACATTATATCATTGTTGCATTTAAAAAACAATTGGTATGCATCAATGCTTTCAAAAGATATATAACTTTTTAATAAAATTCAGACTCCCATTAGGGAGGAATACTAATAATACCTTTAAATTGCTGATTCCGCATGCCAGGCCGATACTGCCATGGTCCTGTCAGGCAGAAACCCAACCTGACAAGGTGACAGGACATGACAATACCCCCCCTCAAAGGGAACATCAAACAAAAGAAAAAAAGACAAACAACACAAACACTTAACAAAGAACAAGAAACACCATAGAAAGGGAGGGAGGGGAGGGAAACCAGGGAGGGAATTTAAGGAAAGGGGCGGGATCTGGCGGCCTGGGAGGAGGCCTCAGGGCGAAGGCATGATCTGGCGGCCTGGGAGGAGGCCTCAGGGCGAAGGCATGGTCTGGCGGCCTGGGGGAAGGCCTCATGGCGAAGGCAGGGTCTGGCGGCCTGGGAACGGCCTTCGTGGCCGTGAGCACTGGCAGCTGCAACTGGGGAACGGCCTCCATGGCCGTGAGCTCTGGCAATGACAGGGGAACAGGCAGTGACAGAGGAGCGACCTCTGTGGTCGGGGGCAATTGCAGGGACAGGGGAACAGTCTCAGTGGCTGTGAGCGCTGGCAGTGACTGGGGAACGGCCTTCGTGGCCGGGAGCGCTGGAAGCGACTGGGGAACGGCCTCCGTGGCCGGGAGCGCTAGCAGCGACTGGGGAACGGCCTTCGTGGCCATTCCCCACTTTGTGCTTGAACCTCTAATAATAAAAATCCTGACAAAAATAATAGGATTTCAGCACTTTGTGCTTGAACCCTTAAAAATAATAAAAATTAAACCCTACAATTACAACAGTTTCAACACTTCATGCTTCAACCCCTAATAAAAATAACCAGTACCACCAGCATTTTGTGGCACTTTTTCTTGATTATTGAAGACCAAAATGACAGAATTTAATGCTGGTTTTCTCAAAAACTGCAATACCATTTGCAGCATTTTTTTGTGTGAAAAGTCACAAATTATAGTATACCTGTATAAATGGGTCAATGACAGTAAAAATGCGCTTACCTGTAAATATAATTTAATGCATAATAACTAAATATGCAATTTCCAATAATAAATACACACAAAAATACCATACATTTAAGAGTTGAAACCCATGATGTGGCTAATAAGAGTTCAATGGAAGACCCTTTATTTATATAAACTTTTTCTGTCTGAGACAATGCAAGTAAACTTTAAAATGGTTAAAATATTAGACCTACTATAAAACTGTAAACTAAGAAGACATTAATAATTAGACCTGTTGTGATTATTGCACCGCCTGACAGTGATCATTTGGTCTAACCCTGATTATTTGTGATAAAAGCAATTATTAAGCACTTTAAATTCTAATTTAAAATCACATTTGACTAATTTCAAGCGAATATTTGAAATAAAAGCCATGTATTTTGTTCATTTTCCGGTGCAACAGTGCATTTTGTGAGCATACCAAATTAACTGACCATCATCGACATGCTCTGTGCACTTCACTGAGAGCAGCTTCTGAAGTGTGCATGAAGATTAAATGCTGTGATATACGCGCGCCGTTCTCTGTCCCACGGAAGTTTACACAAGGATTTTGATAGTGAATGCAATAGAATCCCCCTTAAAGTGTCTAGGATCTACAATACAGGACAACTGGCATCCCGTATAAGACGTCAGACAATGGGCATCCTGTATGAGAACCACTTTGGCATAATAAGCATAACAAAACATGGCACACACAAATATTGGTTAAAATAATTTAAATAAGTCTAAAATATTATTTATTGGTATTTTCTGTCATTGAATGAATTATAACTACTTTAATATTAAACACTTTTCACGCTCCACCTACAATCTTAGAATTTGGGAAAAAGAAGGATTCTTAGAACTCTTGGAACGCAAAGTCAGATGATGCCTTAAAATGCTGCCTATATAGGTTTTGGAACAGAGCCTAAAATCTAAGTATCCTTACATGTTCAACTTTTGCATTTCCTTTGTAACTCTTTCCTTCCTTCATACTTTCCCAAATCTCAATCTTCTGTCTTCTCTTGTCCTCCTCAAGCTAAAAAGAATAGATGAACCGGCATGAGTGAGTACTGCAAACAAGATCTCAACCAAATGGATGTCCTGGTATAAAGTGCTAACAAGAGAGGCTTACCCTCATTTGTTTCTCTTTGAATTCTGCAGCTCTAGCATCGAGCTCTTCCTGCATTCTCTGACGTGACGCCTCCAGGGCTTCCTGACGTCTCGCCACAGACACAGGGTCTGCAGATATGAAATTTACTTCTCATGTCTACTATCTGAAATACTTTCATGGCATTTAAATTTTCAAATGCCAGGCATTGCTTGTTCTTACCTTGGTTTGCTGCAAAGACAGAGGGACTCTGATTCTCCCTGGATCTGCTCTTGCTGAGATGTTGAATGAGCAGATAAACCATCACACACAGGAACAGCAGATACCAACCATAGTCAGACAGAAAAACAGAAACTGTTTGGGAAAAATGATATCACAATCAAGACACAGCACATTTTTTAAATGTTATCTTGTATTCAGAGAGATACTGACAGTAAAAATATAATCATAAAAGGCATAAAAAGATTCTTATATTATATAAAGGTTAACAGATCATTAAATAACAGTGTAAATTACAGTATGTACAATGTACATATATATGTAGAGTGGCCGAAAAAAAGTATTTGAACCTTGTATGGTACATTTATGAATATTAACATTAATAACTAAAAAACTGGTTTAAAATATTTTACAAAAAGGTTTTGTTTTATTGATCTTTTAAGCATCATATAATGTTTAATGCTTACAATTAAATAAATTCTGAATATATACATCTGAATATATATCTGAAAACAGCAATTATCAGGGCTCAAGCGGCATAGGGCCTTTAAGTACATGTGTTACAACAGGTATTCCCAAACCTTTTTGTCAGCTGAACCCCTTTGACCTAAATGATTTATTGGAAGTACCCCCTAATATTTTAAGTAATGTTAACCTTTCAAAATATAATTAATGTTACACCTCTGCACTTTATTTTTTGTATTATTGTTATATTTGAATGAACCTTTATTACATCTATTGTTCTTTTCTTATAATATTTATATATTTCATTTAATTCACCACAAGAAGATGCACTACATTCCAAGTAGAAGGCTAAAATACACACACACACACACACACACACACACTGGTGCAGCTATCATTGAGAACTCTCCATAGACAATGATTTTTATACTGTACGAACTATAGATTCTATCCCCTAACACTACCCCTAAACCTAACCCTCACAAAAAACGTTCTGCATTTTTACATTTTCAATAAAACCTCGTTTAGTATGTTTAAGGGATTTGAATTATGGGGACACTAGAAATGTCCTCATAAACCACATTTATAGCATAATACTCTTGTAATTACCGGTTTGTAACCTAAAAAAAAAGTCCTAGTAAACCACTTATACCTGCCCACACACACAACAAAATCTTGTCAAATGGTCTGTTTTTATCCGTCTTTGTCTAATGGTCTAATTTACTTCTTTATTGATTTGTTTTAATTTTCTGAAAATTTTATAAATCTATGCCATTCTATTTTTGTAAAAAAAAAAAAAAAAAAAAAGATTCTGTGCATACCCCAAGATGAAATCTTGCAGGCAAAAGCTTACTTGACTTACAATGAATGAAATGTAGTAGTGCAATTTAAGAAATTGTTAACAAATTTAATGTAATGATTTATATTCACTTTCTGCGTAAACATAGTCAATTTAATACATTATTGTTTAGTTTTAGGCCCATTTTAGTTACAGTAAAGCTGTATTTTGTAAAGTAAAAACCTTTACTTGACTTGAATGTAATATAATAGTATACATGCTAAGCCACATAGGGACTTTAAACCTTTAATTTGAGTTTTTCACGGACATGTTGTAATTGTAATACCAGTTTGTTCACTTAACCTAGAATGTGTAATTTATTTAATTTTTATTCTCAACTGGTAAAATTGTTTAACCAAAAAAATTATAAATAAGGTTTATTTGATAAATGCACCTAGAGTCAATAGTTCTTTAAACTATACATTTATAAAAAACTCTTGTCTTAAACTCAGCTTTTACTGGTCTTGGTCTTGACTCAAACTCGACCTACTCTGGTATCGGACTGGACTTGGGCTCAGATGAGCAGGTCTCGACTACCACACTGCTTGGTTATCACCAAAACTGTCTTGATTTTGTTCTAGATTCTTAGACCTTTGTGGTTCGGTTGGACTGAATGTATCCTAGCAACGATGTGTCGTAGTGCTGTCTAGGCCGCCTGTCCGAAACTAGTTACCTTCGTACGTAAATGCTGTCTGTTAAGTCATTGACTGATAGGTCAGAAACGCAACAAGAGCCCTGTCCCAAACGGCACCCTAAGCCCTTGTTGTCCTCCTTTGAGTCCAGACTGGTGACGTAAGCGAGTTCAGACCGATGGGGCACTAGTCAGGGCTAGTCTCTGCACTGCCATCTGTTGTTTGAAGAAAAGTTCAACTGCGGTGCGCATCAAGTATAAATGCCTTGGGCCGTCAAGAGCAGCGCACGCATAATTTATGGTAAAAAAAAAAATAACAACATTGATTTATTTCTCACTGTGGTGAGTAGGACCTCCGTCCTACTCACCACAGTGAGAAATAAAGGGAAATAAATCCCTTTTGTTATTCTCGCCCCCCTCTTCCCTTTCGCCCTGTTCCCCCTCCCAGGCACGCACAGGTCGGATCCGGAGACCGATGTGACCCATCGATGCTCCCTTCCTAGAAATGGGGGGGGTAGGTCACAGGCCAGAGAAATCCCCAACCTAAGTTCGGCTATGGGGGTTTGTGGTGAGCAGGGCGGAGCCGATCGGCATCTGGGCAGAGCAAGGAGTGGCGGGAGTATTTGGCAGGAGAAGAGACAGCGGCAGATGGGAGAGATGTACGAAGCTTGCCCGTGTGTTTGAGTGTTTTTATGATTTGACGCAGCTGGCTGAAAAGCAGTGCATGTTTTTGTTTCTATACGCGCTGAAAAGTGTCATTATATGTATATGTGTTTGTCAAGCCAGTCCTAGCTTCCTCTTTACCTTAAGTGTTACACTCACCCACACATATCATATCACTTTTGAAGATATGGATTAAACCACTGGAGTTTTATGGATTACTTTTATGTGACCTTTATGTGGTTTGTGGAGTTTCAAAAGTCTGGTCATCATTCACTTGAATTGTTAGTTTCAACAGAGCTGAGACTTCTAAAAATATTTGTTCATGTTCTGCAGAAGAAAGTCATACACATCTGGGATGGCATGATGGTGAGTAAATGAAGAGAGAATTTTCATTTTTGGGTAAACTAACCTTTAATGCAGCATTATGGATTGAACTAAGATTGAAATCACGATATGGCCTTGTGTGATTACTAATGCTGCATTTAAAACATTGTCTGCATTCAGTCAGCACTGTACGAGCTACCAGTGCCCTCTAGTGGCTGTGTGTGTGTAAGAAAACACTGAGCAGCGCATCAATATGAGATGATCCAATGTTTATCATAACCATTCAAATCACGAAGCTTGTCAAAATTATTCCATTCCAAATGTTGGCTATAGATTTCAAAACTACTGCACTCTGTTTGGGTGGTTTTGTGCTGATCAACAATAGCTATGTGTTTGTCAAGAATTATTGGTAACACTTCATAATATGGTTCTCTTTGTTAACATTAATCATGAACCAACAATGAACAATATCTTTTTTTTATTTTTTATGTTAATGTTAGTTAATAAATATGCAATTGTTCATTGTTAGTGATTTTAAAAATGTATTATATATGTTGAAATTAACATTAACCAAGATTACTAAATGCTGTAGTAGTAATTTTTGTTAGTTCATGTTAACCACTGTTGTTCACTGATGTAAACTTATTGTAAAGTATTACCGAATTAATTTAATAAAACATGTAATAAACATAGACATTTTGTCTGCATTATGTACAATTGATCTTTTATAGTCTGTTAGATTTCATATTCCATATTCACAAAAAAATCTTAAGGCTAAATGTAGCTCCTAACATAGAAATTTAGGAGAAACTCTTAAAAATTAAGGGTGTCACCCCTAATTTTAGGAATGTTTAATCTAAGAGTAATTCATGAAGCATTTTAACACTAAAAATAGCTCCTAAAACCACTATAGCTTAGAAGTCATAGGACTTCTAAATCCCTAAGAGTGACTCACAAACAATCTAAAGCATGGCTGCTGTCCTCAATCCACATTAAAAACAATGTATTAGAATATAATTATAAAATTAATTTAAATTGAGTCTATATATTTTAATAATATAATATTGTGGACTGTTCTGGGTGCCATGCGAGGGTCGGACGTGTGAACAGCGAGCTCTGCGCACTTTGCTAGTTTTTAATTCTTTTTGTGTCATAAACCAGTGAGATTCGATAAACCTTGTTCCATAACTGAAGTCGGTATGTCAAAGAATTCAAAATCCTCAGGCTCTGGAGATATTAAAAGACACTTACGTGCTCAAGCTGATGCTCCTGACAAGGCCGCAGACCAGGGACTCGGTTTGGACGGTGCGGCAGGAGAGATTCAGCATCAAATGTCAAGAATGTCAGCAATGCTGGCGAAGGTTGTAGCGGACTTGGAGGATTTTGCTGTAATACGTCGAACGAAAACGGCCATGGAGGCGAAATTCTCTGAGGTGGTTACAAGAGTGTCAGACGTCGAGAAACTGATCGATTATCTGGAGTCATCCGAGAGGGAATTAGCTGCTAACCCGTTAGCAACCAAGGCAGATTTGCAGTGCGTCTGGGAAAAGTTGGAAGACCTTGAGAATCCTAATCAGCGAAATTCCCGAGTCTGCTTGACATAACAGGCCATAAGCTGGAAATTTAGCGAGCTCACAGGGTCCCGGCTCGGAGATCCACGGAGGGAGACAGGCCAATTCTGGCCAAATTTCTGAGATCATCTGATAAAGATCTCATGTTATGCGAGGAGTAAAGGAAGGCTTTCTTGGAAGAACCACAACATTTTCTTGTTCCCAGACTTTGCGAATTCGACAAGAGAGAAATGTGATTGATTCAAGGAATGCAAGAAACTCTTACATGGAAGTTCGCTTTGGCACTAATGTTTCCGGACAAACTGAGAATAGATACTAAGGATGGCTGCAAAGTATTTATATGTCCCCAGCGAGCATTGACCTTCATAAAGTCATTGAAATAAGTAAGCCATGGTGTGATTCTCACATTGCTGCCAAGTGAGCCTGATTCACTGAACATTCACCTGACTGTCCGAGGAAGCTGGGTGCCTTTTTTGTTTCTTTTTGTGCTGGTTCCGCCTAGCGGCTGGAGTTTGTTTTGTGGAATAACACTCCTTCAAGAAACTTTTGCATCAATGGAGGGTCGCTTTTACAATGAAGTTCCTGGCCGGATTGAGAATAGATGCTAAGGATGGCCGCAAAATATTTACTTGTCCCCAACAAGCATTGTCCTTTATAAAGTCAAGGGAATGAGTAAGTTATTGTGTGGCGCTCGCTTTGCAGCCAAGTGGACCTGACTCACTGAACATTCACTTGACCGTCCAAGGAAAATGGGCACCTTCTTTGTTTCTTTTTGTGCTTGTTTCGCCTAGTGGCTGGAGTTTGTTTTGTGGAATAACACTCCTTCGGGACAGTTGTGGATTAATCTGCACGTTCTTTGTGCTTAAGCCTCCTATTGGATGGAGTTTGTTTTGTGGAATATTTTTTTGCAGGATATAGGAATGATTAGGTCATCTGCTGCACTTATGAAACAGCCGGCTCACTGAACACTCGTTTGACTGTCTGAGGAAGCTTTTTATTTATTTATTTTTGTGTGTGTGTGCTGCTTCCGCTAGAGGCTGGAGCTTGTTTTGGGGAGGAACAGACCTTCGGGACAGTGTGTGGATGAATCTACACGTTCTTTGTATTTATTCTGCCTATTGGCTGGAGTTTGTTTTATAGATTTTCTTCTGTTATGTAATTCTGTCTCACAAAATTTGTATAGAAGCACCAGATTTTAGCAATCCGACGGCAAAGTTGTCAAGGGGGCTCTCGTAGGCGAACATGGACTGATGGATGCCCATTGGCGCTGTCGTGCGCGGGGTTAATGTGCACGTTTTTCTTTTTTCTGTTTGTTTGGTTCGGGGGGAAGTTCGGGGTTTGATTGTTGCACTAATGTTGGAATGTGGTCTTTATAATCTTGTTTTTGACACACAACCTATTTTTTCTAATAAGTCAAAATGTGAAATGTTAATATGAGTGGAGTGAGAAAAATAAATCATATAGTTGGCTCTTTAATGTAACCCCTTTGCAAAATCCTGAATTCCAACAAATGTTAAAGGCTGAAATAAATGTGTATATGGAGACCAACTGGTCCTCAGTGTCCTCTGTAGGCGTGGCTTGGGACGCACTTAAGGCAGTTCTTAGGGGTCGGATCATACAGTATGCCTCATTCATCAAAAAGTCCAAAGCACGAGAACTCATGGAGTTGGAAGGGAATATTAAAAGTGCCAAGGCAGAGCTGAAGCGCCGAATGTCGTCTGATGGCCTCAGAGAACTGACCCGACTGAAATACAGATATAATACTATTTCGTCGCAAAAGGTGGAGTTTTGGCTATTCAAGGCAAGACATTGAGTTGGGGGACAAAGCAGGGAAGGTTTTGGCTAGGTATATAAAGCAGAGAGTGTCTTTTTCTACCATTCCCTCAGTGAAATCTGCTGGAGGTGAAATTCTTACCTCAACCATTGATATTAATAATGCTTAAAGAATTCTATCTTGATCTTTATAGTTCCACGTCTTCATCTACTGATGAAGATATTAGAAACTTTGTGGAACCATTAGAACACCCTAAACTGATGACTGAGCAAAAAAATTCTCTTGATTCTGAGATAACCTTGGAGGAGCTTGGTGAGGTAATTAAGGCCTTGCCTACAGGCAAGATTCCGGGGCCAGATGGTTTTGCCACTGATTTTTTTAGATCTTATGCTACAGAACTGGCTCCACTTTTGCTAGCAGTTTATACGGAATCATTAAAGAATGGAAAGCTGCCGCCAACCATGACACAAGCCCGGATCAGACTGATACTTAAAAAGGACAACGATCCAAGCGAGTGTAAGAGTTAAATTTGAGTAAAGTTATGACATCTCTTATACAGCTTGCTCAAAAGTTTGCATACCCTTGGAGAATTGGTAATATATGTACCATTTTTAAAGAAAACATGAGTGAGCAGGCAAAACACATTTCTTTTATTTCTTATGGGATTCATATTCAACTGTAGGTTATAACAGAATGGCACAATCATAAAACAACACATGGCAACAAAGAAAAAAATGAAATTACCCGTACAAAAGTCTGCATACCCTTAGTTCATAATACTGTGTATTGCCCCCTTTAGCATCAATGACAGCGTGCAGTCTTTTGTAATAGTTGTCAATGAGGCCCAAAATTCTTGCAGGTGGTATAGATGCCCATTCGTCTTGGCAAATGCCTCCAGGTCATGCAAAGTCTTTGGTCGTCTTGCATGAACCGCACGTTTGAGATCTCCCCAGAGTGGCTCGATGATATTAAGGTCAGGAGACTGTGATGGCCACTCCAGAACCTTCACCTTTTTCTGCTGTAACCACTGGAGGGTCAACTTGGCCTTGTGCTTAGGGTCAGTGTCATGCTGGAAAGTCCAAGATAGTCCCATGCGCAGCTTTCGTGCAGAAGAATGCAAATTTTCTGCCAGTATTTTCTGATAACATGCTGCATTCATCTTGCCATCAATTTTCACAAGATTCCCCGTGCATTTAGAGCTCACACACCCCCATAACATCAGTGAGCCACCACCATGCTTCACAGTGGGGATGGTATTCTTTTCACTATAGGCCTTGTTGACCCCTCTCCAAACATAACGCTTATGGTTGTGACCATAAAGTTCTATTTTGGTCTCGTCACTCCAAATTACAGTGTGCCAGAAGCTGTGAGGCGTGTCAAGGTGTTGTCGGGCATATTGTAACTGGGCTTTTTTGTGGCACTGGCATAGTAAAGGCTTCTTTCTGGTAACTCGACCATGCAGCTCATTTTTGTTCAAGTACTGTGCTCCTTGAAACAACCACACCATCTTTTTCCAGAGCAGCCTGTATTTCTCCTGAGGATACCTGTGGGTTGTTCTTTGTATCCTGAACAATTCTTCTGGCAGTTGTAGCTAAAATCTTTCTTGGTCTACCTGACCTTGACTTGGTATCAAGAGATCCCCCAATTTTTCACTTCTTAATAAGAGATTGAACAGTACTGACTGGCATTTTCAAGGCTTTGGATATCTTTTTATATCCTTTTCCATCTTTATAAAGTTCCATTACCTTGTTACGCAGGTCTTTTGACCATTCTTTTCTGCTCCCCATGGCTCAGTATCTAGCCTGCTCAGTGCATCCACATGAGAGCTAACAAACTCATTGACTATTTATACACAGACACTAATTGCAATTTAAAAAGCCACAGGTGTGGGAAATTAATCTTTAATTGCCATTTAAACCTGTGTGTGTCACCTTGTGTGTCTGTAACAAGGCCAAACATTCAAGGGTATGTAAACTTTTGATCAGGGTCATTTGGGTGATTTCTGTTATTATTATGATTTATAAGAAGCCAAACAACTATGTGATAATAAATGGCTTCATATAATCACTTACCTTAAATAAAAGAATTTTTTTTTGCATGATCAGTCATATTTTCAAAATCAATTCCAAAAGTTCACAATTTCTGCCAGGGTATGCAAACTTTTGAGCACAACTGTACATATAGATCAAGGCCGCAGCTCTTCAATAACATTAGGCATTTCATCAATATCATGTGGTCAGAGGGGAATGATCAAGACTCTGGTCGCTGCCATCTCACTTGACGCCAAAAAGCGTTTGATATGGTAGAATGGGATTATCTTTTTAAGAATTTGGAAATTTACGGGTTCGGGAATACTTTTATTGGATGGATTAAGTTACTTTATAGACACCCAGCAGCAGCGGTACAAACAAATGGATTAATTTCATATTACTTTACTCTGCATAGGGGCACCCGGCAGGGTTGCCCTCTTTCCCCATTATTGTTCTATCTTGCCCTGGAACCATTAGCAGCCGCGATAAGAAGGGAAGATGATTTTCCAGGGGTGGTGGCGGGAGGTATGGCGCATAAGCTTTTGCTTTATGCTTATGATATTTTATTATTCATCTCCGACCCCACTAGATCAATGTCTTGCCTCCACAGAATCATTAATTAATTTTCTAAGTTCTCAGGATACAGAGTCAATTGGTCTAAATCCAAAGCTTTGGCTCTGACAGCCTACTGCCCAGTAATGGCTTTTCAACCACTCCATGTCTCTGTTAGATTGCTCTACCGCTCACCGCTAGTGCTAAAAGAAACAAATTACTGCAGGGAGGAGTGAATACACCGGTCAACCCTCTGTAAAACAAATTACTGCCTATGTTTTTGTGCTTATGTTCACAGGTAAAACGTCAAAATTGAAGTAATTACGGGGAAGCCAAGGGGAAGGGGAATTACGCCAAGAGGAAGGACGACACAAAACACACCCCGGAATTTGATGTGCAGGCTGTTTGGACACAGGCCTGACTCGTCCGCTGGCGCCAAATGAGCACAGACTGGATCTCTTCTAGGTATCTAGGTACTTGTATCATAGTAAATGATGTCACAATAAAGAGAGAGAGAAATAAAAAATTATGAGATTATGAGAGAGGGAGAGAAAAAGAAAAAGACAACACACACACTATATATACATACGCACAAACAATACGGTCAAGAAGTCCATCTCAATGGAGGACACGGAAAAAGAGCGTGTGCTGCGGAAAAACCTCCGACACTAAACGACACAGATAACAGCCACAACAAACACTTATCATAACATTTAAATTAACACATACCAGCACCGGATCGCCAGTCAAAACACACATAGATGAAATAGAATCTGCTACTCAAGAACTGGAGATGTTTCATCTGGATTATACACATACCTGGCAAAAGCTATTTCAAAAAGTGGTGAGGACACATCTCACCTGTCTCAACCCATAACTGACAGCGATGTATCTAATAATCATTCAGTGAATATTTGGAAACAACTGAGAAACTCATCTTTTACCTCTTTTTTCCATGTATTTGTCCCTGTGGTCATTGTTGCTGAGGAAATAAACTCAGCAACCTGCGAGAGCCCAAACACTGTACACGGGCAATCACAGGATTGGTTGCTGCTGTAATCAATCAGGCTATGGGTTTGTAGTCATTTGTGCGTTCGGTGAGAATTTAGGCAGTTCAACATGAATAAACCCCTACACAATGTCAACATCAACTATAATGTACTTACATTTATATTTAATAAATTTGGATACTTATGTTGTGGTGGCAAAGCTCATTTTTAGGGTGGCAGCTGCCACCCTGTGCTCCAGGCTTCACTCGCGTGACACAAAACTTATACAATCCATCTGAATCCTACAAAGACTGCTGTACTCTAAAGCACAATGGAGGAAGTCAAACATCTGAAATGACTACACAACCTTGACATAAACAGTAATGATGAAGATACTGGTCACAGGCATGTCAATTCAATGAGAGACTGCCCTGTATTTGTCATATATTTTTTCATGGTTGAGTACAATATCCTGGAATCAACAGATGGACTAGATGGAGCCGAATGGCTGCTGCGTTGCGAGCTCCGACACAACACTGCACCCAAGAATTTCACACACCATTGCACTTGTGTATATGGCTGTGTGACAATAAAGTGATTTGATTTGATTTGATTGATCTGAATATTTGGAGAATATGTAGGCCTTCATATACACTGGTGGCCAAAAGTTTGGAATAATGTACAGATTTTGCTGTTTCGGAAGGAAACTGGTACTTTAATTCACCAAAGTGGCATCCAACTGATCACAAAGTATAGTCAGGACATTACTGATGTAAAAAAATAGCACTATCACACTATTTGAAAAAAGTCATTTTTGATCAAATCTAGACAGGCCCTATTTCCAGCAGCCATCACTCCAACACCTTATCTTTGAGTAATCATGCTAAATTGCTAATTTGGTACAAGAAAATCACTTGCCATTATAACAAACACAGCTGAAAGCTATTTGGTTCATTAAATAAAGCTTAACATTGTGTTTGTTTTTGAGTTACCACAGTATTCAATAGACTAGCATGTTTAAGGTCAATATTAGTTCAAAAATGGCAAAAAAGAAACAGCTTTCTCTAGAAACTCGTCAGTTAATCATTGTTTTGAGGAATGAATGCTATACAATTGAAATTACCAAAAAACTGAAGATTTCATACAAATGTGTACACTACAGTCTTCAAAGACAAAGGACAACTGGCTCTAACAAGGAAAGAAAGAGATGTGGAAGACCCAGATGTACAACTAAAGAGGATAAGTACTTCAGAGTCTCTAGTTTGAGAAATAGACGCCTCACATGTCCTCAGCTGACAGCTTCATTGAATTCTACCCACTCAACACCAGTTTCATGTACAGTAAGAGTAAAGAGAAGACTCAGGGGCGCAGGCCTTATGGGAAGAATTGCAAAGAAAAAGCCACTTTTGAAACAGAAAAACAAAAAGAAAAGGTTAGATTGGGCAAAGAAACACAGGCATTAGACAGCAGATAATTGGAAAAGAGTGTTATGGATCTTAACCCCATTGAGATTTTGTGGGATCAGCTAGACTGTAAGGTGCATGAGAAGTGCCCGACAAGACAGCAACATCTATGGCAAGTGCTACAGGAAGCGTGGTGTGAAATGTCACCTGAGTATCTGGACAACCTGACAGCTAGAATGCCAAGGATCAGCAAAGCTGTCATTGCTGCACGTGGAGGATTTTTTTATGAAAACTCTTTGAAGTAGTTTAAGAAGTTCTGAACATTTTTTTCAAATTGCAATAGTAATTTTTCATGTTATTAATGTCCTGATTATACATTGTGATCAGTTGAATGCCACTTTGGTGAATAAAAGTACCAATTTCTTTCCATAAGAGCAAAATCTGTATATTATTCCAAACTTTTGGCCACCAGTGTATAAGTTGCCATTTTTATGATTACTGTTTTAAAATAATTTTGCAAACAATATTTTTCTTTTTAGTTTTGATTCTAAAACACTTTGCTTTGTATAAACAAATTGTACAGATATTATGCTTATGCTTCGACAGTGCAATAAACATTTGAAAACGAAACATTATGGATACAAATTACACTCAAGATTGTATGAGACTCGACCTCAAATATCGAGAGCTTTAGATTATTTAGCGAGTGCGTTAACCACTACACTATGCAGCATTTAGAGTGCTGAGAAATTGGGTGTATTAAATAAAATAAAAAAGAAAGTGAATGCTTTCACTATTGTGTATCATACACAATAGTAGACATTCCAGCTTCACCTTTTGTAAAACAAATAAATCTCTTTAAATATCACAAAATATATATGTCTCTCTCCAGTTTCTTTCTCATAAACACAACATTTTGGGTTTTTCCCCCTGTGGGAACGACAGGGAAATTCAAATTACTAAATTCAAATCAGCAACTTGCTTGAATCAGTCTGATTTTATGGATCTAACTTACTGCTGAACTGACTCAAGACTTTTAGCACATTATTTAGTAGAGATGGGCCACTAGGGCTGGGGGAAAAAATCGTTTCAGCGATCGTCAATCAACTTTAAAACGTGCATGCATATTAGATATACAAGCCGGGAAATTTTTTTTTTTTTTAGCGTAATAAGAGGTAAAGAATCACAATTTATGATACCAGTGTTGTCAGATTTTATTGCTAATTTGAAATATGTTCTTTGATCGTAATCTTGGTCTTTCTCCATTCAAGTAGATAGGAGCTGCACTGGCATGACTGGAAATAGCCTCCTGAGAGTGTTCCAAAGATGGCCGACAGTGGACTGACTTGCTAGAGAGACTTTGCTCGAGATCAGTTAAAGCCTGCATTTAACACTGACACAGGGTTTCATTGTGGGATCATCGCCCCTAGCGTAACCGACTAACTTTTAAGCGTAACTTTTTTTGTAAAGATTAACAAATACAAAAAACAATCGTAACCGAAAAACATTTCGAAACTGTTTTTGAAACAGTATGATGTAACGAAACTTCATCTGCTGAAATCACGTGACTTTGCCAGTTTGATACACGCTCCGAAGCACTGGTTTGGAACAAATGAGTCATAAAGGTTTCGGAGGTGAAGCGTGTTTCGAAAGCGCCCATCACTACCTTTTAGTGTGTCTGACGGAGTTGTAAGTTATGAAGTGAATAAATGTCAATTTTCAGAAAAAAAAAGTGTTATTATATAAACCTGATACCTTACACGATTCATTAGCCAAGACCTTTGTCTGCAAATATATCAATTTAAAATTAATTTATTATGTAAAAGAAAATCACATTTAAAACTTGTTTCGTCCCTGATCTCAAGAAGCAGTGAATAATAATAATAAACCTGACAATTTAATAGGGTTTCAGAGCTTTGCACTTGAACCCCTAATTACCACCGCTGTAAAGATAGCTTGCGGTTTGAAATTCAGATTTCAATTAGCTATAAATCCGCTATGCGCTGTCGTAGACATGTAAATAATGTTGCATGTAATTCTTCATGATTTGTGAATTCGGATGACATCCTCCTCCTCTCCGCAATCGGTCATTTAAATTTTACAACTCTTAATTTTCTAATCCAAATAGCTCCAAAAGTTGAAAACCTAGAAGACTGAAACCACTCTCATCTTGACCAGTCTGATTTGAGAATTCTTTCAAAGCAGGTTGTTTTCCTGTCATCCCTTTTTAAGTCCATAAGCTCTTCACTTTTAACGGCTATTTCCAGTAAACACGCAATCTGGGTTCATGCAAATGCACTTGTATTAGATAGAGCCTGATTTGTGAAAATTTTCACAATCACATTTGGTCACGTTTGATTGCATCTTACTGCTTTACCCATACTGCCTTGTGTAATAATAACAATATAGGCTGTGTCAATGGATAAAGCCATCAGACATATCAGCTATTATAATTCTAAAAACTGAGCACCTAGACGGGTCATAGTAGGCTCAAATAGACCTTCATGATGTGAATTTTTTCACAGACTAGTATTTGTCTCTTAACCCTTTTTTGAGTTCTGTAGTCAACAGTTTACCTGAGAAATCAGTGTTTTAGGCTTTGAGAGGACACATTCTGCAAACACATGATAATTATGATAGAAAAACACTAGTTTCACACAAGTGGATGTGAAAACTTTCACAAACTGAATTTACTCAGTTTGATGGCTTCTTGCATATTGGTATTGTGAAATACAAATTTTCTAAGCCATAAAACCAATAAATGTCTTATAATTCTACAAAATGAGCACCTAGACGGGTCACACTAGGCTTAAATAGACTATCCTGATTTGTAAATTATTTTTTGTCATTTAAACCTTTTTTGAGTTCTTGAGTCAACAGTTTACCTGAGAAATCTGTGTTATAGGCTTAGTGTTATAATTGCTCTGTGTTTTAGTCTTTCCCATTCATCTCCTAATGACCTGGAAAAAAAAAAAACTCCGCCATGAACACCGCTGCCTCTCTACCGGATGAGCTAAATACTTTTTATGCTCGTTTCGAGGGAAATAACACCGCCCTCGCGGAGAGAGCTCTCACGGCCGAAGCTGCAGAGGTTAGTTCACTCTCCGTCTCTGTAGCGGATGTAACCCGATCCTTCCGACGGGTGAATATCCGCAAAGCCGCGGGCCCAGACGGCATTCCGGGCCGTGTCATCAGAGCGTGTGCGAACCAGCTGGCTGGTGTTTTTACGGACATTTTCAACCTTTCCCTCTCTTTGTCTGTAGTCCCCACATGCTTTAAAACATCCACCATTGTGCCTGTACCAAAAATAACTTGTTTAAATGACTGGCGTCCTGTTGCTCTGACCCCCATCATCAGCAAATGTTTTGAGAGACTAATCAGAGATTACATCTGCTCTGTATTGCCACTCAATCTTGACCCGCTGCAGTTTGCTTACCGCAACAACCGCTCCACTGATGATGCCATTGCATCTACAATACACACTGGGCTTAAACAGCTCGCTGTGCAGCTGGATCCTGGACTTCCTGTCAAGCAGACGCCAGGTGGTTAGAATAGGCAGCAACATCTCCTCATCACTAACCCTCAACACTGGAGCCCCGCAGGGCTGTGTTCTCAGCCCACTACTGTATTCCTTGTACACACATGACTGTGTGGCAACACATAGCTGCAATGCCATCATTAAGTTTGCTGATGACACGACGGTGGTAGATCTGATCACTGACAATGATGAAACAGCCTACAGAGAGGAGGTGCACACTCTGACACACTGGTGTCAGGAGCACAACCTCTCCCTCAACGTCAGTAAGACAAAGGAGCTTGTGGTGGACTTCAGAAGAAAAGACAGAGAACACAGTCCCATCACCATCAATGGAGCACCAGTGGAGAGAGTCAGCAGCTTCAAGTTCCTGGGTGTCCACATCACTGAGGAACTCACATGGTCCGTCCACACTGAAGTCGTTGTGAAGAAGGCTCATCAGCGCCTCTTCTTCCTGAGACGGCTGAGGAAGTTTGGAATGAACCGCCACATCCTCACACGGTTCTACACCTGCACTGTGGAGAGCATCCTGACTGGCTGTATCTCCGCCTGGTACGGCAATAGCACTGCCCACAACCGCAAAGCACTGCAAAGGGTGGTGCGAACTGCCAGACACTTCATCGGAGGTGAGCTTCCCTCCCTCCAGGAAATATATACAAGGCGGTGTGTGAAAAAAGCTCAGAGGATCATCAGAGACTCCAGCCACCCGAGCCATGGGCTGTTCTCACTGCTACCATCAGGTAGGCGGTATCGCAGCATCAGGACCCGCACCAGCCGACTCCATGATAGCTTCTTCCCCCAAGCAATCAGACTTCTGAACTCTTGATCTCCCATGATCAAAATACATCAGCACTGCACTTTATTACCCTTACTCTTATATCTCACACCGGACTATTATAAATTATATTATTATTATTATATTATGTTCTCTCTTAACAACTGACTATCAACCGACAGCCTGAATGTCAATACAGTACAATACTGTACATTCTATATATATATATATATATATATATATATATATATATATATATATATATTTTTTTTTTTTTTTTATTGAATAATGTGTAACTATATAGTAAAAAAAAACAACAAAAAAAACAGCGTATTGTATACTGTACAGTGTATGTTATTATTTGTATATTGTTGAGTGTAATTATGTGTATAACAGATGTTTAAATTGTGTTGTGTTAATTTGATGTTATTGTAAATTGGTATATGTCTCATCACTGTCACGACTGCTATGTTGATCGGAACTGCACCCAAGAATTTCACACAACATTGCACTTGTGTATATGGCTGTGTGACAATAAAGTGATTTGATTTGATTTTGATTTGACACCACGAGTGCTACTTTTTTGCCACGGGGTCTAAACTCATCAAATCCAGTCCAATGTTTTTTTGTGAGTTCAGATGGCAAATGAAAGAAAAGTAACCAAGCCTTGGCCCACTGAGATGAATGAAACCATTTTTATTAAAGAAACTAAAACAAAAGGGGGCCAGGGTAGCTCAGTGGTAAAGACGCTGGCTACCACCCCAGGAGTTTGCTAGATCAAATCCCAGGGTGAGTTGAGTGACTCCAGACAGGTCTCCTAAGCAACCAAATTGGCCCGGTTGCTAGGGAGGGTAGAGTCACATGGGGTAACCTCCTCATGAACGCTATAATGTGGTTCGTTCTCGGTGGGGTGCGTGGTGGGTTGAGCGTGGTTGCCGCAGTGGGTGGCATGAAGCCTCCACACGCGCTATGTCTCCGTGGCAACAAGCCACGTGATAAGATGCGCGGGTTGATGGTCTCAGATGCTGAGATTCGTCCTCCGCCACCCAGACTGAGGTGAATCACTACGTGACCACGAGGACTTAAAAGCACATTGGGAATTGGGCATTCCAAAAAAAATTTTTTTTTAAATGAACCAGCTAGTTGACATATCATCCATATAAAAATTTTATGTCAACAAAAAGCCAAAGCCATCAAACGGAGTCAAATCAATCTCTGAAATTTTTCACAAATCCAGTTGCGTAAAACTAGTGTTTTTCTATCATAATTATCATGTGTTTGCAAAATGTGCCCTCTCAAAAGCTATAACACTGATTATTCAGGTAAATTGTTGACTACAAAACTCAAAAAGGGTTAAGAGACAAATACTGATCTGTCAAAAAATTCACATCATGAAGGTCTATTTGAGCCTACTATGACCCTATATACCAAATGTGATTGTGAAGGTTCACAAATCAGGCTCTATCAGGTGAATTTGCATGAACCCAGATTGCGTGTTTACTGGAAATAGCCGTTAAAAGCTTATTTTTCACCTTCCCGACTCATGGACTTAAAAAAGGGTTGACAGGAAAACAAACTACTGTGAAAAAATTCACAAATCAGACTGAAAAAGATGAGTGGTTTCAGTCTTCTAGGTGTTCTACTTTTGGAGCTATTTGGATTAGAAAATGAAGAGTCGTAAAATTTAAATGACTGATTGCGGAGCGGAGGATGATGAGATCCGAATTCACAAATCATGAAAAATCACATGCAAAATTATTTACGTCTACGATAGCGCATAGCGTTTTTAATATTCAATCGAAGTCTGAATTTCAAACCGCAAATTATCTTTATCGCGGTCTAATTACCGGTGTATATTTGTTGTAATAATGTTACATTTGTGCAAGTCATGTCCTGATAAGATCTGCGTCACTCTAGCAGTGTGATGTCTTTGACCACATCGGAGTCCTTTTATGACTAATATCCACAGAGAAGATATGAAATATAATAATGGTAGGCTATTCTTTTTATGTTTGTAAACACTGGTGACAAGTCAGTCAAATGATAATGAAATGAAAGGAGTGCCTCATGTTTACATACATACCAGATGGCAGGATAAAACTCAGATCCAGGTTCTGAGGAGGCACGTCTTCATTTCTCACACGGGCACCACCGTCTGCCTCCATTTAAAAAAAAGTTTTCTCAAGTTCTTATGATGTAGATATGAGAATATATAATAATCATTGCATGTTTAAAACTTTCAGTTCACTTCCGATAAAGATAACCTGATAGCCAGTAACAAACGATTTCCGTATCAATCTTCTTCTTCTTCTTCTTCTTTAGGGGTTTGGCTTATTCCGCACCTTAGGCACATACCGCCACCTACTGTTTTTTTTTTTTTTTTTTGCAACCAACATGGATGATCTTTCTGCCTTTCTTCTAATGTCTGTTTTGGGTTCCAACAATGGTGGGCACAGGCTGCTGCGTGTTCAGCTCCCATGCCTAAACCTCACCATGTGAGTTCCCTCAATATCAGTTTGTATGTAGTTTACATATCAAGATCCTCTTATCTTCCATATCAAATATGTTTGTCTAAACCTGTGTCTATCAAGAAAGTTTTAATTACTCTTTGATTCATTTGGTCTTGTGTACCTTTCCCTAAGGTCCAATTTATCATACTTATATAATTTGTATTACCTTTTAAGTTCTCAATCATATTCTTTCTTTCTATATAATATTTTCTACATTTCAATATTACGTGTTCTACTGTTTCCATTTCCCCACAAAAATCACATCTGCCTGTATTATGTTTACCTATTAAATGTAATGACGTATTAAGCCCTGTATGTCCAAACTGCAATCTAGACAGAATCACCTCCTCTTTCCTATATCGCCCTAAACTGCATGCCTCCTTAACTGATGTATGTATCCTATAATAAAATCTTCCTGAACTGCATAAATCTAATTTCATCTGCCACTCTTTTTGAAAACTTCCTTTAATTATTTATTTAATTTCTCCTCTGCCTAATGGAACCTCAGTGTCGATAATGTTTCTCCTTAATGCCTTTTTTCCCAACATATCTGCCATTTCATTTCCGTAAACTCCTGTGTGTGCCGGTACCCAAACTTTTACATCTATTTTCATGTTTTCTAGTGATTTTGTAATCATATACAGTATCTTCTCTAGTAGATTGATGTGATACTAGACTATTAAGTGCTGACATGGAATCTGAAAAGATGATTACTATATCTGGTCTAACATCTTCAATCCACTGGAGTGCAAGAGTTCAACTAATTCTGCTGTATATACTGCTAATCTGTTCGATAGTCTCTTGAAGATTGTTGACTCAAGATGGCGCTGAGTATTGCTGCTGCGTTGCGACACATCACTGCAGTTTTTTGTTTGTTTTGTTCACAATTCTATGTTTTTTTGTCTTGGATGTTGTCTGCATTATTGTCTACGACAGACAAACACTTTTGGACATTGGTTCTTCAATAGCACACCGAAAACCAGACTTTAAATTCCTCAATGACGACCCGCTGTTTACAAACACGCCAGCAGAGCCCTTTGTCTGGGCAGCCCGGCCGCGGAAACGCAGAAGGAAAAGGGGAAATAGAGCCGGCGTTCTCATCAGAGTAAGACGTCGCGCAAATCAACCCCCACTACCCAGTATTCTACTGGCAAATGTTCAGTCTCTGGACAACAAGTTCCGCGAGCTGAGAGCGCGGATCTCTTTCCAACGAGAGACGAGGGACTGCTGCATTATCTGCCTTATGGAAACTTGGATGTCTGCTGAGATTCCAGATTCAGCCATCGCACCCACGGGGTTCTCCGTGCACCGAGCAGACAGAGCGAAATACCTCTAAGGTAAAAGCAGAGGTGGTGGGGTATGTTTTATGGTCAACAAATCCTGGTGTGATCAGAGGAACATACATTCTATCAAGTCTTTCTGCTCTCCTGATCTGGAATTTCTCATGCTTCTGTGTCGACCATTCTGGCTACCGAGGGAATTCACAGCGGTCATTATCACAGCTGTGTACATCCCCCCACAAGCCGACACAGACCGGGCACTCAAGGAACTGTACGGGACTATAAGCAAGCAGGAAACCGCGCACGCCGCGTTCATTGTGACCGGGGACTTTAACAAAGCAGATTTTAAATCAATCGCACCAAAATACCACCAACATATCAGTTACTGTCCCTTCCAGGATGGCTATAAATCACTCCCCCGCCCACCATTTGGCAAATCAGACCACTCTTCCATTCTGCTTCTGCCCGCTTACAGGCAGAAACTGAAACAGGGAGCACCTACCCTCAGAACGCTTTTAATTCCGGGAATGCGGAGGAGCATAAACAAGCCAATTTTGCACTCCGCAAAACTATCAGAGCAGCCAAACGCCAGTACAGGGAAAAAGATTGAAGGACAGTTTAACACCACCAGCTCTAGATGCATGTGGCAAGGAAATTAATATCATCACAGACTTTAAAGGGAATAAAAACTCTGCCATGAACACCGCTGCCTCTCTCCCGGATGAGCTAAATACTTTTTATGCTCGTTTCGAGGGAAATAACACCATCCTCACGGAGAGAGCTCTTGCAGCCGGAGCTACAGAGGTTAGTTCACTCTCCATCTCTGTAGCGGATGTAACCCGATCCTTCCGACAGGTGACTATCCGTAAAGCCGCGGGTCCAGACGGCATTCCAGGCCACGTCATCAGAGCGTGCACGAACCAACTGGCTGGTGTTTTTACGGACATTTTCAACCTTTCCCTCTCCTTGTCTGTGGTCCTCACATGCTTTAAAACGTCCACCATTGTGCCTGTACCAAAGCAATCCCAAATCACTTGCTTAAATACTTGCTCTGACCCCCATCTTCAGCAAATGCTTTGGGAGACTAATCAGAGATTACATCCGCGCTGTGCTGCCTCCATCACTGGACCCATTGCAGTTTTCTTACCACAACAACCGCTCCACTGATGATGCCATTGCATCTACAATACACACTGCTCTCTCCCACCTGGAAAAAAAGAACACTTATGTGAGAATGCTGTTTGTAGACTACAGCTCAGCATTCAACACCATATTGCCCTCCAAGCTTTAAGTGAAACTCCAGGCTCTGGGCTTAAACAGCTCTCTGTGCAGCTGGATCCTGGACTTCCTGTCAAGCAGACGCCAGGTGGTTAGAATGGACAGCAACATCTCCTCATCAATGACCCTCAACACTGGAGCCCCGCAGGGCTGTGTTCTCAGCACATGACTGTGTGGCAACACATAGCTCCAATGCCATCAAGTTTGCTGATGATATGACGGTGGTAAGTCTGATCACTGACAATGATGAAACGGCCTACAGATAGGAAGTGCTCACTCTGAAACGCTGGTGTCAGGAGCACAACCTCTCCCTCAACATCAGCAAGACAATGGAGCTTGTGGTGGACTTCAGGAGAAAAGACAGAGAACACAGTCCCATCACCATCAATGGAGCACCGGTGGAGAGAGTCAGCAGCTTCAAGTTCCTCGGTGTCCACATCACTGAGGAACTCACATGGTCCGTCCACACTGAGGCCATTGTGAAGAAGGCTCATCAGTGCCTCTTCTTCCTGAGACAGCTGAGGAAGTTTGGAATGAACCACCACGTCCTCACACGGTTCTACACCAGCACTGTAGAGAGCATCCTGACTGGCTGCATCACTGCCTGGTATGGCAATAGCACCGCCCACAACCGCAAAGCCCTGCAAAGGGTGGTGCGAACTGCCAGACACATCATCGGAGTTGAGCTTCCCTCCCTCCAGGACATATATACCAGGCGGTGTGTGAAAAAAACTTGGAGGATCATCAGAGACTCCAGCCACCCAAGCCATGGGCTGCTCTCACTGCTACCATCAGGCAGGCGGTATCGCAGCATCAGGACCCGCACCAGCCGACTTCATGACAGCTTCTTCCCCCAAGCAATCAGACTTCTGAACTCTTGATCTCTCACGATCAATATACATCAGCACTGCACTTTATTAATCTTATTATCTCACACTGGACTGTTTTAAATTATATTCTCTCTTAACAACACACTGGCAACTGACTATCAACCAACAGCCTGAATGTCAATACAGTACAATACAACCTACTGTATATTTTATATATACTATATATACTTTTTTTTATTGTCTAATGTGTTCCCTATCTGTCACTCACCCGAGGTTGTGTCAATGTAGTGACACTAGGGGTCACTCTTGGGAGCCCGAGACGCCTCTGGTCTTTGATAAAAGGCCAATGAAAATTGGCGAGTG
Organism: Myxocyprinus asiaticus; assembly: GCF_019703515.2. Lineage (NCBI taxonomy): Eukaryota > Metazoa > Chordata > Actinopteri > Cypriniformes > Catostomidae > Myxocyprinus > Myxocyprinus asiaticus. The sequence continues at coordinate 60,260,324 of NC_059345.1, read as the reverse complement.
GTATTTGCATGCCACTCTCACGGACATACGGGTATAAAAGGAGCTGGTATGCAACCACTCATTCAGATTTTCTCTTCAGAGCCGAATGGTCATGCTCACTGAGCTGAATTCTACTGTTCATTCACCTCTGCTGGATCTGACGGCGCATTTCTGCGGCTTCTCCCTCCTCTGCACTGGTGCACTGCAGAGAACACCCTTGGGCGCTTCGGCAGAAAACAAAGCGAGTATATTTTCTGAAAGAGCTTTTCCTCTAAAAGAGTATATTTGTCTAAAAGAGCGGCACACACGGAACGTCTTTTTAAAGACGCGTCTTTTTAAAGATGCCTTTCCGATTGTGTGTTATTCCTGGTTGCGGTCGTTATCTCTCAACTTCAGATGGCCATGATCGCTGTCTTTCGTGTCTGGGTGCGACCCACACGGAGACAGCGTTTGTGGATGGTTCATGTTCTCATTGCGAGAACATGACCATGGCAACGTTGCAGTCGCGGCTTATTTTCGTAAGAAAGCAAGCCACCCCAGCGGCTCCCCACCTCGGTCCTTTTACCTACGGTATGAGGCCAGCGCGGCTAGCACTGGGGGTGATTTGGGGACCCCAATGGGATCGCCTCCGCCGGGTATCCCCCGCGGACCTCCCATTCCCCAGCACGCTCGTCTGCCGCAGTCGGGCTTCCGGATGAGTTCACCGGCTCATCTCATGGCGAGTCTGGCTTCTTGTTCAGAGCCCGCGAAGATGATGAGCTCTTGAGCGCAGCATCGGAGAGCGGGCTTGTCCAGTCGGACGCAGAAGCCTCAGCTGGGCTCCCCCCCTCGGGGAAGATTGCCCAGTCACAGGCTGATGCCGAAATGACGGACATACTTTCCCGGGCTGCCGTGAAAGCAGCCATGCCCCGCTCCAGTGCCTTTCTTCCCAGAAGTGCACGAGGAGCTGACGAAATCGTGGGAGGCACCTTTTACTGCCCGGCCCCGATTCCGCAGTTCCCCCCGCTCTCACTACCCTCGATGGCGGGGCGGCCATGGGCTATACGGCGATTCCTCCGGTGGATAAGGCGCTCGTGGTGCACCTATGCCCACAGAGCGCTGCCACCTGGTGCGGACGCCCTAAGCTCCCGTCCAAGCCCTGTAGGCTCACGTCATCCCTGACGGCTAAAGCCTACAGCGCTGCTGGACAAGCCACTTCTACCCTGCACGCCATGGCTCTCCTGCAGGTCCAGCAAGCCGAGGCGTTGAAAGAACAGCACGAGGGTAGTTCCGCCCCAGATTTGATGCAGGAACTGCGCTCGGCGACCGACCTCGCTCTCCGAGCGACGAAGGTCACGGTGCGGTCTCTCAGGCGGACGATGGCCACATTAGTGGTCCAGGAGTGCCACCTTTGGCTCAACCTGGTCAAGATGGGTGAGGCTGACAAGACACGGTTTCTTGCTGCCCCCATTTCCCAGGCTGGCCTATTCGGCGACACCATCGAGGACTTTGCCCAGCAGTTCTCGGCGGTGAAGCAGCAGACGGAGGCTATCCGGCACATCCTGCCCTGGCGCGGCTCAAGATCTTGCACCCCGTCTGCTCGTCACCAAGGGCGTCCCCCTGCGGTGACTGCACCGGTTCCGCCGCAGCCTGCCCCTTCGGCCTGGCCCCAGCGTGGAGCCCACCACAGGAAGCAGATGCCACCTGTCTCACAGTCGGCGCCTAAGAACCCACGGAGGTCATCAAAGTGCCCCTGAGACGGGTGACCCAAGGACGAAGGAACCCACTCACCTGGAGCTGGTAAGAAGATCACTCCATCCCCGGTGGAGGGCCATGTGGAAAATCTTTTGTTGCCTTTTTGTTTGATTTCGCCGCATGCCCAAGTGGTTGCGGTACCCAACAGTTCAGCAAAAGAGCGGTTTCACAAGGAGCCAGGTAAGTGCTTCGATGTCCCTAAACTCAGCACGGCCATGACGTGGTGTGGCACCTCGAGCTCCACCCGCTGTGAGGCCCCACCTGCCAGTACGTCTGACGACGTTGTCCCCTTGGTCCCCCTTGTGCGGAACTTGAATGCGTGGCTTGCGCTTTCCAATCCGTCACGATGGCTGATCCGGACCGTCCGACTCGGCTACGCGATTCAGTTCGCCAGGCGCCCGCCCAGGTTCAGTAGTATTCACTTCACCTTCGTCAAGAATGAAAACGCTGCTACCTTGCGCATGGAGATCGCTACCCTCCTACGGAAGAGCACAATAGAACCTGTCCCTACAGCCGAGATGAAGAAGGGGTTTTACAGCTCCTACTTCATCGTACCGAAAAAAGGCGGTGGGTTGCGGCCAATCTTGGACCTGCAAGTACTGAACCGGGCCTTACACAGACTCACATTCAAGACGCTGACGCAAAAACGCATTCTGGCGAGCGTCCAGCATCAAGATTGGTTCGCGGTGGTAGACCTGAAGGACGCGTACTTCCACGTCTCGATCCTTCCTCGACACAGACCCTTCCTGCGGTTTGCATTCGAGGGTCAGGCGTATCAGTACAGAGTCCTTCCTTTCAGCCTGTCCCTGTCTCCTTGCATATTCACGAAGGTCGCAGAGGCTGACCTTGCCCCATTAAGGGAGGTGAGCATTCACATTCTCAACTATCTCGACGACTGGCTAATCCTAGCTCACTCTCGAGACATGTTGTGCGCACACAGGGACTTGGTGCTCTCACACCTCAGCCGACTAGGGCTTCGGGTCAACTGGGAAAAGAGCAAGCTCCTCCTGGTTCAGAGCATCTCTTTTCTCGGTTTGGAGCTGGACTCAGTCTCTTTGATGGTGCGCCTTATGAACGAGCGCACCCAGTCGGTGCTGGCCTGTTTGAATGCGTTCAAACAGAAAACAGCGGTTCCACTGAAAAATTTTCAGAGGCTCCTGGGGCATATGGCATCCTCGGCGGTAGCCACCCCGCTCGGGTTGATGCATATGAGACCACTTCAGCACTGGCTTCAGACTCGAGTCCCGAGATGGGCATGGCGCCACGGGACACATTGCGTGGTCATCACGCTGGTCTGTCACTGTCTTTTCAGCCCTTGGACTGACCTCTCGTTTCTACGGGCAGGTGTTCCTCTAGAACTGGTCTCCAGGCACGTCGTGGTCATGACAGATGCCTCCAAAATGGGCTGGGGCGCTGTTTGCAATGGGCACGCAGCCGCCGGCCTGTGGATGGGCCCGCGACTGCATTGGCACATCAACTGCCTCGAGTTGTTGGCAATTCTGCTCGCCCTGCGGAGGTTTCGGCCATTGATCCAGGGCAAGCACGTGTTAGTTCGGACAGACAACACGGCAAAGGTAGCATATGTTAACCGCTAAGGCGGTCTGCGCTCTCATTGTATGTCACAACTCGCCAGCCGTCTCCTCCTCTGGAGTCAGCAGCACTTCAAGTCGCTGCGAGCCACTCACATCCCGGGCAACCTCAACACTACAGTGGACGCGCTGTCACGGCAGGTTACCCTCAGGGGAGAATGGAGACTCCACCCTCAGGTGGTCCAGCTGATTTGGAGTCGATTCGGACGGGCACAGGTGGACCTGTTCGCCTCCCAAGAATCCTCCCACTGCCCGCTCTGGTACGCCCTCACCGAGGCTCCCCTCGGCATAGACGTGCTGGCACACAGCTGGCCCCCTGGTGCAAATATGCGTTTCCCCCAGTGAGCCTACTTCCACAGACCCTGTGCAAGGTCAGGGAGGACGAGGAGCAGGTCGTCCTGGTAGCACCCTACTGGCCCACCCAGACGTGGTTCTCAGACCTCACGCTCCTTGCGACAGCCCCCCCCCCGGCGAATTCCCCTGAGGAAGGACCTTCTTTCTCAGGGACAGGGCACCCTCTGGCACCCGCGACCAGACCTCTGGAATCTCCTGCGGTGATAGACACGATCACTCAGGCTAGGGCCCCCTCTATGAGGCGCCTGTATGCCTTTAAGTGGCGTCTGTTCGCTAAGTGGTGTTCTTCCCGACGGGAAGACCCCCAGAGATGCGCAGTCGGATCAGTGCTTTCCTTCCTGCAGGAGAGGTTGGAAGGGAGGCTGTCCCCTTCCACCTTGATGGTGTACGTTGCTGCCATAGCAGCACACCACGACGCAGTCAACGGTAAGTCCTTAGGGAAGCACGACCAGATCATCAGGTTCCTAAGAGGCGCCAGGAGGCTGAATCCCTCCAGACCGCACCTCATTCCCTCATGGGACCTCTCTGTAGTTCTTCAGGTCAGTCAGCCGAGCTTAATGCACTCTCCTTGAAGACTACCCTCCTGACTGCGCTCACTTCCATCAAGAGGGTAGGAGACCTACAAGCGTTCTCTGTCAGCGAAACGTGCCTGGAGTTCGGTCCGGGTTACTCTCACGTGATCCTGAGATTCTGACCGGGCTATGTGCCCAAGGTTCCCACCACCCCTTTTAGAGACCAGGTGGTGAACCTGCAAGCGCTGCCCCAGGAGGAGGCAGACCCAGCCCTGTCGTTGCTGTGTCCGGTGCGCGCTTTACGCATCTATTTGGATCGCACGCAGAGCTTTAGGATCTCTGAGCAGCTCTTTGTCTGCTTTGGTGCACAGCGGAAAGGAAGTGCTGTCTCCAAGCAGAGGATCGCCCACTGGCTCATTGACGCCATAACTATGGCATATCACACCCAGGACATGCCGCCCCCGGTAGGGCTATGAGCCCATTCTACCAGGGGTGTAGCGGCTTCCTGGGCCCTGGCCAGGGGTGCCTCTCTAACAGACATTTGCAGAGCAGCAGGCTGGGCAACACCCAACACCTTTGCAAGGTTCTACAACCTCCGGGTGGAACCGGTTTTGTCCCAGGTAGTGGCACGCAATACAAGTGGATAAGCCCGGGATAGCCGCCCGGGTGTATCGCTTGCACATAGCGCCTTCCACCTCCCTTTGAGCTGAACATGTGCGCCATTAATTCCCAGTAGTGTTCACAAACTTTGTTCCCTGGTTGACATAGATGAGACATATACCAATTACAATAAACAGATTTACATATCACAATTTACATATCTAATATACACATAATTACACACAACACAATATACAAATAATAATATACAATATACAGTATACAGGTGCATCTCAATAAATTAGAATGTCGTGGAAAAGTTCATTTATTTCAGTAATTCAACTCAAATTGTGAAACTCGTGTATTAAATAAATTCAATGCACACAGAATGAAGTAGTTTAAGTCTTTGGTTCTTTTAATTGTGATGATTTTGGCTCACATTTAACAAAAACCCACCAATTCACTATCTCAAAAAATTAGAATATATCATAAGACCAATAAAAAAAACATTTTTAGTGAATTGTTGGCCTTCTGGAAAGTATGTTCATTTACTGTATATGTACTCAATACTTGGTAGGGGCTCCTTTTGCTTTAATTACTGCCTCAATTCAGCGTGGCATGGAGGTGATCAGTTTGTGGCACTGCTGAGGTGGTATGGAAGCCCAGGTTTCTTTGACAGTGGCCTTCAGCTCATCTGCATTTTTTGGTCTCTTGTTTCTCATTTTCCTCTTGACAATACCCCATAGATTCTCTATGGGGTTCAGGTCTGGTGAGTTTGCTGGCCAGTCAAGCACACCAACACCATGGTCATTTAACCAACTTTTGGTGCTTTTGGCAGTGTGGGCAAGTGCCAAATCCTGCTGGAAAATGAAATCAGCATCTTTAAAAAGCTGGTCAGCAGAAGGAAGCATGAAGTGCTCCAAAATTTCTTGGTAAACGGGTGCAGTGACTTTAGTTTTCAAAAAACACAATGGACCAACACCAGCAGATGACATTGCACCCTAAATCATCACAGACTATGGAAACTTAACACTGGACTTCAAGTAACTTGGGCTATGAGCTTCTCCACCCTTCCTCCAGACTCTAGGACCTTGGTTTCCAAATGAAATACAAAACTTGCTCTCATCTGAAAAGAGGACTTTGGACCACTGGGCAACAGTCCAGTTCTTCTTCTCCTTAGCCCAGGTAAGACGCCTCTGACGTTGTCTGTGGTTCAGGAGTGGCTTAACAAGAGGAATACAACAACTGTAGCCAAATTCCTTGACACGACTGTGTGTGGTGGCTCTTGATGCCTTGACCCCAGCCTCAGTCCATTCCTTGTGAAGTTCACCCAAATTCTTGAATCGATTTTGCTTGACAATCCTCATAAGGGTGCGGTTCTCTTGGTTGGTTGTGCATCTTTTTCTTCCACACTTTTTTCTTCCACTCAACTTTCTGTTAACATGCTTGGATACAGCACTCTGTGAACAGCCAGCTTCTTTGGCAATGAATGTTTGTGGCTTACCCTCCTTGTGAAGGGTGTCAATGATTGTCTTCTGGACAACTGTCAGATCAGCAGTCTTCCCCATGATTGTGTAGCCTAGTGAACCAAACTGAGAGACCATTTTGAAGGCTCAGGAAACCTTTGCAGGTGTTTTGAGTTGATGAGCTGATTGGCATGTCACCATATTCTAATTTTTTGAGATAGTGAATTGGTGGGTTTTTGTTAAATGTGAGCCAAAATCATCACAATTAAAAGAACCAAAGACTTAAACTACTTCAGTCTGTGTGCATTGAATTTATTTAATACACGAGTTTCACAATTTGAGTTGAATTACTGAAATAAATGAACTTTTCCATGACATTCTAATTTATTGAGATGCACCTCAATAAATTAGAGGTGTATTGTACATACACACAAAGTGAAGTGAAGTGAAGTGATGTATAACTTGAATTCTGGAATAAAGATACCTATACCAGTTTTTGTAGTATCTGATGCTTTTGATCCATCAGTGAATATCTGTAAATACGAGAAATTGAGAATAGCGTGCATTATCTTTCATATATTTCTCATTATTCACCTTTTTTCTGACTTCTCCACTGTGGCAAGAGACTTCTTCTCAGATGCTCCACACTTCCGCTTAGTTGTTGTTAACTTGTTATCAGCTAGACTAACGTTACTGGTGATGGCGAGCAGCTAAGAGTCTGGATAATTCTGTGCTGTTATAGGGTGTTATAAAAACTACACGTGGCTAAAAAAAGCTACTGGAAAATGAATGTCACAACGATAAGCCCCCCAAAAGCTGCCAATGCTGAAACATTCAGAGTCGAACCAGATGTAATGAAGAGAGGTTGCATTAAACTAATTCTCTGTCACTTGCCTTTTTTTTTTTAAAACACACTGACAGATAATTCAAAATACTGTCCATAATTTTGGAAGATAACAAAGATGAAAAACATTTAAACCAAGCCTTTGTTTTATTAATCATCTTTTCAAGATTCATATCATTGCGCTGTGAGTGTATGTGAATGAGGGAGAGATCAAGTTGTTCTCGGCAGAGTGTGTGAGAAGGCAGCACTTGTTAATGCAGAAATAATGCAAAGGTACATGCCTCAAATCTGAAGATTTTAAAATGGAACCTATTATGACCATACGTCCTCTTTTCACGGATGTTTCCTCTTTTTCGAACCTTAAAAAGCGACCAGTCGGGATTTATAGATTCCAAAAATTTCCACAATTTGGCTGTTTTCATACTGAACTGCTCAACAAAAAAACATAATTACACACACATACAGGGCCTGTGCAGAGAGTGCTAAAGCCCAGTAACTTTACCATGTAAATGTGTGTTTGCAGCGTGCACCCGTTTTCTCCTCTGTGTTACAGAGATTATTGCATCGATCTCAAAGCACCGCTTATCAAGAACAACCATAGCAACAAACAATTATGAGGGATTCACATCGATCTCAAACCCTCACCGCTCAGGAACAACCAACAACAACAAACAATTGCGGTAAGTCATGGCATCCGCTCATGTTATTGCTTCCTGCATTATATGCCACATGTTTACTATAGCTTCTTCCGTCAGCAGTGTGGGATTCACATGCAATAAATGTAAGGAATTAGTCAGGCTGACGGAGAAGGTTAATGAGTTAGAGACCCACATCCAAACGCTAGTGGAGGTCAGTGAGAAAGAGAAGCCAATAGATACTATTTCGGAGGCAGGGAGAACAGAGAGCAACACACACACTTTGGTTCCGTATCTAGAGTCCCCGCAGCAGGGTGTTTGGGTGACGTCTCGGCGGCATACTTGCTCAGCAAAGCGACATCACTCTCCCGTTCCTGTTAGGGTTTCCAATTGATTCTCCCCACTCAGTGATGCATATTTAATTCCATTGAAGGATTGAAGTTGCACATGAGGAAAATTATGAGACACTGTTTTCTGAGGTTCTGTGACAGATGATTGCATAATTCCATTATGTGCATTATAAGTTCAAAAGACAGGATATAAGTTTAAGTCTTTTGAACTTATAATGCACATAATGGAATTATGCAATCATCTGTCACAGTACCTCAGAAAACAGTGTCTCATAATTTTCCTCACCTGCAACTTCAATCCTTCGCTCTCATAGGTCATAAAGACCTAACAAAACTTATCGAAACATCAAAAGTCACAACATGTATGTTAGATCCAATACCATCTAAGCTCTTAAAAGAGGTATTCCCTGTAATCTCAGAACCTCTTCTTTTTTTCCTCCCCTTTTTCTCCCCAATTTGGCATGCCCAATTCCCAATGCACTCTAAGTCCTCGTGGTGGCGTAGTGACTCGCCTCAATCCGGGTAGTGGAGGACGAATCTCAGTTGCCTCCGCGTCTGAGACCGTCAATCCATGCATCTTATCACGCATCTGCTAAGCCTGTAGTAAGGACTGTAAAGAGATGGACCAATGAAGCAGAGCTGGAACTACAAGCCTGCTTTGACTGCACTGATTGGAGTGTTTTTGAGGCTGCAGACACCAATCTGGACGAGCTCACAGATACTGTTACATCATATATCAGTTTCTGTGAGGATATGTGCATCCCTACTAGGACTTATTTAACATTTAACAATGACAAACCATGGTTTACAGCAGAGCTCAGGCAGCTTCGTCAGGCCAAAGAGGATGCTTACAGAGGTGGGGATAAAATCTTGTATCAGGCCAGGAACACACTGAATAAGGAAATCAGAGTGGCTAAAAGAAGACACTCTGAGAAGATGAAAAACAAGTTTTCAGCTAACAACCCTAAATCAGTGTGGAGTGGCATGAAACAACTTACAAATTACAGGACTCCTACCCCCAACCCTGTGGTGGACCAACAACTGGCTGACGACCTGAATGTGTTCTACTGTAGATTTGAAAGGCCCAATCTCACACCCCACACCCGCTCTGACCTTCACTTCACACAAACACCAACATTTCCTGCAACCTCCCTCCTCCCCCCTCCTGCTATGCAACCTGCACTTAAGATCTGTGAAGATGATGTGTGCCGTGGCTTTCGGACACCAACATTTCCTGCAACCTCCCTCCTCCCCCCTCCTGCTATGCAACCTGCACTTAAGATCTGTGAAGATGATGTGTGCCGTGGCTTTCGGAAACAAAAGATAAGGAAATCTTCAGGCCCAGATGGCGTTTCACCTGCATGTCTTAGATTCTGTGCTAACCAGCTGGCCCCCATCTTCACACTGATTTTCAATAGATCACTGGAGCAGTGTGAAGTCCCATGCTGCTTCAAACACTCAGTCATCATTCCTGTCCCAAAGAAACCCAAAATCACAGGATTTAATGACTGCAGACCTGTCGCCTTGACGTCTGTGGTCATGAAATCATTTGAGAGACTGGTGTTGGCCCACCTGAAAGACATCACTGGACCCTTTCTAGATCCCCTTCAATTTGCTTATCGAGCAAACAGGTCTGTGGATGATGCAGTCATCTTGGGATTGCTTCATATCCTGCACCATCTGGACAGACCAGGGACATATGCAAGGATCCTTTTTGTGGACTTCAGTTCGGCTTTCAACACCATCATTCCAGCTATTCTCTGGACTAAATTACACCAACTCTCTGTTCCCATGTCTCTCTGTCAGTGGATTACCAGCTTTCTGACGGACAGGCAGCAGCTTGTGAGACAGGGGAAATTCACTTCTAGCACCTGTACAATCAACACTGGTGCCCCCAGGGATGTGTACTCTCCCCACTACTCTTCTCCCTCTACACCAACGACTGCATCGCCAAGGACCCCTCCGTCAAGCTCCTGAAGTTTGCAGACGACACCACTGTCATCGGCCTCATCCGAGATGACGATGAGCCTGCATACAGAAGGTAGGTTAAACAGCTGGCTGTCTAGGGCAGTCAAAACAACCTTGAGCTGAACACACTCAAAACGGTGGAGATGATTGTGGACTTGAGGAGGAACACCCCAACACTGTCCCCCCTCACCATTCTAAACAGCACTGTGGCAGCAGTGGTGTCATTCAGGTTCCTGGGCACTACCATCTCACAGGACCTGAAGTGGGAGAACCACATTGATTCCATTGTGAAAAAGGCCCAGCAGAGGTTGTACTTCCTTTGCCAGTTGAGGAAGTTCAACCTGCTACAGGCGCTGCTGATACAGTTCTACTCAGCAGTCATTGAGTCTGTCCTCTGCACTTCAATATCTGTCTGGTTTGGTTTAGCTATGAAATCGGATATCAGAAGACTACAAAGGACAGTTCGGACTGCTGAGAGGATTATTGGTTGCCCCCTGCCCTCCCTTCAAGAACTATACACTTCCAGAGTGAGGAAAAAGGCTGGAAAAATCACTCTGGACCCCACTCACCCAGCCCACTACCTTTTTGAACTGTTGCCTTCTGGCCGACGCTTTAGAGCTCTGAGCACCAGAACTGTCAGGCACAGGAACAGTTTTTTCCCTCAGGCTATCCTTCTCTTGAACAGTTAAAACTGCCCCATTGAGCAATAATTAATGTGCAATACACAGCTTAGTCTTTTTATATTATCCAACACATCCAACCTCTTCTGCCATTACATTCCCTTGCACTGTATATAACCACTTTGTATTTAGATTTGCACTACGTATGTGTATGTGTGTGTGTATGTATGTGTGTGTGTGTGTGTGTGTGTGTGTGTGTGTGTATGTGTGTGTGTGTATGTATGTGTGTGTGTGTATGTGTGTATGTGTATGTATGTGTGTGTGTGTGTATGTGTGTATGTGTATGTATGTGTGTGTGTGTATGTGTGTATGTATGTACAGGTGCATCTCAATAAATTAGAATGTTGTGGAAAAGTTCATTTATTTCAGTAATTCAACTCAAATTGTGAAACTCGTGTATTAAATAAATTCAATGCACACAGACTGAAGTAGTTTAAGTCTTTAGTTCTTTTAATTGTGATGATTTTGGCTCACATTTAACAAAAACCCACCAATTCACTATCTCAAAAAATTAGAATATGGTGACATGCCAATCAGCTAATCAACTCAAAACACCTGCAAAGGTTTCCTGAGCCTTCAAAATGGTCTCTCAGTTTGGTTCACTAGGCTACACAATCATGGGGAAGACTGCTGATCTGACAGTTGTCCAGAAGACAATCATTGACACCCTTCACAAGGAGGGTAAGCCACAAACATTCATTGCCAAAGAAGCTGGCTGTTCACGGAGTGCTGTATCCAAGCATGTTAACAGAAAGTTGAATGGAAGGAAAAAGTGTGGAAGAAAAAGATGCACAACCAACCAAGAGAACCGCAGCCTTATGATTGTCAAGCAAAATCGATTCAAGAATTTGGGTGAACTTCACAAGGAATGGACTGAGGCTGGGGTCAAGGCATCAAGAGCCACCACACACAGACGTGTCAAGGAATTTGGCTACAGTTGTCATATTCCTCTTGTTAAGCCACTCCTGAACCACAGACAACATCAGAGGCGTCTTACCTGGGCTAAGGAGAAGAAGAACTGGACTGTTGCCCAGTGGTCCAAAGTCCTCTTTTCAGATGAGAGCAAGTTTTGTATTTCATTTGGAAACCAAGGTCCTAGAGTCTGGAGGAAGGGTGGAGAAGCTCATAGCCCAAGTTGCTTGAAGTCCAGTGTTAAGTTTCCACAGTCTGTGATGATTTGGGGTGCAATGTCATCTGCTGGTGTTGGTCCATTGTGTTTTTTGAAAACCAAAGTCACTGCACCCATTTACCAAGAAATTTTGGAGCACTTCATGCTTCCTTCTGCTGACCAGCTTTTTGAAGATGCTGATTTCATTTTCCAGCAGGATTTGGCACCTGCCCACACTGCCAAAAGCACCAAAAGTTGGTTAAATGACCATGGTGTTGGTGTGCTTGACTGGCCAGCAAACTCACCAGACCTGAACCCCATAGAGAATCTGTGGGGTATTGTCAAGAGGAAAATGAGAAACAAGAGACCAAAAAATGCAGATGATCTGAAGGCCACTGTCAAAGAAACCTGGGCTTCCATACCACCTCAGCAGTGCCACAAACTGATCACCTCCATGCCACGCCGAATTGAGGCAGTAATTAAAGCAAAAGGAGCCCCTACCAAGTATTGAGTACATATACAGTAAATGAACATACTTTCCAGAAGGCCAACAATTCACTAAAAATGTTTTTTTTATTGGTCTTATGATGTATTCTAATTTTTTGAGATGGTGAATTGGTGGGTTTTTGTTAAATGTGAGCCAAAATCGTCACAGTTAAAAGAACCAAAGACTTAAACTACTTCAGTCTGTGTGCACTGAATTTATTTAATACACGAGTTTCACAATTTGAGTTGAATTACTGAAATAAATGAACTTTTCCACGACATTCTAATTTAATGAGATGCACTGTATATATGTGTGTGTGTGTGTGTGTTTGTGTGTGTGTGTGTATATATGTATGTGTATGTATGTGTGTGTGTGTGTGTGTGTGTGTGTGTGTGTGTGTATATATATATATATATATATATATATATTGTCTATTGTGTATTCAATATATACTTTATTTTCTTTTCAATATTTATTTTTTATTCAATTTTTAATTATTTTGTAAAAGTCTTGTTGCTGTTTTGTATTGTTGTGTACTGGAAGCTCCTGTCACCAAGATAAATTCCTTGTATGTGTAAGCATACTTGGCAATAAAGCTCATTCTAATTCTGATCTTCTGATCTGCTGCTTTAGGGGGTGTAAACTACTCCCAAAAACAGTACAGAGCAGGAGGCGCAGCTGTTATAGAACTGAGATCTGGGAATCCCAAAATGTTGAACCAATTTTTGAAAGGATCTCAACACTTCACTCTCATATAGGTCACAGAGTGTAGTAACCCCACTCACAATCCATTCTGACCAGCAGAAAGGGGACTTATTAATACATAATTTGGGGTTCAGTCATATGCTCAAGGCAACATTTACATAAATGTCCGAATTAAACACTCTGGACACTTTTGTCCACACCGAGTGCAAATGCGAGACAACGGGGTGTAACTTTACTTCTCCGGTTAGTTTGATAGAAAGGCTTTGCAATGGCAGAATAAAGGCCAGAACTTCCTGTTCAACACAAAACCAGAGAGGGGCTCTCTCAGGTGGAAGAGACCAATGAGCCAAATGTCTGAGACCGAATGCATAATAATAAAACAAAATCTTGGGTAGGCCTAGCCCACCTTTGTCAGTCGGCCCATGTAATTTATTGAAATGGAATCTAGGACGCTTACCAATCCAAATGAAGGAATTCGCTATGCTATCAAATTGCTTGAAATAAGAGAGGGGGACGTCTACAGGGAGAGATTGTAACAGGTAGTTAAATTTTGGAATACAATTCATTTCAATAACATTAACCTTCCCAATCATAGATAAATGTAATGAAGCCCACCTGCCCACATCACTCGAAAACCTTTTTATTAAGGGGTCAAAATTAACTCTAACTAAATCAGACAAATTTGCTGGGAATAAAATGCCCAAATACTTAATGCCATGTTTGGGCCACTGAAAGGCACCCGGCTGAAAAGCAGTTACTGGGCAGTACGCTGTCTGAGCCAAAGCTTCGGATTTAGACCAACTGACTCTGTATCCTGAGAACTTAGAAAAGGAATTAATAATTCTGTGGAGGCAAGGCATAGATCTAGTGGGGTCGGAGATGAATAATAAAATATCATCAGCGTAAAAAAAGCTTATGCGCCACACCTCCCACCACCACCCCTGGAAAATCATCTTCCCTTCTTATCGTGGCTGCTAATGATATGGATTCAAGATGGCACCGAGTATGGCTGCTGCGTTGCGAGCTCCGACACAACATTGTGTAATGATGGAGAGGCGGAAGCCGAGGAAGAATCCATATGCGGATGTTTATTCAAACAGTCCATCGAAATCCAAACACAGTGTCAGAAAAACAGGCAGTGAGGTCAAAAACACAGTAAAGCAGTCCAACCAGGCAAACAGGCAAAAGGGGAGATCCAAAAGAGAAATCAAAACGAACAGGTCAAAACACTAGACAATAAGGCAATAAACGCTTGGTAAGGCAGATGATCTGGCAATACTTCGCAATATAGGAATGAGCATGCATGGCTTATACACTAGGCAAACAGGAAATGACAATACAGGAACTGATGTGGCAGGAAACAGGAAGTGACAGTTCAGAATTCAGGTGAGGGCTCCCTCTGGTGGGCAGGAGACCGCTCAGATGTTACACATTGTAGTGTTTTGTTTGTTTTGTTTACAATTCTTATGTTTTTTGTCATGGATGTTGTCTGCCTTATTGTCTACAACAGACAAACACACAATTGGTTCTACAATCACACACCGTAAACCGGACTTCAAATTCCTCAATGCCGACCCGCTGTTTACAAACACACCAGCGGAGCCCTTTGTCTGGGCGAAAGGAAAACGCAAAAGTAAAAGGGGAAACAGAGCCGGCGTTCTCATCAGAGTAAGACGTCGTGCAAATCAACCCCCGCTACCCAGTATTCTACTGACAAATGTTCAGTCTCTGGACAACAAGCTCTGCGAGCTGAGAGCGCGGATCTCTTTCCAACGAGAGACGAGGGACTGTTGCATTATCTGCCTTACAGAAACATGGATGTCTGCTGAGATTCCAGATTCAGCCACTAAACCCGCGGGGTTCTCCGTGCACCGAGCGGACAGAGCGAAAGACCTCTCAGGTAAAAGCAGAGGTGGTGGTGTATGTTTTATGATCAACAAATCCTGGTGTGATCAGAGGAACGTACATTCTATCAAGTCTTTCTGCTCTCCTGATCTGGAATTCCTCATGCTTCTGTGTTGACCATTCTGGCTACCGATGGAATTCACAGCGGTCATTATCACTGCTGTGTACATCCCGCCACAAGCCGACACAGATCGGGCACTCAAGGAACTGTATGGGATTATAAGCAAGCAGGAAACCGCGCACCCTGAGGCCGCATTCATTGTGACTGGGGACTTTAATAAAGCCAGTTTCAAATCAGTCGCACCAAAATACCACCAACACATTAGTTTTAACACACGAGGGGACCGGGTTTTGGACCATTGCTGCTCTCCCTTCCGGGATGGCTACAAATCCCTCCCCCGCCCACCATTTGGCAAATCGGACCACTCTTCCATTCTGCTTCTGCCCGCTTACAGGCAGAAACTGAAACAGGACGCACCCACCCTCAGAACGAGCCAGTGCTGGTCGGACCAATCAGATTCTACTCTACAAGACTGTTTTGATCACGCGGACAGGGAGATGTTCCGGTCCGCCTCTGATAACGACATCGAGCTTTACGCTGATAGCGTAACGTGTTTCATCAGAAAGTGCATAGAGGACGTCATTCCGACCAGAACAATACGGATCAACCCGAACCAGAAACCATGGATTAATAGCGATGTTCGCACAGCACTTGATGCACGGACCTAAAGAGGTTAGTTCACTCTCCGTCTCTGTAGCGGAAGTAACCCGATCCTTCCGACGGGTGAATTTCCGCAAAACCGCGGGTCCAGACGGCATTCCGGGCCGCATCATCAGAGCGTGTGCGAACCAACTGGCTGGTGTTTTTACGGACATTTTCAACCTTTCCCTCTCTTTGTCTGTAGTCCCCACATGCTTTAAAACGTCCACCATTGTGCCTGTTCCAAAGCAATCAAAAATCACTTGCTTAAATGACTGGTGTCCTGTTGCTCTGACCCCCATCATCAGCAAATGCTTTGAGAGACTAATCATAGATTACATCTGCTCTGTGCTGCCTCCATCACTAGACCCATTGCAGTTTGCTTACTGCAGCAACTGCTCCACTGATGATGCCATTGCATCTACAATACACACTGCTCATTCCCACCTGGAAAAAAGAACACTTATGTGAGAATGTTGTTTGTAGACTACAGCTCAGCATTCAACACCATAGTGCCCTCCAAGCTTGATGAGAAACTCCGGGCTCTGGGCTTAAACAGCTCGCTGTGAAGCTGGATCCTGGACTTCCTGTCAAGCAGACGCCAGGTGGTTAGAATGGGCAGCAACATCTCCTCATCACTGACCCTCAACACTGGAGCCCCGCAGGGCTGTGTTCTCAGCCCACTCCTGTATTCCCTGTACACACATGACCGTGTGGCAACACACAGCTCCAGTGTCATCAAGTTTGCTGATGATACGACGGTGGTAGTTCTGATCACTGACAATGATGAAACAGCCTACAGAGAGGAGATACACACTCTGACACTGGTGTCAGGAGCACAACCTCTCCCTCAACGTCAGTAAGACAGAGGAGCTTGTGGTGAACTTCAGAAGAAGAGATAGAGAACACAGTCCCATCACCATCAATGGAGCACCAGTGGAGAGAGTCAGCAGCTTCAAGTTCCTCGGTGTCCACATCACTGAGGAACTCACATGGTCCATCCACACTGAAGCCGTTGTGAAGAAGGCTCATCAGCGCCTCTTCTTCCTGAGACGGCTGAGGAAGTTTGGAATGAACCACCACATCCTCACACGGTTCTACGCCTGCACTGTAGAGAGCATCCTAACTGGCTGCATCTCCACCTGGTACGGCAATAGCACAGCCCACAACTGCAAAGCACTGCAAAGGGTGGTGCGAACTGCCAGACACATCATCGGAGGTGAGCTTCCCTCCCTCCAGGACATATATACCAGGCGGTGTGTGAAAAAAGCTCAGAGGATCCTCAGAGACTCCAGCCACTTGGGCCATGGGCTGTTCTCACTGCTACCATCAGGCAGGCGGTATCGCAGCATCAGGACCCGCACCAGCCTACTTCATGACAGCTTCTTCCCCAAGCAATCAGACTTTTGAACTCTTGATCTCTCACGATCAATATACATCAGCACTGCACTTTATTAATCTTATTATCTCACACTGGACTGTCATAAATTATATTCTCTCTTAACAACACACTGGCAACTGACTATCAACCGACAGCCTGAATGTCAATACAGTACAATACAAACTACTATACATTTTATATATACTATATATACTTTTTTTAATTGTATAATGTGTATTCTATATTGTGTGTATTGTATACTGTACATTGTATGTTATTATTTGTATATTGTGTTATGTGTAATTATGTGTATATTAGATTTTAAATTGTGTTGTAAATCTGATGTTTATTGTAAATTGGTATATGTCCCATCACTGTCTATGTTGCGGAACTGCACCCAAGAATTTCACACACTATTGCACTTGTGTATATGGTTGTGTGACAATAAAAGTGATTAGATTTTTTTGATTTTTTAATGGTTCCAGGGCTAGACAGAACAATAATGGGGAAAGAGAGCAACCCTGCCGGGTGCCCCTATCCAGATTAAAATAATCGGAAATTAATCCATTTGTTTGTACTGCTGCTACCGGGTGTCTATAAAGTAACTTAATCCATCCAGTAAAAGTATTCCTAAATCCATATATTTCCAAAATCTTAAAAAGATAATCCCATTCTACCATATCAAACGCCTTATCGGCGTCAAATGAGATGGCAGCGACCGGAGTCTGATCATTCGCCACTGACCACATGAAATTGATGAAACACCTAATGTTATCAGAAGAGTTGCGGCCCCGAATAAACCCCACCTGATCTATATGTATAAGAGATGTCATAACTTTACTCAGTCGGTTAGCCAGAAGTTTTGACAATATTTTAACGTCTAGCTGGATCAGGGATATTGGAAGGTAACTCTTCCACTTGCTTGGATCTTTGTCCTTTTTAAGTATCAGACTGATCCGGGCTTGTGTCATGGTTGGCGGAAGCTTTCCATTCTTTAATGATTCTGTATAAATTTCTAACAAAAGTGGAGCCAATTCTATAGCATAAGATCTAAAAAATTCATGGCAAAGCCATCTGGCCCCAGAGCCTTGCCTGTAGGCAGGGCCTTAAGATTTTGCAAAAGGGATACATTAAAGCGGCAGCTATATGATTTATTTGTCTCCGTATGTGGCAACACCTCTAAACTCACCAGGGCATGATCTGAGACTAAAATGTTTCCAATTGAGCAATCTACAACAGATGAAATGAGGGACTTAGATATATATATATATTCTAGAATAGATCTTATGAACTAATGAAAAAAATTTATAGTCCCTACCAGATGGGTTCAAAAGTCTCCAAATATTTATAAGACCAAGATTTTTACACATCCTGTATAGTGTCAATATTGCTCTAGGGGGCTTACACACTTTTGCTTCACTGTGATCAAGGACTGAGTCCATCAAAAGATTAAAGTCTCTTCCCAGTATTATATCATGAGGGGTGCCAGTGGCTTGCAACATCCCTTCAAGATCTATAAAAAGCCCTGATCATCAACGTTAGGTGCGTAAATATTAGCCAAAATCAACCTTTGCCCCTGAATTTCTGCTAAAACAATAATGACTCTTCCTAATTTATCTTTAATCTGTTTGAGACATTTGAATTGTAGATGCTTACTTATCAATGTAATGACTCCCCTGCTCTTACTTTAGACGGCACTAAAGAAAACAAGTCCACCCCATATCTTCCCAAAATGTTCAGCTTCTTGTGGGGAAAGGTACATTTTTTGAAGAAACACTATATCATATCATTTACATTCCACGTGGAGAGAGACAATCCACTCATATTAACATTTGACTTTTTGCCATATTAGAAAAAATAGATTGTGTGTCAAAAACAAGATTATAAAGACCACATTCAACATTAGTGCAACAATCAAACCCCGAACTACCCCCCGAATCAAACAAACAGAAAAAAGAAAAACGTGTGCATTAACTCCACGCATGACAGTGCCATCTCATACAGTCCATGTACACCTATGAGAGCCACCGTGACAACTTTGCTGTCGGATTGCTCAAGTCCTGTGCTTCTATACAAAGTTTGTAAGACAGAATTACATAACAGAAGAAAATCTATAAAACAAACTCCAGCCAATAGGCAGAATAAATACAAAGAATGTGTAGATGTAAATACTTTGCGGCCATCTTTAGTATCTATTCTCAATTTGGCTGGAAATATCAGTGTAAAAGCGATCTTCCGTTGATGTAAGAGTTTCTTGCATTCCTTGAATCGATCACGTTTCTCTCTTGTCGAATTTGCAAAGCCTGGAAACAAAACAATGTTGTGGTTCTTCCAAAGCTTTCCTTTACTCCTCGCCTTGCGTAACACAAGATCTTTATTGGATGATCTCAGAAATTTGGCCAGAATTGATTGGGGCCTGTCTCCCTCAGCCAATCTCCAAGCCGGCATTCTGTAAGCACACTCGATTTCCAGCCTATGGCCTGTTATGTCAAGCAGACTCAGGAAGAGCTTGTCTATGAATTTTACCATATCTTGGCCTTCCTCATTCTCAGGAATTCCAACAATTCGGATGTTGTTTCGCAGATTATGATTCTCAAGGTCTTCCAACTTTTCCTAGACGCACTGCAAATCTGCATTGGTCGCTAGCGGATTAGCAGCTAATTCCCTGTCAAATGACTCCAGATAATCGATCCGTTTCTTGATGTCCCCGATTCTTGTAACCAACTCAGATAATTTCGCCTCCATCGCCATAATCAATCAACGTATTACAGCAAGATTCTCCTTCGTCAGCATTATCGACATGCTGGACAGTTGGCGTTGAATTTCTCCTGCCTCACCGTCCAAACTGAGTCCCTGGACTCTGGCCCTGTCAGAGGTATCAGCTTGAGCACGTAAATGTCTTTTAATGTCTCCAGAGCCTGAGGATTTTGAATTCTTTGACATATTGTCTTCATAGAACAGTTATGAAACAGAGTGTATCGAATCTCACCGGTTTATGACACATAAACAATTAAAAACTATCAAAGTGCACAGAGCTCGCCATTCACACGTCCGACCCTCGCATGGCGTCACATTACTTTTCACCAATAGGTCATTTGAAAGTCAAATTTCCAATGTTTGTAGAACAGCATTCTTCCACCTAAGAAACATTGCTGTTACAACACATGCTCTCTGTTGCTGATGCCGAAAAACGAATTCATGTGTTCATGACCTCAAGACTAGATTATTGTAATGCATTACTGGGAGGATGTCCAGCAAGTTCAATAAATAAACCAAAAAAAATTGGTTCAAAATGCAGCAGCCAGAGTGCTGACTAGAACCAAGAAATATGATCATATTAGCTCCATTTTATCGTCGTTACATTGGCTACCTGTTAAATTTCGTATTAATTTTAAAATTCTGTTAACTACATACAAAGCTTTGAATGGTCTAGCTCCACAGTACTTAAGTGACCTTCTACCACACTATATTCCATCATATTCATTACGATCGCAAAACTCTGGCCTGTTAATAATTCCTAGAATATCAAAATCCACAAAAGGAGGAAGATACTTTTCCTATTTGGCTCCTAAACTATGGAATAGTCTCCCTAACACTGTTTGGGGCACAGAAACACTCACTGAGTTTAACTCTAGACTGAAGACTCATCTATTTAGTCAGGCATTGTTACGATTCACTGTTGTCTGCAATGTGTTTTGACCTCCCATGTATTTCCTGTGTTTTCCCACTGTGGATGATTTCTTTGTTCCTGTGTTTTACCTGTTATCCTGTACTTTGTTTATTTTATTAAAGTATGTTTCACTGCACCTAGATCCAGCCTCCCGTGACCTCCTTCCGCATGTTACAATACAACTGACCGCAAAAATGGATCTAGCGGCATACTTCACGCAACTGAGCCAAGCGGACTTATCTATAAGGGAGTACTCTCATTTCTTCTCCACCGTTGCCATTCACACAGGATTTGATGATGGAATCCTGAAATCCATTTACAAA
Source organism: Myxocyprinus asiaticus (assembly GCF_019703515.2). Classification (NCBI taxonomy): domain Eukaryota; kingdom Metazoa; phylum Chordata; class Actinopteri; order Cypriniformes; family Catostomidae; genus Myxocyprinus; species Myxocyprinus asiaticus. The sequence continues at coordinate 60,239,334 of NC_059345.1, read as the reverse complement.
ATCGGACTCCCAACACCCTGGTGGAGGGAATTGCCTGAGACCGGAGACTACACGTGGGAGGAATATGTAAGGCTGATTTTAGAGACACTCGTTTCAGAGGATCCTCCTCTCTCAATCCCGGTTCCGGATTCCGAGTCTTCCACACCTGAGTCCGCTCCACTCCATGTTACAGCCATGCCTGAGTTTGCTCCATACCATGTCACAGCCACACCTCAGCCTGTTCCATGCCATGCCACGAGCCAACGCCCACACCTGCCATGGCCAATGAGCCAACGTCCACGCCTACCATGGCCAACGAGCCAACGCCCACGCTTGCCACAGCCAACAAGCCAAAGGCCACGCCTGCCACGGCCAACGAGCCAACGGCCACTCCTGCCACGGCCAACGAGCCAACGTCCATGCCTGCCATGGCCAACGAGCCAACGGCCATGCCTGCCATGGCCAACGAGCCAATGCCAATGCCTGCCATGGCCCATGAGCCAATGCCCACGCCTGTCATGGCCAACGAGCCAGAAGCCTCAACCATCCCGGAGCCAGCGTTACCAGTCTCGTCCATCCCAGAGCCAGCGTTACCAGTCTCGTCCATCCCAGAGCCTTCGTTGCCAGCCTCGTCTGTCCCAGAGCCTGTGTTGCCAGCCTCGTCTGTCCCAGAGCCTGCGTTGCCAGCCTCGTCCATCCCGGAGCCTGTGTTGCCAGCCTCGTCTGTCCCAGAGCCTGCATTGCCAGCCTCGTTTGTCCCAGAGCCTGCGTTGTCAACTTCGGCCTTTCGGAGGAGGAGGAGGAGAAAGGCTCCTGTTACCAAGTCTCAATCTATGTTCACGACCATAAAGTTCGTCTCGGAGTCTCTGACCATGTACACGACCACAGAGGTTGTTTCCAAGTCTCAACCCATGTTCACGACCACAGAGGTCGTTTCCAAGTCTCTGCCCATGTACACAACCACAGAGGTCATTTCGGAGTCTCAGCCCATGTTCACGACCACAGAGGTCGTTTCCGAGTCTTTGCCCATGTACACGACCATAGACGTCGTTTCCAAGTCTCTGTCCATGTTCACGACCACAGAGGTCGTACCCGAGTCTCTGCCTATGCCCACGACCACAGAGGTCATACCCGAGTTTCTGTCTATGCCCACGACCACAGAGGTTGTTCCCGAGTCTCTGTCTACGCCTACGACCACAGAGGTCATTCCTGAGTCTCTGTCTACGCCCACGACCAAGAGGTCGTTCCCGAGTCTCAGTCCATTCCCACGACCATAGAGGTCGTTCCCGAGTCTCAGTCCATGCCCACGACCACGGATGTCGTTTCTGAGTCTCTGCCCATGTACACGACCATGGAGGTCATTTCCAAGTCTCTGTCCATGCCCATGACCACAGAAGTCGCTCTCGAGACTCTGCTCATGTTCACGACCACTGAGGTCATTTCCCAGTCATCCTGGACTCTTAGCTTTGAGCCTGCCACGGCTCCGCCTTTTACGGCTTCGCCCCTTGTCCGTCCACCTGATCTGCTTTGGTCTCCCTGGTCTAATGGCTGTCCGCCTGATCTGCCCTGGTCTCCTTGGTCTCCTGGACGTCTGCCTGATCTGCTCTGGTCTCCTTGGTCTTCCGGCCCTCCACCTGATCCACTCTGGTCTCTTTGGTCTCCGGCTTCATCTTGGCCCTGCTTCCCTTACCAGCCTTCCTTGGGTGTCAGGAGCCACCCATTAGAGGGGGGGGGGCTGTTACGATTCACTGTTGTCTGCTATGTGTTTTGACCTCCCGTGTATTTCCTGTGTTTTCCCACCATGGATGTTTTCTTCATTCCTGTGTTTTACCTGTTATCCTGTACTTTGTTTATTTTATTAAATAACATGCTGCACTTACTGTAGATCCAGCCTCCCGTGACCTCCTTCCGCATGTTACAGGCATACACCTAATTTATACTTCACCACACAATTAGGCTGCTTTAGTTAGGTCTGCTGGAACCTGAAACATTGATCATGATCTATAACTCTACAAAAATTGAATGGCATCTATGCTAATATTATTCTATTTGTTTCCATGTCTCAACCTCGGGACTCCTATCACGAGGTCACCAGAAACAGCTGGATCCAGCTCCATTCCTGCTTGGTATCGGACTCCACTGCTACGTGTCTCTGAGTGATAATGACAAAATGCAGCCGGTGCCAGCCAGACATCAGCCTATTACGATGGACCTCAGAGGATGAACTGATGCCAACTCCAACCATAAAACATGGGATACTTCATATGCCATTGCCTGAACCTTGGATTTAGGATAGACCTCACCGAAATTACCAGCCTGTTGAACTGCGAAGCACCTCACTGATCTCGGCCTGCAACACCTTTGTCTATTGATGGACTATACTTAAAATGGAATACATAGACTATCAATAAAATGCCAACAAAAGCCTTCATCAGACAATGGACAATGCATCTATATGAACTTCTGCAGTTAATCCAGGATGAACTTCAAAGACATTAGTCAATAATCTTACAGTTCTTACAAAATATTTGTTTAAACACTGGCCCTTAATACTTAGTTTAATCATTTTAAACCATGACTTGCACTGCACATACAGTAAATAAGTAATATTGGCATTATATTAATGCTATTATCCAGAGGAGAACTGGCTCCCACGGTGAGCCTGGTTTCTCCCAAGGTTATTTTTCTCCATTAACCAACATCTTATGGAGTTTTGTGTTCCTTGCCACAGTCGCCTTCAGCTTGCTCAGGGGGTTTCTAAATACAATTATTATTTAATTACTTATTTTTATACACACTTCATAATCGTATTTAATCAATCTACACAATGATGACTCTAAGACTTTATAGATATTACTGTTTCATTTTCTGTTAATGCATGATTTTCTGTAAAGCTGCTTTGAAACGATGTGTGTTGTGAAAGGCGCTATACAAATAAAAATGACTTGACTTGTTGTTTTCATACACTTCTTTATTCTTTCCTAGCTTAATGTCTACCTTTGTCATAGCAAATAACTACAAAAGGATTACTTCAGTTACAACTGATGGTCCAAATTCTACTCGTGATAAAACATATTTAACTACATCTTCATTGACTGCCAATCCAAAACCTCATCCCTGATTCCTCCGATATTCCCAGCAATCTTCCAGTACTTTTATAGTTTAATGCGGCGAGAGTTGCTGGGCATGTCGGCAATGCTGACGAAGGTCGTTGCTGACTTGGAGGATCTTGTTGTGATACGTCGATCGATCACTGCCATGGAGCGAAGTTCTCTGAGATGGTTACAAGAGTGGGGGATGTCAAAAAAACGGATCGATTATCTGGAGTCATCGGAGCGGGAATTATCTGCTAATCCGCTAGCAACCAAGGTGGATTTGGAGCATGTCTGGGAGAAGTTGGAGGACATGGAGAACCATAGCCGATGGAATAACATCCGTACTGTCGGAATTCCTGAGACCAAAGAGGGTCAGGATATGGTGAAATTCCTGGATGGGCTCCTTCCAAATCTGCTCGACATAACAGGCCATAAGCTGGAAATCAAGCAAGCTCACAGGGTTCCGGCGCGGAGATCCATGGAGGCAGACAGGCCCCGATCAATTCTGGCCAAATTTCTGAGATCATCCAATAAAGATCTTGTGTTACGCGAGGCGAGGAGTAAAGGAAGGCTTTCTTGGAAAAACCACGCCATTTTCTTGTTCCCAGACTTTGCGAATTTGACAAGAGAGAAATGTGATCGATTCAAGGAATGGAAGAAACTTTTACATCAACAGAAATTCGCTTTTGCACTGATATTCCCGGCCAAATTAAGAATAGATGCTAAGGAGAGCCATAAAACATTCACATGCCCACAGCAAGCGATGTCCTTCATAGAGTCAATGGAGTAAGTCATTTTGTGATACATTGCAGCCGAGTGGACCAGCTCACTGATCATTCACTTGACTGTTTGAGGAAACTGAGCGTTTTTTTTATGCAGGTTCCGCCTAGCGGCTGGAGTTTATTTTGCAGAGTGGCACACCTTCGGGACAATTTTGTGGATGAATCTACATGCTCTTTGAGTTTGTTCCACCAATTGGCTAGAGATTGTTTTATAGATTTTCTTTTGCTGTGTAATTTTGTCTCACAAAATTTGTACAGAAAACACTGGACTTGAGCAATCTGATGGCAAAGTTGTCACGGGGGTCCTCATAGGCGTACATGGACTGTTTGAGTTTGGAGGTATGGACACCAGTTGGCACTGTCGTGCGCAGGGTTAAAATGCACACATTTTTCTTTTTTCTGTTTGTTTTGTTCCGGGGGATGTTCGGGTTTTATTGGTCGCTCTAATGTTGGAATGTGGTCTTTAGATGTGGGCGTCTATTTTTTCTTATATGTCAAAATGTCAAAAGTTAATATGAGTGGATTGTCTCTCTCCACCTGGAATGTGAATGGGTTGGGGCACCCCATAAAAAGAAGGAAGGTTATTTCTCTTCTTAAGCATAAGAAATATGATATAGTGTTTCATCAAAAACACACCTTTCTCCACAGTAAGTCATTATGCTGACAAGTAAACATCTACAATTCAAATGTCTCAAACAGAGTCTTTACTTTATAAATTAGGAAGAGTCATTATTGTTTTAGCTGAAATTCAGGGTCAAAGTCTTATTTTGGCTAATACTTATGCACCTAACGTGGATGATCATGGCTTTTTTATTGATCTTGAAGGGATGTTGCAAGCCGCTGGCACCCCTCATGTTATAATATTGGGATAAGACTTTAATCTTTTGATGGACTCAGTCCTTGATCATAGTAAATCAAGAGTGTGCAAGCCCCCTAGAGGAACATTGACGCTTCACAGAATGTGTACAAATCTTGGTCTTACAGATATTTGGAGACTTTTGAACCATCTGGTAGGGACTATACATTTTTTTCATCAGTCCATAAGATTGACTCTAGAATAGATTTTTATTTTTATATCTAAGTCCCTCATTTCATCTGTTGCTGATTGCTCAACTGTTAAACATTTTAGTCTCAGATCATGCCCTGGTGTGTTTAGAGGTGTCTCCTCTGGTTAGCAGTAATGTTAACAACCTTAACCATAAATGCCACACATTTAGCCTTGTCGACTACCAGTGTACAGTATTTTCAGAAACTACACATATATGTGAACATTTAGTCTGTTCTTTGATGTTATGTCTTTTTGCTATACTTGCATATGATACCACCGTAACAGTTAAAAGGACGGGCAAGGAGGAGGTGGGAACCGGCTGAACAGTCAACATAAAGTTTAATTATATAAATTAGCTTAAACCAACATAAAACATAAACAAACAGACATACATGCAGCATGGCCGCGTGCGTCTCTCTCTCTCGAACTGGCATCTCCGGCTCCCCTTTATCTCTTTCTCCCGCTGATCATCTGATTTAGCACTGGTCGTAAACCCTCATGGCCCGGCCACACCCTCCTCCTCGTCACACCTGAATAGATTGTAGAAACCATTACTTGCTATGGTTTGGAAAACGAAGCCCTGGTCTTTTAGTCAGTCAGTTCTTGAGTCAGTTCGGCTATAACTTAGATCCATAAAATCAAAACGGTTGGTTAAGACTGAAAGATTGACAGGTGATGTCTGTATCTAATAAATGATTGGCTCTTTTACCTGTAAGGTGGGACTTCCTTTGCTACATCCGTTGGGCATTCCAGTTTCTCCTGAGCTGTTCAGCTTGTAGTCCAAAAACCCGGAAGAGAATTCGCCAATGGGTTCCCTCAGGATTTTCCTATGGGTTTTTGAACTGATGAGAAAAAAAAGGATTGTGTTAAACATTATTTGACAATACGTGGATGTTTTGATCTACAAAATAAATTACACACAGTCATACCTCAAACATGAATTTTGAAGCCGTATTGAATTACATACTTTTTTTTTTTTTAAACGCATGGCGGCTTCAAAATTCACGTTTGAGGTATTTTTCCTGATTTTCTGTTTACTTCTCTGGGTGGCATTTGCTTTCTTTTAAAATATAATTTATCTTAAAATTTTTTTTTTTTTTTAAATAGCATACTTCAACAAGCAGGGACTGCTGGCTTGGCAGTTAATCTATAAACACAATTTCTTACCATATCAATATTTGATCTGGAATAACAAGGATATCTTGTATAAAAATAAGTCTATCTTCAGTCAGACATGGTTTGATAATGGAATAATCACTGTTAGTGTGTTGCTTAATGAAGAAAGCCTGCTATTATCATATTCAGAATTCCTCAAAAAGTATAATATTTATGTAAAACCAAAAGAATATTGAAACCCAGATGTAAAATCAGAGTAAACTGTATTCTAAGTTATAAGCTTAAAACTAAGTGCATATTTAACTAAAATATGTGAAGAAACTAAAGACAAGTTACTAGAAATAAAATGAAAGCCAGAAAAGAGTCAGAAAAATATGCAAAATTGTATATTTATTATTGATACTTGCAAATATATGTAAAACATATTGCAGATAAACTTGACCAATAAGATTCTGGATCAGCGCTGCAAATGTGATTTATCCAATCAGCCAATCTTGCTGTAGCCGCTGACTCCACCCTAGAGTTAACGCAGACAGACACAGAACAGACGAAGAAGCGAAGAGCAATGAGACGCCAATCAACTGCGCTATTAGGAATTTATAGCAGCAAAAGTCTGTGTAGCGTGGAGGAGGGCGGGGCTGGGCTGGAATGACACACGCCCGGACCCCAATCGAGGGATAAAGGCGACCGGAGAGGGCAGCTCGAGAGAGAGAGAATTATGGGCAGCTGCCCTGTATGTGTTTGTGTGTCTTTTTAAGTTTATTATTAAGCTATTATTTATATTGTCATGCTGGTTCTCGCCACCTCCTTTCCCTCTAGCCCCTTTACACTCTGAAAAATAGAAAAGATTAGTTTAATCTTAAACTAAAGCTCTAGAAAAAGAGAGAAATACTTACCTGAGTGAATCCTGATGTCTAATCAAGATAAAGCTGAGTGATGAAGTAAAGTCATGTATTTCACTGTTCATCCGGATAAAACCTGGAAGAAAAGAACAAGTTTAGTTAATTATCAAGGAAATCGGTAAGTTCAATCTTTTATTCTAAATATAAATGAGAATTAGAAACGGAAACTTGTTTGAGTAAACAGTTGAGAAACTGTGTTGTGTAAATGCTACCACGAGGTATAGCGTTTAGAGCTAAAGCTAATGCATGTATTGTAAGTTTAGAAAGTTAAAATAATTGTCTGAAATGTTAGGAAAATTTTTCTGAGAATGTTTTCCTGCTTTGTGCAAGCCAGATTATGTATATATGTGTTTTGTTCGAGTTGGACCACGTTTTCAATGAGGATAATGAACATTTCATCGTGGATGTTTCTGGAAAGTTTGATGGCAAGCCAAAAATCCAAGAGTCTTATCTTAACTGTGAGTATCTTCTATTCGTGGATTTCCAAATAATCTTCAATTCATCTCTACTTTGAATTCATTCGACAACGAAAAGGTTGAGGTATTTGTGAATCTGGACATTTATTTTTTTAACTCTGAATTTAGTACAGCTGGTAATTCAGTTGATTGATTATTGTTTGTTTAATTGTATAATTGTTTATTTGAAATGTACAGGTAACTGTAATTTTATTTGTTTGGTTTTATTTACATTTTATTGAATTTATTTGAAAAGAGTTATAAAACATTTAAGTTGGGTACCAAAATAGGAATTAAAATCGATAAACATTTTATTAGCTTTCAAATAAACTAAATAGGCGTAATTAGATTAAATTAACAATCTGAAGGAAAGAACATTGAATTGAAATCTTTTTTGTATTATTTTAAGATTTATTTGTTGTACTATCTATTGTTTTATCTGTGAAGTTTGTTATTCAAGTTATTCAATATAAATCATTTATTTCACAAAAGTTAGTTGTTGAGTGTGTGTGTACATTTTGCCTCCTTCACGTACCCTGGTTATCTTCTGATTGGCCCAACTTTTTGCCGCCCCGGGTGCCATCACACGTGCTACCCATACTACGTGCATGGCACCCGCTACAATATGCCACTGTCTTGGATGCATTTCCAAGTAAAGTTGTGTCATTATGAAACTCTGGAAATTCTACTTTTTATGTAGACCAGCAACTCACTACATGTAGTAATACAATCGTTGTTGATGTCATTAATGTTGTAAAAGACAAATGCAGTAATAAATATATTAGAAAGGTATTGAGGAGGAATTATGTGCCATGTTCAACAGTGTTTTTTCATCTAAATTTTAAAACAGTAATTGGAAAAAAGTCTGGACGATGACAAATAAATTCTTTATTAATAATAAAGTTAGAAGTATCCTTTAAAATACTGTATTTCACAGAATTTACCCTGTTAAGCAGTTATTTGAGCATTTTAATTTGAATATTGAAAACTTTCGTGGCATTGCTGAAGAATCTGTAATGCATCTCTTCTTTCAGTGTGCAAATTCAAAATATTTTCTAACTTTGTTTCTAGGATCTTTGGAACTTTGATACAGATAGAATTATCTGATGTCATAGTATTCTTTGTACAGGATACCATTGACTCTAAACTGCCGGTGTGGAAGAAAATGTACCTCACTGTGACTGGATCCTTGTTGAATGAACATAAACAAATGTTCAGCAACATCAGATAAGATGCTAAGACAACTGCCAGACATCTCTTACCGGGCAGGAAGGGGGAATTCTGCACACACCAAACTCATTCCTAAGGTTTAAGCAAGAACTGCCATAAATTCCTTTAGGAACTCCTGGATGCAGCAGCAGTGGAGGACCACAGAGATCTTTTCCAAAGATCTATAGGTTTGGAGGCCTTAAATTAATATAAACTGCAACACATCCACTCCAACCTCATGCAAAGCACAGTTTATGTTAATGGTTACTGACTGTTAACACAACAGTTCACGGGACAGACCTATTAACAGATAAACGAATGCATGGATGATGACTTAACCGTTTCTTATCGTGTTTGGTCTCTATCTGTTCCATACAATGCCTTCAATCATTTGAAAGAGGTTTGGTAAAGAAATAATGCATGGGTAAAATGTTAAAGACACTGTTTTAACACTGTACTTTATGCTATGCAATTGGGTTCCACACTGGGGTGGGCAACACTGTGGCTACTTCAGACACCAGTGGCCAATCATACTTCAGGATTGGAAAGGCACCAGATTTCAGTCTCCTCCTTATCAGAAAGGGATAAATATGTCCCCCGGGTAGACACACCCTTGTCCTGCGTTTCCAACTCCACGGGGAAGGAGACATTAGTAGACACACCACGTCCTGAGTTTCTGACCTGACGAGGAAAGAGGCTACAAGATAGTTGAGGTTAAGCTTTTGTGAGCAAAACTTTTATATTGCTTTATTGCTATATTGCTATATCCCAGTCCACAAAGGACCTCTGCATCAGCAGACATTGCATTTCCCACATGGCTCCTCAGTCATGCAGCCAGCCTGCAAAGGACCCTGTGAAGATTCAACTGACCCAGCTGCCCAGTCCACTCTTTAAGGACCCTCTTGGCGCAACCGAAGTTCAGCATCCTCCAGCCCAGCATGGCAACGACTACTGGATCGCAACTCTGCGCCCTTCCCACTGCACGCAACCGCATCGCCAGTGGAAGATGTCTCTATTGTTGGACTGATCAACCGACTTTGTGGAACGTAAATATAAACTTACCAAACCTGCAGCATATGTTTTTCTAACTTGCTTAGATAACAGTTACCTGGGGTCAGCTTGTTACAAATTATAGGTATATTATTTGTTTAATGATAAATAAACATTATTTATCGTTTTGCCAGAGACATTAGGTGGTTTCCCATAAGGAGCATTCCCATACAATTCTCTTCCATTGCTACATTCTGTTCAACAACATTGCATATATCCATTCTTTGTTCAAATCATTTATTTGTTTTATTGTTTAATTCAGTGCTTTCCTTTTTGGTTATTAGTTTATTATCCTTTAGCAGTGCATATTCATTATTAGCATTATTAATCGTTGTGATATTTACTCTTGCATATCTATTGTTAATAAATTTCATTAATTTTATTACAACTGTGTCTTCATTGTGTTGATGATCAAAGACTCTACTAGCTGTCCAGACTCTCAAAAATCCTTCAGATAAATCAGCTGACCAACTCCCTCTAGTTTACATTAATTCTAAATTATCGAACAGCTCTTTTGGGAGTGTTCTTAAATTGTTAAGATAGTATTCTTAACTGGTGCCCCGTATTGCAAAGGGGGAGGGGTAATTTGATACACTCATAACCACACCTTAAGTGACATGTGATCAAAAATCACTACGTCACCGGTGATTTGAGTAGAAATCACTACACTTTTTTCTTATACAACTATTTATTTTACTTGTAAAATATTTAAAATATTTAAATATTTTACCCCTGGCATAAACTGTAAATTCTTTATTTTTTATTATTCACATTTGTTGTGAGTTGTATATGTTTTTATGAATATTGTATATGTGTAAGCTAATAATAATAATAATAATAATAATAATAATAATAATAATAATAAAGGTTATCAGAGAGGAGGAATTAATGAAAGAAGTAGAGCATAAAATCAACCCACAAAAGAATCAGATCAGTGAAATGAGGGAAAAGTAATGGTTGATTTAAAGAAACTAGTCACTTTCATAGCAGGGGTAGTAAATGCTACAATGGAGGTTAAATCCAAAACAGAAAGAATAGAAATAATCGTAAAGGCAGCATCTTATCATCTAGATATCAGTGGGTTGACATGGGAGGAGGTGAGGAATTATCTCAGTATTCAAGCAAGCTAGCAGCAATCAATTAATTATTAATTCTAATAATGGTCTTCCTGCTACAATGGAATGCTAGAAGTTTATTGGTCAATGGACAAGAATTCAAAAAGTATGTAGATGATTTATCCAGTAAACCAGATGTCATCTGTGTACAGGAAACATAGTTGAGACCAATTTTGAATTTCAAAATAATTGAATATGCTTCTGTTAGGTGTGATAATGGGGACGGAGTAGGGGGAGGATGTGCAACATTTATTAGAGAAGATATTTCATTTAGAGAGATGAGTATAGGAAATGAGCAAAAATATGTAACTGTAGAGATATGGAAAAAATGAGGGAGAGGTTGTAATTATTAATTATTACAATCCTTGTAGGAAATTAGATTTGAGTTGGTTAACACAAATTGAAGGGCTGGATGGTAATAGGGTGTTGATATGTGGGGATTTTAATGTGCATAGCACGTCATGAGGAGGAACAAGAACAGATGCAAATGGTGAGGTAATTGAAGAACTGCTAGAAGAAAAGAGCATGGTTTGTTTAAATGATGGGAGAGGGACTAGACTAGATGTGCACACAGGGAACACTTCAGTACTAGACTTAACCTTAGTATCTAGAAATGTATTGGGGATATGTGAATGGGATGTATCAGAAGAATCATCAGCAGGTAGTGATAAATTCCCAGTGTTGTGTAATGTATTACTACAAAGAAATAAGGAACAAGGGGAAATAATGGGGAAGTCGGTATTTGGCAGCGCAAAATGGGAAAGGTTTAAATATATTTTTAAGATAGAAATGGATAAAATATACTTCAATGAAGATATTGAAAAGACTGATAAAAAGTTTAAAACAGCATTACTATAAGCTGCTAATCAGTCAATTTCTAAAAGTAAAGGAAGATTGAGGAGGAAGGTGGTCCCTGGTGGACAGATGAGTATGGTAGAGTAGATAAAGAAAGGAATAAAGCTCTCAGGATATGAAGAAATATAAGCAAGCACAAGCAAAGGTTAGGAAAATTATACGTAAAGCAAAAAGGCAAAGCTGGCAGATTTTTGTAATAAAATTGGTAGATCAACACCTGTGGGAGATGTTTGGGGCATGATTAGGAGCATGAGAGGAATCAGGAGGGAATGGCAGTATCCTGTTCTGAAGATGGGGGAGGAAGCAGCAGTGTCTAATGAAGAGAAGGCAGAGATGTTAGCGAACACACTTACATTTAAAGTTTTAATAACTTGACTGAGGAGGGCAAGAGAGGAAGGGAAATGACAAGATCAGCTTATCCTGGAATTCTTGAGAGAAGGGACAATATTAACAGTACAATGGATACTCCATTTACCTTGGAAGAAATGAAGAGGGCAGTAGTAAGATCTGGACTAACATCTCCTGGGAAGGATGAAATCTTGAGAGAAGGGACGATATTAACAGGACAATGGATGCTCCATTTACCTTGGAAGAAATGAAGAGGGCAGTAGTAAGATCTGGACTAACATCTCCTGGGAAGGATGAAATCTGTTATGTAATGCTAAAGCATTTAGGTGTTTTAGCATCTATGAAGCTGTTAGGTTTTTATAATAAAGTATGGTAAGTGGGAAAATTGCCAACTGGATGGAAAGAGGCAGTGATTATTCCTATCAGGAAACCAGGAAAGGACCCATCAAATCCAATGAACTATAGGCCAATAGCACTGACATCACACATAGGAAAGATAATGGAAAGAATGATTATGGAAAGACTAGCATTATAGGAATTCTATCACCTCATCAGAGTGATTTTAGGAGAGAAGAGGAACCTTGAACCCTGGAATGTGTCTGGAAACAGAGTTTAAGAAAGCACAAGTTAAAGAATCTGTATGATTTCATGGCGAGGGAGTCACGTGATGCCATGCAAGGAGAGGACGTGTAAACTGTGAGCTCTGCGCACTTTGCTAGTTTTATTTTCTTCTGATTAATAATTTGTATTGATTCACATATAAGTAACTCATAAGACAAAACATACAGGTGCATCTCAATAAATTAGAATGTCGTGGAAAAGTTCATTTATTTCAGTAATTCAACTCAAATTGTGAAACTCGTGTATTAAATAAATTCAATGCACACAGAATGAAGTAGTTTAAGTCTTTGGTTCTTTTAATTGTGATGATTTTGGCTCACATTTAACAAAAACCCACCAATTCACTATCTCAAAAAATTTGAATACATCATAAGACCAATAAAAAAAACATTTTTAGTGAATTGTTGGCCTTCTGGAAAGTATGTTCATTTACTGTATATGTACTCAATACTTGGTAGGGGCTCCTTTTGCTTTAATTACTGCCTCAATTCGGCGTGGCATGGAGGTGATCAGTTTGTGGCACTGCTGAGGTGGTATGGAAGCCCAGGTTTCTTTGACAGTGGCCTTCAGCTCATGTGCATTTTTTGGTCTCTTGTTTCTCAATTTTCCTCTTGACAATACCCCATAGATTCTCTATGGGGTTCAGGTCTGGTGAGTTTGCTGGCCAGTCAAGCACACCAACACCATGGTCATTTAACCAACTTTTGGTGCTTTTGGCAGTGTGGGCAGGTGCCAAATCCTGCTGGAAAATGAAATCAGCATCTTTAAAAAGCTGGTCAGCAGAAGGAAGCATGAAGTGCTCCAAAATTTCTTGGTAAACGGGTGCAGTGACTTTGGTTTTCAAAAAACACAATGGACCAACACCAGCAGATGACATTGCACCCCAAATCGTCACAGACTGTGGAAACTTAACACTGGACTTCAAGCAACTTGGGCTATGAGCTTCTCCACCCTTTCTCCAGACTCTAGGACCTTGGTTTCCAAATGAAATACAAAACTTGCTCTCATCTGAAAAGAGGACTTTGGACCACTGGGCAACAGTCCAGTTCTTCTTCTCCTTAGCCCAGGTAAGATGCCTCTGACGTTGTCTGTGGTTCAGGAGTGGCTTAACAAGAGGAATACGACAACTGTAGCCAAATTCCTTGACACATCTGTGTGTGGTGGCTCTTGATGCCTTGACCCCAGCCTCAGTCCATTCCTTGTGAAGTTCACCCAAATTCTTGAATCAATTTTGCTTGACAATCATAAGGCTGTGGTTCTCTCGGTTGGTTGTGCATCTTTTTCTTCCACACTTTTTCCTTCTACTCAACTTTCTGTTAACATGCTTGGATACAACACTCTGTGAACAGCCAGCTTCTTTGGCAATGGATGTTTGTGGCTTACCCTCCTTGTGAAGGGTGTCAATGATTGTCTACTGGACAACTGTCAGATCAGCAGTCTTCCCCATAATTGTGTAGCCTAGTGAACCAAACTGAGAGACCATTTTGAAGGCTCAGGAAACCTTTGCAGGTGTTTTGAGTTGATTAGCTGATTGGCATGTCACCATATTCTAATTTTTTGAGATAGTGAATTGGTGGGTTTTTGTTAAATGTGAGCCAAAATCATCACAATTAAAAGAACCAAAGACTTAAACTACTTCAGTCTGTGTGCATTGAATTTATTTAATACACGAGTTTCACAATTTGAGTTGAATTACTGAAATAAATGAACTTTTCCACGACATTCTAATTTATTGAGATGCACCTGTATATACATAGAATCAAACTATTACCCCTCCCAATCCCACCCTAACCCCAACAACATACCAGTGGTCCCAAATGACATAGACACACACATGCACAAAAAAATAAAATAAATAAATAAACAGATAAACACAACAACAATAATCACATATCCACAAATGACAAATACCTGCCCCATTTCTTCACGAACACTTTATACCTCCCCGTTCCTCTGAATATTACTGCCTCAAAGGCCGCCACCCTTCCCATCTCCGAGCACCACTCCTGAAAAGAGGGCACTCCAGCCGACCTCCAGCCCCTCAAAATGATCTGCCTGGCGATCATGACACTAGTTAAAACCCAACTCTTTATGTGTCTACTTTCAATGTCAATGACTGCCCCATCACCTAAGATACAGAGTCTGGGGCAGAATGATACCTGAATGCCTAACACATCGCACACCAGACCCTGCACCTTTAACCAAAACTTTTGAATTTCAACACACCCCCAAAAGACATTGGTTATATCTCCGTCCGCTGATTGGCATCGCCAGCAGGTGGGTGTGTCTTTAAGACCAAGCCTATACAATTTAGATGGGGTCCAATAGAACCGATGTAAAATCTTGAATTGTATAAGGCGCACCCTTGCATCTCTAGATGCAGATTTTATGTTTTTTTTTAAATCCTAGCCCATTCTCCCTCCTCCAATTCTAAGTTTAAATCTTTCTCCCATAATCTCTTGAGAGTGGTTGAGACTCCGTCCCCCAGACTCTGAATTAGCAGGGAGTAATACACTGATGCCTCATGACCTTTTCCAAAAGCAGAAATCACATCTCCCAGAGTATCTGCTGCTTTAGGGGGGTGTATGCTATTCCCAAAAATAGTACAGTGGCATACCTGAAGATACTTAAAAAACTGAGATCTGGGGATCCCAAAATAATGAACCAAATTTTCAAAGGATCTCATAACACCACTCTCATAAAGATCACTGAGTGTATTAACCCCCCCTCGCAATCCACTCCAACCAACAAAAAGAGGACTTATTAATGCATAGTTTAGGGTTTAGCCATAGGCTCGATGCAACATTTAGATAAATATCTGAATTAAACACTCTGGACACTTTTGTCCATACTGAGTGCAAATGTGAAATAACGGGGTGTGATTTAACTTCTCTGGTCAGATTGGCAGAGAGGCTTTGCAATAGCAAAATAGGGGCAAGAAATTCTTGTTCAATGCAGAACCAGGGAGGGGCTCTTTCAGATGGAAACGACCAATGAGCCAAATGTCTGAGACCGAACGCATAATAATAAAACAAGATCTTGGGTAGGCCTAGCCCACCTTTGTCAATCGGCCTATGCAGCTTACTAAAATGTATTCTGGGGTGTTTGCCACTCCAAATAAAAGACTTCGCTATGCTCTCAAATTGCTTGAAATAAGAGAGGGGAACATCTACAGGGAGAGACTGTAGCAGGTAGTTAAATTTTGGAATACAGTTCATTTTAATAACATTAACCTTCCCAATAATCGATAAATGTAATGGAGCACACCTGTCTACATCGCTCGAAATCTTTTTTATTTAAGGGTCAAAATTAACTCTAACTAAATCAGACAAATTTGTTGGGAATAAAATACCCAAATACTTAATGCCCTGTTTGGGCCACTAGAAGGCGCCTGGCTGGAAGGCCGTTACTGGACAGTACGCTGTCAGAGCCAAAGCTTCGGATTTAGACAAGTTGACTTTGTATCTTGAGAATTTGGAAAAGGAATTAATAATTCTGTGGAGGCAAGGCATAGATTTAGTAGGGTCACAGACAAATAATAAAATATCATCTGCATAAAGCAGAAGCTTATAGAAATCACCCCTGGAAAATCCTCCTTTCTTATCACAGCTGCTAATGGTTCCAGGGCAAGACAGAACAATAATGGGGAAAAAGGGCAACCTTGCTGGGTGCCCCTATTCAGAGTAAAATAATCTGAAATTAATCCATTTGTTTGTACCGCCGCTACCGGGTGTCTATAAAGTAACTTGATCCAACCAATAAACGTACTCCCGAACCCATACATTTCCAAAATCTTAAAAAGATAATCCCATTCTACCATATCAAATGCCTTTTCAGCGTCAAGTGAGATGGCAGTGACCGGAGTCTTAGGTAAGACCTTAATTACCTCATCAAGTTCCTCCAAGGTTATCTCAGAATCAAAAGAGTTTTTTTGCTCAGTCTTCAATTTAGGGAGTTCTAATGGTTCCACAAAATTTCTAATATCATCATCAGTATACGAAGACGTGGAACTATAGAGATCAAGATAGAATTCTTTAAAGGCATTATTAATATCAATGGCCGAGGTAAAGATTTCACCACCAGCAGATTTCACTGAAGGAATGATAGAAAAAGTCTCTCTCTGCTTTATATATCTAGCCAAAAGCTTCCCTGCTTTGTCCCCTGACTCAAAATATGACTGTCTTGCCCTGAATAACCAAAACTCCACTTTCTGCGACAAAATAGTATTATATCTATATTTCAAACAGGTCAGTTCTCTGAGGCCATTAGACAACATTCGCCACTTCAGCTCTGCCTTGACACTTTTAAAATTCCTTTCCAACTCCACTAGTTCTCATGCTTTGGATTTTTTGGTGAATAAGGCATACTGTATGATCCAACCCCTAAAAACCGCTTTAAGTGCCTCCCAAGCCACGCCCACAGAGGATACTGAGGACCAGTTGGTCTCCATATAGACACTGATTTCAGTCTTTAACATTTGTTGGAAATCAGGATTTTGCAAAAGGGATACATTAAAGTGCCATCTGTATGATTTCTTTTTCACCATATGTGGCAATACCTCTAAACTCACCAGGGAGTGATCTGAGACTAAGATGTTTCCAATTAAGCAATCGACAACAGATGAAATGAAGGACTTAGATATAAAAAAAAAGCTATTCTAGAATAAATCTTATGGACTGATGAAAAAAATGTATAGTCTCTACCAGATGGGTTCAAAAGGCGCCAAATATCTGCAAGATCAAGATTTTTACACATCCTGTGAAGTGTCACCATTGCTCTAGGGGCTTACACATTTTTGCTTGACTATGATCAAGGACTGAGTCCATCAAAAGATTGAAGTCTCCTCCCAATATTATATCATGAGGGGTACCAGCAGCTTGCAACATCCCTTCAAGATCTATAAAAAAAGCCCTGATCATCAGCGTTAGGTGCGTATTAGCCAAAATCGACTTTTGAAGAGCTCGTCCAGGAATTTCACCATATCTCTGCCCTCTTCATGCTCAGGAATTCCAACAATTCGTATATTGTTCCTTCGATTTCTATTTTTAAGATCTTCCAATTTTTCAAAAATGTTTTCCAAGTCTGTTTTGGATGCAGGCGGATTAGCGTATAATTCCCTTTCCGAAGACTCCAGATAATCGATTCATTTCTCAACATCTGTGACTCTTGTGACCAACTCAGAGAATTTTGTTTCCATCGCCATAATCGACGTATTACAGCGAGATCCTCCAAGTCAGCAACAACCTTCGTCAGCATCACCGAGATGTTGGACAGTTGACGCTGAATATCTTCTTCTGACGTGCCTTCCAAACTGAGTCCCCGGCTCGCAGGCCCATCAGAGGTTTCAGCTAGAGCACGTAAGTGTCTTTTAATGTCTCCAGAGTCTGAGGATTTTGACTTCTTTGCCATGTTTACCTCAAAGAGCAAATATGTAACTGGGTATAACGAATCTCACCGGATTAAACATGAAAATAATTAAAAACTAGCAAAGTGGGCAGAGCTAGTCGCTCACATGTCTGCTTCTCGCATGGCGTCACGTGACCCCCCCACTTTGCTAGTTTTTAATTATTTTTATGTCATACACTGGTGAGATTTGATACACCCTGCTACATAACTGTTCTTTGAAGTCAACATGGCAAAGAATTCGAAATCCTCGGGCTCTGGAGATATTATGATATATGCATGATATATGAGTCGAGTTAGTTCGACTCAAGATGGCGCCGAGTATGGCTGCTGCGTTGCAAGCTCCGACACAACATGGTAGTGTTTTGTTTGTTTTGTTTACAATTCTTATGTTTTTTTGTCTTGGATGTTGTCTGCCTTATTGTCTACGACAGACAAACACTTTTGGACATTGGTTCAGCAATTACACACCATAAACCGGACTTCAAATTCCTCAATGCCGACCTGCTGTTTACAAACACGCAAGCGGAGCCCTTTGTCTGGGCTGCACGGACGCGGAAACGCAAGAGGAAAAGGGGAAACAGAGCCGGCGTTCTCATCAGAGTAAGACGCCGTGCAAATCGACCCCCGCTACCCAGTATTCTACTGGCAAATGTTCAGTCTCTGGATAACAAGCTCTGCGAGCTGAAAGCGCGGATCTCTTTCCAACGAGAGACGAGGGACTGCTGCATTATCTGCCTTACAGAAACTTGGATGTCTGCGGAGATTCCAGATTCCATTGAACCCGTGGGGTTCTCCATGCACAGAGCGAAAGACCTCACAGGTAAAAGCAGATGTGGTGGTGTATGTTTTATGATCAACAAATCCTGGTGTGATCAGAGGAAAGTACATTCTATCAAGTCTTTCTGATCTCCTGATCTGGAATTTCTCATGCTTCTTTGTCGACCATTCTGGCTACCGAGGGAATTCACAGCGGTCATTATCACTGCTGTGTACATCCCCCCACAAGCCGACACAGACCGGGCACTCAAGGAACTGTATGGAATTATAAGCAAGCAGGAAACCGCGCACCCTGAGGCCGTGTTCATTGTGACCGGGGACTTTAATAAAGCCAATTTCAAATCAGTCGCACCAAAATACCACCAGCACATTCGTTTCAACACATGAGGGGACCAGGTTTTGGACCATTGCTACTCTCCCTTCCGGGAATCCCTCCCCCGCCCACCATTTGGCAAATCGGACCACTCTTCCATTCTGCTTCTGCCCGCTTACAGGACAAGATTGTTTTGATCACACGGACTGGGAGATGTTCCGGTCTGCCTCTGATGACGACATCGAGCTTTGCGCTGATAGCGTAATGTGTTTCATTAGAAAGTGCATAGAGGACGTTGTTCCGACCAGAACCAGAAGTCATGGATTAATAGCGATGTTCGCGCGGCACTTAATGTGCGGACATCCGCTTTTAATTCCGGGAACGCGGAGGAGCATAAACAAGACAGGAACAAGATTGAAGGACAGTTTAACACCACCAACTCCAGAAGCATGTGGTAGGGAATTAACATCATCATGGACTTTAAAGGGAATAAAAACTCCACCATGAGCACCGCTGCCTCTCTCCCGGATGAGCTAAATACATTTTATGCTCATTTTGAGGGAAATAACACCGCCCTTGCGGAGAGAGCTCTCGCGGCCGAAGCTACAGAGGTTAGTTCACTCTCCGTCTTTGTAGCGGATGTATCCCGATCCTTCCGATGGGTGACTATCCGCAAAGCCGCGGGCCCAGACGGCATTCCGGGCCGCGTCATCAGAGCGTGCGCGAACCAGCTGGCTGGTGTTTTTACGGACATTTTCAACCTTTCCCTCTCTTTGTCTGTAGTCCCCACATGCTTTAAAACATCCACCATTGTGCCTGTTCCAAAGCAATCAAAAATCACTTGCTTAAATGACTGGCGTCCTGTTGCTCTGACCCCCATCATCAGCAAATGCTTTGAGAGACTAATCAGAGATTACATCTGCTCTGTGCTGCCTCTCTCTCTAGACCCTTTGCAGTTTGCTTACCGCAACAACCGCTCCACTGATGATGCCATTGCATCTACAATACACACTGCTCTCTCCCACCTGGAAAAAAAGAACACTTATGTGAGAATGTTGTTTGTAGACTACAGCTCAGCATTCAACACCATAGTGCCCTCCAAGCTAGATGAGAAACTCTGGGCTCTCAGCTCGCTGTGCAGCTGGATCCAGGACTTCCTGTCAAGCAGACGCCAGGTGGTTAGAATAGGCAGCAACATCTCCTCATCACTGACCCTCAACACTGGAGCCCCACAGGGCTGTGTTCTCAGCCCACTCTTGTATTCCCTGTACACACATGACTGTGTGGCAACACATAGCTCCAATGCCATCATTAAGTTTGCTGATGACACGACGGTTGTAGGTCTGATCACTGACAATGATGAAACAGCCTACAGAGAGGAGGTGCACACTCTGACACACTGGTGTCAAGAGCACAACCTCTCCCTCAACGTCAGTAAGACAAAGGAGCTTGTGGTGGACTTCAGAAGAAAAGACAGAGAACACAGTCCCATCACATCAATGGAGCACCAGTGGAGAGAGTCAGCAGCTTCAAGTTCCTGGGTGTCCACATCCCCGAGGAACTCACATGGTCCATCCACACTGAAGTCGTTGTGAAGAAGGCTCATCAGCACCTCTTCATCCTGAGACGGCTGAGGAAGTTTGGAATGAACCACCACATCCTCACACGGTTCTACACCTGCACTGTAGAAAGTATCCTGACTGGCTGCATCTCCGCCTGGTACAGCAATAGCACAGCCCACAACTGCAAAGCACTGCAAAGGGTGATGCAAACTGCCAGACACATCATCGGAGGTGAGCTTCCCTCCCTCCAGGACATATATACGAGGCGGTGTGTGAAAAAAGCTCGGAGGATCATCAGAGACTCCAGCCACCCGAGCCATGGGCTGTTCTCACTGCTACCATCAGGCAGGCGGTGTCGCAGCATCAGGACCCGCACCAGCCAACTTCATGATAGCTTCTTCCCCCAAGCAATCAGACTTTTGAACTCTTGATCTCCCACGATCAAAATACATCAGCACTGCACTTTATTACTCTTACTCTTATATCTCACACCGGACTGTCATTATTATTATATTATATTCTCTCTTAACAACTTACTATCAACCGACAGCCTGAATGTCAGTACAGTACAATACAACCTACTGTACATTCTATATATACTATATATACTTTTTTTATTGAATAATGCGTATCTATATTGTGTGTATTGTATACGGTACAGTGTATGTTATTATTTGTATATTGTGTTGTGTGTAATTATGTGTATATTAGAATTTAAATTGTGTTGTGTTAATTTGATGTTATTGTAAATTGGTATATGTCTCATCACTGTCATGACTGCTATGTTGATCGGAACTGCACCCAAGAATTTCACACTCCATTGCACTTGTGTATATGGCTGTGTGACAATAAAAGTGATTTGATTTGATTTGATTTGATTTATTAAAAGACTCTTACATGCTCAAGCTGATACCTCAGATAGGCCTGCAGACCAGGGACTCGGTTTGGACGGTGCGGCAGAAGAAATTCAACGTCAACTGTCCAACATGTCTTGTGATGCTGACGAAAGTTGTTGCTGACTTAGAGGATCTTTCTGTAATACGTCGATCGATTACTGTGATGGAAACAAAATTCTCTGAGTTGGTTACAAGTATTGGGGATGTCGAGAGATGGATCGATTATCTGGAGTCATCGGAGAGGGAATTAGCTGCTAATCCGCTAGCAACCAAAGTAGATTTGCAACGCGTTTTGGAAAAATTGGAGGATTTGGAGAACCGCAACCAGAGAAACAGCATCCGAATTGTTGGAATTCCTGAGCATGAAGGCAGAGATATGGTGAAATTCCTAAATAAGCTCTTCCTGAGTCGGCTCGACATAACAGGCCACAAGCTGGAAATCGAGCGAGCTCACAGAGTCCCTGTTCGGAGATCCGCTGAGGGAGACAGGCCCTGATCAATTCTGGCCAAATTTCTGAGATCATCTGATAAAGATCTCATGTTGCACGAGGCGAGGAGCAAAGGAAAGCTTTCTTGGAAGAATCAGAAAATTTTCTTGTTCCCAGACTTTGCGAATTCGAGAAGAGAGAAACGTGATCGAGTCAAGGAATGCAAGAAACTCTTACATCAATGGAAGATCGCTTTTGCACTGATGTTCCCAGCCAAACTTAGAATAGATACTAAGGATGGTTGCAAAATATTTACATGCACACGGCAAGCATTGAAACAATGGGTGAGTAAACCATTTGGTGAGTTTCATATGGCCCCCAAGTGAACTGACTCACTTTACATACTCTTGACTGTCTGAGGAAGCTGGGTGCTTTTTTGTTTCTTTCTGTGATGGTTCTGCCTGGAGTTTGTTTTGTGGAATAACACTCCTTTGGGACAGTTTGTGGATGAATCTGCTCCTTCTTTGTGCTTATGCCTCCTATTGGCTGGAGTTTGTTTCGTGGAGTATTTTTGGCAGAACATTGGAATGATTAGAGCATCTGCTGCACTCATGAACAGCCGGCTTACTGCGGCTTACGGCTAACATTTGTTTGCTTGTCCGGGGAAACTGAACTGATTTTTATTCATTTATTTTTTTGTGCTGGTTCTGCTAGTGGCGGGAGTTTGTTTTGTGGAGGAACACACCTTCGATACAATTTTGTGAATGAATCTACACATTCTTTGTTTTTATTCTGCCTATTGGCTGGAGTTTGTTTTATAGATTTTTTTCTGTTATGTATATCTGTCTCACAAAATTTGTATAGAAATACCAGACTTGAGCAATCCGACGGCAAAGTTGTCACGGGGACTCTCGTAGGCGTACATGGACTTTTTGAGTTTAGAGGGATGGACACCGGTTGGCGCTGTCGTGTGGGCGAGGTTAATGCGCATGTTTTTCTTTTTTCTGTTTGTTTGGTTCGGGGGGAAATTTCGGGGTTTGACTGTTGCACTAATGGGGAATGTGGTCTTTATAATTACATTTTTGACATATAATCTATTTTTTCTAAAATGTAAAAATGTCAAATGTTAATATAAGTGGATTATCTCTCTCCAGGTGGAATGTGAATGGGTTGGGGCACCCCATAAAAAGAGGAAAGATTATTTATTTTCTTAAATGTAAGAAATATGACATTGTGTTTCTTCAAGAAACACATCTTTCCCTGCAGGAAGCTGAAAATTTGGGAAGATATGAGGTGGATATGTTTTCTTTAGTGCTGGCTCAAGTAAGAGCAGGGGAGTCATTATATTGATAAGTAAACATCTACAATTCAAATGTCTCAAACAGATTAAAGATAAATTAGGAAGAGTCATTATGGTTTTAGCAGAAATTCAGGGGCAAAGGTTGATTTTGGCTAATATTTACGCACCTAACGCTGATGATCAGGGCTTTTTTATTGATCTTGAAGGGATGTTGCAAGCCACTGGCACCCCTTATGATATAAGATTGGGAGGAGACTTTAATCTTTTGATGGACTCAGTCCTTGATCATAGTAAAGCAAAAGTGTGTAAGCCCCCTAGAGCAACACTGACGCTTCACAGGATGTGTAAAAATCTTGGTCTTACATATATTTGGTGACTTTTGAACCCATCTGGTAGGGACTATACATTTTTTTCATCAGTCCATAAGATTTATTCTAGAATAGATTTTTTTTTTTTTTAAATAAGTCCCTCATTTCATCTGTTGTTGATAGCTCAATTGGAAACATTTTAGTCTCAGATGACGCCCTCACGGTTCTTAGGGGTCAGAACATACAGTATGCCTCATTCATCAAAAAATCCAAAGCACGAGAACTTGTGGAGTTGGAAGGGAATATTAAAAGTTTTGGCTAGATTTATAAAGCACAAAGAGTCTTTTTCTACCATTCCCTCAGTGAAATTTGCTGGTGGTAAAATTTTTACCTCTGCCATTGATATTAATAATGCTTTTAAAGAATTCTATCTTGATCTCTATAGTTCCACGTCTTCATCTACTGATGAGGATATTGGAACGTTTGTGGAACCATTAGACCTTCTTAAACTGACAACTGAGCAAAAAAATTCTCTTGATTCTGAGATAACCTTGGAGGAGCTTGGTGAGGTAATTAAGGCCTTGCCTACAGGCAAGATTCCGGGGCCAGATGGCTTTGCCACTGATTTTTTTAGATCTTATGCTACAGAACTGGCTCCACTTTTGTTAGAAGTTTATACGGAATCATTAAAGAATGGAAAGCTTCCGCCAACCTTGACACAAGCCCGGATCAGTCTGATTCTTAAAAAAGACAAAGATCCAAGCGGATTTAAGAGTTATCGTCCAATTTCCCTGATCCAGCTAGACGTTAAAATATTGTCAAACATTTTGGCTAACTGATTAAGTAAAGTTATGACATCTCTTATACATATAAATCAGGTGGGGTTTATTCGGGGCCGCAGCTCTTCTGATAACATTAGGCGTTTCATCAATATAATGTGGTCAGTGGTGAATCATCAAACTCCGGTCGCTGCCATCTCACTTGACGTCGAAAAGGCATTTGATATGGTAGAATGGGATTATCTATTTAAGATTTTGGAAATATACGGGTTCGGAATACTTTTATTGGATGGATTAAGTTACTTTATAGACACCCAGTAGCGGCGGTACAAACAAATGGATTAATTTCAGATTATTTTACTCTGGATAGGGACACCCAGCAAGGTTGCCTTCTTTCCTCATTATTGTTCTGTCTTGCCCTGGAACCATTAGCAGCCACGATAAGAAAGTAGGATGATTTTCCAAGGGTGATGGCGTGAGGTATGGCGCATAAGCTTTTGCTCTACGCAGATGATATTTTATTATTCGTCTCTGACCCCACTAGATCTATGCCTTGCCTCCACAGAATTATTAATTCTTTTTCTAAGTGCTCAGGATATAGAGTTAATTGACCTAAATCCGAAGCTCTGGCTCTGACAGCGTACTGCCCAGTAACGGCTTTCCAGCCGGCTGCCTTCCAGTGGCCCAAACAGGGCATTAAATATTTGGCCATTTTATTCCCCACAAATTTGTCTGATTGAGTTAATTTTGATCCCTTAATAATGGTAAGCATCCTAGATTACATTTTAACAAGTTACATAAACCGATTGACAAAGGTGGGCTAGGCCTACCCAAGATTTTGTTTTATTATTATGCATTTGGTCTCAGACATTTGGCTCACTGGTCACTTCCACCTGAGAGAGCCCCTCCCTGGTTCTCTATTGAACAGGAAGTTCTTGCCCCATTTCACCATTGCAAAGCCTTTCTATCAAATTAATCGGAGAAGTTAAGTTACACCCCGTTATCTCACATTTGCACTCGGTATGGACAAAAGTGTCCAGAGTGTTTAATTCGGATATTTTAATGTTGCCTCAAGCGTATGGCTGAACCCAAAATTATGTATTGATAAGTCCCCTTTCTGCTGGTCATAGTGGATTGTGAGGGGGGTTGCTATACTCTGTGACCTATATGAGAGCAGAGTGTTGAGATCGTTTGAAAATTTGGTTCAACATTTTGGGATTCCCAGATCTCAGTTCTATAGGTATTTACAGCTGCGCCACCTGCTCTGTATTGTTTCTGGGAGTAGCATACACCCACCTAAAGAGGCATATGCTCTGGAAGAGGTGATTACTGCTTTTGGAAAAGGTCATGAGGCATCAGTGTATTACTCCCTGTTAATTTAGAGTCTGGGAAACGGAGCTCTAACTTCTATCAAGAGATTATGGGAGAAAGATTTAAACTTGGTATTGGAGGAGGGAGTGTGGGCTAGGATTCTAAAAAATGTCAAGTCTGTATCTAGAGATGCAAGGGTTCGCCTTATGCAGTTCAAGATTTTACATAGATTCTATTGGACTCCCTCTAGATTGTATAGGTTTGGTCTTAAAGACACACCTACCTGCTGGCGATGCCAGTCGGAGGATGGAGACACAACCCATGTTTTTTGGGGGTGCATTAAGATCCAAGGGTTTTGGTTGAGGGTTCAGAATTTTGTATGTGATGTCTTGGTTTTGCCCCAGACTGGTTAATCAATGTTGAGGATAAACATGTGGAGGATTGGGTGGCCAGACAGGTGATTTTGAGGGGTTGGAAGTCAGTTGAAGCGCCCCCATTTCAGGAGTGGTGCTCGGAGATGGGGAGAGTGACAGCCTTAGAGGAGGGGTCTTATAGAAGATTAGGGAATCTGGATTTGTTTGTTGGAAAATGGGGTGGATATTTAGCGTTCTTGGAGGGTTCTCAGGTGGAATAGTAGAGAGAGGTGTAATTGTCAGTGTGTGTGATTTTTATAGATATGTATTTTTTTTCTTTTTTGTCCCTCTCTTTATTAGTTCTTTGGTTTTTGTTTTCTTTTGTATGTGTTCATGTAAGACCACAGGGGTGTTTGTTGAGGTTCGGGTGGGGTTGGGGATGGGGATGGGGAGGAGGAGGGGTGGTAGTGGGTGTTAAAAGTTGATTTTGTGTATTAATATTTTGTTTTTCTGTGTTTTAATAAAAATTTTAATCATGAAAAAAAGAAAAGTATGTAAAAAAAAAGTGTAACTGTAATTAAAAATGTAATTAAAAGAATCTGTAAAGGCATTTTATTTTTTTTATTTATTTATTTTTGACATAGAAAGGGCATACGATATGGTTTGGAAGGAGGGATTAATGATCAGATTGGATTAAAGCCTTTTTATTTAATAGATTTATTCAAGTCAGAATTGGGACAGCTTTATCAGGATGTTATATGGTAGATTATGGTACACCTCAGGGCAATGTCATTAATCCAATACTCTTTTCCATTATGAATAATTATGTTTTTTTTTTAAGTCCAGGGTGATATTGGATGGTCAATGTTTGCTAATGATGGAGCCTTGTGGAAAAGGGGAAAGAATATTAATCGCATTATGGGAAAAATAAAAGAGGCAGTTGAAAAATGGTCATATTGTCATGTGTATTCTGTTGATTCATGTCTTTTATTTTGAAATTCTAGTTCCTGTTTCATGTCATGTGTTCCTGTTTCCCTTGTCATGTGATTTCTGTTTTCCCTCCATGTTCATGTGTCATGTTTTCATTGGTTTATTGTTTAATTAGCTTGTTATGAGTTCTGTTTGTTCATTGGTTTATGTTCCCCCATGTCCATGTATTTAAGCCTCATGTTTTCCATTGTGTAGTTGTGAAGTATTGAATGTGATTGTATGTGTTAGTCAAGCCATAGTCAAGCCATAGTCAAGCCATAGTCAAGCCATAGTCAAGCCATAGTCAAGCCATAGTCAAGCCATAGTCAAGCCATAGTCAAGCCAAGTTCATTTTTATGATTTATGTTTCACGTTTCTAGTTAGGGTTTTTTGGTTCACGTTTATAAATAAACTGCACTTGGGTTCTCATCTTCATCATCGTTCACGTCTTCGTCATTGCCATCCTTGTCAGCAGTTCCAGCATACGTTACAGAATACTTCACCAACCATGAACCCAGCGGTTTTACTTCTGCACCTACGTCAGGGGAATCGTCCCCTGGAGGACTATGTTGAGGACTTCTGCGGTCTAGCCAGCCAGGTAGACATTAAAGAGGTTGCCCTCAAAGACTGTTTTAGATTTGGACTGAATGAGTCCATTTCTTTTTTGATGCCTGGCGGTCGCAGTTCCCTCAGCCTGGCTCAATATATCGACCTCGCCCTACGGTTCATTGGTTCCCCGTTCACTGTAGGGGAGGCGGATGCCGAGCCAGAGTGCCACGTCATGGCCGCCGCCGAGCCAGAGTGCCACATCACAGCAACGCCTCAGCCTGCTCCATGCCACGTCACCGCAACGCCTCAGCCTGCTCCATGCCACGTCACCGCAACGCCTCAGCCTGCTCCATGCCACGTCACCGCAACGCCTCAGCCTGCTCCATGCCACGTCACCGCAACGCCTCAGCCTGCTCCATGCCACGTCACCGCAGCGCCTCAGCCTGCTCCATGCCACGTCACCGCAGCGCCTCAGCCTGCTCCATGCCACGTCACCGCAGCGCCTCAGCCTGCTCCATGCCACGTCACCGCAGCGCCTCAGCCTGCTCCATGCCACGTCACCGCAGCGCCTCAGCCTGCTCCATGCCACGTCACCGCAGCGCCTCAGCCTGCTCCATGCCACGTCACAGCCACACCTGAGCAGTGGGACCTGGAGATGGTTCCCACCCTTATACCCACCCTTAGTTCTCCTGAGCAGGCAAGGGGAACTGTCAGCCCTCCGATCCCGCCTGGACCCTCTGAGCCCTGGACTTCGCCTTGGCCTGTCGGTCCCTCGACATTGCCTTTGTTCCCTCGGCTCCACTACAGTCCTTCAGCCTGTCGGCTGTGCCGGGGTCCCTCGTCCCTCCAGCTCCTCCTTGGTCTGTCGGTCACCTGGCTCCGCTTTGGCTCCCCAATCCTCTGGCTGCACCTTGTCCCTCCGATCTGTCAGCTTCACCGGGGACCTCCTTCGCTACGGCTCCACCTTGGTCCTCAGTCCCACCGGCCCCACCTCAGTCTTCCGATCCCTCAGCTCCGCCTTGCTGCTCCGAGCCTCCAGCATCGCCTTGGTCTTCCCTGCCATCGGCTCCACCCTGGCCCTTCGAGTCTTCGGCTACTCTCCGGGCACCACGTTCCATGGCTCCGCCCCTCAAGCCTCTCACGGCTCCACCTTCCATGGCTCCGCCCCTCAAGCCTCTCATGGCTTCACCCCCCACGGACTTTGCCCTGGTCCCATGCCCCTCGCCCTTTCTCACCACGCCACGCCCCACGCCTCAAGACACCTCCCCCCCTTTGAATTTATGTCATGTTTTACGTGTTTTGTTTATGTGTTGGGGCGTCGGGAGCCGCCCCTTAGTGGTGGGGATATGTCATGTGTATTCTGTTGATTCATGTCTTTTATTTTGAAATTCTAGTTCCTGTTTCATGTCATGTGTTCCTGTTCCCCTTGTCATGTAATTTCTGTTTTCCCTCCATGTTCATGTGTCATGTTTTCATTGGTTTATTGTTTAATTAGCTTATGAGTTCTGTTTTGTTCATTGGTTTATGTTCCCCCATGTCCATGTATTTAAGCCTCATGTTTTCCATTGTGTAGTTGTGAAGTATTGAATGTGATTTGTATGTGTTTGTCAAGTCAGGTTATAGTCAAGTTCATGTTTATGATTTATGTTTCACGTTTCTAGTTAGGGTTTTTTTGGTTCACGTTTATAAATAAACTGCACTTGGGTTCTCATCTTCATCATCGTTCACGTCTTCGTCATTGCCATCCTTGTCAGCAGTTCCAGCATACGTTACACATATTCATGGGGATTCAATTTTTCAGTAGAAAAAACAGTAATGTTCGCTAGAAAGAGGGGTGCTGAAACACAGATAAAGATGTATGGGCAAAGGATAGAACAACTGAAAGTCTTTAGGTTTGTGGTTTGATGCAAAGTTAACATTGAATGAACATATTCATAAGATAATCACCAAGTGTAAAAAGATATTGAATGTGATGAGATGTTTAATAGGGTCAGAATGGGGAGTGAGCAGATCTGCAATTAGAAATATTTATGTAGCATTGATTAGATCAGTGTTAGACTATGGGTGCATTGCTTATGGTTCAGCAACAAAAACCTTATTAAAAAAGTTGGAGGTGGTGCAAGCTCAAGCTTTGAGACTTTGTTGTGGTGGTTTCAAAATGACTCCTGTGTCCGCTCTTTAGGTTGAGGTGGGGGAAATGCCACTGCATATTAGATGCAAACAGTTAATGATGAACGACTGGGCAAATCTTCAAGGACATTCAGAAGACCGACATCCAACAACAAAGGTATTGTGTCAGATGATTTCTATATTCTGGAGGAAATGCAGGTACATAAAGTTTTTGGAAATATAGCAGTCTTTGTTGAAGATAGGTTACAAACATTTTATCAATTGTTTATTCCATTATATACTAATGGATCCAAGGATCCTAATACAGGAAGCACAGGTTTTTCTTTTAGTATTCCAGCCTTACAAGTTTCTGTTAAATGAAGAACATCAGATCATTTGTACATATACACAGTCGAGATGATGGCAATTGCAACAGCATTACAGTGGGTAGAAAGTTACAAATTAAAAAGGTTGTTCTTTGTACTGATTTGTGTTCTGCATTAATGTTATTTCAGTCATTTACATATCACAGTAGGCAGTAAATACAGTAGCTAATGAGATATATAAAGCTCTGTACAGATTTAAAAAGATGCATATTATGATAACATTTATGTGGATACCAGCTCACAGAGGGATAAAGGGCAATAATATTGTGGATGAATTAGCAAAACAGGCTCTGAAACATGAGGAGATCATGGACATTTCACTCAGTAAATATGAAGCAAAAGGAATAATCAAAAGAAACTGTGGCATGAGGGGGCGTGGTCATGTGTCTGTCTGTGGGAGAGGGAAAGCGGTTAGGCTCGTCACCTGGGGCCAGTTGCACCAGCTGTACGTAAGTTATAACTTAGCCTAGTTGTGGCGTAAATGGGCACTAAGTCACAATTTACGCACTTCTAAATATTTGAGCGTTGCACCATTAAACTTAGGTAGAACATAACTCTACGTACAAACTAAATATTTACAGAAGCCTCTGACCAGGTGTAACGGATGGAATAAAAAAGCAGAATGATATTTTTTATGATATCAATGAGCTCACGTTTTGCGTGACAGGCATCAATCCTTTCAACATACATTATGATGTTGACATTTACGCGACATCTTAACTTTTAAGCGGCTCTTCAGCATGAAACTGATCTAACAGTGCAGTTTTCGGGGTGTGTCGCCCGGTGTCAGGTTTCAGCACATTCAGAATATATATAGGATATTAAAATGAAACAATGTCTGTTTTTCTAGCCAGTTGTATTAGTATTTATTTATCACCCCTCATTTATTTTAGATACAGCTCCTATAATATTGTTATTTATACAGGGCAAATATACTATTTATCAAATCTACTTTTATTACGTATCATATATTAATGGGGATATAATTTATTACAGCTGACAGTTATGTGAACAAACAAGGTTTGAACATCAACTGTAACAAGATCAAATTGAAGTTCATGGATTTTTAACACTTCTGTGTATAAATATGAAGGCTGCTTATTGGATAAATATAGGTAAATGTCCATATTATGCAACTACGCATTACTTTACGGAGAGCTTACGACCTACTAGTTAAGTCTTGCCTTAAGAACAGGTGGTGCAACCAAATTAAGCACTGTCTTAGTTATAAACTAACTAGTAGTTACTAAGTCCTTAGTGTGAACTTTACGTCCTAACTTACGTGAGACCTTACGCACAGCTGGTGCAACCCTACCCTGGCCTTTAACTATTCTAACACCTATCTCTCATTATAGTGATGGTGGAGGGAGACCTGATAAGGCTCACCAGAGCATCAGAGGAAGAGAAAGAGAGTGGCCCAGAGCAGTGGCGGAGGAAAGACCCGCAACTAAAGCCAGAGACTATCACTGAAAGTGCTATTTTGAGTTGGCCACTAAGAGCCGTTTTTCTTTGTGTGTGTGAACCTAAAGTGTGTGTGAATAAACACTCAACTGTTCACTGTCTCCTGACTCCTCCATTGCCCACGAACTTAACATTATTACAGAAACATAATTAAAGAGTGGCAGCACAGCTGGGATATAGGAAACACAGGACAACACATTTATGCATTACAGCGAGAGGTGGGCACAGTGAGGACAACTAAAAGGAGTTCTAAAGAGGAGAACATCTTAACAAGGCTGAGGGTAGGACATACCAGGCTTAATAAAAAAGTGCACTAAATAAATAAACATACCTCAGAACTATGTGAGCACTGTCAAATCATATGGAGCATGTCATCTGTCACTGCCAAAAGTACTCTCGAGAATGAGAAACATTAAAGAGGGAAATCAGGAAACTTGGAGTAGAAGAAATTAGTCTAAAAAAGTATTCACCATCAGGTTAGGGAGCCTATTACATTATTTAAAAGAAACTGGGCTGATCAAGAGAATTTAGTGTTAAGTTAAATATAGTTATATTTTTCTTTTTTTCTTTTTGATGTTAAAGGGATAGATAACTCTGGTCCACACCCCAACACAGTAGGTGGTGGTAATGCACCTTAACGCTGGTAAACCCACCATAAAATGGAAAAAAGAAGAAGAAGACCGGAAATGCATGAGCCACACTACGTAGATGGCGCTGTAGGTGAGGAAATGAGAGGGCAGGGAGCAGTGGTAACACTAGGGTGTGACTGAGGCGGAGATGGGAGGTAGTGACGTAGATTCCGGTAGTGGGGTAGAGTTGGAGGAAGGGTTGCGTGGCGAGAAATTCGAAGATGGTAGCAACTGGACAGTAGTGGAAAGTAGAAAAAGAAAGAAAGTAGGGAGCCAGGCTTCGGAATCAGATAGCGAAAGGGAAAAATCAACAAGTAAGGGGAAGAAAGGACAAGTACAAGGTAATGATTACATTTCTATCTGAGTCAATAAATGCTTTAAACCTTATCAAAGTTACAAAAGCATTGAAGGATGCAGTAGAGATAATAAAAAGTGCTAGGATGGTACGAGATGGAAGATTGTTGATATTCTGTAAGGACAGTAAACAACAAAAAGTGGTGGCATGCTTAAAGTCTCTAATGGGAAAAAAAGTATCGTGTTCAGTAATGGTTGAAAAGAAACGGGTAAGGGGGGTGATAACAAATCAAATCAAATCACATTTATTGTCACACAGCCATATACACAAGTGCAATCGTGTGTGAAATTCTTGGGTGCAGTTCCGATCAATATAGCAGTTGTAACAGTGATGAGACATATACCAATTTACAATAACATCAAATTAACACAACACAATTTAAAGTCTAATATACACATAATTGCACACAACAATATACAAATAATAACATACACTGTACAGTATACAATACGCACAATATAGATACACATTATTCAATAAAAATAAAAAAGTATATATAGTAGTATATATAGAATGTACAGTAGGCTGTATTGTACTGTATTGACATTCAGTCTGTCGGTTGATAGTAAGTTGTTAAGACAGAATATATATATATATAAAACTAATATAATTTATGACAGTCCGGTGTGAGATATAAGAGTAAGAGTAATAAAGTGCAGTGCTGATGTATTTTGATCGTGGGAGATCAAGAGTTCAAAAGTCTGATTGCTTGGGGGAAGAAGCTATCATGGAGTCAGCTGGTGCGGGTCCTGATGCTGCGATATTGCCTGCCTGATGGTAGCAGTGAGAACAGCCCATGGCTCGGGTGGCTGGAGTCTCTGATGATCCTCCGAGCTTTTTTCACACACCGCCTCGTATATATTTCCTGGAGGGAGGGAAGCTCACCTCCAATGATGTGTCTGGCAGTTCGCACCACCCTTTGCAGTGCTTTGCGGTTGTGGGCTGTGCTATTGCCGTACCAGGCGGAGATGCAGCCAGACAGGATGCTCTCTACAGTGCAGGTGTAGAACCGTGTGAGGATGTGGTGGTTCATTCCAAACTTCCTCAGCCGTCTCAGGATGAAGAGGTGCTGATGAGCCTTCTTCACAACGACTTCAGTGTGGATGGACCATGTGAGTTCCTCGGGGATGTGGACACCCAGGAACTTGAAGCTGCTGACTCTCTCCACTGGTGCTCCATTGATGGTGATGGGACTGTGTTCTCTGTCTTTTCTTCTGAAGTCCACCACAAGCTCCTTTGTCTTACTGACGTTGAGGGAGAGGTTGTGCTCTTGACACCAGTGTGTCAGAGTGTGCACCTCCTCTCTGTATGCTGTTTCATCATTGTCAGTGATCAGACCTACCACCGTCGTGTCATCAGCAAACTTAATGATGGCATTGGAGCTATGTGTTGCCACACAGTCATGTGTGTACAGGGAATACAGGAGTGGGCTGAGAACACAGCCCTGTGGGGCTCCAGTGTTGAGGGTCAGTGATGAGGAGATGTTGCTGCCTATTCTAACCACCTGGCATCTGCTTGACAGGAAGTCCAGGATCCAGCTGCACAGCGAGCTGTTTAAGCCCAGAGCCCGGAGTTTCTCATCTAGCTTGGATGGCACTATGGTGTTGAATGCTGAGCTGTAGTCTACAAACAGCATTCTCACATAAGTGTTCTTTTTTTCCAGGTGGGAGAGAGCAGTGTGTAGTGTAGATGCAATGGCATCATCAGTGGAGTGGTTGTTGCGGTAAGCAAACTGCAATGGGTCTAGAGAGAGAGGCGGCACAGAGCAGATGTAATCTCTGATTAGTCTCTCAAAGCATTTGCTGATGATGGGGGTCAGAGCAACAGGACGCCAGTCATTTAAGCAAGTGATTTTTGATTGCTTTGGAACAGGCACAATGGTGGATGTTTTAAAGCATGTGGGGACTACAGACAAAGAGAGGGAAAGGTTGAAAATGTCTGTAAAAACACCAGCCAGCTGGTTCACGCACGCTCTGATGACGTGGACCGGAATGCCCTTTGGGCCCGCGGCTTTGCGGATATTCACCCGTTGGAAGGATCAGGTTACATCCGCTACAGAGACGGAGAGTGAACTAACCTCTGTAGCTTCGGCCGCGAGAGCTCTCTCCGTGAGGGCGGTGTTATTTCCCTCAAAACGAGCATAAAAATTATTGAGCTCATCCGGGAGAGAGGCAGCGGTGTTCATGGCGGAGTTTTTATTCCCTTTAAAGTCCGTGATGATGTTAATTCCCTGCCACATGCTTCTAGAGTTGGTGGTGTTAAACTGTCCTTCAATCTCGTTCCTGTACTGGCGTTTTGCTGTTCTGACATAGCACATTAAGTGCCGCGCGAACACCACTATTTATCCATGGCTTCTGGTTCGGATAGATCCGTGTTGTTCTGGTCGGAACGACGTCCTCCATGCACTTTTTGATGTAACACATTACGCTATCAGAGTAAACCTCAATGTCATCATCAGAGGCGGACCGGAACATCTCCCAGTCCGTGTGATCAAAACAGTCTTGTAGCATAGAGTCTGATTGGTCCGACCAGCACTGGATCATTCTGAGGGTGGGTGCTTCCTGTTTCAGTTTCTGCCTGTAAGCGGGCAGAAGCAGAATGGAAGAGTGGTCTGATTTGCCAAATGGTGGGCGGGGGAGGGATTTGTAGCCATCCCGGAAGGGAAAGTAGCAATGGTCCAAAACCCGGTCCCCTCGTGTGTTGAAACTAATGTGCTGGTGGTATTTTGGTGCGACTGATTTGAAACTGGCTTTATTAAAGTCCCCGGTCACAATGAACATGGCCTCAGGGTGTGCGGTTTCCTGCTCACTTATACTCCCATACAGTTCCTTGAGTGCCCGGTCTGTGTCGGCTTGTGGCAGGATGTACACAGCAGTGATAATGACCGCTGTGAATTCCCTTGGTAGCCAGAATGGTCGACACAGAAGCATGAGAAATTCCAGATCAGGAGAGCAGAAAGACTTGATAGAATGTACGTTCCTCTGATCACACCAGGATTAGTTGATCATAAAACATACACCACCACCTCTGCTTTTACCTGAGAGGTCTTTCGCTCTGTCCGCTCGGTGCACGGAGAACCCTGCGGGTTCTGGAATCTCCGCAGACATCCAAGTTTCTGTAAGGCAGATAATGCAGCAGTCCCTCGTCTCTCGTTGGAAAGAGATCTGCGCTTTCAGCTTGCAGAGCTTGTTATCCAGAGACTGAACATTTGCCAGTAGAATACTGGGTAGCGGGGGTCGATTTGCGCGGCGTCTTACTCTGATGAGAATGCCAGCTCTGTTTCCCCTTTTCCTCCTGCATTTCCATGGCCGTGCAGCCCAGACAAAGGGCTCCGCTTGCGTGTTTGTAAACAGCAGGTCGGCATTGAGGAATTTGAAGTCCGGTTTATGGTGTGAAATTGCTGAACCAATGTCCAAAAGTGTTTGTCTGTCATAGACAATAAGGCAGACAACATCCAAGACAAAAAACATAAGAACTGTGAACAAAACAAACAAAACACTGCCATGTTGTGTCAGAACTCGCAATGCAGCAGCCATACTCGGAGCCATCTTGAGTCCAAAAAAACAAACAAAAAAAAAAGTCCCCACGGAAATATCAGTTGAGTCTGTAAAGAAGAATTTGTCCGGGGTGGCAGTAATGGATGTCAAATGACTTAAATATGTCAAGAACAAGAAGAAAATGGATAGTCATGATACAGTTTGATGAGGAAAAACTACCTAACAGGGTATTTCTTGGGTTCGTAAGCTACGGGGTCCGTTCTTATAAACCACCTCCAGTAAGATGCTTTAAATGTCAGAGGTTTGGACACATGACAGCGGTCTGCAAAGGAAAACAGCGTTGTACAAGATGTAGTGGTGAGCACAAATATGGGAAGTGTGGGACAAGAGTGAGTCCAAAGTGTTGCAGCTGTGGAGGGGACCACAGTGCGGGATACGGTGGATGCCAGGTCAGGAAAGAGGCAGAGGGAATTCAAAATGTAAAGGTATCAGAGGGATTGACGTATGCGGAAGCAATCAAGAATGTTCGGAAAAAAGATCAGCAGAAAGAACAGAAGGAATTAGATCATGGAGAGACAGATAAATGTGAATGTCAAAAGTCAAAAGTGAATGATGAGACAATGGTAGTTGATAAACCATTGGTAGTAGTTAACTGCTCTGCCCAAACGAAAAGTAAATCAAAAAGGATTAGAATAATAATAAGAGCGGCAGGAAAATATTTGAATGCAGAGGGAATATCAGTGGAACAAGTAAATGACATTCTCTAGGTACTGGTGTCAAATACACAGGCAGCACGTGGTGGTGGCTCTTAATGGTATTAATACTACTCCAGTGGAATGCCAGAAGTCTAACTTCTAACGGAAATGAATTTAAGAAGTTTATTGATAAATTAGAGAATAAACCTCATGTAATTTGTATACAGGAGTCCTGGTAAAAACCCCACTTAAATTTTGTGATTCAGGGGTACGCATCAGTTCGAAAGGATAGGAAAGTTTGTAATGGTGGAGGGGTAATTACATTCATTAAGCTAGGTATAGGATTTAGAAAAGTGGAAGTAAGTAATGAAACGAAGTAATAGTCATGGAGGTATGGGCTGGGGAACAGAGTATTAGAATAATTCAGGGTTCAAACGCTTAGCGGTGATTAGGGGTTCAAGTACTTAATGCTGAAACCCTATTGTAATTGTTAAGATTTTTAGGGGTTCAAGCGCTTAGTGCTGAAACCCTATTGTAATTGTTAAGATTTTTATTATTATTAGGGGTTCAAGCACTTAGCGCTGAAACCCTATTGTAATTGTTAAGATTTTTATTATTATTATTATTATTATTAGGGTTCAAGTGCTTAGCGCTGAAACTCTATTGTAATTGTTACGATTTTTATTTGGGGTTCAAGCGCTTAGCGCTGATTAGGGGTTCATGCGCTTAGTGCTGAAACCCTATTGTAATTGTTAATTAGGGGTTCAAGCGCTTATTGCTGAAACCCTATTGTAATTGTTAATTAGGGGTTCAAGCGCTTAGCGCTGAAACCCTATTGTAATTGTTAAGATTTTTTAGGGGTTCAAGCACTTAGCGCTGAAACCCTATTGTAATTATTAAGATTTTTATTATTATTATTATTCCGCCATAAAACTGATCGGGCAGAGCAAACCGTAAGGCCTAGAGACTTGAAACTTGGCCAGATGGTAGTAGTATTGCTCGCTACTCAGAAACACGGACACGGCCAAATCGGTCAATAGGGGGCGCTACAGTGATCAAAAATGCGAAACTGCTCATAACTCCTAGATTGTTTGTCGTAGACTCAAGTGCTTTATAATCCTTGGCTCAAACCAAACAAAATGTATATCTCCAATTTCATTTCTGCCTATAAAAAATTTCCGCCATCTTTGATTTTTCATAAAACATACTTTTGCGAACTGGTCCTAGGTTTTTTGTCCGATAGGGACCAAACCAGTGCCAAATGATTCTATGGAGTCTCAATATCAAAAGTTATCAAAAAAAGTTTTAACTTTTGACTCGAGCTAGCTACGGTATGCGAAAACATCGGAAGTAGGAGTGGCCAATTTTACATAAATGGCTATAACTCTTGAAGGAAATGAGATATCTTCACCAAACTTGGCATGCTTATGTAAGAGGTCAATCTTTGGTCGCCCAGAAAAGATGCCGCGGTTTTGCCATATGGTGGCGCTATAATACCAAAAAAAACATGAAATTGGCTGTAACTATGAAACCGTTAATCCTATTGACTTCAAAATTGGCATACACTGTCTTTGTCTCAGCTGCCATCATTGTCTATATGGACATTCACATATGTTGAAAAACATGGCCGCCATCGGCCAATCAAATTTCAGCCGCTATTACACAAGGTTAAGAATGACTGATCGGAACGAAACTTGGTGGACCTATTTGACTCTTGGTCCGAGAGTGTTTTGCAAAGTTTTTTAAAAAATTGGCCACTAGGTGATGCTATCATGATTTTTGTAGGTGTTAAAGGTTGTATATAATGCAGTGTTGTGAAAAAACACAAGTTATATATATATCACCTGATAGCTCTTCTCATTCTAAACAACTTTGCCTCAAGAAGCATTGGTGTCTGTCAAACGTTTGGTAAATATTTCAGATAATGTTAAAACTTACTTTTGCGAACTAGTCCTAGGTTTTTCGCCCGATCAGAACCAAACTAGTGCAGAAATATACTCTGGAGTCTGATTATCAATAATTATCAAAAAAAGTTTAAATTTCAACTCACGGTCGCTAAGGGGTGCCAAAACGTTTGAAAAGGGTGGCACATTTTTACTAAAATGGCTGTAATGCCCGAACGAAATGAGATACAGTATTTTCACCAAACTCTGTACACATGTGTATGAGCTCAATCTGAGGTCACAGTAAAAAAAACGAGTTTGGCCACTTGGTGGCATTATAACAGGAAAAAACATGAAAACAGCTCTAAGTTGAATTGAGTTGAAAATCGGCATGCAGTGTCTTTGTCCAAGGTGCCATGACTGTCTATGAGTACATTGGCGTATCTCAAAAAACATGGCAGCCATCAGCCAATGAAGTTTGAGCGCCTATTAGACAAGGTTAACGGAGGCCGATCGGCACAAAACTCGGTGGGCCTGTTCGACTCCTGGCCCTAGAGGTCTGTGAGAAATTTGAAAGATATTGGCCAGTGGATGGTGCTAACGAGTTTTCACCTCTGTAATCACGTGGTGTTTCACACATACACACAATGGCTGTGTCCCAATTCAAAGGCTGCATCCTTCGAAGGACTTGGACTTCAAAGGCCACGCCTTCGAAGGCCACGAAGGTCGGACTGAGTATTGTTAACTGGGACAGTCTAGCCTATGGAGGACTGTTCTTGTCGCCTAACAACTGTGACAGCTGCTGAGTGACTGTAACATTTATACTGGACTTTTTTGAAAGTTATATTAAACTGTCTGAAAACAAAACAGGGTTCACAAACTGTCTAAATATTTTCACTCAAAGTTTTTTTTTTTTTTTTTTTTACATTTGTATCGTTAGATATTTGAGTTAGTTGAAACCCAGTACTTTCGTTTAAAAGTGTAATTTGGCAGTTTCTCTCAAAAAAATCCTGTCGTCACTGGCGCGCAATGAATTCTGGGGATGGAAGGATCCATCTGTTGTATCCTTCATTTCACGGGAATGCATTTGAAGGATGCAGCCTCTGAATTGGGACGCAGCTATAATTCATATGATTTGTTAGATCTCCTCATACTTAACAACTTTGCCTCAAGAACCACTGCTGTCAATCAAATCATTCATTAAATATTCACGATTATGTAAAAAAAATACTTTTGTGAACTAGTCCTAGGTTTTTCGCTCAACCTCAATAAAACCAATGCAGTACAATTCTCTGGACTCTCTAGCTCAATAATTATCAAAATAAAAAAAAATAAAACAATTTTACTTTACCCTTTGGGTAGCTATAACAGTGTCATTTACAAAATGGCCGTGGTCAAGTGTACAAAAAAGCCCATAATTCCTAAACAAGAACTCAGAAATTAGGT
The DNA here is from genome assembly GCF_019703515.2 of Myxocyprinus asiaticus. Lineage (NCBI taxonomy): Eukaryota > Metazoa > Chordata > Actinopteri > Cypriniformes > Catostomidae > Myxocyprinus > Myxocyprinus asiaticus. The sequence goes on along the minus strand of NC_059345.1, from coordinate 60,199,347 downwards.
GAGCACATGCAACATATGATTCTAAACAAGCATGCAGACTTTTATGGAGATCAGACCATAGGTGGTGCTATGAGCTTTAAAAAGCTTTAAAAACCATGTATTTCCTTAGTAAATTGCCTGTATTGGCTATAAATGATCTAGGTGGCTACATGCTTGCTAAATAAAACATAATACCTTTTTACGCATGTGCTTAAAGGCCTTAAACCGCTTGAACCCCGTTAATTGCTGCTCGCAGCTATATTTAATTTGCATAATCCTTATAAGAAATTAAGTAGTGAAGTTTTAGGTAACATCGGAGGTGTGGAGGTTAGTAAGGTAATATGGTGTGGAGATTTCAATGCCCATAGCACATTGTGGGGTAGCTTGAGCACTGATCAAAATGGAAAAATAGTGGAAGACATTCTAGATTTGGAGACCTTGATAGGTGTAAATAATGGAAGTGCGACAAGAATGGATGCGGCTACAGGGAGAAATTCAGCCTTAGATTTGACAATTATGTCTCATAATTTGGCTAGGATAAGTGTATGGAGAGTGCTGGAGCATATTTTAATTAGAAGTGATCATTACCCCATATTATGTAAATTAGGGGTGGGAATGTCTAAAGAAAGAAAGGGAATAATTCATAGATGGAAGTTCAAATCAGCAGATTGGATTAAATATAGTGAAAAAAAATGAGGATAGATTGGTGGGCTTAAATGAGGTAAATAAAGATATTGAAGAACTTAATAATAAAATATTTGGAATTCTTTGTGATACAGAGGAAGAGGTGATTGTAAAAAGCAAGGGAATACATAAGAAGAAAGCACTACCGTGGTGAACGGAAGACTGTAGTAAGATGATAAGAGCAAGAAACAGAGCATAAAGGAAATTAAGAAAGTCTTTCTCATTTGAAGATTTTATTATGTATAAAAGAGCACAGGCACAGGTTAGGAAAGTGATAAGAACTGCCAAAAGAAAGCTTGGAGAGAATTTTGTGACACAATTGGAGAGAAAATAGATATCAGTGATTTATGGGGTGTGATAAGGAAAATGGGCGGGAATCATAAGAGCTGCATTCTTCCTGTTTTGATAAGTGAAGAGAAACAAATAATCAGTGAAGAAGAAAAAGCAGAAGTGTTAGCTAAAACCTTTGTCAAAGTGCATAGTAATGGTAATGTATCAGATGAGGTGAGGAGATACAGAGAACAGTGTTTGAGAGAGAATCCAGAAGTCTTGAAGAAAACAGGTCTTTCTGGATCTACTATAGATGTATGTTTTTCTTTATATGAGCTAAAACAGGTTCTTGTGGGGGTGAGACATACATCTCCAGGGAAGGACCAAGTTTGTTACGAAATGCTCAAACATCTATCAGATACATCATTAAACGTAATATTAGATCTTTTCAATAGGATATGGGAAGAAGGAAAGCTTCCCTCTTCCTGGAAACATGGTGTTGTGGTCCCAATAGCAAAGCCAGGTAAGGATCAGTCTTTTCCAACGATTATAGACCTATAGCACTAATTTCAAATCTTTGCAAATTAATGGAAAGAATGGTGATGAATCGTTTAGTTTATATGCTTGAAAATAAGAGGTAGCTATACCCACATCAAAGTGGCTTCAGGAAAGGTCGCAGTACAATGGATGCGGTTTTATGTCTAGAAACTGATATTAGAAAGGTAATAGTGAATAAAGAAGTACTAATAGGGGTATTCTTTGATATTGAGAAGGCTTATGATATGATGTGGAAAGAAGGCCTGCTAATCAAAATGAAGAAAATGGGAATAAAAGGGAGGTTATATAACTGGGTTATGAGTTTTTTTAATGGATCGGACAATACAGGTAAGGGTGGGAACATCATATTCAAAAGTATACTCAATAGATAATGGTACGCCTCAAGGTAGTGTCTGCAGTCTCATTTTGTTTAATAGTATGATCAATGAAATCTTTTCAAAAATTGGGACTGGGGTAGGAAGATCTCTATATGCAGACGATGAAGCATTATGGAAGAGGGGAAGGAATGTCAAATATGTGGAGGATAGAATGCAGGAGGCAATAGATGAAGTTGGAAATTGGGCTAACAGTTGGGGGTTCAGATTCTCAGTAACTAAAACGCAGGTAGTATGTTTTTCAAGAAGGAAAAAAAAAAAACGTTAAACTAAAGATCAGGTCAGATATTAGAACAAGTATCAAAAATCAAGTTCCTGGGAGTATGGATGGACTCAAAGTTAACATTTGAATGCCATATTCAAAAAGTAGTAGACAAATGTAAGAAGGGAATAAATGTATTACAATGCTTGGCTGGGACAGATTGGGGGTCTAGTTGCCCTTCCCTAAGGAGAATATATAGTGTTTTAATAAGATCCACTATATGGCAGTATTATATATAGTTCAGCTTCTGGATCTCTGAAAAAAAAGGTAGAAGTTATCCAATCCTAGGCATTAAGAATTTGTTGTGGTGCATTCAGATCTTTACAAGTAGCTGCTCTTCAAGTGGAAGTGGGAGAAATGCCTTTGTAAATTAGCTGGTTACAATTGAAAATGGTTTATTGGATATCAATAAAAGGACATAGTTATAGTCATCCTGTAAAAAAAGTTCTGGACAACTGTTGGGAATATGAGTATTCACAGTTGGTGAGTTTCGGATGGAACGCAAAAAAATGAGGCTCACCGAATGGGAATTTTCAATGTTGAAGTAAGCCCAATAGCGGCAATGCCTGTGTTACCTCTCTGGATGTTTCCAATGCCATCAGTCGATTTACAGTTGCTGGAAAAAATAAATGACAAACAAAGATGGGTTTCTAAGGATATGGTAGTGAGGCAATATATAGATCAAGAGTATTATTATTGTATACAAATCTATACTGATGGTTCAAAGGATCCAGAGTCTGGACATACAGCAGGAGCACTAGTTATTCCTCAGTTTGACTGTAAAATAGGGAAAAGAACATCTAATCATTTATCTGTTTACTCATCAGAAATGATAGCAATACAGTTGGCTCTTCAGTGGGTGGAAAAGGTTCAGCCACTAAATGTGGTGTTCTGTTCTGATTCTCTTTATGGCCTTACCAGCTTAATGAGTCGTAAATCTAATTCTAGACAGGATATTCTTTTTGAAAACCTTCAGACATTGTTTAGAATACAACAACAAGGGATAAACACATTCTTTCTGTGGGTTCCGGCACACATGGGGGTAAAAGATAATGAACTTGCAGATGAAATGGCTAAACAGGCATTAAAGTATCCAAGAATAGATATTAATGCACCGAGTAAAATGGAAATGAAAGGATTAATTAAAGGACAGTTAAAAGAAAGTGGCAATAAATGTGGACCCAGGAGAGAAAGGGAAGACATCTATATGGAATTAAAAAAGAGGTAGGAAATGAGAGAGTAGTTTACAGTAATTTCACGACTCCGTATCAGACACTGCATTTAACCAGTCACTATTTAAGACAGGAAAGCATAACAATGGACTGTGCAATAATTGTGGATTACCGGAAACTGTTGAACATGTTCCATTAGAATGCATAGGTTATTACAAAGTAAGATCTCAGCTCAGAGAAGATGTTAAAGCCATATCCAAAGGGATAAATAGTTTAACATTACAGAACTTATTGAATAACAATTCAAAAGTGACTAAGGCTGTATTAGATTACCTAAAGACAACAGATCTGATTAGAAGAATATAACATCAAGTCCTTGGAAAAAGAATATGATATTAAGATTAAACAATTAGATTTCAGATAGGTGTTTTTTCCCCTCTCTTTTCCATCTTTTTTATTTCCTCCATCAACGCATCACACTCCATCCCAGTAGGTGGCGGAAAAGCACCTAAGATGGTTTGCCAACCGCCAATAAATCTAAAGAAGAAGAACGCGCTGTAGCGCTATCAGCTTTAGTTGCGTGAAGAAACGAATAGACGCTTCCTGTTGGAGGTAGCGTGTGAATGGTAGCATTTTGATCTGATCTGAGGTCCAAACTCATTTTCATCAATTATTCATCTCAGCTGTCGACATGGTGAAGCTGACAGCAGAGTTAATTGAGCAAGCGGCACAGTACACGAACCCTGTGCGGGACAGAGAGTTAGAGCTGCGCGGTGAGTGTACATTACAGGCCCAGTCATTTTCTACTCATGAAACTTTAGTGGCCCAGGGCACAAATAATAAATTTGTGTTTAACTGGGACACACACTTACAAAAAGCTGTATTTGCTATATCGGTTATTTTTTAGTTATAACATGTCCACGTTTGAACCGAACTAAAATATAACTTAACATGGTATTTTGAGCTATTTTTGAATCTCCAGCAAACATGTACAATGGCCAATATAGTTTCTGCCAAAAATACCAGTTACTAAATGTATTGTTACTACAATAACACTGTGGTAATTTGGGATTAGTCCAGAAAAGACAGCAATATTCTGTAAACCTCTTAACACAGTTTGAAGATGGCACGATATGAATGTAAATGTTTATTGTAGGCATAGTTACAATAATTGCAGTAACTATGGTATTTTGGCAGAAACAATGGTTACCATGTAGGGTTGCAAATATTTAGAAATTTCCTTAATCGACAATCGTTAACGTTAATCGTAAAACTGTAAGTGTACAGCTTGAAACTCAAAAAATACAAAACGCGTGTTATATACGCATATTTTCTTCAATCAAAGCTTTTTTATACAAAGTTTGTTTTTAACTGACCAACCGTTCTAATGTAAATTTGAAAACGTCAACGTTGCATCTGAGAAAAGTTCCTTAATGTAGAAACGCGAAAACATGTAGCCACCGAAGTAAGCTATGTGCATGTAGCCCACTGTTTTGCCCATACAGTTTAATATACTTAAGAAACGCGAGAATTGGTGGTTTCCTCATAATGTAATTTCAGCCGTATTGTGAATTGTTTAAAGAGGCCTATTATGCTTTTTGGGATTTTACCTTTTCTTTAGTGTGTAATATAGCTTTTTGTACATGTAAAAGGTCTGCAAAGTTACAAAGCACAAAGTCCACGCAAAAGGGAGTTATTCTCTCCCACAGACAACACTGCTCAAGAACTACACGAAACGGCTGGATTGTAGTCCAGACATTTCTTCCATAAATTATCTATGTCACTATGTAACACATTTGCATAATGCCGCCTAAGGGCTACTTTGGCCCGCCCTCAAACAAACGTAGTTATAGCCAGGCCAGGATGAGTTGGGTTAGTGCTGTCGCCATGTAGAGAATATGCTGTTTTCTTCACTGCAAAAGCAAAACCTCTTTGTTTGGACTTCCAAAGGCAGACGAATTGAAGAATCAGTGATTTCAAATTTATTTTAATTATTTAGCAGTACAACCACAACCAATACCGTATTTTCAAGACTGTTACTCCTGAAAGATGGTGCAGTTCCCACTTAGCTGGGACAATCTGGCACTTAAGAATCACAACCTGGAAAATTATCTGCTACCGAGAGTTCAGATGTGGAGTTTTGTGTTGTAGCTATGGTGTACACTGAGTGCACAGCTGTAGGCCTCTGCTAACCTGCTAGCTAATGTGATTGTGTTTAAATAGATTTGCTAATCATCTGCGGGCCCCCTTTTACCTACAATTGTGTAGAATTATGCGGATTGTTTGCTGTTCTTACTATCATGAATAGTGATCAAGTGTGGAGATGGATTTATTTTTACAAACGGTCATTTTACATCTGCAATCCATGGTAGTGCTCAGTTAACCTGCTATGTAATGTTATTGTTTTGGTAAGGGCTTACTACTAAACTGGCTTTTACCTAAAACTTTGTAACAAAATGGCAGTGGGGTAAAATCTTCAGTGGCAGGGAGAGGTCTCACTCGGATATCACTCGACCTGCCACCGTCACACAAGGCTGAATTCGGCTACTTAACCTCTCACCAGTTATATCAATTCAAAATGTTAGAATGTATACACTGTTCTCCAGGCTTTGCGTCAATTCAAATACATGGAGGATACTGTATGTGATGTATTTGTCATATTTCTAATATATTTGGGTGGGTGTTGGGGGGGGATTCCATCGGGGGTTAATATCCTTTTGACAGTCCTGTCCAGTGTGAAAGGTGCGTGAGAGCTGGCTGTGACGCGACGGATCGTGCGTGAGAGCTGGCTGTGACGCGACAGATCGTGCGTGAGAGCTGGCTGTGACGCGACGGATCATGCGTGAGAGCTGGACTGATACTGGTATCATTTAAATAATCTAACCCTATCCTAGCCCTTTAACCCCATTGTATCCATATGAATTTCTTTAACTTAAAAATTATTACTAAACTAATCTTTGTGAAGTAAACAAAAAAAGTTCACCCAAAAAAATAAAAATCTTTCATTATTTACTCATACTAATGCCATCCCAGATGTGTCTGACTTTCTTTGTTCTGCTGAACACATACAAAGATTTTAGAGGAATCTGTCAGATCTGTAAGTCCATAGAATGCAAGTCATCACAGTACAACATTTTAAGCTCCAAAAAGCACATAAAGGCAGCACCCTTTATCTTGACATTAGCAGTCTCCTTGCTGGTCTTTCCTGTATACTGCAATTGCAAGATTTTTAGTGAAAAAGGAGTTACATTTTTGTCTGTTCTCACCCAAAAAGACAGTCTAATTTAAAAAAAAGATATTAATTAAGCCACTTATGCATTATTTATGGTGCCTTTGTGCTTTTTGGAGCTTCAAAGCTTTGGACCCTTTTGACTTGTGTTATATGAAGCTACATAGCTGAGATAATATTATAAAATCTTTGTGTTCAGCAGAGGAAAGAAGGTCATAAACATCTGGTATGGCATGAGGGTGAGTAGATAATTTTCATATTTGCGGAAATGATCTCTTTAAATTTTACACTGGGATGTGTGGCATAGCTCATTTCATGAACTCCAGTGGGAAAAGCAATATTTAAAAAAAATGACTGGACTTTGAGGTGGTGTTTGTAAATGTTACATAATTATTTATGATGTAACAGTGTATAAGACATTTTATTTCAAATATTTGTAGATATTTTCTAGAGAATCATTGTTCCTCTGGGATTTTGTGAAAAGAGGCTCTTTGAAAGTTGTACTTCTCAGTATTAAGATTTGTTTCAATTTTTGCTTTTGCTTAAGGTAGAAGGCATCCTAAGCATATAGGTGTAATGTTAGGTTATGTGTGTTTGGATCATAATTAACTGCATCAAAAAATATAAAATTTCCAAAAGTTTCTACTTGACCATATTCACCCAAGAGTTTTAAAAACAAAAATAATTTTGAGATCATTTTTATTTTATTTTAGTTAGTTTTGGGGTTATGAAAATTGTATTTAGTTTTATTTTTTTCCAATCATTTTACTTTTTATTTTTATTTTAGTTTGAGAATTGTTTTAGTTGGTTTTGGTTTTTGTTAACTGTAATAACACTGGTGTAATTAAATCTAAAGTTTTACATAGAAGATAAAGGAATGCAATACCACAACATATTTAATGACCATTGTTAATTAATGATTAAAGTTATGTAGTCAAAAAAGTAATTTAAATTTTAAAAATCCAAATTGACCGTTAGAAGTGAAGTGCTTGCCTATACCATCACTGTTATACTGGCCATGATTTGTGTGTCAGTTGATAAAATATGAATAATTTTACTTACATTCTCTATAATTTAACGTAGCCAATATCCAATTAGTACTAACGGTGGTGTAACGTTTCCGGCATATAAAAAGCATGTCATGCCCTGACAGCCAAGGACGAATTTCAAGCGCAACATTAGCTAAGACATACAGTGCCTTGCAAAAGTATTCAGACCCCTGACCAATTCTCTCATATTACCGAATTACAAATGGTACACTGAAATTTAATTCTGATTGATATTTTATTTTAAAACACTGAAACTCAAAATCAATTATTGTAAGGTGACATTGTTTTTTTGTTGGGAAATATTTTTATGAAAAATAAAAAACTGAAATATCTTGCTTGCATAAGTATTCAACCCCCACACATTAATATTTGGTCAAGCCACCTTTTGCTGCAATAACTGCTTTAAGTCTTTTGAGGTACATACAGGTGCATCTCAAATTAGAATGTCGTGGAAAAGTTCATTTATTTCAGTAATTCAACTCAAATTGTGAAACTCGTGTATTAAATTCAGTGCACACGGACTGAAATAGTTTAAGTCTTTGGTTCTTTTAATTGTGATGATTTTGGCTCACATTTAACAAAAACCCACCAATTCACTATCTCAACAAATTAGAATACATCATAAGACCAATAAAAAAAACATTTTTAGTGAATTGTTGGCCTTCTGGAAAGTATGTTCATTTACTGTATATGTACTCAATACTTGGTAGGGGCTCCTTTTGCTTTAATTACTGCCTCAATTTGGCATGGCATGGAGGCGATCAGTTTGTGGCACTGCTGAGGTGGTATGGAAGCCCAGGTTTCTTTGACAGTGGCCTTCAGCTTATCTGCATTTTTTGGTCTCTTGTTTCTCATTTTCCTCTTGACAATACCCCATAGATTCTCTATGGGGTTCAGGTCTGGTGAGTTTGCTGGCCAGTCAAGCACACCAACACCATGGTCATTTAACCAACTTTTGGTGCTTTTGGCAGTGAGGGCAGGTGCCAAATCCTGCTGGAAAATGAAATCAGCATCTTTAAAAAGCTGGTCAGCAGAAGGAAGCATGAAGTGCTCCAAAATTTCTTGGTAAACGGGTGCAGTGACTTTGGTTTTCAAAAAACACAATGGACCAACACCAGCAGATGACATTGTACCCCAAATCATCACAGACTGTGGAAACTTAACACTGGACTTCAAGCAACTTGGGCTATGAGCTTCTCCACCCTTCCTCCAGACTCTAGGACCTTGGTTTCCAAATGAAATACAAAACTTGCTCTCATCTGAAAAGAGGACTTTGGACCACTGGGCAACAGTCCAGTTCTTCTTCTCCTTAGCCCAGGTAAGACGCCTCTGATGTTGTCTGTGGTTCAGGAGTGGCTTAACAAGAGGAATACGACAACTGTAGCCAAATTCCTTTACACGTCTGTGTGTGGTGGCCTTGACCCCAGCCTCAGTCCATTCCTTGTGAAGTTCACCCAAATTCTTGAATTGATTTTGCTTGACAATCCTCATAAGGCTGCGGTTCTCTCGGTTGGTTGTGCATCTTTTTCTTCCACACTTTTTCCTTCCACTCAACTTTCTGTTAACATGCTTGGATACAGCACTCTTGTGAACAGCCAGCTTCTTTGGCAATGAATGTTTGTGGCTTACCCTCCTTGTGAAGGGTGTCAATGATTGTCTTCTGGACAACTGTCAGATCAGCAGTCTTCCCCATGATTGTGTAGCCTAGTGAACCAAACTGAGAGACCATTTTGAAGGCTCAGGAAACCTTTGCAGGTGTTTTGAGTTGATTAGCTGATTGGCATGTCACCATATTCTAATTTGTTGAGAGAGTGAATTGGTGGGTTTTTGTTAAATGTGAGCCAAAATCATCACAATTAAAAGAACCAAAGACTTAAACTACTTCAGGCTGTGTGCACTGAATTTATTTAATACACGAGTTTCACAATTTGAGTTGAATTACTGAAATAAATGAACTTTTCCACGACGTTCTAATTTATTGAGATGCACCTGTATGTACCAGCTTTGCACACCGTGACGAAGTGATTTTGGCCCATTCTTCTCAGCAGATTTGCGGCAGGTTGTTCAGGTTGGTTGGGTGACGCTTGTGGGCTGCAATGTTCAAATAGTACCACAGATTCTCAATAGGATTGAGATCAGTACTTTGACTGGGCCACTGTAGGACATTTATCTTTTTGTTCTTGAGCCACTCCAGTGTTGCTTTTGCCTTGTGCTTGGGATCATTGTCATGCTGAAAGGTGACTTTCCTCCTAAGCTTCAGTTTTTAGTGGACTGGAGCAGGTTCTCTTGCAGTATTTCCCTATATTTTTCTGCATCCATTCTTCCTTCAATTCTAACAAGATGCCCAGTCCCTGCTGATGAGAAGCATTCCCACAGCATGATGCTGCCACCACCATACTTCACTGTAGGGATGGTGTGTCTTGAGGCATAGGAAGTGTTAGGTTTGCGCCAGACATAGTGCTTTAAGTTTTGGCCAAAAAGCTCTATCTTGGTCTCATCTGACCACAAAGCATTCTCCCACATTGCAGCTGGGTCACTCACATGCTTTCTGGCAAACTCCAGACGTGCTTTCAGATGGTACTTTTTGAGTAACTGCTTCTTTCTTGCCACCCTTCCATACAGGCCAGCGTTACTCAGTGCTCTTGATATGGTTGACTGGTGCACCATTACTCCACTCCCAGCCACTGAACTCTGTAGCTCTGTCAAAGTGATTGTTGGCCTCTCTGTGGCTTCTCTCACAAGTCTCCTTTTTGTTAGAGCGCTGAGTTTTGAGGGATGGCCTTTTCTTGGCAGTGCCTGGGTGGTGTGGTGCAGCTTCCATTTCCTGATTATTGGTCCAACTGTGCTCACTGGGCTATCCAAACATTTGGACATTATTTTGTACCCTTTCCCTAATCTATGCATTTGTATGACTTTATCTCTAACTTCTGTGGAATGCTCTTTGGTCTTCATTTTCCTTCAGATTCACAGCCTGACCAATGATCCTTCAACTATGGGTTTTTTATCCAGAAAATGTGATTGCAACTTTAATGATTCACAAGTGGATGCCAATGGTAAAGTAATTGTGTCTTCGTTAGGGCAATTTCTTTCATTGGTGTAACCTGGCAGCTTCCACAGCACAGGGGTTGAATACTTATGCAAGCAAGATATTTCAGTTTTTTTTATTTTTATATATATATATACACTATATTGCCAAAAGTATTCGCTTACCCATCCAAATAATTGAATTCAGGTGTTCCAATCACTTCCATGGCCACACGTGTATAAAATGAAGCACCTAGGCATGCAGACTGCTTCTACAAACATTTGTGAAAGAATGGGCCACTCTCAGGAGCTCAGTGAATTCCAGCGTGGTACTGTGATAGGATGCCACCTGTGCAACAAGTCCAGTTGTGAAATTTCCTCGCTACTAAATATTCCACAGTCAACTGTCAGTGGTATTATAACAAAGTGGAAGCAATTGGGAATGACAGCAACTCAGCCACGAAGTGGTAGGACACGTAAAATGACAGAGCGGGGTCAGCGGATGCTGAGGCGCATAGTGCGCAGAGGTCGCCAACTTTCTGCAGAGTCAATCGCTACAGACCTCCAAAGTTCATGTGGCCTTCAGATTAGCTCAAGAACAGTGCGTAGAGAGCTTCATGGAATGGGTTTCCATGGCCGAGCAGCTGCATCCAAGCCATACATCACCAAGTGCAATGCAAAGCGTCGGATGCAGTGGTGTAAAGCACGCCGCCACTGGACTCTAGAGCAGTGGAGACGCGTTCTCTGGAGTGACGAATCACGCTTCTCCATCTGGCAATCTGATGGACGAGTCTGGGTTTGGCGGTTGCCAGGAGAACGGTACTTGTCTGACTGCATTGTGCCAACTGTGAAGTTTGGTGGAGGGGGGATTATGGTGTGGGGTTGTTTTTCAGGAGCTGGGCTTGGCCCCTTAGTTCCAGTGAAAGGAACTCTGAATGCTTCAGCATACCAAGAGATTTTGGACAATTCCATGCTCCCAACTTTGTGGAAACAGTTTGGGGATGGCCCCTTCCTGTTCCAACATGACTGCGCACCAGTGCACAAAGCAAGGTCCATAAAGACATGGATGAGCGAGTTTGGTGTGGAAGAACTTGACTGGCCTGCACAGAGTCCTGACCTCAACCCGATAGAGCACCTTTGGGATGAATTAGAGCGAGGACTGCGAGCCAGGCCTTCTCGTCCAACATCAGTGTCTGACCTCACAAATGCGCTTCTGGAAGAATGGTCAAAAATTCCCATAAACACACTCCTAAACCTTGTGGAAAGCCTTCCCAGAAGAGTTGAAGCTGTTATAGCTGCAAAGGGTGGGCCGACGTCATATTAAACCCTATGGATTAAGAATGGGATGTCACTTAAGTTCATATGCGTCTAAAGGCAGATGAGCGAATACTTTTGGCAATATAGTGTATTTCCCAACATAAAACCAATGTCACCTAACAATAATTGATTTTGAGTTCCAGTGTTTTAAAATAAAATATCAAACAGAATGAAATTTAATTGCACCATTTGTAATTCAGTAATATGAGATAATTGGCACTGTATCTATATATATGTATATACCATGTTTATCTTGTTCATAATGTAACAGTACATTGGCACTAGTGACTTATCAGTGCTGCCTTCATTCAGAATCAAAAATCGTAGAAAGCATGCACATCCAAACAATGTTTGATTCCAGGTGTACGATCCAAAAATGTATATCCATAAAAACTCACAAAGTCAGCACACTGTTGCTCCTACACTGTAAAAAAAAATACATCTACTTTAACTTAAGTTTAACTGATGCCTTAAAGTTAAGTTAAATCAATGCAGATTTAAAAGTTATTTCAGCTCATAAGTTTTCCCAATTCATTATTTTACATTTAGACTATTTTTAAGACTGAAAATGTAAAGTTATGTTGATTTAACTTAAAACTTTAAGGCAGCAGTTAAACTTAATTTTTAAGTTGAAGTGCATGTACATTTTTTACAGTATAAATAAATGTAATGAGCTCACCACATAAGCAAACGTGATGTTTCGAGCTACATGCTGCATACATACAGCATGCTACCATCATCCAGGATATTTGCGGGTTGCGCGCAAAATTTTGCCAAACCCACTTGCGCCAACACTTTGCGCATCTTGCACGAAAATGCCAAAACTTCCTGGCCGTGCCCACTGACTTTGTGTGTGTGTGTGTATGGCTTATGGCATTGCACTGAGCTTATCGCTAGCACTCTTAAAATAGAACCCCATATCACTGAAATAATGCAAATTCATCTACTTGAATAAATACTGTTAACCATTATTTATAAACTGAAATGTATAAAATGAAAACCATAAATAAAAGATGTTTTCCATTTTTATCATGTGTGCAATATGCCAAATAACACACATTAATAATGGTTTAAATATATACATACATTATTGTATGTACAAGGCATGTCTGTTTATACAGTATGTGTGTCTGTTTAGATATGTTAAGTTTATTTGTAAATACTGCATGATGGTAATGAATCATGTATTATTTTTATATCTGATGTGCTAGCCAATTCAGCCAAAATACTGATGTGCCAAACAACCACAAAATCAATAAGGCAACCAACCCCAACCACACTCTCTCCATAAAAAATGTTGGCCAGCTACTATTGCTCAAGCAGGTTTACAAATCATCAACGTAACAGTTATCAAATTACCAGAAAATTACTATGTGGCAACCAACCCCTATTGCCGACGAACCACGGTAACCCCTATAAATTATTGTAGTTTATAGGCTGGTGTGTGATTATTTGTTATTTTTTTTCGTCTGTACTCCCAATAAAGTTTTGTTTAGAAAAAGTATTTTTGCTTTTGGCTTATTGTTATTAACATTTTTATTGATTCATAAATTAACACACAAAATACAACAACATCTCTATAATGAATCAAAAACTTTTAAACATTAAACCCCCACTGTATCCCCTCCCCCTACCAAACTCTCAACCCACCCTGACCCCCCCACGAACACCCCTGTGGTCAATAGAATATAGACACACACACAGAAAACTAAAACAACAACATAAAATAACATACAATAATCAAGTATAATAAAAAAAATAAAAATAAACTCTAAATTACTACCTCCACTGCCCCACCTCGAGATTCCCTCAAAAATGCTAAATAATTGCCCCATTTCTTATTGTAAGATTCCCTAACCCCCATCCTAATGCTCGACCCCTCCTTGAAGGCAGCCACCCTCCCCATCTCCGCGCACCACTCCGGGAACGAGGGTGCTCCATCCGACTTCCAACTCCTCAAAATAACCTGCCTACCAATCATCACACTGGTCAAAACCCAGTCCTTCATGTACTTATCTACCAAATCCATGACCTCCCTATCTCCCAAAATACAGAGTCTTGGGCAGAACGAGACCTGAGTGCCCAACACATCACACACACAACTTTGCACCTTCAGCCAAAATTCTTGGATCTTAAGGCACCCCCAAAAAACATGGATGGTGTCTCCATCTTCAGTATGGCATTGCCAGCAGATGGGTGTGTCCTTAAGACCAATCCTATACAATCTAGAGGGGGTCCAATAAAATATATTTAAAATCTTAAATTGCATAAGGCGAACCCTTGCATCTCTAGATGCAGACTTTGTTTTTTAGAATCCTTGCCCACACTCCCTCCTCCAATACCAAGTTTAAATCTTTCTCCCATAATCTTTTGAGAGAATTTAAAGCTCCGTCCCCCAGACTCTGAATTAACATGGAGTAATACACTGATGCCTCATGACCCTTCCCAAAAGCAGCAATCACCACTTCCAAAGTATCTGCCGCTCTAGGGGGGTGTATGCTACTCCCAAAAACAGAGCAGAGCAGGTGGCGCAGCTGTAAATACTTATAAAATCGAGATCTGGGAATCCCAAAATGTTGAATCAAATTTTCAAAAGATCTCAATACTCCACCCTCATACAGGTCACCAATTGTATTAACCCCATCACAATCCAATCTGACCAACAGAAAGGGGACTTTATTAATACATAGTTTAGGGTTCAGCCATACGCTCGAGGCTATGTTTAAATAAATATCAGAATTAAACACTCTGAACACTTTTGTCCATATCGAGTGCAAATGCAAAATAACGGGGTGCGACTTAACCTCTCCAGCTAGTTTAATCGAAAGGCTTTGCAGTGGCGAGATAGGGGCAAGAACTTCCTTTTCAATACAAAACCAGGGAGGAGCTCTCTCAGGTGGAAGCGACCAATGAACCAAATGTCTGAGACTGAATGCATAATAATAAAATAAAATCTTAGGCCTAACCCACCTTTGTCAATCGGCCTATGTAACTTACTGAAATTTAATCTGGGACGTTTACCATTCCAAATGAAGGACTTCGCTATGCTATCAAATTGCTTGAAATAAGAGAGGGGGACATCTACAGGGAGAGATTGTAGCAGGTAGTTAAATTTTGGAATGCAATTCATTTTAATAACATTAACCTTCCCAATCATCGATAAGTGTAATGAAGCCCATCTGTCCACATCATTCGAAAACCTTTTCTTTAAAGGATCAAAATTAACTCTGACTAAATCAGACAAATATGCTGGGAATAAAATTCCCAAATACTTAATTCCCTGTTTGGGCCACTGGAAGGCACCCGGCTGGAAGGCCGTTACTGGACAATACGCTGTCAAAGCCAAAGCTTCGTATTTAGACCAATTGACTTTGTATCCTGAGAATTTGGAAAAGGAGTTAATAATTCTGTGGAGGCAAGGCATAGATCTATTAGGGTCAGAGACGAATAATAAAATATCATCTGCGTAAAGCAGAAGCTTATGCGCCACACCTCCCGCCGTTACCCCTGGAAAATCATCCTCCTTTCTTATCGCGGCTGCTAATGGTTCCAGGGCAAGACAGAACAATAATGGGGAAAGAGGGTAACCCTGCCGGGTGCCCCTATCCAGAGTAAAATAATCTGAAATTAACCCATTTGTTTGCACCGCTGCTACAGGGTGTCTATAAAGTAACTTAATCCAACCAATAAATGTACTCCCGAACCCATACCTTTCCAAAATCTTAAAAAGATAATGCCATTCTACCATATCAAACGCCTTTTCGCCGTCAAGAGAGATGGCAGCAACCGGAGATTGATCATTCGCTACTGACCACATGATATTGATGAGATGCCTAATATTATCAGAAGAGCTACGGCCTCGAATAAACCCCACCTGATCTATATGTATAAGTGATGTCATAACTTTACTCAATCGATTAGCCAGAATTTTGGACAAAATTTTTACATCTAACTGGATCAGGGAAATTGGGCGGTAACTTTTACACTCGCTTGGATCTTTGTCCTTTTTAGAATCAGACTGATGTGTCATGGTTGGCGGAAGCTTTCCATTCTTTAATGAATCAGTATAAACTTCTAACAAAAGTGGAGCCAGTTCTGTAGCATAAGATTTGAAAAACTCCATCAGGCTCCGGAGCCTTGCCTGTAGCAAAGGCTTTAATTACCTCAACAAGCTCCTCCAAGGTTATCTCAGAAGCAAGAGAATTTTTTTGCACAGTCGTCAGTTTAGGGAGATCTAATGGTTCCACAAAGTATCTAATATCTTCATCAGTGGATGAAGACATGGAACCATAGAGATCAAGATAGAACTCTTTAAAGGCATTATTAATATCAATAGCCGAGGTAAATATAAGTGAAATAAGCAGATTTCACTGAGGGAATGATAGAAAAAGACTCTCTCTGCTTTATATATCTAGCCAAAAGTTTTCCTGCTTTGTCACCCGACCCAAAGTAGGACTGTCTTGCCCTGAATAACCAAAACTCCACTTTCCGTGACAAAATAGTATTATATCTATATTTCAGGGCCATCAGATGACATACAGCGCTTCAGCTCTGCCTCAGCACTTTTAATATTTCCTTCCAATTCCACAAGTTCTTGTGCTTTGGATTTTTTGATAAGTGAGGCATACTGTATGATCCAACCCCTAAGAACCGCCTTAAGTGCCTCCCAAGCCATGCCCACAGAGGATACTGAGGACCAGTTGGTCTCCATATAAAGATTGATTTCAGTCTTTAACATTTGTTGGAAATCAGGATTTTGCAAAAGGGACACATTAAGGCGCCAACTATATGATTTCTTTTTCTCTGTATATGGCAACACCTTTAAACTCACCAGAGCATGATCTGAGACTAAGATATTTCCAATTGAGCAATCAACAACAGATGAAATGAGGGATTTGGATATAAAAAAAAAATCTATTCTAGAATAAATCTTATGGACTGATGAAAACAATTTATAGTCCCTACCAGATGGGTTCAAAAGTCTCCAAATATCTGTAAGACCAAGATTTGTACACATCCTGTGAAGCGTCAATGTTGCTCTAGGGGGCTTGCACACTTTTGCTTCACTGTGATCAAGGACTGAGTCCATCAAAAGATTAAAGTCTCCTCCCAATATTATATCATGAGGGGTGCCAGCGGCTTGCAACATCCCTTCAAGATCTATAAAAAAGCCTTGATCATCAGCGTTAGGTGCGTAAATATTAGCCAAACTCATCCTTTGCCCTTGAATTTCAGCTAAAACAATAATGACTCTCCCTAATTTATCTTTAATCTGTTTGAGACATTTGAATTGTAGATGTTTATTTACCAATATAATGACTCCCTTGCTCTTACTTGAGCCAGCACTAAAGAAAATATGTCCACCCCATAACTTCCCAAATTTTTCAGCTTCCTGCGGGGAGAGATGTGTTTCTTGAAGAAACACTATATCCTATTTCTTACGTTTAAGAAAGTAAATAACCTTCCTCCTTTTTGTGGGGTGCCCCAACCCATTTACATTCCATGTGGAGAGATTTAACATTTGACATTTTGATTTAGTAGAAAAAATAAATTGTGTGTCAAAAACAAAATTATACAGACCACATTCCTCATTAGTGAAACAATCAATCCCCGAACATCCCCCCGAACAAAACAAACAAACAAAGAAAATCGTGCGCATTAACCCCGCACACGAAAGCGCCAACCGGCGACAGTCCCTCTAAATTCAAAAGGTCCATGAACGCCCACGAGCCCCCATGACAACTTTGCCATCAGATTGCTCAATTTTGTCTCACAAATTTGTGAAGCAAAATTACATAACAGAAAATACTTTGTAAAATAAACCCAGTCAATAGGAAGAATGAACACAAAGAATGTGTAGATTCATTCACAGAACTGTCTCAAAGGTGTGATCTTCCACAAAACAAATTCCAGCTGATATAAAACCGTTCAGATTCCTCGGACAGACAAACAAATGTTCAGTGAGCCAGCTGTTATGAGTTCAGCGGATGACATAATCATTCCAAAGTCTCGTAAAAAAAACTCAACAAAACAAACTACAGCCACTAGGCGGAACCAATACAAAAAGAAACAAAACCGGCATCCTGGTTCCCCGGATGATCGAGTCAATTCACTCGGAGGCTGCATAAATGTATGTACCATGACTTACACAATCCGTCAACTTTATAAAAGACATCCTTTGTGTGAGCAGCATGTAGATATTTTGCGGTCATCCATAGTGTCCACTCTCAATCTGTCCGGGAACGTCAATGCAAAAGTAATCTTTCATCAATGCAAAAGTTTCTTTAAGGAAAAGTGTTATTCACAAAACAAGCTCCAGCCGTTCGGCGGAGCCAACGCAAAAAACCCAGAATGATGCCCAGCTTCCTCAAAAGCCAGAGTAAGTACAGTGAGTCAGACCCACTCACATGAGAAACATCCAATGGTTTACTCAGTCATTGATTCTATAAAAGACATTGCCAGATTTGGACATGTAAATACTTTGCGACCGACCTTCGTTTCTATTCTCAGTTTGGCTGGAAACATCAAAGTGAACGAGATCTTTTTCTGATGTAAGAGTTTCTTACATTCCTTGAACCGATCGCGTTTCTCTTTTGTCGAACTCGCAAAGTCCGGGAACAAGAAAATATTATGGTTCTTCCAAGAAAGCTTCCCTTTGCTCCTCGCCTAGCGCAACACAAGATCTTTATCGGATGATCTCAGAAATCTGGCCAGCATCAATCGGGGCCTGTCTCCCTCAGCAGATCTCCGAGCAGGGACTCTGTGAGCTCGCTCGATTTCCAGCTTGTGGCCTGTTATGTCGAGCAGACTCGGGAAAAACTCGTCAAGGAATTTCACCATAACTCTGCCCTCCTCATGCTCAGGAATTCCAACAATTCGAACGTTATACCTGCGGCTTCTATTTTCAAGATCTTCAAGCTTTTCAAGGAGATATTCCAGATCAACTTTGGTCGCGGGTGGATTAGCGGTTAATTCCCTCTCCGAAGATTCCAAAAAATCGATTCGTTTTTCAACATCAGTCACTCCTGTACCTAATTCGGAGAATTTTATTTCCTCAAGTCAGCAAGAATCTTCGTCAACATCACCGACATGTTGGACAGTTGATGCTGGATTCCTTCTCCCGCTGCGCCATCCAAATCGAGTCTGTAGGCCTGTCGGGGCTTTTATCCTGAACACGTAAGTGTCTTTTAATGTCTCCAGAGCCCGAGGATTTTGACTTCTTTGCCATGTTTTGCAAGAAAAGGCAAATGTGTAACTGGGTGTATCAAATTTCACCAGATCATAACATGAAAATAATAGAAAATTCAGCAAAGTGCGCAGAGCTCGTCGCTCACACGTCTGCTCCTTGCATGGTGTCACGTGACCCCCTGCTTTTGGCTTATTGATATGGTGTATGGCTGTATGTATCCCATGACATATGCTAGTCTATCTAGTAACAAGATACACAGGTATAATCCTCTGAACATTAATATAACATAATATAATATTTTAACATCAAAATCTAACATTCAGTTGGCTAGATTTGAGAAGTTTGGATTAAAATCATTATGGTGTTTCCATATTCAATTACAGAGGCTCATTGCAATATGACAGGCTTTATCTAAAATCTACAGTGTTGTATAGTGAAAATATACACTACCGTTCAAAAGTTTAGGGTCACTTACTCATTCTTTATTTATTTTTTTCACATTTTAGAATAATAGTAAAGTCATCACAACTATGGAATAATAGAAATGGAAATATGGGAATTAAGTTGTGACTAAAAAAATCAAAAATAAATCAGAACTGTTATATTTTAGCATCTTCAAAGTGGCCACCCTTTGCCAAGATTTTGCAGAAATGTACTCTTGGCATTTTCTCAACCAACTTATTGAGGTATCACCCTGGGATGCTTTTTAAACAGTATTGGAGTTCCCATCTATGTTGGGCACGTATTGGCTGCTTTTCTTTATTATTCGGTCCAAGTCATCCATTTCAAAAACTTTTCTTTATTTAAATAAAATTGTAGTTTTGTAATAAAATAAAGTAATATGTTGGCACAATTATTTTTTGTCTACAAAACTAATTTCAAACATTTAAGCATACACCTTCAGATCAAAAGGTTTTTAAGATCATGAGAAACATTTCAGGCAAGTGACCCCAAACTTTTGAACGGTAGTCTATATAGCTTTTGTTATGACAGTAACCTAATGTTTTTCACTCCTTTTTAAAACATCCTTTTTTTTTTTAAACCTCAGTCATTGTGTATCACATTGTGTAAAACATTAAACATATTTGTTTGGAAAGTGTTTGTGGTTTGCAAAAGTACTGACATGTTTTTTGTGTTTGTTTGTGTGCCACTCCACCCCTATTTTTTTTTAGCCTGTTTTATTTGTCTATAAGATGCTGTGCTGATCTCCCCTAATAATAACAACACAAATAGCAGTATATGTAGAAAATAATATGCTCAGAAGTTTTGCTGTATGTCACCATCACTTGCTTTAATAAATCTCCTTAAAAAATACTCTCGTTGTGAATTTTGTATAAAAATGTATAAAAAAATAAATATTGAATTTAAGAGAGAACATGCCAACTATCGATAGCCAATCAAATGAGTGAGCTGAATCAATAGGAGGATTGTATCATTTGCTGGCAAATAGTCCTGTTTAGCTTGTATAGATGATCTATGCTGCTACAAGGCAGATATCAGTAGTCATCTGAACCATTTTGGACTGGAAATTTTAATCCTTTAAAAGACAAAGAGAACACTTGTTTAAAGATTAAGAAATGTATAAGCCCTTAACAAATATTTAAAACAGGACTAAAGATCGCATGAGAGGCGCAAGTAACGGTGATGGTGCGAGTCGGAGCTGTCTGTGTTGCTGACGGATCGAGAGGGAGATGCAGGTAACGAGTGAGAGCAGTGGCAGGTCGAGTGATAGCCGAGTGAGAGCAGTGGCAGGTCGAGTGATAGCCGAGTGAGAGCAGTGGCAGGTCGAGTGATAGCCAAGTGAGAGCTGCCTGCGACGGTGGCAGGTCTCAAGATTTTTACCCCCTCTCCCAAAATGGTTGATCTCAAGAGTCTTATATAATTACATTAACTCTCTAATACACCCAGTAATGAGGGAGTAAGTCTCTGTTCTACGTTCATAGCTCGGGCGACAAAAGTTCGGCTACACCCATTCCAGCAAAAGATGACTAACTTAGATGCACTACGTATCTTTTACTTGAAGCTTTGTTAGGTTCACAATAATCAACAGTGTAGTTGTTAGAAAGCTACAAAATTAAAACTTGCCACTGTGAAACGTCCTGCTCCAATTGTGCTTGCGAAGGTGGTTCGGGTCGATCAGCTTGTTCTTCCAAACTTTAATTATCGGACTCGGGCTAGAGCTGGTACGGCAAAAACCGACGCCACCGTTACCATAGTTACAATAGTGTTTACAGAGCTGCTCAAGAAGCTTGGGGAGCTGAAACTCAGTTATGGTAAGAGGCATTACATTTCCGACACATGCTCTACGCGGTTGACCAATCACAACAGACTAGGCCAACTGACCAATTAGAGCACACTGGGCTTTTCGGAAAGGGGGGCTTTAAAGAAACAGGAGGTATATTAGAGCATTTCAGCCAGAGTATGAAGAACGGGGAAAAGAAATGTACAGTATGAGAAAAATAATGTGTTTTTTGAACATTAAAGCATGTAAACCTATTCTAGTACACCCCCAAAATAAAAGTATGAGCCTATAAATTAGCATAATATGGGCTCTTTAAAGGAATATTCTTGGTTCAGTACAATTGAAGCTCAATCGACAGCACTTGTGGCACAATGTTGATTACCACAAAAATGTATTTCCACTTGTCCCTTTTTTTTTTTTTTTGTTCTTTTTTTTTTAAACCATAAATGTGGATTACAGTGAGGCACTTACGATGAAAGTGAATGGGGTCAGTCCGTAAACGTTAAAATACTCATCCCTCATTTAAAAAATGAATAATCTGGGTTACAGCTGCTTTTCCACTAACAGGCCAGTGTGAGCCAGGGCTATCAACTAGCCAGCCGGGGCCAATAGCCTCAGACCTCGAGCCGCGAGACCAAAATCAATCTGCGTTCCCACCATCGGGCCAATGGACCCTTTTCACAAATCCCGGTTGAAGAGCGGAAGTAGACGCATATCAGGGTAAACTTGAATGGGGGACATTAGCAAATAAAATGTTTGCTTACCCGTTTTCTCTAACAGCAAAGGAAAAAAATCAACGATTACACTTTCACAGCTTTGCAAAAGAAGATAAAAATATACAGCGCTGGTTAACAGCAGTTTTCTGTCACTCCCTCCCTGTGTTAGAAGCCTCATCGTAGCTATGGTAACTGATTTTCTAAAACCTATTCCAGGGTAATATAATATGAAGTACAGTGTTATAAATTTACACTATTTTTAAAATTGGAAATATAAAAAAGTTTACTACATTTGTTAAAGAAGGTGGAAACGCGTCATAACAGCTCAGTAAAAAGGGTCTATAGCTACGCAGCGTTGCCCAAAAACCCGCTCTTAACACGCCACCCTGGTGCTAACGTCACACACCCCGCCCATTTCATAAGCAAGAGAGAAGCTCAATCTTAGGTATCATGTTATCTAGAATATCAATTTATATCGATATCAGACATTGGCTGGTTAGCAAGATAAATTAGCGTTGACTACTCACTGTTGACTGTAACTGCCATTGTGTCCCGAGTGGTCTCTCCACTAACAGCAGGACAATGTATCAGCACTTCGTCCATGATCTCAAACCATGTAAAGTTATTTCTTTGGGCACTGCTTTGTCTATTGTGCATTTTAATGCACTTGTACTGTACCCTCAATTTTTTACATTTTCTCGAATCTGAACAATGTGCGCTGGATACACTGCCTAGCAAATTTGGCGAAACTCCTCCTTTGACATTGACCCCACCTCAGTCCCCAGTTGGCCTTGCTTGGGGGTAATCAGCGGGCCAAAGGTCATTTTTCCCTAGAAAACCCAGCGGAAGAAGGATGAAGCCCTGGAAGTGACAGTGGGAACCCAACTGGCCCTGGCACACACTAGCACGCCCCATTTGGCCCGATAGTGGAAACACGGGGACAGTGAGGCACTTACAATGGAAGTGAATGAGGTCAATGTTGTTTTAATAAACACTAACTAAAACTCTAAAATAACAGTTAAAAACAACCATTAAACAAATTTACAGCTCAAATAATACATGCGTTTTAACAGAAGATATTAAGATATATTAATGTAAGTGCCTTTTATAAGCTTCACATTTCTGTTAAAACTATCCAAAAATTGGCCCCATTCACTTCCATTGTATGTGCCTCACTGTAACATTGGTTTTTGCTTTTTTTTTTTTTTTTGTTTACATTTTGCCACAAATGCTTTAGCTTGTAGTAAACCAGAATATTCCTTTTGATTTACTGTTAATATGAACTTTTATAGAAGATACAGATTTGAGTTTAATTAAACTTCACGTTGTAGATCGTGGGATATTTCAGAACTTCAACTCATTAGAAGTCAAATAATAACATGCTGTGTGACCACAGTTAAAGGTGCTTTAAAGCCTAATTTATACTATGGAAGAAGCCGAAATTTGTTCTGTTGGACGAACTAGAGCACCCTAGGCGAACAAAGTTTATACTTCGCTTGTCATTTTAAAATGAACGTGTTAATGGTGACATCATGGAAGTTTGTCAACTCTCTGGCGGATGACACATCATGTTAAACCTTTGCACACCAGAGGTGATACAATAATGCAAAACAAATGAGACGAATGGCCCTTTCTCATTAAGCCCCATTCACACCGCCAACGACTAAGTGACAGGATGTCATTTAATTTTCAATGAAAGCACAGTCACTTCCGGCGATACGAGTGACAAAGACCATTGGCGACAAGATGAGAAAAGTTTAACTTTTATGCAATTGACAACCGACATTCGGGAGCGACTGTCAATGAGAGTGAAGACGGCTTTTGACACTCATTGACAGACATTGATTGACAATATCGGTAAATGACAAAACCATGGATCTGGGGAGTCGCAGATATATTAAACAGTAGCCCAGGTTGTGGAAGTTTTCTCATCTGCCCACAGTGGTGGGCGACCTGTAAGATGTCTCGGAGTAATTGCTTTATTCATTTAGATTAAAGGTGCTATATGTAATATTTGTACTGTACCAAATCATAAAATGACCATAATGTCATTAGAGAATTAGGAAACATGCTAAGTTGAAATACTGGCTTCTCCGATAATAATGCTACATCCAGTAAATTCTACTTTGAAGTTTCCATTCCAGGCCGAAATTTATGTTTATGTTTTGGCCTGTGTGATCTGCCCATTCACCAGTAGTATTTCGACACTGCCGGGTTGCCAGATTTGAACAAGTTTGCAGGCAAACAACACTGCATGCTGCAGCCACGGAAGCCAGCAAACGAACTGGATCAGAGATAACAGATTCCACCCGACCTAAAAAGCCTCGCCTTCAATCTAAAAACCACCATGACCAGAGGTGTAGTAAAACAAAGATACATTTTGGAGATGACTTTGGAAGATGGAGACAGCTTAAAGCCCAGAATTCCTTTAAATCAGATGCTGAGTTGGCTAATTCTGGCAACCCGCATGAGCGGAGTCTGTGGCGGGGCAGACAACTCTCCAATATTTTAAATTTGGACTGCAGTACCCATTTCAAACGCTTGTTGTCAATCTTACATATAACACCTTTAAAGTGCAATTTGAATTTAGAAGAATATTGCGTTTAAGTTTTTTGTATTTTAGTCCAATTAGTTCTACACTTCCTGGCCAAAAACAAAATGTCGCCCTTTGGATTTAAATAAGCAGATAATTAAGAGCCTGTGATTGGATCATTATTGCAGTGATTCATATGTTTCAGCTGGCAAGAATTCTTTTAACCCTAACTCAAGCAATGTGTAGCTTCTCATTTCTTAACCATGTCAGAAAACGTATCCTGTGGTTGTGGAAATTGTTACTGTGTTTCAGAAGGTGCAAATTATTGGCCTGCATCAAGCAACAAAAACAACTAAGGAGATTGCTGAAATCACTGGAATTGGGTTAAGAATTGTCCAACGCATTATTAAAACCTGGAAGGATAGTGGTGAACCGTCAGCTTAGCGGAAGAAATGTGGTCAGAAAAAAATCTTGAATGATCGTGATTGGAGATCATTAAAATGCTTTGTGAAGTCACATCGTACAAAATCGACAGTAGAACTCACGGCTGTTTAACAGTGAAAATAAGAGCATTTCCACACGCATAATGCAACGAGAACTTACAGGATTGAGACTAAAGAGCTGTGTGGCCACCAGAAAGCCATTTGTTAGTGAGGCTAATCGGAAAAAACGACTTCAGTTTGCTAGGGAGCATAAAGATTGGAATGTGGAATGATGGAAAAAGGTCATGTGGTCTGATGAGTCCAGATTTACCCTATTCCAAAGCGATGGACACGTCAGGGTAAGAAGGGAAGCGCAGGAAGTGATGCACCCATCATGCATAGTGCCCACTGTTCAAGCCTCTGGAGGCAGTGTTATGATCTGGGGTTGCTTCAGTTGGTCAGGTCTAGGCTCAGCAACATTATGCGGCAATAAAATGAAGTCAGCTGTCTACCTGAATGTACTTAATGACCAGGTTATCCCATCAATGGATTTTTTTTTTCTTTCCTGATGGCACGGGCATATTCCAGGATGACAGTGCCAAGGTTCATCAGGCTCAGTTTCTGAAAGAGTGGTTCACGGAGCATGAGGAATCATTTTCACACATGAATTGGCCACCACAGAGCCCTGACCCCATTGAAAGTCTTTTAGATGTGCTGGAGAAGACTTTACGGAATGTTCGAAGATGGGACGTCATCAGTACAAGATCTCAGCCAAAATTAATGCAACTCTGGATGGAAATAAATATTGTGACTTTGCACAAGGTTGTCGAAACAATGCCACGACGAATGCTCGCCGTAATCAAAGCTAAAGGCGGCCCAATGAAATATTAGAGTATGCAATTTTTTTTTTTTTTTGCCCAGGCAGTGTATGAGACAGCTCAAACTGCGTGGAACTAAACAGAGCACTTCTGCGATTTCAGTTACTCGGTTAGGAAATATTTGCACATTTATTAAAACATGTTGTGACCCAACATTTTATGGCTACTCATACTTTAAGAAATGCTGAACTACATCATATGTTAAGCCCTGCTCTTTTATATTTTTAACTGTACAATAAATTCAGCTTATTCTTTTGTAGGTTATAAAATCCCTGTGCTGGAGAACCTGGGAGCCACACTTGATCAGTTTGATACTATTGATTTCTCTGATAACGAGATCAGGAAATTGGATGGATTTCCACTGCTGAAGAGACTCAAAACACTCATGATGAACAATAACAGGATTTGGTGAGTGAAACAGAGATCTTTATCATTTTTGACACATTACATGAGAAACTACTGGGTCTGAATTAATTTTTATCTTCGCATGTCTAGTGATCTGTGTCATTCCTGTTATCCAGTTCATTCGAAATCATTCAAAATGATTGTGTGTGTGTAATTTAAGGAGGAATTTTTTTATAAAAAGGCTTACCAGACATGTAAGAAATATGCTCTGGTCAAGCTTAGGTACTTAAATTTTTATATATATATAATTGAATATACACAGTGGCAAGAAAATGAATAGGATGTAAATAAAGAACATTAGCTGTTTGCCAGTGAGAGATTGAGAGTTATCTTACATGAGGGTGTCAGCTTGAAGTTCATTGTGATGATATCATACGAATTTTACCAAATGAATGATAACTTGGGGGGTGGCAAAGTGAAAGGGACGTGGTGCGAAAGCGCGAGGCGATCGTCTGTGTTCCGTGACTACTATCGGGTCCTTCAATAACGTATATCAAATCAAATCAAATCACTTTATTGTCACACAGCCATATACACAAGTGCAATGGTGTGTGAAATTCTTGGGTGCAGTTCCGATCAACATAGCAGTTGTGACAGTGATGAGACATAGGTGAGACATATACCAATTTACAATAACATCAAATTAACACAGCACAATTTAAACATCTGATATACACATAATTACACACAACAATATACAAATAATAACATGCAGTGCATCCGGAAAGTATTCACAGCGCTTCACTTTTTCCACATTTTATGTTACAGCCTTATTCCAAAATGGATTAAATTCATTATTTTCCTCAAAATTCTACAAACAATACCCCATAATGACAATGTGAAAGAAGTTTGTCTGAGATCTTTTCAAATTTAATAAAAATAAAAAACGAAAAGAAATCACATGTACATAAGTATTCACAGCCTTTGCCGAATACTTTGTTGAAGCACCTTTGGCACAAATTACAGCCTCAAGTCTTTTTGAGTATGATGCTACAAGCTTGGCACAGCTATTTTTGGGCAGTTTCTCCCATTCTTCTTTGCAGGACCTCTCAAGCTCCATCAGGTTGGATGGGGAGCGTCGGTGCACAGCCATTTTCAGATCTCTCCAGAGATGTTCAATCGGGTTCAAGTCTGGGCTCTGGATGGGCGACTCAAGGACATTCACAGAGTTGTCCCGTAGCCACTCCTTTGTTATCTTGGCTGCGTGCTTAGGGTCGTTGTCCTGTTGGAAGATGAACCTTCACCCCAGTCTGAGGTCCAGAGTGCTCTGGAGCAGGTTTTCATCAAGGATGTCTCTGTACATTGCTGCATTCATCTTTCCCTCGATCCTGACTAGTCTCCCAGTTCCTGCCGCTGAAAAACATCCCCACAGCATGATGCTGCCACCACCATGCTTCACTGTAGGGATGGTATTGGCCAGGTGATGTGCGGTGCCTGGTTTCCTCCAGAAAGAGTTCAATCTTTGTTTCTTATGGTCTGAGAGTCCTTCAGGTGCCTTTTGGAAAACTCCAGGTGGGCTGTCATGTGCCTTTTACTGAGGAGTGGCTTCTGTCTGGCCACTCTACCATACAGGCCTGATTGGTGGAGTGCTGCAGAGATGGTTGTTCTTCTGGAAGGTTCTCCTCTCTCAACAGAGAAATGCTGGAGCTCTGTCAGAGTGACCATCGGGTTCTTGGTCACCTCCCTGACTAAGGCCCTTCTCCCCCGATAGTTCAGTTTGGCCAGGCGGCCAGCTCTAGGAAGAGTCCTGGTGGTTCCAAACTTCTTCCATTTACGGATGATGGAGGCCACTGTGCTCACTGGGACCTTCAATGCTGCAGAATTTTTCTGTACCCTTCCCCAGATCTGTGCCTCGATACAATCCTGTCTTGGAGGTCTACAGACAATTTCTTGGACTTCATGGCTTGGTTTATAATAATAATTAATTATAATTTTCTTTATCACACATTATACATATACAGTGAAATTCTTCTTTTTCACATATCCCAGCTAGGCTGGGGTCAGAGTGCAGGGTCAGCCATGATACAGTGCCCCTGGAGCAGATAGGGTCAAGGGCTTTGCTCAAGGACCCAACAGTTGCATCTTGGTGGTGCTGGGGCTTGAACCCCCGACCTTCTGATCAGTAACCCAGAGCCTTAACCGCTGAGCTACCACTGCCCCCCAGGCAGTGCTCTGGGGGGCAGTGGTGCTCTGACATGCACTGTTAACTGTGGGACCTTATATAGACAGGTGTGTGCCTTTCCAAATCATGTCCAATCAACTGAATTTACCACAGGTGGACTCCAGTCAAGTTGTAGAAACATGTCAAGGATGATCAGTGGAAACAGGATGCACCCTGAGCTCAATTTTGAGTGTCATGGCAAAGGCTGTGAATACTTATGTACATGTGATTTTTTTTTTTTTTTTTTTTTTTTTTTTCCGTTTTTTATTTTTAATAAATTTGCAAAGATTTCAAACAAACTTCTTTCATGTTGTCATTATGGGGTATTGTTTGTAGAATTTTGAGGAAAATAATGAATTTAATCCATTTTGGAATAAGGCTGTAACATAATAAAATGTGGAAAAAGTGAAGCGCTGTGAATACTTTCCGGATACACTGTACAGTATACAATACGCACAATATAGATACACATTATTCAATAAAAATACAAAATATATAAAGTATGTATAGTACTATATATAGTTGTTAAGAGAGAATATAATATAATAATAATATAATTTATGACAGTCCGGTGTGAGATATAAGAGTGAGAGTAGTAATAATAAAGTGCAGTGCTGATGTATTTTGATCATGGGAGATCTATCAAGCATAACATACTAAGTCTTAGGCTACATAAGATGCCGCTAGCCTGCATACGAACGTCATGTCGGAATTACCGTAATTACCAGAAGGCAACTCGGAGGATCTACTCCGAGCACGTCCTAAGACTTAGTAAGTTATTTGTTTCTATGGCAACACTTATAACGCCAAAACGGCTTTGTTGTTGATAACAGTAAAATGTTTTTCACTTTATTAATTCACCTCTATATGCTTTTGATGAATGTTTAAGAACAAAAAGAAATTATCCAGGCATGAATGGCATAATAAAATAGCATATTAAGCAGAAATATGTTCACTACCTTTAACTGTTGATGCTGCTGCCATATTGGTTCTTTTCACATGACATCACGAATGTCAAGTCGGAGCTTTCATTGAATTCCGAGTTTACAACTTGTAATTACGAGAACTACAAAGACATGAACGCTTTTTACAAGTCAGAATCTCGTAATTACGGTAATTGCGGTATGACGTGATCGCACCAATACACACACAGCCCTGCTGTTATGAAGTGTGTCCCAAACCGCACACTTCTGCACTAGTCTACGCCATTTTGTAGTGCAAGTAGTGTGAGTAGTACGTTTACATTGAAAATTCAGCAAAAAGAAGTGTACTAAAGTACCAGGATGATGCACCTTTTCAACCGTCAAAACAGAGTGTGGAATGTTGGACACTTCATGCACTCAGCGCACGCGGTAGGGACAGAGTTACCTGGCTGCGCTGCTGGTCTGAAAAAACAATTGTAAATAATGAAGAATGTAACAGCTGGCGAAACTTCAGTGGGTTACAAATGTGAGTTGAATGCTTTACCATCACACAAGCTGTGAGAGTATGTATGTTGTTTAATATAAAAGTGTTGAACTGTGTTTGGCTAACGCGCTAAATCTAGTGGCAACACATCATACGTTTGAAACGTCACTTCTGTCAGCTGATAAACGGCGAATGCTTCCGTGTAGTAAACCATAAAGTGTTCCATTTGGGATGATACTACACTTCGAAAATTCATACACTACATGGCTGAGAGCATAGTATATTTTATAAGTGCACAGTGTATATTGTGGCGTTTGGGACACAGCTATGGAAACCGGTAATGAGGCTTGATAGCCGCTAGCTAGCTAGCTATCCTGTTAATATGATATTGAGTATCGAACATGACAGAACTGATAATGCAATACAGCTATCGACTGAACACAACAGCAACTCTGACATCATCAGCACCATTGCTGTTTATGTACTATTTAGTTAAATATTTTTTCATGATCCAAAGCACTGTCACAGGCTAAAAAGTGTTTCTTCTTGTGATGTTTATTGGCGGTAATGGTTGGCAGTTATTTTATTAATTACGGTGCATTACTGCCACCTACTGAGCTGGAGTGGGGAGCATCTCAAAGTCTTTCAGTGGAGTCCAACATCAACTGAAGCAAAATTTCACGGAAAAGAGGTCACACACCTTATGTAGGATTAAATCCTAAACTGAGTCTACTTTAAAGGTAGCTTACCCTCTGGGGTTTACTTGTAAATAAACAAGTTATCTTTTCATTCTTGAGGTCTTAACAAACATGTGGAATGCATTTCGGCCCCCATTAATAGTATGAAATGTATATTGTGATAAATATCGATGTCGAATGATATGAAAAAATTATAGTGATGGTATTTTTGGCCATAATGCCAAAAAACAAATGAACCTTACCAAAAATATACATTTCACATAAAGCCACATTTCAGTCTGATGTGTTGTTAACCAGTATTATTATTATTATTATTATTATAAACTTTTCTGAAAAAACTGAAGATCTCAAAGCAGTGCAACAAGGAAAATAATAAATAATAGAAATATAAAAATAAAAATCCAATTAAAATAAACACTTCTTTCTAGGGGTGTAACGATTCACTTGTTTTCTCAATGCATAGATTACTAAGTGGAGTGGTGGTGGTGTAGTGGACTAAAGCACTGAACTGGTAAGTGGAAGATTGTTGGTTCAGTCCCCACAGCCACCACCATTGTGTCCTTGAGCAAGGCACTTAACTCCAGGTTGCTCCAGGGGAATTGTCCCTGTAATAAGGGCACTGTAAGTCACTTTGGATAAAAGCGTCAGCCAAATGCATAAATGTAAACTTGCCAATTCATATGCATCAATCTTGAAATTTGATTTTTGAATCAAGAATTTTTAGTGTTGCTCAATAATCGATTTAAACGTAAAAATCGAATGAATCTCGATTCAGCAAATTAGTATACAATATTTTAGAATATATAAATATTAAATTAGTCACATGTGCGATTTAAATGAGACATGCGAGGCTTCATTATTTAGTGCATCCCGGAACGCACTATCACAGCTCTCCCCTCACAGACACGCGCTGCACTCTTCCATCGCACTTCACAGGATCGTGCCTGCTCTCCATTCTATCCGTAAAGCCGGGCTCTCACTACCTGACTGTCAGACTACCTGAATCGCAGTACTGCTCACATTACACAACAAGGTTTGTTATCTGTCATCATCTTGTCCATGCAGCGCTCATATTACACAACAGAACGCAGATGGGGTGCACAAACTAAAAGATCTTTGACCAAGAGGCAACCCAGACCAACAGCAAAACATTGTTTTCTCACATAAATTCACGCAAGAAATGAGTGATCACGAGATTTATCCAGGAAAGGAGGGTCACGATCAGCTTGCTGTCCAAAAGTTGTCTGTGCACTTATTTTTGTTAGATAAATAAGAGACGAAAAAAGAAAATATATGGCAGCAACAACATTTTGAAAGACGTGGGCAGGCTGTCTGTGTCTGTTTTAGGGACAAAATTGGAGGTAAGTAAAACGGCACAATGTCAAGTAGTGTGCACAGACCATATATTTGTTAAAAATTCTTACTTGTTAGTTTATTACAATAAAACATAATTACGATCAAATTGTGTCTTTCCATTATTGTACATAATGTTGCATGAAAGGTGTGATTGGCAGGAGCAGTTCGCACTTGTTCCTGCATTGCTCACACTACAAGATCATGTGGAGATTAGGGATGTGCACGAATACTCGAGTATTCGTTCTGCAATAATTATTCGAAAAATAAAAATACTATTCGAATTTTGCAAAGTTTTGCTTTGCTGGCCATATATACAGTGAGATGCGTGTTAAATCCTGAACACACAAACTAAAACTGGCAGTTATAACAGAATGCACTGGGTGGCGCTGTTGAGTGTGGATACAAGTTGATTACATTTGATGAGCAAACCGTTCTGTCAGTACGTTTAGATGGACACCAAAAAGTGGGTTATTGCGATGTGGCTTACTGCGAGAAAGCTGGGTTCCTGTTTAAATGTACTGTATAAGCTGTGTACTCTTTACACCCGTAAATGTGCAGCTCGACAGAAAGCAGCATCCCTGTAACAACCTAATCCCCACTGCGCTTCTGTAAACAACAAACATGGCATCAGAGAAAGACTATGCTAGCTGAGGTAAGGGACATTCCATCATTTAAACTGGTGTTTAAAAATGAGTATAGTTTACTGAGCACGTGGATATGCTTGTT
The DNA here is from genome assembly GCF_019703515.2 of Myxocyprinus asiaticus. NCBI lineage: Eukaryota > Metazoa > Chordata > Actinopteri > Cypriniformes > Catostomidae > Myxocyprinus > Myxocyprinus asiaticus. Next base: position 60,166,696 of record NC_059345.1, on the reverse strand, counting down.
TTTCTCAACATAAACTTGACGAGATATAATATAAACAACTATTATTTGTCGAGTGTTTATATTCGTCCTGTACGTTAATTGCGTCAGTCTACTTTTAGCGGTTTATTTTTCTTCGCTTTGCGTGAGCTTAAATGCTTTCACTCTATACTTTTTTGTTTTCACGCATTGCTTGTTTAAATGTTTTCAACAAAAAAACACAGGACATAATATAAGCTTGTTTTGGATGTAATTAGAAGCTTGTTTTTAAATGGTGACGCAGCCTTTATGACTAAGAAATAATTTTACAATGTCTCTTTCTCATTAGTTACCTTCATTTAAATAATAGAATATTCGAGTATTCGTTTTTTTATGAGCTTAAATATTCGAATACCAAATTATTGATAAATGCCCATCCCTACTGCAAATTCGTCAGAGAGGGCAGTCTTTAATTCTGTCCTGAGCAATGCAACTGTCATCTTTTAGAGAGACAAGAAGTTCAGCCTTCGTGTCTGCCATATCTTTTGACTTGCAAGGCGATGACTTGTTACTTTCGGTGATGCTAGGACTGTTAGCAATACTTCTCCTGGTGTAAGTGAACTGTCGTAAGATTTTTGCCATTTAACCGAGGTTATCAAACCAAATAAAACACAGAATGTGCGTAATTTACTTAAACATGTATTCAATGTCTTTTAATGAATAAAGAGCGCTAAAATATAGTTTTATATCCAAAATTCAGCAGAGCTCACCCAGAACACTACTCAGTCCATCACCTGCTCCTCATGGTTGAAGATTTGACCGTATGTTTGCCAGTATTGTTTACAGTAAATAATATTTCATAAGTTATGAAAATTTAACACTTCTAATTTTTCAGCAAATTAAAAAGCACCTGGTAAGAGTTGGTTATATTGCCTATATGCATTGTAAAGTCTTTAAAACTACACCCATTTAGTGTTTGCCAAGTGAGCAGTTATTAATTAATTAGATTTATTTTTCAGCACGGAACGTCAAAAGTATGCCAAAATATTTATTTAAGCATTTCAAGAGCAACAATACAGTGCTTTATCATTTATTTGCTCCCTGCAATGCAGGCAACATGTATAATATATAATATGTACCTACATTTCAACGTGTTCACATACTTTGAACTAATTTTTAATGCTACAATAATTGAATAAATACTTTTGAATATACAAATTAAATTAAATTTGTTTATTTATGAATGTATAATTAGCATTTTTGGCTGTGTAGCCTACTCGCAGAGCCATGCAGACACCAATGCAGAACTATAAATGCAAACCAACGTGTTGGCCACTACATGGAGACTACGCCGTAGGTTCGACACAAGCATAAATCAGCCTTAAGTGTTCTTCATTTTTATGCTGAAGTGAATTGTTATTTAAAACATTGATATATTTTAATCTTTATCTTTATCTTTTACTTTGCTTGTTTCTCATTCATCTGCATTGGACTTGCACAATGGCTCCAACTTCGTCGTAAGCCTGTGATGTGCTGTGTGCATATGTGGGCTGGTTATGGATTAATGTTGTCAGTTAGTTCATTGTTCGGTTCTCTAGTCTTGAAGCAATCTCAATACTGGCCAGCTTTTCTAAAGGTTTTCTAGTAAGCATCTCTGGCATGATCAGTACAGTGTAAATGGGTATATGTGTGTTTGGCTGTAAACTAAAGCCTATTGGCTATTTTTTAAATGTGTTTGAGTCGTTCAATGTTCCACCCCCACTTCCTGTTTCAGTAGGAAATGTCAAAACACCAAAAAAAAGTATAGTTTTGTTGGTGATTTAATTATATGGGGTGCCAACTTAATGGAGGTCTATGCTTTACTTGCAAACACATTATTTTTAAGGATTCACATTTGTCACTCTTATTGCAGCCGAATTGGTGAGAACCTGGAGCAGTCTTTACCAAATCTGAAGGAGCTGGTTCTCACAAGTAACAATATTCAAGAGCTGGTGAGTTCATGTTCATATGAGTTCATAACTGGTGAGTTATGTTTCATTCAGTGCAAAAGTAAGTTATGCTTTCTGGTCCTCTACAGGGTGATTTGGATCCTCTTGCTACAGTGAAATCATTGACCCTGCTCAGGTACCTGCTGAAAAAGTAGCTTTTTTTTATGGGTTGTATTGTGTTTTACTGTAGAAAAATAAGAAATTGAATTCAATTTTTTTCTGTTGTGTAGTCTTCTCCGTAATCCAGTTACCAACAAGAAGCATTACAGATTGTATGTCATCAACAAACTCCCACAGATCCATGTTCTGGATTTTCAAAAGGTCAAACTAAAGGTATGATTAAATTGTTACACTTAATTGGCTCTGTTCTTAACCACAGGACGCTTTAAATAATACATAACCTGAAAAGGAGAGGATAAAGGAAATGTTTGCGTACTGTAATTCATGTTTGCTTTGTGCATTTTTGTTGTCATCTCATTTAGGATCTAATGCATTTTTCTAGTAAATTATTTGTACTTATTGTCCCTATGTAATGTAAATAATAGTAAGCAATCATTGGGCAGTGTTTGTGAAGGAGATGGAAATTTTTTTAAATATGCTTTGTGATACAAATACCATTAGTTTTACCTTCAGATAATATAATGGTGGAATTTGTTTAATGGATATTTATATATTTTTTAATAAATTTAATAGTGCAAATAAAAAAAAAAAACATATATATATATATATATATATATATATATATATATATATATATATATATATATATATACAGGTGCTGGTCATATAATTAGAATATCATCAAAAAGTTGATTTATTTCACTAATTCCATTCAAAAAGTGAAACTTGTATATTACATTCATTCATTACACACAGACTGATATATTTCAAATGTTTATTTCTTTTAATTTTGATGATTATAACTGACAACTAAGGAAAATCCCAAATTCAGTATCTCAGAAAATTAGAATATTACTTAAGACCAATACAAAGAAAGGATTTTTAGAAATCTTGGCCAACTGAAAAGTATGAACATGAAAAGTATGAGCATGTACAGCACTCAATACTTAGTTGGGGCTCCTTTTGCCTGAATTACTGCAGCAATGCGGCGTGGCATGGAGTCGATCAGTCTGTGGCACTGCTCAGGTGTTATGAGAGCCCAGGTTGCTCTGATAGTGGCCTTCAGCTCTTCTGCATTGTTGGGTCTGGCATATCGCATCTTCCTCTTCACAATACCCCATAGATTTTCTATGGGGTTAAGGTCAGGCGAGTTTGCTGGCCAATTAAGAACAGGGATACCATGGTCCTTAAACCAGATACTGGTTGCTTTGGCACTGTGTGCAGGTGCCAAGTCCTGTTGGAAAATGAAATCTGCATCTCCATAAAGTTGGTCAGCAGCAGGAAGCATGAAGTGCTCTAAAACTTCCTGGTATACGGCTGCGTTGACCTTGGACCTCAGAAAACACAGTGGACCAACACCAGCAGATGACATGGCACCCCAAACCATCACTGACTGTGGAAACTTTACACTGGACCTCAAGCAACGTGGATTGTGTGCCTCTCCTCTCTTCCTCCAGACTCTGGGACCCTGATTTCCAAAGGAAATGCAAAATTTACTTTCATCAGAGAACATAACTTTGGACCACTCAGCAGCAGTCCAGTCCTTTTTGTCTTTAGCCCAGGCGAGACGCTTCAGACGCTGTCTGTTGTTCAAGAGTGGCTTGACACAAGGAATGCGACAGCTGAAACCCATGTCTTGCATACGTCTGTGCGTAGTGGTTCTCCCCCACATTTTTGAATGGGTTTTGTTTCACAATCCTCTGCAGGGTGCGGTTATCCCTATTGCTTGTACACTTTTTTCTACCACATCTTTTCCTTCCCTTCGCCTCTCTATTAATGTGCTTGGACACAGAGCTCTGTGAACAGCCAGCCTCTTTTGCAATGACCTTTTGTGTCTTGCCCTCCTTATGCAACGTGTCAATGGTCGTCTTTTGGACAACTGTCAAGTCAGCAGTCTTCCCCATGATTGTGTAGCGTACAGAACTAGACTGAGAGACTATTTAAAGGCCTTTGCAGGTGTTTTGAGTTAATTAGCTGATTAGAGTGTGGCACCAGGTGTCTTCAATGTTGAACCTTTTCACAATATTCTAATTTTCTGAGATACTGAATTTGGGATTTTCCTTAGTTGTCAGTTATAATCATCAAAATTAAAAGAAATAAACATTTGAAATATATCAGTCTGTGTGTAATGAATGAATATAATATACAAGTTTCACTTTTTGAATGGAATTAGTGAAATAAATCAGCTTTTTGATGATATTCTAATTATATGACCAGCACCTGTGTGTGTATATATATATATATATATATATATATATATATATATATATATATATATATATATATAAACAGCAAAAAAAAGAAACGTCCCTTTTTCAGGACGTTGTATTTTAAAGATAATTTTGTAAAAATTCAAATAACTGTAAAGGGTTTAAACAATGTTTTCCATACTTACAATTAATGAACATGCACCTGTGGAACGGTCGTTAAGACACTTAACAGCTTACAGACGGTAGGTAATTAAGGTCACAGTTATAAAAACTTAGGACACTAAAGAGACCTTTCTACTGACTCTGAAAAACACCAATAGAAAGATGCCCTGGGTCCCTGCTCATCTGCGTGAATGTGCCTTAGGCATACTGCATGGAGGCATGAGGACTGCAGATGTGGCCAGGGCAATAAATTGCAATGTCCGTACTGTGAGACGCCTAAGACAGCACTACAGAGAGACAGGAAGGAGAGCTGATTGTCCTTACAGTGGCACACCACGTGTAACAGCACCTGCACTGGATTGGTACATCCGAATATCACACCTGCGGGACAGGTACAGGATGGCAACAACAACTGCCCAAATTACACCAGGAATGCACAATCCCTACATCAGTACTCAGACTGTCCGCAATAGGCTGAGAGAGGCTGGACTGAGGGCTTGTAGGCCTGTTGTAAGGCAGATCCTTACCAGACATCACCGGCAACAACGTCGCCTATGGGCACAAACCCACCTTCGTTGGACCAGACAGGACTGGCAAAAAGTGCTCTTCACTGACGAGTCACGGTTTTGTCTCACCATGGGTGATGGTCAGACTCGCGTTTATCATCGAAGGAATGAGCGTTACACCGAGGCCTGTACTCTGGAGCGGGATCGATTTGGAGGTGGAGGGTCTGTCATGGTCTGGGGCGGTGTGTCACAGCATCATCGGACTGAGCTTGTTGTTATTGCAGGCAATCTCAACGCTGTGCATTACAAGGAAGACATCCTCCTCCCTCATGTGGTACCCTTCCTGCAGGCTCCTCCTGACATGACCCTCCAGCATGACAATGCCACCAGCCATACTGCTCATTCTGTGCGTGATTTCCTGCAAGACAGGAATGTCAGTATTCTGCCATGGCCAGCGAAGAGCCCGGATCTCAATCCCATTGAGCATGTCTGGGACCTGTTGGATTGGAGTGTGAGGGCTAAGGCCATTCCCCCCAGAAATGTCCGGGAACTTGCAAGTGCCTTGGTGGAAGAGTGGGGTAACGTCTCACAGCAAGAACTGGCCAATCTGGTGCAGTCCATGAGGAGGAGATTCACTGCAGTACTTAATGCAGCTGGTGGCCACACCAGATACTGACTGTTACTTTTGATTTTGACCCCCCACTTTTGTTCAGGGACACATTATTCAATTTCTGTTAGTCACATGTCTGTGAAACATGTTCAGTTTATGTCTTAGTTCTTGAATCTTTTTATGTCAAATATTTACACGTTAAGTTTGCTGAAAATAAAAGCAGTTGAAAGTGAGAGGACAGTCCTTTTTTTGTTGAGTTATATATATATATATTACACACACACACACACACTCTCCTGGGCAAAGAAATGTGCCAAGCCCAAAATGGCAAAATATTAAGCTTTTAATGGTCTTAACAACAAATCAAGAGAGTCTTGTTTTCTGAGGTCTTGAAATCTGCTCAGTTTTTGTAGGGTTGTTTTCTTGTCTTTGAGAGCTGTAAATTTCAGTAGGTGGTCAGCCCTGCATGAAGAGGCTTTGGGCCTTCCATATCCTTTCTTTCTGGCAACATCACCTGTTGTTTCAAAGCGTTGAACTATTCTCTTAATAGCTGTTGGAGAAATAGGGATCTTCTCTGCTTTAAGAGTCTTGTACACTTCAGAATAGCTACAGTTGACCTGACAAAGACCAGCTATGCGGTTTCTGACAGCAAACCCTGCATGATATTTTGCTTTTTTTTTTTTTTTGGAGTAGACTTTCTCACTCCTTTACCTTGGGACTCACAACACTGCATACTGTAGATCTCCCCCTGCTAAATATCACTCCTGATTCCATTTATGAGCTAGTTATCAGGCCTTTGATGGGCTGCAGGTATGACAGATCACCATCTAATGACTAATCTTTTAAGAAAAAAGAAAGCACCCCCGAAGATATTTTTGGAAACTTTTGCACACCCAGACATGTTAGTTTGAATTTGTGATTTTACCTTCACATACAAAAAGACTATATAAGTGAATTTTCCTGTTTCCAGCTTTTTTCTAACAGTTCACTGTAGCAAAAGTTAATGAGCAAATTTTGGCACAGAAGTGCACTAGGAGTGCATTTAATTCTTGTTAATTTCCTGACCAATGATTTGTGGTGGAGACCATTAAAAGGTTAATGTTTTGCCATTGTGGGCTTTTTGCCTAGGAGTGTGTGTGTATATATACAGTTATTTATTACACACACTGGCGGCCATAGTTTGGAATAATGTACAGACTTTGCTCTTATGGAAAGAAATTGGTACTTTTATTCACCAAAGTGGCATTCAACTGATCACAATGTATAGTCAGGACATTAATAACTTGAAAAATTACTATTACAATTAGAATTTTTTTTTCAGAACTTCTTAAACTACAAAGAGTTCTCATCAAAAAAATCCTCCACGTGCAGCAATGACAGCTTTGCAGATCCTTGGCATTCTAGCTGTCAGTTTGTCCAGATACTCAGGTGACATTTCACCCCACGCTTCCTGTAGCACTTGCCATAGATGTGGCTGTCTTGTGGGGCACTTCTCACACACCTTACAGTCTAGCTTATCCCACAAAAACATAATGTGGTTAAGATCCATAACACTCTTTTCCAATTATCTGTTGTCCAATGTCTGTTTTTTTGCCAACTCTAACCTTTTCTTTTTGTTTTTCTGTTTCAAAAGTGGCTTTTTCTTTGCAGTTCTTCCCACAAGTCCTGCACCCTTAAGTCTTATCTTTAGTGTTGTACATGAAACTGGTGTTGAGCGGTTAGAATTCAATGAAGCTGGACTTCCGGTTCACGCCATAATGCGAATGGCAGTATAATTTCTTAGCTCTGGTAATTTGCACTTTTATTTCACCCAAGATAAGATATACACAACTTTTAAGAGACAACAGAGTTATGGATGGGTGATTATGGAGAAAAGGAGAAGACAAAGAAGGATCACTCCAAAAGACGACGAAAACAGCTTAAATGTGCTTGAACGAGACAGTGATAAATCTGATAGCATCTGAATCACAAGGAATTTTTATATGTGGGGGTGACTTCAATGTCACATTAAATCTCAAATTGGATACTTCAAATCCTTCTGCCCAAATAGCAAACCTAGTGAGTAAACAAATAAACATAATGTTGAAGGAAATAGGATTGACTGATGTATGGAGAGAGGTTCATCCAGGGCAAAGAGACTACACATATTATTCAAATCCACATTCATCATACTCTAGAATTTATTTATTTATTTATTTTTGCATTTGGAAGAGACAAATTTAGAATTGAAAACTGTGATAAAGGATTAATTGATATATCTGACCATGCATTGGTATCACTTTCACTAAATTTAGGGAGTAAACCAAAAAACACTATGGAAATTAAATTCTGGCATTCTAAATATTAGAGAGATTAAACAACAACTTATAACAGAAACAGAGCAATATTTAGAGCAGAATGATAATGGTCAAGTGTCCCCTATTATTTTGTGGGATGCTTGTAAAGCGGTCCTCAGGGGTAAAATTATAGCTATTACTTCCAAATTGAAGAAATGTAGACAAGAAAAACTTAACACACTTAAAAATAATTTAAATCAATTAGAAATTAACAATAAGAAAAATCCTAATAAAAATGCATTTCAGGAAATTAAGAAAATTAAAGTGGAAATAGATCATTTATATACTCAGGAAATAGAGAAAAAACTAATGTTTTTAAAGCAGAAATATTACGAGTCTGGAGGAAAAGCAATGAAATTACTGGCTAGAAAGTTACGCAAACAACATGCTGATTCAATTATACAGAAAATACAAGATCCTAGGTCAAAACTAATATTCCATAAATCAGAGGATATTCAGAGAGTGTTTGAAAGCTACTATAGGAGACTATTCCCAAACACAGATTGTAGGTCCTTTGAAAATTGATACTTTGCTCTCATCTTTAAAACTTCCCTATATTAGTGATATCCAAAATGCTAAGCTATCAGAAGATACACTATATTGCCAAAAGTATTCGGTCACCCATCCAAATAATTGAATTCAGGTGTTCCAATCACTTCCATGGCCACAGGTGTATAAAATGAAGCACCTAGGCATGCAGACTGCTTCTACAAACATTTGTGAAAGAATGGTCGCCAACTTTCTGCAGAGTCAATCGCTACAGACCTCCAAAGTTCATGTGGCCTTCAGATTAGCTCAAGAACAGTGCGTAGAGAGCTTCATGGAATGGGTTTCCATGGCCGAGCAGCTGCATCCAAGCCATACATCACCAAGTACAATGCAAAGCGTCGGATGCAGTGGTGTAAAGCACGCCGCCACTGGATTCTATAGCAGTGGAGACGCGTTCTCTGGAGTGACGAATCATGCTTCTCCATCTGGCAATCTGATGGACGAGTCTGGGTTTGGCGGTTGCCAGGAGAACGGTACTTGTCTGACTGCATTGTGCCAACTGTGAAGTTTGGTGGAGGAGGGATTATGGTGTGGGGTTGTTTTTCAGGAGCTGGGCTTGGCCCCTTAGTTCCAGTGAAAGGAACTCTGAATGCTTCAGCATACCAAGAGATTTTGGACAATTCCATGCTCCCAACTTTGTGGGAACAGTTTGGGGATGGCCCCTTCCTGTTCCAACATGACTGCGCACCAGTGCACAAAGCAAGGTCCATAAAGACATGGATGAGCGAGTTTGGTGTGGAAGAACTTGACTGGCCTTCACAGAGTCCTGACCTCAACCCGATAGAGCACCTTTGGGATGAATTTGAGCGAAGACTGTGAGCCAGGCCTTCTTGTCCAACATCAGTGTCTGACCTCACAAATGCGCTTCTGGAAGAATGGTCAAAAATTCCCATAAACACACTCCTAAACCTTGTGGAAAGCCTTCCCAGAATAGTTGAAGCTGTTATAGCTGCAAAGGGTGGGCCGACGTCATATTAAACCCTATGGATTAAGAATGGGATGTCACTTAAGTTCATATGCGTCTAAAGGCAGGTGAGCGAATACTTTTGGCAATATAGTGTATAACTGAGGAGGAAATAAATAAAGCTATGTCCAGACTCAAAACAAATAAATCCCCAGGCCCAGATGAATTTACTTCCGAATGGTATAAGATATTTAGGCAACAAATTACTCTGAACTTATTATCGGCTTTTAATCATGTTTTACAAGTTGGCGAATTGCCACCCTCATGGCGTGAAGCTGTTATTTCTGTGATTCCAAAGGAGGGAAAAAATAAACAGGATTGTGCAGCATATAGACCAATTTCTGTTTTAAATGTGGATTATAAGTTATTTGCATCTATTTTAGCAAAAAGGCTTGAAATGATAATGCCGGAACTAATAAATTCAGACCAAACAGGTTTTATTCGAGGTAGACAAATGCAAATTAGACGGACCCTCCATATTATCAGCCATATCCAGGAATGTAATTTACAGGCTGTACTTTTAAGCCTTGATGCCGAAAAGGCTTTTGACTCAGTTAATTGGCTTTCTTACGAGTGTACTTTCGAAATTTAAATTTCACGAAAAGCTTATACAAGTAATACAAAACATATATTTTAGACCTTCTGCAAGAATTAAAATAAATGGTGATTTATCAAAATCGTTCACACTGGAAAGGGGTACAAGACAAGGGTGCCCTCTTTCCCTACTTCGCATTGTTTATTGAAACCCTGGGACCGTGGATTAGGCAAAATTCTAAAATTAAAGGAATCAACATAGAAGACGAACACAAAATAGCGCTGTTCGTTGATGATGTGTTATTGTTCTTAAAGGATCCATCTGAATAATTTGTTGAACTCATGGAAATACTAAAAATCTTTGGATCCTTCTCAGGATTTAAATTGAACATTTTAAAAACACAAATATTGACTTTTAATTACAACCCCCCAAAAGAAATCAAAAAGGAGTATAACTTAAATTGGGATCTTAAATATATTAAATACTTAGGAATACTCATCCCTAAGGATATAAAAGACTTAAAAATGCTAAATTATGGTCCCATTAATAAAAAAAAATTAAAACATAGCACCTACCATCTAGAATGGACTCAATTAAACAAAATATACTTCCAAGGCTTCTATATTTGTTCCAGGATCTACCCATCGTCTTACCTAAAAACAATTTACGGAATGGGACAAATTGCTCTCCAGATTGATATGGCAAGGTAGGAAACCAAGGATAAAATTTAAAACCCTGCAGTTGAGTAAAGAAAAAGGTGGGGTGACTTTACCGTGTCTACAAAAATATTACTGTGCTGCACAAATGAGGCCTATTGATTGTTGGTGCAACTCAGATTATCAGGCAAGATGGAAAGATGTAGAGACTCATTGGTTCGGGGAGATTCCTATACAATCGTCCATTGCAGATGAAAAACTAATAAAAAATAAGAGAATCAATGGATTAAGGTAACTTCTAAAATTTGTTATGAGATTATTAAGGAATATAAAATAAAGGATCCTGTGAAAATACTGAAATGGTGCTCATATGATTCAGAATTTAAACCAAATATATTAGATATGCGCTTCAAAACATGGGCTGAGAAAGGGCTCACTGCCTATTGCACTATTATGAATAGAGGACAGTTGTTAGATTTTCAATCTCTAAAAGAAAGATTCAGTTTAGAATCAAAGGATTTTTATAGATACCTTCAACTTCGTCATCATTTCTATCAGAACATAAAAAATGATTCTGAGGAAAGCTATCATTAAAATAATCACCTCAGCGTATGAGGCTCAGCCAATGGAGAGGATTATTTCTAAATTATACAAGGCATTGATAGATTTACAAAGAGACGCACGCGTCCCTATACATTAAGGAGAGATGGGAAAAAGAAAGCAGCATCATATTAACAACTGAGGATTGGGAAAACGTATGCAAATTTCAATGGGCAACTTCTCGCTCCTCATACTGGAGGGAATTTTGCTGGAGAAATATTATGTTTTTTTCTTTACTCCAAAATGGAAAAGTATGTTTTTAGGTAACTCTAGATGTTGGAGGCAATGTGGTTTCAGGATGCAAATCATTACCACATATTCTGGGGTTGTCCTAACATCAAACGTTTTTGGGAAGATATACACTGTTTTAGAAAAGATTCTAGGCACTTCAGTAGATTTTAGTTTTGAGGTACTCTACCTCGGCAAAGTTTCCCTGGTCTCCTGGGAAAATAGGAACAAATATATGTTTAGAATATTTCTTGCATCTAGCAAAAAAGCTATAACCAAATGTTGGTATAAATCTAAGCCTCCACAAATACAGGATTGGATTGGAGTTTTAAAAAATATTTTTACCATGGATTGAATATATAAACCCTATTGAGCCAAACACTTTTTGCATAAAAATTGTATTTTGCATGAGCTTCTGTGATTGTTGTGACCCCCTCCCCCTTCTTTGTACATAGTGTTTTGTATTGAAACTTTAAATTACTTTAAGAGATACATGTAATTGTTATTTGAGGGGAATTTGTCACTTTAGAAATCTGTCATTCTTGTTTTAAAGATTAATGCATTTTGCTTTTATGGGAGTAAACTTACTAGAAGATATTTGTAAGTTGGAAAGACTGTAAAAGTGACAAATGTCATAAATGTTGAAAAAATGTATCTTTTAAGCAATACAAAAACAAAACAAAAAAGAATTCAATTAAGCTATCAGCTGAGGACATGTGAGGCATCCATTTCTCAAACTAGAGACTGATATACTTATCCTCTTGTTTAGTTGTATCTGGGCCTTCCACATCTCTTTCTGTCCTTGTTAGAGCCAGTTGTCTTTGTCTCTGAAGACTATAGTGTACACCTTTGTATGACATCTTCAGTTTTTTGGCAATTTCAAGCATGTTATAGCCTTCATTCCTCAAAACAATGATTGGCTGATGAGTTTCTAGAGAAAGCTGTTTCTTTTTTGCCATTTTTGACCTAATATTAACCTTAAGACATGCCAGTGTTACATACTGTTGCAACTCAAAAACAATGTTAAGCTTCACTTAATGAACAAAATAGCTTTCAGCTGTGTTTGATATAGTGGCAAGTGATTTTCTAGTACCAAATTAGCAATTTAGCATGATAACTCAAGGATAAGGCGTTTGATCAAAAATGACGTTTTTTCCAAATACGGATGGTGCTGTTTTTTGGTGAATTAAAGTACCGATTTCCTTCCGAAACAGCAAAATCTGTACATTATTCCAAACTTTTGGCCGCGCGTGCGTACACACACACACACACACACACACACACACACACACACACACACACACACACACACACACACACACACACACACACACACACACACGCAGCCAAATACACACACATATCGATGAGCCAAAACACTGACCGCTCACAGGTGAAGCAAATAATGTTGATCATCTCCTAGGTCACAGTTCAAGGTCTGGGTAGAACTTATGGTAAGCAAACGATCAGTTCTCATAATCACCGTGTTGAATGCAGGAGAAATTTGCATGAGTAAAGACCTGAGCGATTTTGACCAGGGCCAAATTGTTATGGCCAGATGACTGGGACAGTGCATCTCTGAAACGGCAAGGCTTGTGGGGTGCTCCCAGTCAGCAGTGGTGAGTACCTCCCGACAGTGGTACGAAGAGGGACAAACCACAAACCGGTGACAGGGTGTTGAGCGCCCAAGGCTCATCGAAGCGAGAGGGCAACGAATGCTATCCTGTCTGGTCTGAACCGATAGAAGGTCTACTGTAGCACAAGTCACAGAAAATTTTAATGATGGTTACAGGAGGAATGTGTCACAACACACCCTTGTGGGTGCATCGCACCCTGCTGCATATGGGGCCACAGACCTGTCAAGAGTGCTCATGATGAGCCCTGTTAACCGTTGAAAGTGCCTACAATGGTCACACGAGTGTCGGCGCTGGACTTTGGAGCAGTGGAAGAAGGTCGCCTGGTCCGATGAGTCCAGTTTTCTTTTACGTCTATCAAGTGGACAGCTGTGTACATTTGCGCTGTTTACCTGAGGAAGTGGCACCAGGATGCACTGTGGAAAGACAACAAGCTGGTGGAGGGAGTGTGATGCACTGGGCAATGTTCTGCTGCAAAACCCTGGGTCCGGCCATTCATGTGGACATCAGTTTGACACCTGCCACCTACCTAAACATTGTTGCAGACCAGGTATACCCCTTCATGGCAATGTTATGTATACCCTGATGGCAGTAGCCTTTTTCATCAGGATAATGCGCCCTGCCACACTGCACACATTGTTCTGGAATGGTTTGAGGAACACGATGAAGAATTCAAGGTGTGACCCTAGCCTATATATATATTTGTGTGTTTTTATATATATATATATACACTATATTGCCAAAAGTATTCGCTCATCTGCCTTTAGACGCATATGAACTTAAGTGACATCCCACTCTTAATCCATAGGGTTTAACATGATGTCGGCACACCCTTTGCAGCTATAACAGCTTCAACTCTTCTGGGAAGGCTTTCCACAAGGTTTAGGAGTGTGTTTATGGGAATTTTTGACCATTCTTTCAGAAGCGCATTTGTGAGGTCAGACACTGATGTTGGACGAGAAGGCCTGGCTCGCAGTCTTCGCTCTAATTCATCCCAAAGGTGCTCTATTGGGTTGAGGTCAGGACTCTGTGCAGGCCAGTCAAGTTCTTCCACACCAAACTCGCTCATCCATGTCTTTATGGACCTTGCTTTGTGCACTGGTGCACAGTCATGTTGGAACAGGAAGGGGCCATCCCCAAACTGTTCCCACAAAGTTGGGAGCATGGAATTGTCCAAAATCTCTTGGTATGCTGAAGCATTCAGAGTTCCTTTCACTGGAACTAAGGGGCCAAGCCCAGCTCCTGAAAAACAACCCCACACCATAATCCCCCCTCCACCAAACTTCACAGTTGGCACAATGCAGTCAGACAAGTACCGTTCTCCTGGCAACCGCCAAACCCAGACTCGTCCATCAGATTGCCAGATGGAGAAGCCTGATTCGTCACTCCAGAGAACGCGTCTCCACTGCTCTAGAGTCCAGTGGCGGCGTGCTTTACACTACAGCATCCGACACTTTGCATTGCACTTGGTGATGTATGGCTTGGATGCAGCTGCTCGGCCATGGAAACCCATTCCATGAAGCTCTCTAAGCACTGTTCTTGAGCTAATCTGAAGGCCACATGAACTTTGGAGGTCTGTAGTGATTGACTCTGCAGAAAGTTGGCGACCTCTGCGCACTATGCGCCTCAGCATCCGCTGACCCCGCTCTGTCATTTTACGTGGCCTTGGAGTTGCTGTCATTCCCAATCGCTTCCACTTTGTTATAATACCACTGACAGTTGACTGTGGAATATTTAGTAGCGAGGAAATTTCACGACTGGACTTGTTGCACAGGTGGCGTCCTATCACAGTACCACGCTGGAATTCACTGAGCTCCTGAGAGCAGCCCATTCTTTCACAAATGTTTGTAGAAGCAGTCTGCATGCTTAGGTGCTTCATTTTATACACCTGTGGCCATGGAAGTGATTGGAACACCTGAATTCAATTATTTGGATGGGTGAGCGAATACTTTTGGCAATATAGTGTGTGTGTGTGTGTGTGTGTGTGTGTGTGTGTGTGTGTGTGTGTGTGTGTGTGTGTATATATATATATATATATATATATATATATATATATATATATATATATATATATATATATATATATACACACACACATACATGGATCAGCCACCACATTAAAATCACATGCCTGATATTGTGTAGGTCCCTCTCGTGCCGCCAAATCAGTGCCAACCCGCATCTCAGAATAGCATTCTGAGATGATATTCTCACCACAGTTGTACAGAGCGGCTATCTGAGTTACCGTAGACTTTAGTTCGAACCAGTCTGGCCATTCTTTGTTGACTTCTCTCATCAAGGCATTTCTGTCCACAGAACTGCCACTCCCTGGATGTTTTTTGTGTTTGGCACCATTCGGAGTAAATTCTAGAGACTGTTGTGTGTGAAAATCCCAGGAGATCAGCAGTTACTGGTTCGAACTGACAAAGTCTACAGTAACTCCAATAACCACTCTGTACAATTGTGGTGAGAAGAATAGCATCTCAGAATGCTATTCTGAGATGCGGGTTGATGATGTTTTGGCGGCACGAGGGGGGCCTACACAATATTAGGCAGGTGGTTTTTATGTTGTGGCTGATCGGTGTGTGTGTGTGTATGTGTATATATGTTATATTATCATTATGATTATTTTGTTTGTTGTTTTTTTTATTTTTTATTTTTTTACCATATGTTCCTTTTTAAGGGAATAGTTCACCCAATCTCTCATCATTAACTCGCATAAATTAGTTATCAGTCTCGTATAGGGATGTGCCAGAGTGGTCAGCTAATTTAGTTTATTGGACGATTAGTCGACCACCCTAGCACATCCCAAATTTTCTTAATCCTCAATTGTTAACATTAATGAATTAAATACAATATGCATATTTTTCTTCAATCCATGCTTTATTTATAAAAAGTTAGATTTTGACTGACCAACTGTTCTAATTAGAGCCCGACTGATATGGGATTTTTGAGACCGATTTTAGAGGGGGGGAAATTCACTGATTACCGATACGGTGGCCGATATAGTTAATTGTTGAGCTGGAATGAAAACAGACCTTTTCTATGTGGATTGTGCACCGATTTGACTATGCAAAGGTACTCAGACGGCTGCTTTCTTAAATATTTTTATCAAAGAATATTTGACATTATTATTATACATTGTCAACAAATTCTAGAAATGAACACTGAGAAAATAAAGAATAAATACAAATATAATAGTTAAATAAACATCAGTACTGTATGTTCCATATCAGTCAGTTGCTGACCATTTAAATAAAGAATAAATTAAAATAAATAGCTAAATAAACATCAGTAGTACTGTTTAATATGCTGAGTCAAATGCTGACTATTTTAATACTGCCAGTCAATTATGGGCAGGTAGTAAAACAAGAAGCATTTACACCTGCTGAGTCAGGAGATAAACATTATACAAGTTCAGGGGAAACTTTCAACAGTGGGAAAACCAGACTTTTAAATATTACATTTTATAAATGCAGTGACTGGAATTGTTCAGTTGAAGGGGGTACCAAACTGTGAATCCTGAACAAAACAGTTTGGTGAATAAATGTTTACACATTAGGTTCCACTCAGCTGACAAGGTATGAAAGTAGCTACATGGTTAGCTATAAGCTCGTTGTCATGAAGAGTAAAAGATGGACGTTGTTTATTTACTTTCCAGCATTGCGTCTCACCAACTAGGTAACAACGTAGCGTGAAATCAACACTCAACAGACACAATCCACCACCGTACCGTTGTCTGCTGAGCTGCAAAAAGATGCTCTGATGCTTACCTTTCAATCTGCTACGTTACTGACTGCACTGACAAACTATAGCTGGCTAACATAGCAAACAGATGTGATAAACATGAGTGACATGGTTGTCAGGGACAGGGTTAATGTTATATTAGTTATATTGAAAAGGGAAAATGGAGTCATTGTTGATTAACTTTCCAGTATGTATTTCACAAACTAGTTAGCAACTTACCGTGAAGACACCGCTTAACTCTGCACTGTCTGCAGAACCACCGTCAGCGTGTCGGAGCGCGCTCTGCTGGACAAAATATGTTATGACACCAATTCTAAATCACCCCAAGCATTGTTTTCTGCATTATATGTTCTGAAAAAAAAGTTTTCATATCTGCGCATATCGGAAAACATATATGCCGATACCGATATATCTGTGAAATGATAATATCGGCCAACCGGCACTAGTTTTAATATAAACTTGAAGACGTCAGCATTGCATCGGAGAAATATTTGTTACTGTAGGAGGATGCGTGAAAAGAAGTATGTGCATGTAGCCTAGTGTTTAGCTCAAATGGTAGAGCATGGTGCTTGCAACGGAAAGATCATGGGTTCGATTCCCAGGGAACACAAACTTAATGTATACCTTGAATGCATAAAAGTGTCTGCCAAATGCATAAATTTGTTTTTATTTTATTTTTACCCAATTTGGAATGCCCAATTCCCAATGCGCTTTTAAGTCCTTGTGGTCGCATAGTGACTTTCTGCCGGGTTCACAAACGCTTCCTACTCGATCAGCTTAGTAAAATCAGAGTTATTAGTAAAATGTGTATGTCAGTGAGTTCCAAACTTTTGTAAATAGGGGTCGTGTGCACGTTCATTCACAATTATCATAATCCACGCCTATGAAATGGCATTTAAAGGGTTATGAAACACTACACATTTTTTGAGATGTTAACAGGTATATCTTGCGCACAAGGGAAGAGAATGTAAAAAAAAAAAAAATTCATTTCAAGAGGAAAAGGGTTAATTTAGGGATTTTTCTGTCTATTTTCATCTTCCGGGTTTGAAATGAACATTGAGTCAACATCACAGGACATGACGTACAGGGTTTAGCTTTCCATTGAATTTTTGCACCTCTACGTCGTAGGTGTTCTCGATTTTATTCATGAGAAGGTGTGGCCTTTACCCTTTGACAAGTGAGCGCTGCAGGTTTGTCAGTGTGTTGTTGCCATGCACGTGGCCAGCACTTCAAACTCTCAAGTTGAGAGAGTTGATAGTACCGTACCACATTTGTTTGCCAGTAAATGCTGTTAACATCTATCCAGAACAATAATGAAATCGTTTTTCATAAATGAAGTGCGTTCACATTGCAAAATTTTGATTGAGCAAGCCCAATAGCGTCTCAAAGAAAGTGAGGACTTGGTCATTGGATGTTTTTTCTGTCATATGACGCTCTTTTGTGAATAAAATATTTGAAGTCAATAAAAATGGTTTGACATCAGTGTAAAAAAAATTCATTTCACGCCAGGAGGAGAATGTCCACCACCACAGTGTCCCTCCCATACCCCCCGTCAGACGATATAACATTTGTGCATCCCCTGATATAATTTTTTCCCTGTTGTATTGTGTGCACATGCCGGTGATTTGTTTATTTAATATGTTCATATAAAAAAATAAAAAAAAAACTGGCTAACCAGTCACAATAGAGGACATAAATTTTTTCAAGAAAAATCAACACGGTTTTATGAATGATTTACACAAATTTGTTCTGCTCGTGTTTCATTAATGAGGCCCAGTGTATTAATACATTCAGGCTATGTTTGGTATGAATTTCTGATTTGTTTAAAGAAATATTCCTGGTTCAATATAAGATAAGCTTAATCGACAGCATTTGTGGCATAATGATTTCCACAAAAATTTTTCACACAGGCTGTCGATTTGAGCTTAACTTGTATTGAACCCGCAATATTCCTTTAATTTACTTTTAATGTATTACTGTTATTAGTAACTTTCATAGATGATACAGATTCTAGTTCATTAAAACTTCACATTGTAGATAGTGAGATATTTCAGACCTTACTACTTTTTATTTGAAATTAGGTCAATTAATAACACTGGTAACAGTGAGATTTCAGGTGAATGTACCTGCATGGTAGAAAGTTGTTCTACAAACAATGGAAATGTGATTTTCAAAGGACAGATTGCTATCAAATGTAACACCCAAGTTCTTCAATGTAGAAGACGACATAACAGTACATTCAGATTAGTCAAATTATATATAGCTGCTTATTTTTAGAGGTTTTTGGTCCAATCATTAGTACCTCTGTTTTGTCAGAATTAAGTAAAAGGACATTTCTAGCCATCCAGTCTTTGATATCATTGATACACTGCTAACTTGGAGAATTGGGAAATTTTGTTGGATTTTGAGGAAATATAAAGTTGGGTATTGTCTGCGTAACAGTGAAAACTAATCAGATTAATACACGATGATGAGCTTAATTGATCAAATTATTAAAGACAAATAATCGATCAAAGATTATTAATATTTATAATTATTAATCCCTAGTGTATGCAATATAATCTTACAATTCTGCACTTTTGAATGCGGAGTGAGGATCACCCTGAGATGATCTTCTTTTGTGTACAAGTTTGAGACTGCGTAGGTGAGTATATGATGAGAAAATTATCATTTTTGTGTGAACTATTTCTTTAAAGATTTTTTGTTGTTTATTTAGTTGCAAAGGACAATTTGGACAGATTGTGTCTGAAAGATTAAATTTATTGCTCAACATTTTGCTGTCCATCTACTTGGCACTGTTGAATGGAGTAACACCCTGGTCCATATCCAAGTGTTTTGTCAACAATTACTTCAACTTTTTAATGTATCATCAGGAACGTCAGGAGGCTGAAAAAATGTTCAAAGGCAAACGAGGTGCTCAGCTTGCAAAGGATATTGCCAAGCGAACCAAAACGTAAGATGAAACTCCTCGATTAAGCACAGCTCTCCTGAATGACTGGACTGTGGAATTGGTTTATGAACTCCATCTTGAATAAAGAATTGACACTGAATTGGCCTGTTAAAAAACCAAGTTCCATCTTATACTTGATCATGTGTAAGCAAGCTTAAAAAAAAATCATAACCCAACAGTGTTTCTCAGGGGAGCTGGCTCAAAGCATTCCTGTCTTGTATCAATTTATAAGATACCCAAGATGCTACACACTGATTGTGAGAATAGTTGTTGAAAGGCTGCAGAGACAATCTTCAAAATTGGCAAATAGTTTGAACCCCCATATTTACTTGTTTTCAGGTTCACTCCAGGAGCTGGACTTCAGCCTGAGAAGAACATGGGACCTTCTGCTGCAGATATTGAAGCCATCAAGGCACGTAACAATTTTATATAACTCAGAGGTTGCTTTACAAATAATCATTATCATTTTGATGGACTGGGTTGTAAAATCCACTTCATGTTCAATTTCTGTTTCCGTCATATTTGTTGTAAAATCTCCAATAATTATATAGACGTATGTAGAGAGAGACCAATAAATCAGACAATATTTGGACATTTTTACCGTTTAACAATGCCCCACTTAGCCCATAAATACAGTTGAAGTCAGAAGTTTACAAACACTTTGGTTGAAGTCATTAAAACTCATTTTTTTTAAACACTCCACAGATTTCATATAAGCAAACTATAACTACTACCTTGGCAAGTAGTTAAGGACATCTACTTTGTGCATGAGACAAGCAATTTTTCCAACAATTGTTTACAGACAGATTGTTTCACTTTTTAATTGACTATCACAATTCCAGTGGGTCAGAAGTTTACATATACAGGTGCATCTCAATAAATTAGAATGTTGTGGAAAAGGTCATTTATTTCAGTAATTCAACTCAAATTGTGAAACTCTTGTATTAAATAAATTCAATGCACACAGACTGAAGTAGTTTAAGTCTTTGGTTCTTTTAATTGTGATGATTTTGGCTCACATTTAACAAAAACCCACCAATTCACTATCTCAAAAAATTAGAATATGGTGACATGCCAATCAGCTAATCAACTCAAAACACCTGCAAAGGTTTCCTGAGCCTTCAAAATGGTCTCTCAGTTTGGTTCACTAGGCTACACAATCATGGGGAAGACTGCTGATCTGATACCCTCCACAAGGAGGGTAAGCCACAAACATTCATTGCCAAAGAAGCTGGCTGTTCACAGAGCGCTGTATCCAAGCATGTTAACAGAAAGTTGAGTGGAAGGAAAAAGTGTGGAAGAAAAAGATGCACAACCAACCGAGAGAACCGCAGCCTTATGAGGATTGTCAAGCAAAATCAATTCAAGAATTTGGGTGAACTTCACAAGGAATGGACTGAGGCTGGGGTCAAGGCATCAAGAGCCACCACACACAGACGTGTCAAGGAATCTGGCTACAGTTGTCGTATTCCTCTTGTTAAGCCACTCCTGAACCACAGACAACGTCAGAGGCGTCTTACCTGGGCTAAGGAGAAGAAGAACTGGTCTGTTGCCCAGTGTTCCAAAGTCCTCTTTTCAGATGAGAGCAAGTTTTGTATTTCATTTGGAAACCAAGGTCCTAGAGTCTGGAGGAAGAGTGGAGAAACTCATAGCCCAAGTTGCTTGAAGTCCAGTGTTAAGTTTCCACAGTCTGTGATGATTTGGGGTGCAATGTCATCTGCTGGTGTTGGTCCATTGTGTTTTTTGAAAACCAAAGTCACTGCACCCGTTTACCAAGAAATTTTGGAGCACTTCATGCTTCCTTCTGCTGACCAGCTTTTTAAAGATGCTGATTTCATTTTCCAGCAGGATTTGGCACCTGCCCACACTGCCAAAAGCACCAAAAGTTGGTTAAATGACCATGGTGTTGGTGTGCTTGACTGGCCAGCAAACTCACCAGACCTGAACCCCATAGAGAATCTATGGGGTATTGTCAAGAGGAAAATGAGAAACAAGAGACCAAAAAATGCAGATGAGCTGAAGGCCACTGTCAAAGAAACCTGGGCTTCCATACCACCTCAGCAGTGCCACAAACTGATCACCTCCATGCCATGCCGAATTGAGGCAGTAATTAAAGCAAAAGGAGCCCCTACCAAGTATTGAGTACATATACAGTAAATGAACATACTTTCCAGAAGGCCAACAATTCACTAAAAATGTTTTTTTTATTGGTCTTATGATGTATTCTAATTTTTTGAGATAGTGAATTGGTGGGTTTTTGTTAAATGTGAGCCAAAATCATCACAATTAAAAGAACCAAAGACTTGAAGTTGAATTACTGAAATAAATGAACTTTTCCACGACATTCTAATTTATTGAGATGCACCTGTACTAAGTTAACTGTGCCTTTAAGCAGCTTGGAAAATTCCAGAAAATGATGCCAAGCCTTTAGACAATTAGCCAATTAGCTAACAGGAGGTGTACCTGTGGATGTATTTTAAGGCCTACCTTCAAACTCAGTGCCTCTTTGCTTGACATCAACAAGATGTTTTCATCCACAGAACTGCCATTCACTGGTTGTTTTTTGTTTTTCACATCATTCTCTATACACTCTAGAGACTGTTGTGCGTGAAAATCCCAGGAGATCAGCAGTTACAGAAATACTTAAACCAGCCTGTCTGGCACCAAAAATCACGCCACGGTCTAAATCACTGACATCACATTTTTTCTCCATTCTGATGCTTGATGTGAACATTAACTGAAGCTCCTGACCTATATCTGCATGATTTTATACATTACACTGCTGCCACACAATTGGCTGATTAGATAATCACATGAATAAGTAGATGTACATGTGTACCTAATAAAGTGGTCAGTGAGTGTATATAAGATGATGAACTGTTCATTTTTTTAAAATGTTGTTTACATGCAGAATGCTATTGCTAATGCCACCTCGCTGGCTGAAGTGGAGCGATTGAAAGGACTTCTGCAGTCCGGACAGATACCAGGAAGAGAGATAAGATCAGGTAGGATGATCTCCAAAGAGCCATTTTGATACAGCCAAGGAAATGAGTTACATTTGAAATTCGTAGTTAGTAAATACTTCATGCTCAGCTCTTAAATATTTCTGCAGTTAAACTTCTCTTTGTCCAGTAATCACAAACTAATGGAGAAGTCATGGAAATTCATTGGTCAAAAAGAGAACCCTAGGATAGACCATTTTAGAAATGTATCTACACCATTTACCCTTCTATTCTTTTTGGTACATAAGGACAGAATTATTGCTTTGTTTCTCACCTAAAGCGAATGTATCTCTTTAGAAGACATGGATTAAACCACTCGAGTCGTATGGATTAATTTTATGCTGCCTTTGTCCTTTTCGGAGCATTGAAGTTGTGGACCCCATTGATTTATATTGTATGGACAAAAACACATCATTCATCATTCATTCTTCAGAAAATCTTTTTGTATCGCAGAAGAAAGTCATACAAGTTTGAGATGGCATGAGGGTTAATGATGTGGGATGAGTGATGAGAGGTGAACGATGAGAGAATTTTAATTTTTGGGTGAATCATTCCTTTTAAGTCTTCTGGTTTCCCCTATTCAGGAGCACCTAACATGGTAGAAGAAGAGGAGGACATCCAAGAAGGAATGCTGGAATCCATCCCAATGTATGATGACATGCATAGCATGGGGAAGGAGGTAGAGAACAGAGAAGACAATAACATGCAGGAAGACATGCACGTTAATGGATCATAGTTATTTTTGTTTATTAATGTTTCAGAATCATTAATGCCTGACGTTTTTGACACTATGTGGGGCAAAGTACTTGTTTTGATGTGTTATTTTGTTGTACATTAAACTTTTGTTTTAATAAACAATGATTTTGAAGTTATATCTGAACCTGGGCCAAAAATTAAAAACTAATTTATTAATTTTAGCTGAATTAATCCTCTGGAAAAAATCAGTGCATTCTAAATTAAAGGGAAAGTTGACCAAAAAATTTAGATTTTTATCATTTTCGAACACAAAAGAAGGCTCAGTCACCATTCATTTTGTTGTGTTGGAAAAAGATGAAATGAAAGTGAATGGTGACTCAGGCTGTCAGTCCTTAACATTCTTTCTAACATCATCTTTTGTGTTTTATGGAACACTGAACGAGTGGAATGTCATGGGGGTGAGTAAGTGATGGAAAAATGTATATATTTGAATAGGCTTTTAAGCAAAAATCTTAAGCACACATTTTCAATACAACATTTTATTGAAGTTCAAATTCTTAAAATGCCTCCGCAGAAATAGGCCGGGAGAGAAACATGAGTGAGAATTGAGAGATTCCAAGTGTAGTAATAATATAATAATAGTAATAATTAATGGGATATTGTTCATTAATAGATTTGAGCAAATTGCAAGACTGCAGTGTCTGTTGTCTTTTTCACATTGTGAGAACCTGGAACACAGCACTTGGTAAGACTAATTTCATAGGGCCTTAGTTGTGTGAGAAACAGACTGAAATGTAAGTTGTTATTCACTGAAAGTCTTGCCATCCGCCCTATCTGTCTTTGGCGTATTCATGAGAGAAGTAGTGATCACGTATTCTGATCTTTTTAATTAACTTGATCTAGTTCACAAAAGCAGTCTGGATGATTTGTTTGAGTTCAACTAACTATGGACTAAGTTTTGGGGGAACTTTTCTGTTAATACCAAAAGCCTCTATTAGAAAAATCAATGATTTACCTCTTCAATATCAATATCGGAGGGTTACATAAGTAACCCAGGTTCTGTGAATGAAGTCAGGCTCACTGAGGTTGAGGTGCCAGGAGACTGCAAATTAATCATGGCCCGCTTTCAATCATCCTCTACAAATACAGGTGTGAGCCGGCCAGCACTTACTCTTTTGCCAACTGACACAACGTGTTTTCGGTAGCACTTTATTTTTACAGTACTTTTCCACATTTACATACTAAATAATTACAACAACTATAGTAATTACTAGGTACTAAACCTAACCTTAACTCATAGTAAGTACATGTTGTTACCTAATATTAGATAGGACTCTTTGTCCAAGACCATTTTATTTATTTATCTGTTTATTTGTTCAGGGACAATTCAAAATATATGTATTATAACAGTATTTGCTTAAAGCTTATAACATCCTTTTCAGTAACTTCAGCTAGATCTAAAACAGGGCAAGTATAATCCGGAGGTGTAATCGATCTTATTCTTTTACCAATATTATTCACTTGGTCCACAATTGAATCTTTAAAAAAGTGGTTAAAAGATGTCACAATTACTTTTTCATCCTGTGTCAGTGTATTATTTATCATAAGTTTATATTTATTTAAAACCTAATATTTTTTTTTTTTAAGTTTATTAATGTGCTTCCAAAGCAATTGACTGTTACCCTTTGATTGTTCCATATGTGTAATAAAGAAATTAGCCTTTGCTTTTCTAAGTTCATCAACCACTTTATTTTGTAGGTCTTTAAAGAGGTGCTGTAAGGGGAAAAAATCATTTCACATGTATTATTCTAATATTTAACCTTTACTCTTTCCATCTAGTTTCTAGCTTCTTTTATTTGTGTTGTTGCATTACTGTGTCTTTGATGTAGGACTTCTAAGAGATACCGCACTAGTTGCACCAGACATAGCCATCTCCAAATTTAATTGATAGTCTCAGCTTTAGCCAACACTTACAAGTGAGACAGCATAGGCCAGAGAATGAGTTAACCATGGGGTCAACCTGACATAGTGACATAATGTGTTAATGCAAGTAACTAATCAGAGTTTTAGTTGAATGTGGTAAGATCTTGTTTGTATGAGATGGTATAAAACACGTGCTGTGAGATGATTGTTGGGAGAATTCTTTTGAATGAGCGACCTCTTCCCCAGCCGAATAAACATTCTTCTGATGGTGAATAGAATCCAAAGACTTCAGTTATTTCTCTTTATTGGAAAATTTCGACAGTATTTGGGGACTCGTCCAGGATCCCCAACTGCCTTTGGGAGAGGGACGGTGGCTGACTTGTGATCCTCAAGTCACGACAAAGAGAAAGACTCCATTGAACTTGCAACAGAGACTACAAAAAAAGTCCCGTTCGTCCAAGTTGGTGCCGCCTTTTCCTGGGCATATGGGATCAGAAAATAACCTAGTTTATATTTTGAATTATTTTCCCAATAGATGAAACTGATTAATAAGGGCATGCCAAGCAGCTTGGGGTCACAAGCTACTAGTAGCCACTGTATGGGACAGTAATTGTATGGGACCATTGAGCGCAAATATGGAGCAAAATTGAGCTTTTTTTTTTTGTTTTTTTTTTATTTTTTTATCTTTGAATGTGTTTGTTGATTAAGTGTTATGTTTAAGAGCTCAGTAGAAATATCTAAATAGTATTTAGATACGGCTCCTTCATAAATTTGAGAAAGAAGAAAAATTCTTTGAGCTGTGCTTTGTGCCATTCTCAGAACTGAGAAATGTAAGAAATAAATAATGTTATCAGAGTGTGTGCTTATCAGTGCAGTGTGCTTTTCTGGTATAAACAGAAGACATAATTAGATGGAGATTTAAGCAGACAGCTTTAAAAAAAGTGTGTGATATGGGTAGAGGAAGTGGATTGGATGCTTTCCAGGGCCAAAAATGCTTTGAAAGACATTAAGAAATTAAGCAATTCATTGAAGATCATCAATAGTGCCAAATACTGCCACTATTTTATCATCAATTCCTAGCAATGCATCTTGGTTTTCTGTCATAAACATAAACATACCTGTAGATGAGGACTCACAATTTTGGTTTGCCTTCACATTTAAAAAAGATGGACATGGACTGTTATGTCACAGGGCTTTACTGAATATCCAACTTTGTTTTCTAAAGAGCTAAAGAAAAAACAAAACATCTTGGAAGAGTTTATGCCTACACTTCAGTATGTTGATGATTTACAGTTCGGTTCTAATTCCAGAGCAGCGTGTGAGGAGAAGGACACACTGGCATTGCTCCTCTTCCTGGCTCAGCAGAAAGAAACTACAATTAATGAAACTGGAAGTATGTTATTTAGGCCACACAATTACTCCACAGGGCCAGTCATTAGGACCAGGTAGAGTTATAGCTATTTTAAGCATGCCAAAACCAATCACAAGTCATGGCGTTTTTGTGTATGGCTGGCTATTGCCGTCCCTGGATCCAGGATTATGCTGAAATTACCCAACCACTGCTTGAATTGGCTCACAGTACCATGAAACAATTCACTGATAACGTGCAGTGGACAGAAGATGCAAAATTGGCATTTATGCGCCTCAAAGCTTCTTTTGCAATAGCACCTTGTTTGGGCTTATCAAATTATGATCTACCTTTTGATATTTACATGTCTGAAAACTCGTGATTTATGTCTGCTGTTCTTACTCGGCGTTATGGAGACAAACATAATATACTATTCTAAACATTTAGATCCATACGCTAGATCAGGGGTACTCAATTAAAGTTCCAAGAGATCCGGTCTCTACATTTCCTTCCCAGCAAAGGTCTGGATAATAGTACGTAGCTTACATGGTGTCATATGGCTATGAAATTATATAATATGTATTTTTGAATGGTTTTTATAACTTGCCATGTTGAAAGCCATAGTACTTTGTTAAAATATTAATTCTAAACAGTCAAAATAGTCTCTTCAAAACAGGTCAGGGATGAGAACTTACAGAGACAGCCTTATTGGAGTCTGAGGGATCTTCTACCAAAAAATTCAAATATTTCATCAAGACTTCATCAGTCGAGGGCACTTGCATATGAATATTAAAAGATAAGATCAACAGTTCATTTTGAAGCTAAATGACAGCAGTCCAGTTTTTGTGTTTAAATATTTTTACATTCATAATATTTACATGGGACATAGGAGGCCTTTTGATGGATAAAAATGTTATAAAAATTTAAAAGTCTTGATGGACCATTTTTATTTTTTCCTTAAAGTGAGAATCAACTAACAAACAATGGAACAAACAACTTACATAACAGTGAGGCATTAAAATACTGTTTGCGTAATTTAAGTATAAATAGGCTTTCCTTGCCACCCATGCCATGACATCTCTGAAAAAAATCTGTTTGTTTATTATGAAAGGCTCCTAACATGCTGATTAATGAAGCTAAATTTAGACAGAAAATGTTTTATAGTCTAAAGGGGGCACATTAACTTGTTCTGACACAAACGTGGCTTACTGAGGTAAAAACAGTTTCAGGTTGGATATTCGACGGATATTCGCCTGTAGTTTTCCTTACGTCCACCAACAGCAGTTGTGGACTGTCAACATAGTGACAAATCTAATTTTTCAAATTTCAATAGCTCTTTACCCATTACTCTAAAAACTTTAAAAACTGGTTCTAGCTGACCCAATGGAAGAGACACATATTACACAAACTTTGTTTTTGTAGATTTAAACCTTGCCCTATTTTAAATTATTTATTAAAATGTGTTAAATTCAATAGCTCACTGGTCATGTGACCTATAATCCTCAAACTACTTTAAGAACATCCACTTACTAGCCTTAAATATATTGCACACCCTTTTGTTTGTCCATTTTCATCTCAGGTGATTTTACATGAATTTTTATATGTTTTTCAGTGCTGCATATTTCTATAGCTCTCTGGCCATGTGACCTACTGACCTCAAACAAGGTTCAGAATATCCACTGACTACCCTTCTATATTGCACACCCTTTGGTTTGCCAATTTTCACCTCACATGATTTTAAATAGAACTTTTTGAAATTTAGAATTTCAATAGCTCCTTGTTTATGTGACATACTGACCTCAAACAAGGGTCAGAATGTCCACTGACTGCCCTTCTATATTGCACACACTTTAGTTTGTCCATTTTCATCTCACATGGTTTTATATATATATTTTTTAAACTTTCTAATGTCAATAACTTCTTGGTCATTTGACCTGCTGACATCAACCAAGGTTCAAAATGTCCACTGACTACCCTTCTACATTGTAGACCCTTTAGTTTGTCCACTTTCATCTCACATAATTTTACATGATTATTATTTTTTTTTTTTTAGAATTTCAATAGCTCGTTGGTCATGTGACCTACTGATGTCAAACAAGGGTCAGAATGTCCACTAACTACCCTTCTATATTGCACACCTTTTAGTTTGTCCATTTTAATCTCATATGCTGCACAAGTGTATGTAGCCTGCTTAGCATTGCTTATTTTTATTCTCAAACGTTCATCTTTTTATCCTTTGACATTTTACTGCGTGTTTCGGGTTTTTCCGGTTTTCTACTGTTTCATCTGTGTGTATTTTACCTGTTGCTGCTGGCACCTAACTCGAGTCTGTTTGTAGCCTGCTAGCTTTTTTAGCATCACTAATCTATCTGTTTCAGCCTTTAATCCTTAACATCTGCCATTTTTCAGCGCGCATTGGGTTTCCCCCCGTATTATTCTCTTATCGCGATTCAACTGCGTGCATTTTCCACGTGCATCCGCTTTCTATTTTTATCGTGATTAAACTGCGTGCATTTTACAGCACGCACCCGTTTTTTTCCTCTGTGATACACAGATTATTGCATCGATCTCAAAGCACCGCTTATCAAGAACAACCATAACAACAAACAATTGCGTGAGGGATTCAAATCGATCTCAAACCCTCACCACTCAGGAACAACCAACAACAACAAACAACTGCTGTAAGTCATGGCATCCGCTCATGTTATTTCTTCCTGCATTGCATGTCACATGTTTACAATAGCCTCTTCCATCAGCAGTGAGGGATTCACATGTGATAAATGTAAGGAATTAGTCAGGCTGATGGAGAAGGTTCATGAGTTAGAGGCCCGCATCCGACCGACACTAGTGGAGGTCAGTGAGAAAGAGAAGCCGGTAGATACTGTTTAGGATGTGGGCAGTACAGAGAGCAACACACACACACTGGTTCCGGCTGTAGAGCCCCCGCAGCAGGGTGACGTCTCAGAGGCAAACTCATTCAGCAAAGCGACACCACTCTCCCATTGCTGTTAGGGTTTCCAATTGATTCTTCCCACTCAGTGATGGACCCACTGAGAATCATTGTTATTGGTAATTCTGTTGTAAGGAACATGGAAATAGAGACTCCAGCCACTATTGTTAAATGCATTTTGGGTGCCAGAGCGTCTGACATCAAATTTACAAGTGCTGGCTAATGCTAGACGTAGATTTTCTAAAATTGTTATTCATGTCGGCACTAACGATGTCTGGCTTCGCCAGTCGGAAATCACTAGAGATAATGTTAAAGAGGTGTGTCAATTTGCAAAAACTATGTCAGACACTGTAATATGCCCTGGCCCCCTGCCTGCTCGTCGTGGTGACGAGGTTTATTGTTGATTAGTGTCACTGAATGGCTGGATGTCTGAGTGGTGTCTGCAGAATAGCATAGGATTTATAGACAATTGGAAGAGTTTTTGGGGTAGACCAGACCTGCTAAAGAGAGACGGACTCCATCCCTCCAGGGAAGATGCTGCTCTCCTCTCTAGTAATTTGGCTCATAGTCTTAATAATGATTGTATTTGACTAACTGGGGCCCAGGTCAGGAAGCAGACAAACTGGTTAATCCGAACATCTGCTAGCTGCCTTGAGACGTCACACAGGTCACATAAACTACAACACATAGAGACTGTATCACCTAGATATCACATAGAGACTGTGTCTGTTCCCTGAACTACCAAACACAAAACCCTCACTAAATCATTTAGAAAAAATTAGATTAAGGTCAAACTTGAACAAAACAAACAAATTAAAGATAAACACCTTATAAAGATAGGGTTACTAAACATTAGATCTCTTTCTACCAAAGCACTAATTGTAAATGAAATTATTACAGATCATAGTTTGGGTGTTCTCTGTTTGACTGAAACCTGGCTTAAACCAGATGAATGTATTAGTTTAAATGAATCTACTCCCCCAGGTTATTGTTATAAAAATGAGCAACATCTGAAGGGTTGAGGAGGAGGTGTTGCTACAATTTACAGTGACGTTTTTGGTGTTACTCAGAGGACAGGATATAAGTTTAAGTCTTTTGAACTAATAATGCTTAATGTAACACCGTCAGATATAAATAAAATATCTCTGTCGTTTTTTTGCCCTTGATACAGTATATAGATCACCTAGGCCTTATTCTATTTTTCTTGGTGAATTTGCTAATTTTCTATCAGATCTAGAAAAGAGCTTTAATTGAAGGTGACTTCAACATCCACATAGATAATGAAAATGACACATTGGTATTAACATTTATTGATATACTCAACTCACTTGGAGTCAGACAAAATGTGACAGGACCAACTCATCACCATAACCATATGCTAGATTTAATTTTGTCATATGGAGTTGATGTTGATAATATAGAAATTCTACCGCAGAGCGATGACATCTCAGATCATTACCTTGTCTCTTGTATGCTGCGATCAGCTAATGTTACTCAATCTACACCACGCTATCGTTCAGGTAGAATAATTCTTCAACCACTAAAGATAGCTTCACTAATAATCTTACAGATCTATCTCATACACTCAGTAAGCCCCAAAGTCTAGAAGAACTTGATGAAATAACAGAAAATATAAATACAGTCTTCTCTAGCACTCTTGATAGTGTCGCCCACCTTTGATTAAAGAAAATTAAAGAAAAAAGCCCCGCACCATGGTACAATGATCACACTCATGCTCTCAAGAAAGCAGCTCGGAAAATGGAGCGCAAGTGGAAGAATACAAAATTAGAGGTATTTCGCGGTACATGGAAGGATAGTGTCTGTAGCTACAGACAGGCACTAAAAGCTGCCAGGTCAGCATATTTTAGCAAATTTATAGAAAATAACCACAACAATCCTAGGTGTTTATTCAGTACTGTGGCTAAATTGGTTAGGAATAAATCCTCAACAGAACCAGATATTCCGTCGCAGCACAAGAGTAATGACTTCATGAATGTCTTTATGATAAAATTTAAATAATCATAAATAAAATTGGAATTATGCAATCATCAGTCACAGTACCTCAGAAAACAGTGTCTCATAATTTTCCTCATGTGCAACTTCAAACCTTCACTGTCATAGGCCATGAAGAGCTATCAAAAGATCAAAACATCAAAAGCCACAACATGTATGTTAGATCCAATACCAAATAAGATCTTAAAAGAGGTATTCCCTGTAATCTCAGAACCTCTTCTTAATATAAC
Organism: Myxocyprinus asiaticus; assembly: GCF_019703515.2. Lineage (NCBI taxonomy): Eukaryota > Metazoa > Chordata > Actinopteri > Cypriniformes > Catostomidae > Myxocyprinus > Myxocyprinus asiaticus. The sequence continues at coordinate 60,134,784 of NC_059345.1, read as the reverse complement.
TCCTCAATATCCTTAGGACATGTCCCAAGAAACATTAAAATGGCAGTTATCAAACCGCTTATTAAGAAGCCACAACTTGATCCTGGAGAACTGGCTAATTATAGACCGATTTCAAATCTCCCGTTTATGTTAAAAATACTAGAAAAGGTAGTGTCCTCCCAAATATGTTCATTTCTACAGCGAAATAGTATATATGAACAATTTCAGTCAGGATTTAGGCCTCATCACAGTACAGAGACTGCACTTATCAGAGTTACAAATGACTTGCTCTTATCATCTGATCACGGCTATCTGATCACGGCTGCATTTCACTTCTGGTGCTTTTAGATCTTAGTGCTGTATTCGACACAATAGATCAAAACATTCTCTTGAATAGGCTGGAGAATTATGTTGGCATTTGTGCAGTTGCATTAGCATGGTTTAGGTCCTGTTTATCAGACCGCTACCACTTTGTCTGTGTAAATGAGGAATTGTCAAACCAAACAAAAGTAAAGTATGGAGTGCCACAGGGATCAGTTTTAGGGCCTCTGCTTTTCTCCTTGTATATACTTCCCCAGAGATATTATCAGGAATCGTGGAATAAGTTTCCACTGTTATGCCGATGATACCCAAATTTATATTTCTTCAAAACCTGATGAGATTTCACAATTCTCCAAATTAGCAGTGTATCAATGAAATAAAAGATTGGATGGCCAGAAATTTCCTTCTACTCAATTCCGACAAAACAGAGGTACTAATTATTGGACCAAAAACCTCTAAAAATAAGCCGCTAAAATATAATTTGACTCTTGATGGATGTACTGTTACATAATCTTCAACAGCAAAGAACTTAGGTGTTATATTTGATACCAATATGTCCTTTGAAAATCAAATTACCAGTGTTTGTAGAACAGCATTCTTCCACCTAAGAAATATTGCTAAATTACGACACATGCTCTCTGTTGCTGATGCTGAAAAACTAATTCATGCGTTCATGACCTCAAGATTAGATTATTATAATGCATTACTGGAGGATGTCCAGCAAGATCAATAAATAAACTTCAATTGGTTCAAAATGCAGCAGCCAGAGTGCTGACAAGAACCGAGAAATATGATCATATTAGCCCCATTTTATCATCGTTACATTGGCTACCTGTTAAATTTCGTATTAATTTTTAAATTCTGTTTACTACGTACAAAGCTTTGAATGGTCTAGCTCTGCAGTACTAAAATGACCTTCTACCATGCTATATTCCATCACGTTCATTACGATCGCAAAATTCTGGCCTGTTCCTAATAGTTCCTAAAATATCAAAATCCTCAAAAGGAGGTAGATCCTTTTCATATTTGGCTTCTAAACTATGGAATAGTCTCCATAACACTGTTCGAGATGCAGACACACTCACTCAGTTTAAGTCTAGATTAAAGACTCATCTATTTAGCCAGGCATACACCTAATTTATCCTTCAACTCACAATTAGGTTGCTTCAGTTAGGTCTGACGGAACCAGAAACAGTGATCATGATCTACAACTCTGCAATAAATTGAATGGCATCTATGCTAATATTATTTTATTTGTTTCCCTGTCTCAACCTCGGGACTCCTATCCTGAGGTCACCAGAACCGGCCAGATCCAGCTCCGTTCCTGCTTGGTGTTGGACTCCACTGCTACGTGTCGCTGTGTGATGTTGACTAATATCAGCCAGTGCCAGCCAAACATCACTTAGGTCTATTACAATGGACTTCAGAGGATGAACTGATGCCATCTCCAACCATAAGACATGGGATACTTCAAATGCCATAGCCTGAACCTTGGATTTAGGATAGACCTCACCGAAATCACCGGCCAGGTTGAACTGCGATGCACCTAACTGATCTCTGCCTGCATCACCTCGGTCTAATGATGGACTGCACTCTTGAAATGGAATACATAGACTGTCAATTAATTGCCAACAAAACCCTTCATCAGCCAACTAACAAGGACAATTGCATCTATGTGAACTTCTGCAGTTAATCCAGGATGGACTTCAAAAGACATTAGTCATTAATCTTACAATTCATACAAAATCTTTGTTTTAAACACTGACCCTTAACACTTACTTAGTTTAATAATTTTAAACCATGACTTGCACTATACATAAGTAATATTGGCATTATATTCATGATGTTAGCCAGAGGGGAACTGGCCCCCACAGCGAGTCTGGTTTCTCCCAAGGTTATTTTTCTCCATTAACCAACATCTTATGAAGTTTTGTGTTCCTTGTCGCAGTCGCCATTGGCTTGCTCACTGGGGTATTAATACAATTATTATTTAATTACTTATTTTAAACAATTCACAATCATATTTTATCAAACTACACGATGACTCTAAGACATTATAGATATTACAGTTTTATCTTCTGTTAATGCCTGATCTTCTGTAAAGCTGCTTTGAAACGATGTGTGTTGTGAAAGGCGCTATACAAATAAAAATTAATTGACATGATTTTACATAATTTTTTGACATTTAGAATTTCAATAGCTCCTTGGTCATGTGACTTACTGACCTCAAACAAGGTTCAGAATGTTCACTGACTACCCTTCTATACTGCACATCCTTTAGTTTGTCCATTTTCATCTCATTTGATTTTACATGAATTCTTCAAACATTCAAATTTCGGAGGGTTCACGTGACTCCATGCGAGAGATAGACGTGTGAGACACGAGCTCTGCGAACTTTGCTAGTTTTTTAATTATTTTCATGTTGTGATCCAGTGAGATTCGATACACCCAGTTACATACTTGCTCTTTGAGGTAAACATGGCAAAGAAGTCAAAATTCTCAGACTCTGGAGACATTAAAAGACACATACGTGTTCAAGCCGAGGCCTCTGACGGGACTGCGAGCTGGGGACTCGATTTGGACGGCACGTCGGGAGAAGATATTCAGCGTCAGTTGTCCAACATGTCGGTGATTTTGATGAAGGTTCTTGCTGACTTGGAGGATCTCGCTGTAATACGTTGATCGATTACGGCGATGGAAACAAAATTCTCTGAGTTGTTTACAAGAGTGACAGAAGTTGAAAAACGAATCGATTATCTTGAGTCATCGGAAAGGGAATTATCTGCTAATCCGCCTGCGTCCAAAACAGATTTGGAATTAATTTAGGAAAAACTGGAATATTTCGAAAATATGAGCCGAAGGAATAACATACGAATTGTTGGAATTCCTGAGCATGAAGAGGGCAGAGATTTGGTGAAATTCCTGTCCCAGTTCGAAGATCTGGTGAGGGAGATAGGCCTTGATCCATTCTGGCCAAATTTCTGAAATCATCCGATAAAGATCTCGTGTTGCACCAGGTGAGGAGTAAAGGGAAGCTTTCTTGGAAGAACCATAATATTTTCTTGTTCCCGGACTTTGCGAATTCGACAAGAGAGAAACACGATCGGTTCAAGGAATATAAGAAACTCTTACACCAACAGAAGATCGCCTTTGCATTGATGTTCCCGGCCAAACAGAGAATAGAAACGAAGAATGGTCACAAAGTATTTACTTGTCCAAAACAGGCACTCTCCTTTATAAATACATTGGAGTAAGCCATTTGATGTTTCTTATATTAGTGGACTGACTCGCAGTTCAGGTATTCTATTATCTGACTCGCGGTTCAGGTATTCTATTATCTGGGTGCCATTTTTGTTTCTTTTTGCGTTGACTCCGCCTAGCAGCTGGAGTTTGTTTTATGGCATGACTCCAATACTTTTGCATTGACTGAAGATTTTTTTTACACTGAAGTTCCCGGCCAGATCGAGAATGGACACTTTGGATGACTACAAAATATCTACATGCTCACATAAAGGACGTCTTTTATAAAGTTGACAGGCTGAGTAAGTTATGGTGTTTTTTTGTTTTTTTTTTGCGCGGCCTCCGAGTTAGTTTGGCTCTTGATCATCCGAGGAACCGGGATGCCGGTTTTGTTTTTCGCGCTGGCTCTGCCTAGTGGCTGGAGCTTGTTTTGTGGAATTACACTACTTCATTGTGGTTAAATTTGTTTGTTCTTTGTGCTTATGCCTCCTAGTAGAATGATTACCTCATCTGCTGCACTCATAACAGCCGGCTCACTTAACAATTGTTTGTCTGTCTGAGGAAACTGAACGGCTTTATATCAGCTGGAGTTTATTTTGTGGAGGAACACACCTTCGAGACAGTTTTGTGAATGAATCTACATGTTTTTTCTGTTATTCTGCCTGTTGGCTGGGGTCTGTTTTACAAAGTATTTAATGTTATGTAATTGTGCCTCACAAAATTTGTGCAGAAGCACCGGACTTGAATAATCTGATGGCAAAGTTGTTGCGGGGGTTCTCCCATGCGTACATGGACTCTTTGAGTTTAGAGGGATTGTCGCCGGTTGGCGCTGTCGTGCGCAGGGTTAATGCGCACGTTTTTCTTTTTTATGTTTGTTTTGTTTGGGGGGAAGTTCGGGGTTTGTTTGTTTCACTAATGGGGAATGTGGTAGTGTAATCTTGTTTTTGACACATTTTTTTTATTTTTTATTATTATATCAATATGTCAAATTTTAATATGAATAAGTTGTCTCTCTCCACATGGAATGTGAATGGGTTGGGGCACCCTATAAAAAGAAGGTTATTTCTGTTCTTAAGCGTAAGAAATATGATATAATGTTTCTTCAAGAAACGCATCTTTCCCCCTCAGGAAGCTGAAAAATTTGGTAAGATATGGGGTGGACATTTTTTCTTTAGTGCTGGCTCAAGTAAGAGCAGGGGAGTTATTATATTGATAAATAAACATCTACAATTCAAATGTCTCAAACAGACTTAAGATAAATTAGGAAGAGTCATTGTTGTTTTAGGAGAAATTCAGGGGCAAAGGTTGATTTTGGCTAATATTTACGCACCTAACGTTGATGATCAGGGCTTTTTTATAGATCTTGAAGGGATGTTGCAAGCTGCTGGCATCTCTCATGACATAATATTGGGAGGAGACTTTAATCTTTTGATGGACTCAGTCCTTGATCATAGTGAAGCAAAAGTGTGTAAACCCCCTAGAGCAAAACTGACGCTTCACAAGATCTGTAAATATCTTGGTCTTGTAGATATCTGGCGACTTTTGAACCCATCTGGTAGGGATTATACATTTTTTTCATCAGTTCATAAGATTTACTCTAGAATAGATTTTTTTTTACATCTAAGTCCCTCATTTCATCTGTTGTTGATTGCTCAATTGGAAATATCTTAGTCTCAGATCATGCCCTTAGAGATGAACTTAGAGATGTTGCCACATACAGAGAAAAAGAAATCATATAGTTGGTGTTTTAATGTATCCCTTTTGCAAAATCCTGATTTCCAACAAATGTTAAAGACTGAAATCAGTGTTTATATGGAGACCAACTGGTCCTCAGTATCCTCTGTGGGCATGGCTTGGGAGGCACTTAAGGCAGTTCTTAGGGGTCGGATCATACAGTATGCATTATTTATAAAAAAATCCAAAGCACGAGAACTTGTGGAGTTGGAAGGAAATATTAAAAGTGCCGAGGCAGAGCTGAAGCGCCGAATGTCATCTGATGGTCTCAGAGAATTGATCCGATTGAAATACAGGTATAATACTATTTTGTCATGGAAAGTGGAGTTTTGGTTGTTCAGGGCAAGACAGTCATACTTTGAGTCAGGGGACAAATCAGGGAAGCTTTTGGCTAGATATATAAAGCAGAGAGAGTCTTTTTCTACCATTCCCTCAGTGAAATCTGCTGGTGGTGAAATATTTACCTCAGCCATTGATATTAATAATGCTTTTAAAGAATTTTATCTTGATCTCTATAGTTCCACGTCTTCGTCTACTGATGAGGATATTAGAAAATTTGTGGAACCATTAGAACTCCCTAAACTGACGAATGAGCAAAAAAAACTCTCTTGATTCTGAGATAACCCTGCAGGAACTTGACGAGGTAATTAAGTCCTTACCTACAGGCAAGGCTCTGGGGCCAGATGGTTTTGCCACTGAATTTTTTAGATCTTATGCTACAGAACTGGCTCCACTTTTGCTAGAAATTTATACTGAATCATTAAAGAATGGAAAGCTTCCGCCAACCATGACACAAGCCTGGATCAGTCTGATTCTTAAAAAGGACAAAGATCCAAGCCAGTGTAAAAGTTACCGTCCAATTTCCCTGATCCAGCTAGATGTAAAAATTTGCTAACATTTTGGCTAACCGATTAAGTAAAGTTATGACAACTCTTATACATATAGATCAGGTGGGCTTTATTCAGGGTCGTAGCTCTTCTGATAATATTAGGCGTTTCATCAATATTATGTGGTCAGTGGCGAATGATCAGACTCCGGTCGCTGCCATCTCACTTGACGCCAAAAAGGCGTTTGATATGGTAGAATGGGATTATCTTTTTAAGATTTTGGAAATGTATGGGTTCGGGAGTACGTTTATTGGTTGGATCAAGTTACTTTATAGACACCCTGTAGCAGCGGTACAAACAAATAGATTAATTTCAGATTATTTTACTCTGGATAGGGGCACCCGTCAGGGTTGCCCTCTCTCCCCATTATTGTTCTATCTTGCCCTGGAACCATTAGCAGCCGCGATAAGAAAGGAGGATGATTTTCCAGGGGTGATTGCGGGAGGTGTGGCGCATAAGCTTCTGCTTTATGCAGATGATATTTTATTATTCGTCTCTGACTCCACTAGATCTATGCCTTGCCTCCACAGAATTATTAATTCCTTTTCCAAGTTCTCAGTATACAAAGTCCGCTGGTCTAAATCCGAAGCTTTGGCTTTGACAGTGTACTGTCCAGTAACGGCCTTCCAGCCAGGCACCTTCCAGTGGCCCAAACAGGGCATTAAGTATTTGGGCATTTTATTCCCAACAAATTTGTCTGATTTAGCCAGAGTTAATTTTGCCCCTTTAATAAAACGGTTTAGACAGGTGGGCTTCATTACATTTATCGATGATTGGGAAGGTTAATGTTATTAAAATGAACTGTATTCCAAAATTTAACTACTTGCTACAGTCTCTCCTGGTAGATGTCCCCGTCTCTTATTTCAAGCAATTTGATAGCATAGCGAAGTCTTTCATTTGGAGTGGTAAGCGCCCCAGACTACATTTCAATAAATTACATAGGCCGATTGACAAAGGTGGGCTCCACCTGAAAGAGCCCCTCCCTGGTTCTGCATTGAACAAGAACTTCTTGCCCCTATTTTGCCATTGCAAAGCCTTTCCATCAAACTAAATAGAGAAGTTAAATAACACCCCATTATTTCACATTTGCACTCAGTATGGACAAAAGTATCTAAATGTTGCCTCGAGCCTATGGCTAAACCCCAAACTATGCATTAATAAGTCCCCTTTTTGTTGGTCAGAGTGGATTTCGAGGGGGGTTAATTCACTCGGTGATCTTTACGAGAGCAGTGTGATGAGATCCTTTGAAAATCTGGTTCAATATTTTGGGATCCCCAGATCTCAGTTTTTTAGGTATCTTCAGTTATGCCATTTGCTCTGTACTATTTTTAGGAATAGCATACACCCCCCTAAAGCAGCAGATACTCTAGGAGAGGTGATTTCTGCTTTTGGAAAGGGCCATGAGGCATCAGTGTATTACTCCTTATTAATTCAGAGTCTGGGGGACGGAGTCTCAACCACTCTTAAGAGATAATGGGAGAAAGATTTAAACCTGGAATTGGAGGAGAGAGAATGGGCTAGGATTTTAAAAAACATAAAAACTGCATTGAGAGATGCAAGGGTGCGCCTTATACAATTCAAGATTTTACATCGGTTCTATTGGACCCCCTCTAAATTGTATAGGCTTGGTCTTAAAGACACACCCACCTGCTGGCGATGCCAATCAGAGGAAGGAGACATGGCCCATGTTTTTTGGTGGTGCGCTGAGATTCAGGAATTTTGGTTGAAGGTACAGAGTGTTCTGTGTGACGTGTTGGGCATTCAGATTTCGTTTTGCCCCAGACTCTGTGTTTTGGGTGATGGGGCGGTCATCGACGTAGGTGACAAATACATAAACAGTTGGGTCCTCACCAGTGTGATGATAGGCAGGAAGATTGTTTTAAGGGGTTGGAAGTCAGTGGGAGCTCCCTTAATTCAGGAGTGGTGAGAGGAGATGGGAAGGGTGGCAGCGTTCGAAGAGGTAACATGTAGAAGGCTGGGGATATGGGATTCTTTTATTGGGAAATGGGGTAGATATTTGACGTTTTTGGGGGGCAGTGGGTCTGTGGAAAGAGAGGTATAGTTTAGAGTTGTATGTTTATTATAGGTGTATGTGTATGTATGTATGTATGTATATATATATATATATATATATATATATATATATATATATATATATATATATATATATATATAAAATGTGTGTGTGTGTATGTATGCGTGTGTGTGTGTGTGTGTGTGTGTATGTATGCATGTGTGTGTGTGTGTGTGTGTGTGTGTGTATATATATATATATATATATATATATTTATTTATTATTTTATTCTCTGTATATGTGTGTACTTATGTAAGACCACTGGGATGTTCGTTTGGGGTCAAGGTGGGGTTCTTGATTGGGGAGGGGAAGTAGTGGGAGTTAATGTTGAATCATTGTATATATGTTTTGTTTTTCTTTGTTTTGAAGATTAATAAAAATGTTAATCACAAAAAACATTCAAATTTCAATAGTTCCTTGGTCATGTGACCTACAACCCTCAAACAAGGGTCAGAATGTTCACTGACTACCCTTCTATATTGCACACCCTTTAGTGTTACCATTATATATTTTTATGTAGTTGTGTGGAACAACTATATGTTCAGTTCATGCCTATGATTTCAGAGTTCAACAAAGCCAACAACTGCTCCATGTGTGCCTCTGATAAAGAACCTGGAAGTGGCCCAAAGACTGACAGTGGACATTCTGACCCTTGTTTAGCTCCTTGTTGACCAAGGAGCTATTGAAATTCTAAATAAATAAAAATATTAATGTAAAATCATGTGAGATAAAAATGGACAAACTAAATGGTGTGCAATATAGAAGAGTAGTCAGTGGATATTTTGAATCTTGGTTGTCAGTAGGTCATATGACCAAGGAGCTATTGAAATTAGAAAGTTCAAATAAATAATATAAAATCATGTGAGATGAAAATGGAAAAACTAAAGGGTGTGCAATAAAGAAGGGTAGTCAATGAACATTCTGACCCTTGTTTGAGGTCAGTAGGTCACATGACCAAGGAGCTATTAATATTCAAATGTAAAAAGTTTGTACCTTGTTTACGCTCCCTCACTAATTCAACTAGGAATACGGAATCCTGATCACATTTTCACATGTTTATTAGCTTTGGAAAGTGAATTAATAAATTTTTCCAACATCATGACACTTAGCTTGGAGACTGTGGCTCAACTGGTTTGAGCGCGAATATCCGTTGAATATCCAACCTGAAACTGTCTTTACCTCGGTACCTGGCTTAGCTGAACTGTCTGAATCGCACATCAGACAGATGAAGATAGTTTCACTTTGCTTCATTTTTGTTTTCTGCAGTGTGTTTAAGCAAAGGATGCCAGTATATGTAGTGGTGTCTCCGCTACTGTTTTTTTTTTTTAAATAACCGCGTCTACAACTACGTACAGAAAGTCAGGCTTTATGCGGCACCTCTATAGCGGGGAGAGAGGCAACGCGCACAGAGCGGGAATAAAGTGTGTTCAGCATGGGAATAAGCACGTAGAGCTGGACATGCTTTATTCCTGCTCTGCGTGTGTATACAATCACTTAGCCAGGTGTAAGATAACTAGCACAAAGATTTAGATCTCGGCCCGGACTGAATTGTCCTTTGGGCGCTTCGGCAGAACATTTAAAAGAGTATATTCTAAAAGAGTATATTTTCTTTCTGAAAGAGTGGCACACACAGATTTTTTTTTTAAAGGTGCATCTTTTTAAAAATGCCTTTCCATTTGTGTGTTATTCCTGGTTGCGGTCGTTATCTCTCCACTTCCGATGGCCACAATCACTGTCTTACGTGTCTGGGCGCTGCCCACGTAGAGACATCGTTCGTGGATGGATCATGTCCTCATTGCGAGAACATGACCATGGCAACGTTGGGGTCACGGCTTGCATTCATAAGAAAACAAGCCACCCCAGCGGCTCCCCGCCTTGGTCCTTCTACCTACGGGTATGAGGCCATGCCGGTTAGCACTGGGGGCGATTTGGGGACCTCAGTGGGACCACCTCCGCCGGGTATCCCCCCACGGACCTCCCATTCCCCAGCACACTCGCTTGCCCCGGTCGCGTGCTCAGATGAGATCGCCGGCTTGTCTCACGGCGAGTTCGACCCCTCGTTCAGAGCCCGGGAAGAGGATGAGTTATCGAGCACAGCATCGGAGAGCGGGCTCGTCCAGTCAGACGCAGAGGCTTTGACTGGGCTTCCTCCTTCGGGAATGGTCCCCCAGTCCCAGGCTGAGGCAGAAATGATGGACATGCTTTCCCGGGTGGCCGCAAGTGTCGGGCTAGAGTGGAACCCTCCACTCTCCCCGGAACCCTCGCGGCTCAACGATTGGTTCCCGTTCCTTTCTTCCCGGAAGTGCACGAGGAGCTGATAAGATCGTGGGAGGCACCTTTTACTGCCCGGTCCTGATCTTTCAGCTCCCCCACTCTCGCTACCCTCGATGGCGGAACGGCCAGGGGGTACTCGGTGATCCCCCAGGTGGATAAGGCACTCGCGGTGCACTTATGTCCGCAGAGCACCACCACCTGGTGCGGATGCCCGAAACTCCCATCCAGGGCCTGTAGGGTTATGTCGTCCCTGACGGCTAAGGCGCTAAAAGAACTGCATGAGGGTAGATCTGACCCGGGATTGATGCAGGATCTGCGATCGGCGACCGACCTCACTCTCGGGCAGACGATGTCCACCCTCATGGTCCAGGAGCGCCACCTTTGGCTCAGTTTGGTTGAGGTGCGAGAGGCTGACAAGGCACGGTTCCTTGATGCCCCCGGGACACATCGTGTGACCATCATGCTGGTCTGTCGCTGCCTCTTCAGCACTTGGACCAACCTGGCATTTCTATGGGCAGGGGTTCCCCTAGAGCAGGTCTCCAGGCGCGTCGTGGTTACAAGAGACGCCTCCAAGGGTATGCAATGGGCACACAGCCGCTGGCTCCTGGACTACGAGGCAGAGGCAGACCCAGCCTTGGCGTTGCTGTGTCCGGTGTGAGCTTTATACATCTATTTGGATCACACGCAGAGCTTTAGAAGCTCCGAACAGCTCTTTGTCTGCTTTGGTGGACAGCGGAAAGGAAGTGCTGTCTCCAAACAGAAGATCACCCACTGGGTCATTGACAGCATCACGATGGCATATCAGGCTCAGGACATGTCACCCCCTGCGGGGTTACGAGCCCACTCTACCAGGAGTGTGGCGGCCTCCTGGGCCCTGGCCAGTGGCGCCTCTTAGGCAGACACCTGCAGAACAGCGGGCTGGGCAGCACCCAACACCTTTGCGAAGTTCTGCAATCTCCAGGTTGAGCCGGTCTTGTCCCGAGTAGTGGCAGGCATGAGCAGGTAAGTTCCGGGACAACTGGCCGGGTGTACCGCTTGCGCATAGCGCCTTTCACCTCCCTTGAGGGGAAGACGTGCGATCTTGACTCCCAGTAGTGTTCACAGACTGTGATCCCTGGATGACTTTCCTCCTTAGCCCTGTGGCAGTTGAGTTTGCAGAGAAACTCACTGCCAACTCAGTAAGTGCACTAATGAGGCCCTGTACTGAGGTTGGTGCTCCGCATGTGCTGGTTCCCCCGAAGGCAACCCCATGTGATATTTTCCGCAAAATCGTTTCCCTATCGCCCCTCTGCCCCCGGTCGCCATGCTTTGTAGAAACCCCTCCCCCTTTGGGACCTCTCCACATGACATACTTCCGACAAGGCTCGGTAAAGACCATGTGATGTATTTCCACTCAAAATACCCCCCCCCCCCCTTTTTGGGCTGGGTGTGGTCTCTGCAGTGTCTTCCCCTTGGGAGTGACACCCCCCCCCCACCCCCCCCCAGATGTAGACACTTAGGGCTCCCAGTCAGTTAACAAATTCCACTCTTTTTGGGGAGAAAAGAGAAGGAAAAGAGGCCTCGACTGGGCTAGCTTGTCCACCTATTTGTTGGGCAGTCGACTTGTTCCTGAAGGACTGTTCGACGCTCATAAAGAACGTTGGGGGAGGTTACGTGACGGCCTAGTGCGCTGGCTACGAGGCAGACAGCAGTCTGCCCGTCACACACCGCCACTTCATGTAACACAGTTCAGTTAGTTGTGGCATTTTGAATAGGGACCCCTAGTGTCACTACATCGACACAACGTCGAGTGAGTGACAGATAGGGAATGTCATGGTTACTTTCGTAACCTCCATTCCCTGATGGAGGGAATGAGACGTTGTGTCCCTCTTGCCACAATGCTGAACTACCTGCTGAAATGGCCGGGACCTTATCTCGGCTCCTCAGCACAAAACCTGAATGAGTGGTTGCATACCAGCTCCTTTTATACCCGTATGTCTGGGGGAGTGGCATGCAAATTCCACTCGCCAATTCTCATTGGCCATTTAAAAAAAAAGATCAGAGGTGTTTGGGGCTCCCAAGAGTGACCACTAGTGTCACTACATCGACACAACATCTCGTTCCCTCCATCAGGGAACGGAGGTTACAAAAGTAACCATGACATTTTTCTTTAAGACTGCCTGATTGGTCCCTTAGTGTTGTGTACACTGTGTGCACAGACTGTTCCACTGTGGAATCACTGTAGTATCAAGGCGCTTTCCATCTAACTGGTCTACCCACACAGCTGAGCCATATGCACTTTACCAGCCTTTGAGATAGCACATGTTGTTACTGTGACTATGCATATTGATTTATACTATGCTTTTATCATGATAATGGTCTCTTACTTTACAGCTAACTTTGGGCAATGACTCCTGATGATGCCATTTTCCTTAATAATGTTTATCAATTACAGGCCAGAGCTGATGATACAGAAGTGGCGCACTGGCATTTGAAATGTAAACCCTGATTCTTCCACATGTGTCTGGATGACTTAACTTTTTCTCTTCTCCTTCCTAAAAAAGTTAGCACATAGCATTGACCATATGGCTAAAGGAGGGATGGTAAATATTGTAAATAAATGTTGGTTTGTTCCAGATTTATTCCTCATGCTGAGAAAATTGTTTATGCTAAATGTAACATAATAGAGGGAGAAAACACCCAAATGTCAGCTCAACCTCAGCCAACTGAACCATTTGACCATCTAGTGATTAATTTAATTTCAAATACAAAATATGTTTTCAAGTGACAATTGGATGTTTAAAAAAAGAAAAAGAAAAAACAAAACAAAAATAATTCTGAAAACCTAAGTGTAATCTAAAAACACACTGTGATGATCACCCACACAGTGGTGGTGCATTGGAGAGAGCTAATCAGACAATTAGACAAAATTGATGTCTGAAACAGGACTGACATGGGTGCTAACGTTACCTCTGGAGCTTTTGTATGTAAGGTGAAGGGCTCACAGGCTGACAAGTCTGAGTCCACATGAGGTGTTGACAAGGAGACCACTCAATATATTTGCAGGTACAGGGAAGAGACATTTGCCATCCTAATGTGGAGCCCTGGATGACGCGATGGTAGAACACAATGCTGAGCAAACAAACATGTTGAGAAATCTGCATTCACTGGTGAAGGCTGCTCTACCTGAACCAGGCAAGGGAAAGATCCATGAGCTGAACACAGGCAATTGGATCCTTGTCAAGGACCTGAGGAGAAAGGCATAGCACCAACCACGTTGGATCGGAATGTGGCAAGTGATACTGACCACTTCAACTGCAGTACTAGTGGCAGAGAGAGACACTTGGATTCACGTCACATTGCAAAAAGGTGACAAGGAATAACCAACATTATTAACATTCAAAAAGAGTAACCAACAGATTGAGGAGTGTTCCAGGTGAAGTGCTAGTAACCACTCCCTGGTTCACCTACATTGCTGCTGCAACGGCTCGCAAAGAGACATACCAGCGAAGAAAAAACAAAACAATGGAGATTAACCCATGGGGACGATTGCCCATGGCAGGGAATGGCTGGTCCCTGGAAAGGTTATGGCAAAGAAAAGTTTTCAAGATTCCAGTCTTGAAAACACAATGCATGTGTGTATTTTCTTTAATAATAGTGATTATAATTTTGCTATGTTTGACAATGTTAGTAGTATAGGGGCGAATAAAACTCAAAACAAAGTGAAGAGACAAGTTTATCTTGAAATATCCACTTGTTTTGGTGTTAAATGAAGGCATTGCATGACAAAACTCTTATTTTTTCAGTGTGTGGAGCGAAGAACATGTTTTACTTTGTTTGAAGAGCATGATGCTGCAGCAGTGATAGACTCGGCTTGAGTGACAGTCTGTGACAGCACGCGCAGCTGTGTGAACTTCCGCTGTTGTAAAAGTCCCATTCAATAATCTCTCGATACATTACGCATTAATTAAAATTAAACCCAGTAATGTAACAACAGGAATGCTGCCCATTGTAACGAAGTAAAAAAGTTCCCACTTTTAAACCTACTCTAAAAGTAAAAAACATTTTCTCAAAAAGTTACTCAAGTAAATGTAACAGAGTAAATGTAGTGCATTTCTACCCACCTCTGATAGTAAGCACTCTTTGCTAACGCAGCAAAATAAGGTTTAAAAGTGGGAACTTTTTTACTTCGTTACAATGGGCAGCATTCCTGTTGTTACATTACTGGGTTTAATTTTAATTAATGCGTAATGTATCGAGAGATTATTGAATGGGACTTTTACAACAGCGGAAGTTCACACAGCTGCGCGTGCTGTCACAGACTGTCACTCAAGCCGAGTCTATCACTGCTGCAGCATCATGCTCTTCAAACAAAGTAAAACACGTTCTTCGCTCCACACACTGAAACAATAAGAGTTTTGTCATGCAATGCCTTCATTTAACACCAAAACAAGTGGATATTTCAAGATAAAAACTGCAGCTCCAACTTAAGGCAGCACATTGAGGTAAGCTGTGGGCTTTTCTGTGACATGGTGATGGTCATTTTCAGGGTGATTCTGTAAATATGGGCTCTTGTGACATCAGGTTTTAAGTGTAAATTTTTAAATCAGTGCAGAAATGTATCAGTGCGCTTTGTCACACGTCCCACATGTCATGAGCAGTATTTACGATTTACCCCGCGCCCTCGTGGGGGTACTGGAAACTGTCACAGCTACTTTGGGCTGATAAGTGCAGGGAAACATCCTTAACATGTGGATTAAATTGCCTACTGTATAAATCCATGTAAACATCCAAGTTACAGACAGCATTTCTGCGCGTGCACAGCGAGGTGTGCGTGTGAGAGATGTGTGGGCACGAGGCGATCATATGGCGAAGAGAGTGTTGCGCAACCGGGGTTGGTGCCCTACCCAGGCTGCGTACTCTGCGTTTAGGGAGCGGTGGTACTGCTGTACAGTACTAATGATCTAAATTCTTTTGACACTGAAAACTGTAACTACACTGAACTAAGAAGCCACACAGGACTTTAAAAGCTATGAAATAGCGGAAGTAGGCATTAATAAAGCATGATCTTGCTTTGGTTTATATTTCAGCATTATAAATATTGTCCCTGTGGGACATTGTTCATATTTTCACCATAAATGTGAAAGTGATCTGTTTCTCATCCAGCTGACTAATGTGATTTTTTTGAGCTTTAAAATGTTGGCACCCATTCACTTGCATTATATGGACCAAAAGAGCTGAGAAATTCTTCTATAAAATCTTAATTTGAGTTCAGCAGATGAAACAAAGGTGATTCACATTCTTCTCTGCATATCGCCCCCTGCTGGGCAGGGAGAAGAATTCCTAGCAAAAAATGACTTAAATATTGATCTGTTTCTCACCCACACCTATCATATCACTTCTGAAGATACTGGAACTACTGGAGTCATATGGATTACTTTTAGATTCCTTTATTTGCTTTTTGGACCATAAAAATTGGCACCGATTAACTTGCATTGCACTGACCTACAGAGCTGAAATATTCTTCTAAAAATCATAATTTGTGTTCTGCAGAAGAAAGGAAGTCATATACATCTGGGACGGCATGAGGGGGAGAATTTTCATTTTTGGGTGAGCTATTTCTTTAAAGTGATAGCTCAGCCATAATTTAATATTCTGTCATAATTTCCCTACCCTCATGTTGTTCCAAACCCATGTGACCTTCTGTATTCTGTGGAACACAAAAGATGTTAGACAATGTTAGGGACTGACAGTCTCAGTCACCATTCACTTTCAAAATATGGAGAAAAAAAAAACATTCACTGAAAGTAAATAGTGACTCAGGCCTTTTTGTGTTGCATGGAAGAAAGAAAGTCATATAGGTTTGGCACAACATGATGGTGAATGATGACAGAATTTGCATTAATAATAATAATAATAATACTTCTGTAATAATAAGTATAATTCTGTAATACATGTTAAATATGTATTATGTAATGGAATATAGGTGAGTTAACATCCATTATGTCATTTGTGAAAGTAACGAGTTACTCACTACTTGAGTACTCTTTTAATTGGATACTTTCTTACTCTTACTAAAGTAATTATTTATGTTGAGTAATTCTTTTTTTTTTTTTTTTTTTTTTTTTTTTTGTTATTCTACTTTTACTTAAGGACAGTTTTTGGCTACTCTACCCACCTCTGCATACTACATAGTATTTAATTTGCTGTTATGCCAATAAAATAAATTGTGCATATTTGCTTGCTGTAGCCTAATATTGAGTCGCTAAAATAATTATTAATATGAGCAACCTACTGGCATCTGTGTAAACAACAATAATAACCATTTATTCATCTGTATGGAGTGTGAACATTTACTGTTGGTAGTAGATGCCATTTAATAAAATATTTTGCCTTGAATGCAGGGGTTAAATTGAGATTTCAGAGGTGGGGAACCTTAAAATCGTATGATTAAAAATATGGGTGTCTAAATATATACATATTTACAGACAGCATTTCTGCGCGTGCACAGTGAGGTGTGCGTGTGAGAGATGTGTGGGCACGAGGCGATCATATGGCAAAGAGAGTGATTCATAAGCCTGTATGGGATTTCATAGAATATATATATATATATATATATATATATATATATACACACACACTATATTGCCAAAAGTATTCGCTCACCCATCCAAATAATTTAATTCAGGTGTTCCAATCACTTCCATGGCCAAAGGTGTATAAAACGAAGCACCTAGGCATGCAGACTGCTTCTACAAACATTTGTGAAAGAATGGGCCGCTCTCAGGAGCTCAGTGAATTCCAGCGTGGTACTGTGATAGGATGCCACCTGTGCAACAAGTCCAGTCGTGAAATTTCCTCGCTACTAAATATTCCACAATCAACTGTCAGTGGTATTATAACAAAGTGGAAGCGATTGGGAATGACAGCAACTCAGCCACAAAGTGGTAGGCCACGTAAAATGACAGAGCGGGGTCAGCGGATGCTGAGGCGCATAGTGCGCAGAGGTCGCCAACTTTCTGCAGAGTCAATCGCTACAGACCTCCAAAGGTCATGTGGCCTTCAGATTAGCTCAAGAACAGTGCGTAGAGAGCTTCATGGAATGGGTTTCCATGGCCGAGCAGCTGCATCCAAGCCATACATCACCAAGTGCAATGCAAAGTGTCGGATGCGGTGGTGTAAAGCACGCTGCCACTGGACTCTAGAGCAGTGGAGCCGCGTTCTCTGGAGTGACAAATCACGCTTCTCCATCTGGCAATCTGATGGACGAGTCTGGGTTTGGCGGTTGCCAGGAGAACAGTACTTGTCTGACTGCATTGTGCCAACTGTGAAGTTTGGTGGAGGGGGATTATGGTGTGGGGTTGTTTTTCAGGAGCTGGGCTTGGCCCCTTAGTTACAGTGAAAGGAACTCTGAATGCTTCAGCATACCAAGAGATTTTGGACAATTCCATGCTCCCAACTTTGTGGGAACAGTTTGGGGATGGCCCCTTCCTGTTCCAACATGACTGTGCACCAGTGCACAAAGCAAGGTCCATAAAGACATGGATGAGTGAGTTTGGTGTGGAAGAACTTGGCTGGCCTGCACAGAGTCCTGACCTCAACCCGATAGAGCACCTTTGGGATGAATTAGAGCGAAGACTGCGAGCCAGGCCTTCTCATCCAACATCAGTGTCTGACCTCACAAATGTGCTTCTGGAAGAATGGTCAAAAATTCCCATAAACACACTCCTAAACCTTGTGGAAAGCCTTCCCAGAAGAGTTGAAGCTGTTATAGCTGCAAAGGGTGGGCCGACGTCATATTAAACCCTATGGATTAAGAATGGGATGTCACTTAAGTTCATATGCGTCTAAAGGCAGATGAGCGAATACTTTTGGCAATATAGTGTATATATACACATACATACATATATACACTGGCGGCCAAAAGTTTACAATAATGTACAGATTTTGCTGTTTCAGAAGGAAATTGGTACTTTAATTCATCAAAGTGGCAGTCAACTGATCACAAAGTATAGTCAGGACATTACTGATCTAAAAAACAGCACCATCACCGTGACGAGGAGGAGGGCAGGGCCGGGCCATGACTACGCATGCCCAGCCCCCAATCGGGCTAATCCGCTAATAAATGTTATAATTTGGTGAAATTTGATACACCCAGTTACACATTTGCTCTTTGAGGCAAAACATGGCAAAGAAGTCAAAATCCTCGGGCTCTGGAGACATTAAAAGTCACTTACGTGTTCAGGATGAAAGCCCAGACAGGGGACTCGATTTGGATGGCGCGGCGGGAGAGGAGATCCAGTGTCAGTTGTCCAACATGTTGGTGATGTTGACGAAGGTTCTTGTTGACTTGGAGGATCTCATTGTAATACGGCGATCGATTACGGCGATGGAAATAAAATTCTCTGAGATAGTTACAAGAGTGTCGGATGCTGAGAAACGAATTGATTTTCTGGAATCTTCGGAGAGAGAATTAACCGCTAATCCGCCCGCGACCAAAGTTGATCTGTAATGTATTCTTGAAAAGCTTGAAAATCTTGAGAATAGAAGCTACAGGAATAATGTACGAATTGTTGGAATTCCTGAGCATGAGGAGGGCAGAGATATGGTGAAATTCCTAGACGAGCTTTTCCCGAGTCTGCTCGATATAACAGGCCACAAGCTGGAAATAGAGCGAGCTTACAGAGTCCCTGCTCACAGATCTGCTGAGGGAGAAAGGCCCCGATTGATTCTGGCCAGATTTCTGGGATCATCCGATAAAGATCTGGTGTTGCGCCAGGCAAGGAGCAAAGGAAAGCTTTCTTGGAAGAACCATAATATTTTCTTGTTCCCGGACTTTGCGAACTCGACAAGAGAGAAATGCGATCGGTTCAAGGAATGTAAGAAACTCTTACAGCAGGAAAATATCTTGTTTGCTCTGATGTTCCCGGCCAAATTGAGAATAGAAACGAAGGTCGGTCGCAAAGTATTTACATGTCCAAATCAGGCAATGTCTTTTATTGAATCATTGGCTGAGTAAACTGCGTTGGCTCCGCCGAGCGACTGGAGCTTGTTTTGTGAGTAACACTTTTCCTTGAAGAGACTTTTGCATTGATGAAGGATTACTTTTGCATTGAAGTTCCAGGCCGGTTTGGGGGTGGACACTGCGGATGACCGCAAAATATCTACATGCTCACACAAAGGATGTCTTTTATAAAGTTGACGGATTTTGTAAGTCATGGTATATACAGGTGCATCTCAATAAATTAGAATGTCGTGGAAAAGTTCATTTATTTCAGTAATTCAACTCAAATTGTGAAACTCATGTATTAAATAAATTCAATGCACACAGACTGAATTAGTTTAAGTCTTTGGTTCTTTTAATTGTGATGATTTGGGCTCACATTTAACAAAAACCCACCAATTCACTATCTCAACAAATTAGAATATGGTGACATGCCAGTCAGCTAATCAACTCAAAACACCTGCAAAGGTTTCCTGAGCCTTCAAAATGGTCTCTCAGTTTGGTTCACTAGGCTACACAATCATGGGGAAGACTGCTGATCTGACAGTTGTCCAGAAGACAATCATTGACACCCTTCACAAGGAGGGTAAGCCACAAACATTCATTGCCAAAGAAGCTGGCTGTTCACAGAGTGCTGTATCCAAGCATGTTAACAGAAAGTTGAGTGGAAGGAAAAAGTGTGGAAGAAAAAGATGCACAACCAACCGAGAGAACCACAGCCTTATGAGGATTGTCAAGCAAAATCGATTCAAGAATTTGGGTGTACTTCACAAGGAATGGACTGAGGCTGGGGTCAAGGCATCAAGAGCCACCACACACAGACGTGTCAAGGAATTTGGCTACAGTTGTCGTATTCCTCTTGTTAAGCCACTCCTGAACCACAGACAACGTCAGAGGCGTCTTACCTGGGCTAAGGAGAAGAAGAACTGGACTGTTGCCCAGTGTTCCAAAGTCCTCTTTTCAGATGAGAGCAAGTTTTGTATTTCATTTGGAAACCAAGGTCCTAGAGTCTGGAGGAAGGGTGGAGAAGCTCATAGCCCAAGTTGCTTTAAGTCCAGTGTTAAGTTTCCACAGTCTGTGATGATTTGGGGTGCAATGTCATCTGCTGGTGTTGGTCCATTGTGTTTTTTGAAAACTAAAGTCACTGCACCCGTTTACCAAGAAATTTTGGAGCACTTCATGCTTCCTTCTGCTGACCAGCTTTTTAAAGATGCTGATTTCATTTTCCAGCAGGATTTGGCACTTGCCCACACTGCCAAAAGCACCAAAAGTTGGTTAAATGACCATGGTGTTGGTGTGCTTGACTGGCCAGCAAACTCACCAGACCTGGAGTATTGTCAAGAGGAAAATGAGAAACAAGAGACCAAAAAATGCAGATGAGCTGAAGGCCACTGTCAAAGAAACCTGGGCTTCCATACCACCACAGCAGTGCCACAAACTGATCACCTCCATGCCATGCCGAATTGAGGCAGTAATTAAAGCAAAAGGAGCCCCTACCAAGTATTGAGTACATATACAGTAAATGAACATACTTTCCAGAAGGCCAACAATTCACTAAAAAATTTTTTTTATTGGTCTTATGATGTATTCTAATTTTTTGAGATAGTGAATTGGTGGGTTTTTGTTAAATGTGAGCCAAAATCATCACAATTAAAAGAACCAAAGACTTAAACTACTTCAGTCTGTGTGCACTGAATTTATTTAATACACGAGTTTCACAATTTGAGTTGAATTACTGAAATAAATGAACTTTTCCATGACATTCTAATTTATTGAGATGCACCTGTACTTTTATGCGGCCTCCGAGTGAATTGACTCGGCCATCCGGGTAACCGGGATGCCGGTTTTGTTTCTTTTTGTATTGGTTCCGCCTAGTAGCTGGAGCTTGTTTAATTGAATAACACTCATTTGTAACAGCTGTGGATTAATCTGTTCATTCTTCATGCTTATTCCTTCTGCTGGCTGTGGTTTGTTTTGTTGAGTATTTTTACGGGACACTGGAATGATTACATCATCCGCTGAACTCATAATAGCTGGCTCACTGAACATTAGTTTGTCTGTCTGAGGAATCTGAACGGTTTTATATCAGCTGGAATTTGTTTTGTGGAAGATCACACCTTTGAGACTCTGTGAATGAATCTACACATTCTTTGTGTGTTCATTATTCCTATTGACTGGGCTTATTTTACAAAGTATTTTCTGTTATGTCATTTTGCCTCATAAATTTGTGAGGCAAAATTGAGTAAACCGATGGCAAAGTTGTTGCGGGGGCTCGTGGGCGTTCATGGACCTTTTGAATTTAGAGGGATTGTCGCCGGTTGGTGCTGTCGTGCGTGGGGTTAATGCGCACGTTTTTCTTTTTTCTGTTTGTTTTGTTCGGGGGGAAGTTCGGGGTTTGATTGTTTCACTAATGGGGAATGTGGTCTGTATAATTTTGTTTTTGACACACAATTTATTTTTTCTACTATATCAAAATGTCAAATGTTAATATGAGTGTACTATCTCTCTCCACATGGAATGTGAATGGGTTGGGGCATCCCATAAAAAGAAGGAAGGTTATTACTTTTCTTAAACGTAAGAAATATGATATAGTGTTTCTTCAAGAAACACATCTCTCCCCGCAGGAAGCTGAAAAATTTGGGAAGATATGGGGTGGACATGTTTTTTTCTAGTGCTGGCTCATGTAAGAGCAATAATTTAAAAAAATTGTTATTGGAGGAGAGAGTGTGGGCAAGGATTCTAAAAAACAAAGTCTGCATCTAGATATGCAAGGGTTCGCCTTATGCAATTTAAGATTTTAAATATATTTTATTGGACCCCCTCTAGATTGTATAGGCTTGGTCTTAAGGACACACCCATCTGCTGGCGATGCCATACTGAAGATGGAGACACCATCCATGTTTTTTGGGGGTGACTTAAGATCCAAGAATTTTGGCTGAAGGTGCAAAGTTTTGTGTGTGATGTGTTGGGCACTCAGGTCTCGTTCTGCCCCAGGCTCTGTATTTTGGGAGATAGGTAGGTCATGCATTTGGTAGATAAGTACATGAAGGACTGGGTTTTGACCAGTGTGATGATTGGTAGGCAGGTTATTTTGAGGAGTTTGAAGTCGGATGGAGCATCCTAGTTCCCGGAGTGGTGCGCGGAGATGGGGATGGTGGCTGCCTTCGAGGAGGGGTCGAGCATTAGGATGGGGGCTAGGGAATCTTATAATAAGAAATGGGGCAATTATTTAGCATTTTTGAGGGAATCTCGAGGTGGGGCGGTGGAGGGAGTTATTTAGAGTTTAGGTTTTTTTTATTTATTTATTTATTTATTTTTAATTATACTTGATTATTGTATGTTATTTTATGTTGTTGTTTTAGTTTTTCTGTGTGTGTGTCTATATTCTATTGACCACAGGGGTGTTCGTGGGGGGGATAGGGTAGGTTGAGAGTTTGGTAGGGGGAGGGGATATAGTGGGGGTTTAATGTTTAAAGTGTTTGATTCATTATATATATGTTGTTGTATTTTTTGTGTTAATTTATGAATCAATAAAAATGTTAATAACAAAACAAAACAAAAATCTAGACAGGCCCCATTTCCAGCAGCCATCACTCCAACACCTCATCCTTGAGTAATCATGCTAAATTGCTAATTTGGTACTAGAAAATCACTTGCCATTATATCAAACACAGTTGAAAGCTATTTGGTTCATTAAATGAAGCTTAACATTGTCTTTTGTGTTAGTTTTTGAGTTGCCACAGTATGCAAATAGACTTGCATGTCTTAAGGTCAATATTATGTCAAAACTGGCAAAAAAGGAACAGCTTTTTCTAGAAACTCATCAGTCAATCATTGTTTTGAGGAATGAAAGCTATACATGCTTGAAATTGCCAAAAAACTGAAGATTTCATACAAAGCAAAGGTTTTTATAGTTTTTATTGTCAAAACAAGTGAAAAAATCTACCAGTGCTGAAGAATCTAAAGTATTTAGAATATGTTACTGACTTTGAGTAATCTAATGGAATTTGTTACAAATTACATTTTACAGCATGTATTCTGTAATCTGTAGTGGAATACATTTCCAACCCTGTATATCAACTCAGCAAAAAAAGAAACGTCCCTTTTTCAGGACACTGTATTTTAAAGATAATTTTGTAAAAATCCAAATAACTTTACAGATCTTTATTGTAAAGGGTTTAAACAATGTTTTCCATGCTTGTTCAATGAACCATAAACAATTAATGAACATGCACCTGTGGAACGGTCGTTAAGACACTAACAGCTTACAGACGGTAGGCAATTAAGGTCACAGTTATAAAAACTTAGGACACTAAAGAGACCTTTCTACTGACTCTGAAAAACACCAATAGAAAGATGCCCTGGGTCCCTGCTCATCTGCGTGAATGTGCCTTAGGCATACTGCATGGAGGCATGAGGACTGCAGATGTGGCCAGGGCAATAAATTGCAATGTCCGTACTGTAAGACGCCTAAGACAGCGCTACAGGGAGACAGGAAGGACAGCTGATCGTCCTCGCAGTGGCAGACCACGTGTAACAACACCTGCACAGGATTGGTACATCCAAATATCACACCTGTGGGACAGGTACAGGATGGCAACAACAACTGCCCGAGTTACATCAGGAACGCACAGTCCCTCTATCAGTGCTCAGACTGTCCGCAATAGGCTGAGAGAGGCTGGACTGAGGGCTTGTAGGCCTGTTCTAAGGCAAGTCCTTACCAGACATCACCGGCAACAACGTCGCCTATGGGCACAAATCCACCTTCGCTGAACCAGACAGGACTGGCAAAAAGTGCTCTTCACTGATAAGTCGCAGTTTTGTCTCACCAGGGGTGATGGTCGGACTCGCATTTATCATCGAAGGAATGAGCGTTACACCGAGGCCTGTACTCTGGAGTGGGATCGATTTGGAGGTGGAGGGTCCATCATGGTCTGGGGCGGTGTCACAGCATCATCGGACTGAGCTTGTTGTCATTGCAGGCAATCTCAACGCTGTGTGTTACAGGGAAGACATCCTCCTCCCTCATGTGGTACCCTTCCTGCAGGCTCCTCCTGACATGACATGCCACCAGCCATAATTCTCGTTCTGTGCATGATTTTCTGCAAGACAGGAGTGTCAGTGTTCTGCCATGGCCAGCGAAGAGCCCGGATCTCAATTCCATTGAGCACATCTGGGACCTGTTGGATCGGAGGGTGAGGGCTAGGGCCATTCCCCCCAGAAATGTCCGGGAACTTGCAAGTGCCTTGGTGGAAGAGTGGGGTACTATCTCACAGCAAGAACGGGCCAATCTGGTGCAGTCCATGAGGAGGAGATGCACTGCAGTACTTAATGCAGCTGGTGGCCACACCAGATACTGACTGTTACTTTTGATTTTGACCCCCCCCTTTGTTCAAGGACACATTATTCCATTTATGTTAGTCACATGTCTGTGAAACTTGTTTCATTTTATGTCTTAGTTGTTGAATCTTTTTATGTTCATACAAATATTTACACATGTTAAGTTTGCTGAAAATAAAAGCAGTTGAAAGTGAGAGGACGTTTCTTTTTTTGCTGAGTTTATTAACAGGCCTAACAACTCCATTGATAAAAGTGCCTTTAATTTGTTTAGGCTACTAAATTCATTATAATGTAACGCGGGGCTAAATAGAAAAGAAATTTAGCGCTAAAATGGTTACATTTGTGAAAGGCAATTGTTAAAGTTACCAAAAAATGTCACTTTGTGCTTCAGTTCTTGCACTTTCCCTGGGCACACCCAAAGCCTTGTTTCTGGCTTTCCAATGATCCAAATATATCAATGCAAGTTATTAAATGTTCCTTGTTCTCTGATAAACTGTGAACAATGCGAGTAAGATACATTTAAGTTGCACTTATGATTTACAAAGTTTTATGTTAATATAGCGATGCTTTTTGGGAAACATGCCATAGAGATTAAGTAGGCTACTACTTTAGTGATACTAATGTTTTATAGTGCCTCGGGAAACCCAGCCATGGACAAATAAATGAAATGAGACACAAAAAAAAAAACTTCCAATTTAGGGACTTGTCACCCTACTACATTATAATGCCTACCAACAAAGCGCTTCAAAATCTGAGTTATGTAAGAACCTGGACAATGTATTGGCAATCTTTTTATAAATATTTTTAAAAGCCAATGCATTAAACATACTGGTCTGTGCTTCACTAGGTAAATGAATCCGCTCCACGCGGTCCAGTGCATTGCACTGTGCGCAGCTTCGCCACACCTTTTGATAGAGATTTTTATAGCTGACAGCTAAATAAAACAGACTGTGTATCTAAGAAGTAGGCCAAGTAATTCTGAGTTCAGATGCGAGGGACATCAATAGGCTATTTCTAAAACAGACAACTAATATTTCTCTGGCACATGTAAGTTGCAGAACCCATGCCTACGCAGAAGAATGTTGGCACGAAGCCCTCTCTATAGACAGGGCTTCGATAGACCCTTCCCTGACTAGTACAGTTTGTGTCACAGGCATTCCACAGGAACTGATGATGACGTGGGTTGACCAATCAGTGGAAAGGTGTTTCATGCCCACCCACATGTGCAAATCAAATATTTATCTATTTTCTACCCACAAACAATTTTGAAATATGTTCTCTCTACCTGTAGCTTTAGTCTTCAGCAGTCAACACCCGATTGCATTGCACCATCTACTGGTGAGAACAAATAGAACCAGGCTGAGACTGTGCATTGGTAATCTGCTGCTTTTCCTGAAGTTCCTGGATGTGGAAGGTTGAATTTCCAACTGAATTTGAACCACTGAATTTGTGGAAGTGGATTTTGGAAGGTGAATATTTATTGTTGAATTTCTAATAATGAAATTAGTTGTGAAATGTTTCCAAATGAAATATTCAAGGCTTAAAAATACAACTTTGTTAAAATTCAGCCTCCCAAAATGCAAGAACTGTAAATTCAACACATTTAAATGCTAGCACTTATAATTCAATGCATTTATTTTTTCGATTAGAGCAATTCAACATGCTTTTATGCTTCAAAGACTTTAGTCGTGATTTTAGCTCCATAGACCAAACACAAAAACACATATACATGCTTTTCCATTGGCATTTGTTTGAGAACATTTTAACGTCAGTTTCAGCCTTTATAAATCCCAATCTGTTCCTCACTTTTAACGTAGGATAAAATCCATGGAATTTAGGATTGAATATCACATATGAGTAAGCACTATAATCAAATAGTTTGGCTCAACTATTCAATATCTCTCAAACAATGATAACACACCAGCAACAACAACCACATCTCCTATCATGTATGTCTATGAAAGATGAACGAGCCAATGAGACTATGTTATGGGCGGGGGCGACACGTGTAGCTCCGCCCCATATGTAGCCCCGCCTCATTCTGCAGCCAGGTCCTTCTCCCTAGGGCGGCACGAGAAAATGTCAGGCAAGTGACCACAAATTTTTGAACAGTAGCGTGTGTGTGTGTATATATATAGTACTGTGCAAAAGTCTTCGGCACATGAAATGTTTCACAAAAGCATTTGTCTTAAAATGGTTATTTATATCTTTAGCTTTAGTGTGTCAATAGGAAATATAAATGTTACCCAAACATTACTTTTGCAAATAGAAAAGATAGAAGAATAGAAGAACAGGGAGCCCTGCAACAGATGTCATGACCCCCACAAAGCCCCCCACTGAACATCATGTCAGTCTGAGATTAAATAAAGGGACAGAAACAACTGAAACAGCCTAAACAGATAGAAGAACTGTGGTGAATTCTCCAAGAAACTTGGAACATCCTATCTGCCAGCAACCAAGAAAAACTGTGTCCAGGTGTACCTAAGAGAATTGGTGCTATTTTAAAGGCAAAGGTGGTCACATCGAATATTGATTTAGCTTTTTTATGTTTACTGGACTTTGTATGACATTAAGTGATAAATGAAATCTATTTATGTCATTATTTTTGAAGATATCCTCACTATGCAACATTTTTGCCTAAAACGTTTGCACAGTACTGTGTGTATATATATACAGGTGCATCTCAATAAATTAGAATGTCGTGGAAAAGTTCATTTATTTCAGTAATTCAACTCAAATTGTGAAACTCGTGTATTAAATAAATTCAATGCACACAGACTGAAGTAGTTTAAGTCTTTGGTTCTTTTAATTGTGATGATTTGGGCTCACATTTAACAAAAACCCACCAATTCACTATCTCAAAAAATTAGAATATGGTGACATGCCAATCAGCTAATCAACTCAAAACACCTGCAAAGGTTTCCTGAGCCTTCAAAATGGTCTCAGTTTGGTTCACTAGGCTACACAATCATGGGGAAGACTGCTGATCTGACAGTTGTCCAGAAGACAATCATTGACACCCTTCACAAGGAGGGTAAGCCACAAACATTCATTGCCAAAGAAGTTGGCTGTTCACAGAGTGCTGTATCCAAGCATGTTAACAGAAAGTTGAGTGGAAGGAAAAAGTGTGGAAGAAAAAGATGCACAACCAACCGAGAGAACCGCAGCCTTATGATTGTCAAGCAAAATCGAATCAAGAATTTGGGTGAACTTCACAAGGAATGGACTGAGGCTGGGGTCAAGGCATCAAGAGCCACCACACACAGACGTGTCAAGGAATTTGGCTACAGTTGTCGTATTCCTCTTGTTAAGCCACTCCTGAACCACAGACAATGTCAGAGGCGTCTTACCTGGGCTAAGGAGAAGAAGAACTGGACTGTTGCCCGGTGTTCCAAAGTCCTCTTTTCAGATGAGAGCAAGTTTTGTATTGCATTTGGAAACCAAGGTCCTAGAGTCTGGAGGAAGGGTGGAGAAGCTCATAGCCCAAG
This sequence comes from Myxocyprinus asiaticus, assembly GCF_019703515.2. Lineage (NCBI taxonomy): Eukaryota > Metazoa > Chordata > Actinopteri > Cypriniformes > Catostomidae > Myxocyprinus > Myxocyprinus asiaticus. The sequence continues at coordinate 60,106,464 of NC_059345.1, read as the reverse complement.
TTGCTTGAAGTCCAGTGTTAAGTTTCCACAGTCTGTGATGATTTGGGGTGCAATGTCATCTGCTGGTGTTGGTCCATTTTGTTTTTTGAAAACCAAAGTCACTGCACCCGTTTACCAAGAAATTTTGGAGCACTTCATGCTTCCTTCTGCTGACCAGCTTTTTAAAGATGCTGATTTCATTTTCCAGCAGGATTTGGCACTTGCCCACACTGCCAAAAGCACCAAAAGTTGGTTAAATGACCATGGTGTTGGTGTGCTTGACTGGCCAGCAAACTCACCAGACCTGAACCCCATAGAGAATCTATGGGGTATTGTCAAGAGGAAAATTGAGAAACAAGAGACCAAAAAATGCAGATGAGCTGAAGGCCACTGTCAAAGAAACCTGGGCTTCCATACCACCTCAGCAGTGCCACAAACTGATCACCTCCATGCCACGCCGAATTGAGGCAGTAATTTAAGCAAAAGGAGCCCCTACCAAGTATTGAGTACATATACAGTAAATGAACATACTTTCCAGAAGGCCAACAATTCACTAAAAATGTTTTTTTTTTTATTGGTCTTATGATGTATTCTAATTTTGAGATAGTGAATTGGTGGGTTTTTGTTAAATGTGAGCCAAAATCATCACAATTAAAAGAACCAAAGACTTAAACTACTTCAGTCTGTGTGCATTGAATTTATTTAATACACGAGTTTCACAATTTGAGTTGAATTACTGAAATAAATGAACTTTTCCATGACATTCTAATTTATTGAGATGCACCTGTGTGTGTGTGTGTGTGTGTGTGTGTGTGTGTGTGTATATATATACACACACACATGTGTGTGTGTGTATTTTTATATATATAATATGTAATGTAGTTATTTTTATTTAAAGGGATAGTTTACCCATCATTTACTCACTCTCATGTCATTCCAGAAAAATGTCTTTCTTTTGCAGAATACTTCAGCTCTCTAGGTCCATAAAATGCAAGTGAATGTTGGCCAGAACTTTGAAGCTCCAAAAAGCACATAAAGGCAGCATAAAAGTAATCCATAAGACTTCAGTGGTTAAATCTGTCTTCAGAAGCGACATGATGCAGGTGAGAAACCTATAAATATTTAAGTCCCTTTTTACTTTAAATCTCCACTTACACTTTCAGATGTGTTCAACTGGTTTTGCTTTGGGACCCACTGGACATCAAGTGCAAAATTACAAAACCTGAATTTAATGGATCCTGCATACATGGGTCACATTTTCTTTTGACTTGCATAGTTTTGCTCATGGTTTCCAAGTATAAATGTGACATATTTTTTGTTGTTGATGTAAACAAAAGTTCTCTCCCCTCTTTTAAAAGTTGATGAGCATATTTATTTGTATGAGCCCATTATATGTATTATCCAGTTTATTTCCTAATATTAAACATCATTCTAACAAAACATAGGCTATTACACAGGAGAAAAACCTTTATTCATAATTTGTCCACCAGTCTTGGAAGTCCTAATGCCCTTACTTGACCTTAGATATACAGTGCAATGACATATGAGCACAGGTTACTGTTACTACTGTAAAACTGTGTTTTTTTTTTTTTTTTTTTTTTTTTTTTTTTTTGTAAGGGCGATGATGAGTAATTTTAAAAGAAAAACAACAATTTTATTTTGGTGCATAACACAGTGTTGCTCTATCCCACCTCACTGCTGTTTATAATGTCGGGGCTGCCTGTTTGAGAGGTTCGACTTCCTCCATAGCGATGTAAACTAGAAAATTCTCACTAGAATCCATTCCAGAGATTAGGGTTGCTCCGATACCAAAATTTTGGTTTCGGTAGGATACCAGCCCTGGTACCTCGGTATCGATACTATAATCAAAAAATAAAAAGCCACAATTACACAGAAAATGACTTGATTAAAAGAACTGCATAAAGTCTCACAGATACAAATTATGCATTTTCCGTTTGAATATTTCTGGATTCCATGTTAAATGTCTTAAATGTTATAAACAAATGGTGTTTAATCAAATTGATACATACAGCTTTAATAAAATAAAATAATAATTATTATTATTTTTATTTATTTTTTACTCAAAAATTGCAACTTTATTTTTGGTAAAATAAAATGCTGCACAACAGAGCTGCACAGTATTTTTCTGATTAACACTTTTTATTGATTCACACAATTGACAAAGAAAAGCAAAACATATATTCACAGAATCAACATTTAACTCACATTATTCCCTTTCCCCCTCCCAATCCCCAACCCCACCCTGACCCTCAACAAATATCCCTGTGGTCACACTTGAGTATACACACACACACACAAAAAAAAAAAAAAAAAAGAAAGAAAGAAAGAAAAAAAAATTATATATATATATATATATGATCACACATTTAAAACTACACTTCTCTCTCCACTGCCCCTCCTGAGAGCCCTCCAAGAAGGCCAAATTGCTGCCCCATTTTTTTATTAAATGAATCTAAGTTGCCTAGCCTTCTACATGACATTTCCTCGGACGCCACCACCCTCCTCATCTCTGTGCACCACTCTTTAAATGAGGGCGCTCCAGTGGCTAGGACCCATTTTTTTATGTATTTATCCCCTATATTAATGACCGCCCCATCACCTAAAATACAGAGTCTGGGGCAAAATTAAATTTGAGTGCCCATTACGTCAAACATAAAACTCTGAACCCTCAACCAAAATTCTTGGATCTTAACACACCACCAAAAATCATGTGTTGTGTCCCCATCTTCTGATTGGCATCGCCAGCAGGTGGGTGTTTCTTTAAGACCAAGCCTATACAATCTAGAGGGGGTCCAATAGAATCGCTGTAAAATCTTAAATTGCATAAGTGGACACTTTTGTCCATACCGAGTACAAATGCGAGATAACGGGGTGTAACTTAACTTCTCCGGTTAGTTTGATAGAAAGGCTTTGCAATGGCGAAATAGGGGTAAGAACTTCCTGTTCAATACAAAACCAGGGAGGGGCTCTCTCAGGTGGAAGCGACCAATGAGCCAAATGTCTGAGACCGAATGCATAATAATAAAACAAAATCGGGGAGTCGCGTGGCACCATGCGGGGGTCGGATGTGTGAAAAGCGAGCTCTGTGCACTTTGCTAGTTTTTAATTCTTTTTATGTCATAAAGCAGTGAGATTCGATACACCATGTTCCATAACAGTTCTATGAAGTCAACATGTCAAAGAATTCAAAATCCTCGAGCTCTGGAAATATTAAAAGACTCTTACGTGCTCAAGCTGATACCCCAGACAGGGCCGCAGACCAGGGACTCAGTTTGGATGGTGCGGTGGGAGAAATTCAACGTCAACTGGCGAAGGTCGTGGCAGACTTGGAGAATCTTGCAGTAATACGTCGATCGATTATGGCAATGGAGGCGAAATTCTCTGAGTTGGTTACAAGAATCGGGGACGTCGAGAAACGGATAAATTATCTGGAGTCATCGGAGAGGAAATTAGCTGCTAATCTGCTAGCGACCAAAGCAGAATTGGAACGCGTTTGAGAAAAGTTGGAAGACCTTGAGAATCGTAATCGGCAAAACAACGTCCGAATTGTTGGAATTCCTGAGCATGAGGAAGGCCGAGATATGGTGAAATTCCTAGACGAGCTCTTCCCGAGTCTGCTCGACATAACAGGCCATAAGCTGGAAATCGAGCAAGCTCATAGAGTCCCGGCTCGGAGATCCGCGGAGGGAGACAGGCCCCAATCAATTCTGGCCAAATTTCTGAGATCATCCGATAAAGATCTCGTGTTACGCAAGGCAAAGCGTAAAGGAAGGCTTTCTTGGAAGAACCACAGCATTTCCTTGTTCCCAGAATTTGCGTATTCGACAAGAGAGAAACGTGATCGATTCAAGAAATGCAAGAAACTCTTACATCAATGGAAGCTCGCTTTTGCACTGATGTTTCCGGCAAAATTGAGAATAGATACTAAGGATGGCAGCAAAATATTTACATGCCCACAGCAAGCATTGTCTTTCAAAGAGACAATGGGGTGAGTAAGCCATTTGGTGTTTCTCACGTTGCCCCCAAGTGAGCTTGACTCTCAGGACATACACTTGACTGTCTGAGGAAGCTAGGCGCCTTTTTTGTTTCTTTTTGTGTTGGTTCCGCCTAGCGGCTGGAGTTTGTTTTGTGTAGTAACACTCCTTCAAGAAACTCTTGCATTGACGGAGGATCGTTTTTGCACTGATGTTTCCAGCCAAATTGAGAATAGATACTAAGGATGGCCGCAAAATATTTACATGCCCACAGCAAGCATTGTCTTTCATAGAGACAATGGGGTGAGTAAGCCTTTTGGTGTTTCTCATGTTGCCCCCAAGTGAGCTTGACCCGCTGAACATACACTTGACTGCCTGAGGAAGCTAGGCACCTTATTTGTTTCTTTTTGTGTTGGTTCCGCCTAGCGGCTGGAGTTTGTTTTGTGGAATAACACTCCTTCGGGACAGTTGTGGATGAATCTGCGTGTTCCTTGTGTTTATGCCTCCTATTGGTTGGAGTTTGTTTTGTGGAGTATTTATTTACAGGACATTGGAAGGATTAGGTAATCTGCTGCACTCATGAACAGCCGGCTCACTGAGCATTCGTTTGACTGTCCAAGGAAACTGAATGGCTTTTGTTTGTTTTTTTTGTGCTGGTTCCGCCAAGCGGCTGGAGTTTGTTTTGTGGAGGAACACACCTTCGAGACAGTTTTGTAATGAATCTACACATTCTTTGTGTTTACTCTGCCTATTGGCTGGAGTTTGTATTATAGATTTTTTTTTCTGTTATGCAATTCTGTCTCACAAAATGTTTACAGAATCACTGGACTTGAGCAATCCGATGGCAAAGTTGTTGCGGGGGCTCTCATAGGTGTACATGGACTGTTTGAGTTTAGAGGGATGGACACTGGTTGGCGCTGTCGTACGCAGGGTTAATGCGCACGTTTTTCTTTTTTCTGTACTATTACTACAAAATAGTATTATATCTGTATTTCAAATGGGTCAATTCTCTGAGGCCATCAGATGACATTTGGCGCTTCAGCTCTGCCTCTGCACTTTTAATATTCCCTTCCAACTCCATGAGTTCTCGTGCTTTGGATTTTTTGATGAATGAGGCAAACTTGGTCTCCATATAAACATTGATTTCACTCTTTAACATTTGTTGGAAATCAGGATTTTGCAAAAGGGATACATTAAAGCGCCAACTATATGATTTCTTTTTCTCTGTATGTGGCAACACCTCTAAACTCACCAGGGTGTGATCTGAGACTAAGATATTTCCAATTGAGCAGTCAACAACAGATGAAATGAGGGACTTGGATATAAAAAAAATCTATTCTAGAATAAATCTTATGGACTGATGAAAAAAATGTATAGTCCCTACCAGATGGGTTCGAAAGTCTCCAAATATCTGCAAGACCAAGATTTTTACACATCCTGTGAAGTGTCATTGTTGCTCTAGGGGGCTTACACACTTTTGCTTCACTATGATCAAGGACTGAATCCATCAAAAGATTAAAGTCTCCTCCCAATATTATATCATGAGGGGTGCCAGTGGCTTGTAACATCCCTTCAAGATCTATAAAAAAGCCCTGATCATCAGCGTTAGGTGCGTAAATATTAGCCAAAATAAACCTTTGCCCCTGAATTTCTCCTAAAACATTAATGACTCTTCCTAATTTATCTTTACTCTGTTTGAGACATTTGAATTGTAGATGTTTATTTACCAGTATAATGACTCCCCTACTCTTACTTGAGCCAGCACTAAAGAAAACATGTCCACCCCATATCTTCCCAAAATGTTCAGCTTCCTGCGGGGAAAGATGTGTTTCTTGAAGTAATCATATTTCTTATGTTTAAGAAAATAAATAACCTTCCTTCTTTTTATGGGGTGCCTGAGCCCATTCAAATTCCATGTGGAGAGAGACAATCCACTCATATTAACATCTGACATTTTGATATATTAGAAAAAATAGACTGTGTAAAAAAAAAAGTTTTTTATAAAGACCACATTCCATCATTCACAGTCAAACCCCCAGAACCAAACAAACAGAAAAAAGAAAAACATGTGCATTAACCCCGCGCACGACAGCGTCAATCAGCGTCCATCTCTCTAAACTCAAAAAGTCCATGTGGACTATGAGAGTCCCCGGGACAACTTTGCCGTCGGATTGCTCAAGTCCGGTGCTTCCGTACAAATTTTGTGAGACAGAATTACATAACAGAAATAATCTATAAAAGAAATTCCAGCCAATAGGCAGAATTTCTCGGCTACGATTCTCCAAATCCTCCAGTTTTTCCAGATTAGCAGTTAATTCCCTCTCCGATGACTCCAGATAATCAATCCATCTCTCGATGTCCCTGATACTTGTAACTAACTCAGAGAATTTCATTTCCATCGCAGTAATTGATTGACATATTACAGCAAGATCCTCTAAGTCAGCAACAACTTTCGTCAGTATCACAGACATGCTTGCCTGTTGGCGTTGGATTTCTCCTGCCGCACCGTCCAAACCAAGTCCCTGGTCTGTGGGCCCATCCGAGGCACCAGCTTGAGCACGTAAATGTCTTTTAATATCTCCAGACAGAGGATTTTGAATTCTTTACCATGTTGACTTCAAAGAACAGATATGTAACAGGGTGTATTGAATCTCACCAGTTTATGGCATAAAAATAATTAAAAACTAGCAAAGTGCGCAGAGCTCGCCGTTTACACGTCCGCTCCTCGCATGGCGTCACGTGACTTTCTGATCACGCTTCTCTCTTGTCGAATTCGCAAATTCTGGAAACAAGAAAATGCTGTGGTTCTTCCAAGAAAGACTTCCTTTACTCCTCGCCTCGCGTAACACAATATCTTTATCAGATGATCTCAAAAATTTGGCCAGAATTGATCGGGGCCTGTCTCCCTCTGCGGATCGATGAGCAGGAACCCTGTGAGCTCGATCGATTTCCAGCTTATGGCCTGCTATTTTGAGCAGATTCGGAAAAAGCCCATCCAGGAATTTCACCATAACCTGTCCCTCTGCTCCCTCAGGGATTCCAATGATACGGACGTTATTCCGCCGGCTACGGTTCTCAATGTCCTCCAATTTCTCCCAGACATGCTCCAAATCCACCTTGGTCACTAGCGGATTAGCAGATAATTCCCTCTCAGATGACTCCAGCTAATTGATCCATTTCTCGACATCCCCCATTGACGTATCACAGCAAGATCCTCCAAGTGAGCAACGACCTTCGTCAGCACTGCCGACATGTTAAGCATCTCTCGCCGCATTTCCCACACTTCTCAGACTAAATAGACTCCCAGGCTTGCAGCCTGCTTAGGGGCGTCAGCTTGAGCACATAAGTGTCTTTTAATGTCTCCAGAGTCCGAGGATTTTGAATTCTTTGATATATTGTCCTCCTAGAACAGTTATAGAACAAAGTGTATCGAATCTCACTGGTTTATGCCATTTAAAAGTGTTAAAACTAGCAAAGTGCGCAGAGCTCGCCGTTCACACGTCCGAACCTTGCATGGTGTCACGTGACCCCCCCAGAGCTGCACAGTATTAATGAAAACATTAATGAAAAAAAAGATCTGATTACCTGTGGCACAAGGCTGCTATGGCTGAAACACAACATGCTAATAAAACACTTTTGTGATATTGCTTTTAAATAATAATAATAATAATAACCATTTAGTATTATATAATTGTTATTATGAGAATTATTGCTACTTTTGGAATATTATATTTTTATACAGTAGTTATATTTTTCTGTCTTCAATTTTACGTATCCAGTTGAATAGAGCTTTTATTTTAGCGCGACTTTTATTTTGACAGACCTTTGAGTTCTTCCTGTTTGTGATGGGTTAGTTATATTAAGCTTCCAATTAATGCTGGGATAATCCCGTCACAACTCAAATAGTGATAGTATTTGACTAACTGGGGCCCAGGTCAGGAAGCAGACAAACTGGCTAATCTGAACATCTGAACTAGCTGCTTGAGATGTCACACAGGTCACATAAACTTAAACACATAGAGACTGTATCACCTAGATATCATATAGGGACTGTGTCTGTTCCCCAAACACAAACCCCTCACTAAATCATTTAGAAAAAAATTGATTAAGGTCAAACTTGAGAAAAGCAAAAAAATTTAAGACAAACATTATATAAAGATAGGGCTACTAAACATTAGATCTCTTTCAACCAAAGCACTAATTGTAAATGAAATTATTACAGATCATAGTTTGGATGTTCTCTGTTTGACTGAAACCTGGCTTAAACCAGATGAATGTTTTAGTTTAAATGAATCTACTCCCCCAGGTTATTGTTATAAAAATGAGCAACATCTGAAGGGTTGAGGAGGAGGTGTTGCTACAATTTACAGTGATGTTTTTGGTGTTACTCAGAGGACAGGATATAAGTTTAAGTCTTTTGAACTAATAATGCTTAATGTAACACCGTCAGATATAAATAAAATATCTCTGTCGTTTTTTGCCCTTGATACAGTATATAGATCACCTAGGCCTTATTCTGTTTTTCTTGGTGAATTTGTTAATTTTCTATCAGATCTAGAAAAGAGCTTTAATTGAAGGTGACTTCAACATCCACATAGATAATGAAAATGACACATTGGTATTAACATTTATTGATATACTCAACTCACTTGGAGTCAGACAAAATGTGACAGGACCAACTCATCACCATAACCATATGCTAGATTTAATTTTGTCATATGGAGTTGATGTTGATAATATAGAAATTCTACCGCAGAGCGATGACATCTCAGATCATTACCTTGTCTCTTGTATGCTGCGATCAGCTAATGTTACTCAATCTACACCACGCTATCATTCAGGTAGAATAATTCTTCAACCACTAAAGATAGCTTCACTAATAATCTTACAGATCTATCTCATACACTCAGTAAGCCCCAAAGTCTAGAAGAACTTGATGAAATAACAGAAAATATAAATACAGTCTTCTCTAGCACTCTTGATAGTGTCGCCCACCTTTGATTAAAGAAAATTAAAGAAAAAAGCCCCGCACCATGGTACAATGATCACACTCATGCTCTCAAGAGAGCAGCTCGGAAAATGGAGCGCAAGTGGAAGAATACAAAATTAGAGGTATTTCGCGGTACATGGAAGGATAGTGTCTGTAGCTACAGACAGGCACTAAAAGCTGCCAGGTCAGCATATTTTAGCAAATTTATAGAAAATAACCACAACAATCCTAGGTGTTTATTCAGTACTGTGGCAAAATTGGTTAGGAATAAAGCCTCAACTGAACCAGATATTCCGTCGCAGTTCAATAGTAATGACTTCATGAATTTCTTAACTGATAAAATTGAAATAATCATAAATAAAATTGGAATTATGCAATTATCTGTCACAGTACCTCAGAAAACAGTGTCTCATAATTTTCCTCATGTGCAACTTCAAACCTTCACTGTCATAGGCCATGAAGAGCTATCAAAAGATCAAAACATCAAAAGCCACAACATGTATGTTAGATCCAATACCAAATAAGATCTTAAAAGAGGTATTCCCTGTAATCTCAGAACCTCTTCTTAATATAACTCCTCACTATCCTTAGGACATGTCCCAAGAAACATTAAAATGGCAGTTATCAAACCGCTTATTAAGAAGCCACAACTTGATCCTGGAGAACTGGCTAATTATAGACCGATTTCAAATCTCCCGTTTATGTCGAAAATACTAGAAAAGGTAGTATCCTCCCAAATATGTTCATTTCTACAGAGAAATGCATCAGAAATGCGACCCTGCATCAGTGTGAAGTGGCATGAAACAACTCACAAATTACAGGACTCCTACCCCCAACCCTGTGGTGGACCAACAACTGGCTGACGACCTGAATGTGTTCTACTGCAGATTTGAAAGGCCCAAACTCACACCCCACACCCACTCTGACCTTCACTTCACACAAACACCAACACCTCCTGCAACCCCCCTCCTGCTACTCAACCTGCACTTAAGATCTGTGAAGATGATGTGAGCCGCGTCTTTCGGAAACAAAAGACGAGGAAAGCTTCAGGCCCAGATGACATCTCACCAGCATGTCTTCGATCCTGTGCTAACCAGTTGGCCCCCATCTTCAAACAGATCTTCAATAGATCACTGGAGCAGTGTGAAGCCCCATGCTGCTTCAAATGCTCAATCATTATTCCTGTCCCAAAGAAACCAAAAATCACAGGACTTAATGACTGTAGACCTGTCGCCCTGATGTCTGTGGTCATGAAATCATTTGAAATACTGGTGTTGGCCCACCTGAAGAACATCACTGGACCCTTTCTAGATCCCCTTCAGTTTGCTTATCGAGCAAACAGGTCTGTGGATGATGCAGTCAACGTGGGATTGCATCATATCCTGCAACATCTGGACAGACCAGGGACATATGCAAGGATCTTTTTTGTGGACTTCAGTTTGGCTTTCAACACCATCATCCCAGCTATACTCCAGAATAAATTACACCAACTCTCTGTTCCCATGTCTATCTGTCAGTGGATTACCAGCTTTCTGATGGACAGGCAGCAGCTTGTGAGACAGGGGAAACTCACTTCCAGCACATGTACAATCAGCACTGGTGCCCCCCAGGGATGTGTGCTCTCCCCACTACTCTTCTCCCTCTACACCAATGACTGCATCACCAAGGACCCCTCTGTCAAGCTCCTGAAGTTTGCAGATGACAGTTCAACCTGCCACAGGTGCTGCTGATACAGTTCTACTCAGCAGTCATTGAGTCTGTTCTCTGCACTTCAATAACTGTCTGGTTTGGTTCAGCTACGAAATCAGACATCAGAAGACAACAAAGGACAGTCACCCCCCCCCCCTTCAAGAACTATACACTTCCAGAGTGAGGAAAAAGGCTGGAAAAATCACTCTGGACCCCACTCACCCTGCCCATTACCTTTTTGAACTGTTGCCTTCTGGCCGACGCTTCAGAGCTCTGAGCACCAGAACCGTCAGGCACAGGAACAGTTTTTTTCCCTCAGGCTATCCATCTCATGAACAGTTAAATTACCCCATTGAGCAATAACTATGTGCAATACACAGTTTAGTCTTTTTTTGTTTATCCAACACATCCAACCTCTTCTCCCATTTCATTCCTCTGGGGGAAAAAAACGTCATGGTTACTTGTGTAACCTCCGTTCCCTGATGGAGGGAACGAGACGTTGTGTCGATGTAGTGACACTAGGGGTCACTCTTGGGAGCCCGAGACACCTCTGGTCTTTGATAAAAGGCCAATGAAAATTGGCGAGTGGTATTTGCATGCCACTCCCCCGGACATACGGGTATAAAAGGAGCTGGTATGCAACCACTCTTTCAGGTTTTATGCTGAGGAGCCGATATAAGGTCCGGCCATTTCAGCGGGTAGTTCAGCGTTGTGGCAGGAGGGACACAACATCTCGTTCCCTCCATCAGGGAATGGAGGTTACACAAGTAACCATGATGTTCCCTATCTGTCACTTACTCACTAACGTTGTGTCGATGTAGTGACACTAGGGGTCCCTATACGAAACGCCACAATTGGCTGAACTGTGTTACGTGAACTGGCGGTGTGTGGTGGGCAGACTACTGTGTGCCTCATAGCCAGCACACCAGGTCGACACGCAACCTCCCCCAACATAGTCATGAGTGTCGAATGGCCATTTAGGGACAAGTCGACTACCCAAAAGATAGAGACAGGCATAACCCAGTCGTGGCCTCTTTTCCCCTTCTCTTTTTCCACTCCCTAAAAAAGAAGGGGGATTATACGACTGGGCTGCCAGGTCTAGTCAGGGGGTGTCCCTCCCAAGGGGAAGATACCGTGGAGGCCACACATCGCCCAAAGAGAGGGGGGGATATTTAAGTGGAAGAATACGTCACATGGTCTTTCCGACCATGTGGAGAGTCTTCAAGGTAGATCCTACCCAATGGGGGAGGAGTTATTACAAACATGGAGACTGAGGCAGAGGGGATCTGCCCTAGGAAGACGCAGTTTGCCAACAGGGAAACGAACTAGCGGAACATATATATCGCATGGGGTTAGCCTTACAGGGAACCGCCACATGCAGAGCACCTACCCCAGAACAGGACTCTTAGTTAGCACGTGTACTGGGCCGGCAGCGAGTCTCTCCGAAAACTCGACTGCTACAGGGCTCGGAGGAAGTCAACCAGGGAACAAAGTTTGTGAACACTACTGGGAATTAATGGCGCACATCTTCAGCTCCAAGGGAGGTGGAAGGCGCTATGTGCAAGTGATAAACCCGGCCAGCTATCCCGGGCTTATCCGCTTGTGTTGCATGCCACTACCTGGGACGAAGCCTCGGTGAGGGCGTACCAGAGCGGGCAATGGGAGGACTCTTGGGAGGCAAACAGGTCCACCTGTGCCCATCCGAATCGACTCCAAATCAGCTGGACCACCTGAGGGTGGAGTCTCCACTCTCCCCTGAGGGTAACCTGCCGTGACAGCGCGTCCGCTGTAGTGTTGAGGTTGCCCAGGATGTGAGTGGCTCGCAGCGACTTGAAGTGCTGCTGATTCCAGAGGAGGAGACGGCGGGTGAGTTGTGACATACAACGAGAGCGCAGACCGCCTTGGCGGTTGACAAATGAACAAACACGTGCTTGCCCTGGATCAATGGCTGGAACCTCCGCAGGGTGAGCAGTATTGTCAACAACTCGAGGCAGTTGATGTGCCAATGCAGTCGCGGGCCCATCCAGAGGCCAGCAGCTGTGTGCTCATTGCAAACAGCGCCCCAGCCCATTTTGGAGGCATCTGTCGTGACCACGATGCGCCTGGAGACCAGTTCTAAAGGAACACATACTCGTAGAAACGAGAGGTCGGTCCAAGGGCTGAAAAGATGGTGACAGACCGGCGTGATGGCCACGCGATGTGTCCCATGGCACCATGCCCATCTTGGGACTCGAGTCTGGAGCCAATGCTGAAGCGGCCTCATATGCATCAACCCGAGCGGGGTGGCCACCGCCGAGGATGCCATATGCCCCAGGAGCCTCTGAAAAAGTTTCAGTGGAACCGCTGTTTTCTGTTTGAACACCTTCAAACAGGCCAGTACTGACTGGGCGCGCTCGTTCGTAAGGCGCGCCGTCAAGGAGACTGAGTCCAACTCCAATCCGAGAAAAGAGATGCTCTGAACCGGGAGGAGCTTGCTCTTTTCCCAGTTGACCCGAAGCCCTAGTCGGCTGAGGTGTGAGAGCACCAGGTCCCTGTGTGCACACAACATGTCTCGAGAGTGAGCTAGGATTAGCCAGTCATCGAGATAGTTGAGAATGCGAATGCTGACCTCCCTTAACGGGGCAAGGGCAGCCTCTGTGATCTTCGTAAAGATGCGAGGAGACAGGGACAGGCTGAAAGGAAGGACTTTGTACTGATCCACCTGACCCTTGAACGCGAACTGCAGGAAGGGTCTGTGTCGAGGAAGGATCAAGACGTGGATGTACACATCCTTCAGGTCTACCGCCGCGAACCAATCTTGATGCCGGACGCTCGCCAGAATGCGTTTTTGCATGAGCATCTTGAACGGGAGTCTGTGTAAAGCCCGGTTCAGTACTCGCAGGTCCGCCTTTTTTCGGTACGATGAAGTAGGGGCTGTCAAACCCTTTCTTCATCTCGGCTGGAGGGACAGGTTCTATCGTGTCCTTCCGTAGGAGGGTAGCGATCTCCGCACGCAGAGTGGCAGTGTTTTCGCCCTTGACCAAGGTGAAGTGAATACCGCTGAACCTGGGCGGGCACCTGGCGAACTGAATCGAGTAGCCGAGTCGGACGGTCCATAGCAGCCATCGCGACGGATTGGAAAGCGCGAGCCACGCGTCCAAGTTCCACGCGAGGGGGACCAAGGGGACAATGTCGTCGGATGTTCCGGCAAGTGGGGCCTCGCTGCGGGGCGGAGCACGAGGTGCCACACCACGTCGTGGCCGTGCTGAGCCTAGGGACATTGAAGCACTTACCTGGCTCCTTGTGACCACCCCTGGAACAGCCTGGGACGGGGGAGGAAGAGGCCTGTCCTCGTAACCCGTGGAGACTGCCACATTGGGCTGTGACTGGACAATCGTCCCCGAAGGGGGAAGCCCAGCTGAGGCTTCTGCGTCCGACTGGACAAGCCCGCTCTCCGATGCTGCGCTCGAGAGCTCATCATCTTCGCGGGCCCCGAACAAGAAGCCAGACTCGCCGTGAGATGAGCCGGCGAACTCATCCAGAAGCCCGATTGGGGCAGACGAGTGTGCTGGGGAATTTTGAATGAGTGGTTGCATACCAGCTCCTTTTATACCCGTATGTCCGGGGGAGTGGCATGCAAATACCACTCGCCAATTTTCATTGGCCTTTTATCAAAGACCAGAGGTGTCTCGGGCTCCCAAGAGTGACCTCTAGTGTCACTACATCGACACAACGTCGAGTGAGTGACAGATAGGGAACAAAAAAAACAAACAAACAAACAAAAAAACATTTGCACTGTACATAACAGATTTGTAATTGCACTGTACATAGCAGATAACAGATTTGTATTAGATTGCACAACGATGTGTATGTGTTTATGTATGTATGTGTGTGTCTGTGTGTGTATATACGTATGTGTATAACAATTTTTTATTTTTTATTATTATCTATGTCTTGCTGCTGTTTTTGTATTGTTTTTGTGTTGTTGTACACTGGAAGCTCCTATCACCAAGACAAATTCCTTGTATGTGTAAGCATACTTGGCAATAAAGCTGATTCTGATTCTGATTATTCTATTTGTTTCCATGTTTCAACCTCAGGACTCCTATCTCGAGGACACCAGAACTGGCTGGATCCAGCTCCATTCCTGCTTGGTATAAGACTCCACTGCTATGTGTCTCTGAGTGATGATGACAAAATGCAGCCGGTGCCAGCCAGACATCACTTCAGTCTATTACGATGGACTTCAGAGGATGAACTGATGCCAACTCCAACCATAAGACATGGGATACTTCATATGCCTTTGCCTGAACCTTGGACTAAGGATAGACTTCACCTAAATTACTGGCTGGTTGAACTGCGAAGCACCTCACTGATCTCGGCCTGCATCACCTTGGTCTAATGATGGACTACACTCTTAAAATGGAATACATAGACTATCAATAAATTGCCAACAAAAGCCTTCATCAGCCAACTAACACAGACGATGCATCTATATGAATTTCTGCAGTTAATCCAGGATGCACTTCAATAACATTAATCATTAATCTTACAGTTCTTACAAAATCTTTGTTTAAACACTGGCTCTTAACACTTACTTAGTTTAATAATTTTAAACCATGACTTGTATTGCACATAAATAAGTAATATTGGCATTATGCTGTTAGCCAGAGGGGAACTGGCCCCCACAGTGGGTTGCACCAGCTGTGCGTAAGGTCTCACGTAAGTTGGGACGTAAAGTTCACACTAAGGGCTTAGTAACTACTAGTTAGTTTGTAACTAAGTCAGTGCTTAATTTGGTTGCACCACCTGTTCTTAAGGCAAAACTTAACTAGTAGGTCATAAGCTCCGTAAAGTAATGCGTAGTCACATAATATGATGTTTAACTGTATTTATCCAATAAGCAGCCTTCAAATTTGTACACAGAAGTGTTAAAAAGCCTTGAACTTCAATCTGATCTTGTTACAGTTGATGTTCAAACCTTGTTTGCTCATGTAACTGTGAGCTGTAATAAATTATATCCCCATTAAAATACGATACATAATAAAAGAAGATTTGATAAATAGTATATTTGCCCTGTGTAAATAACACTATATAGGAACTGTATCTAAAATAAATAAGGGGTGATAAATAAATACAACAGGCTGGGAAAATAGACATTTATTCATTTTAATATCCTATATATATATTGAATGTGTTGAAACTTGACACCCTGAAAACTGCACCGTTAGAAAGGTTTCATGCTGAAGAGCCGCTTAAAGTTTTTGTTTTCTCTCTCGTAAATGTAAACGAGTGTAAATTTCAACATCATAATGTATGTCAAAAGGATTGATGCCTGTCGTGCAAAACATGAGCTCGTTGATGTCATAACATATCAGTCTGCTTTTTTATTCCAACCGTTACTCCTGGTCGGAGGCTTCCGTAAATATTTAGTTTATATGTAGGGTTACATTCTACCTAAGTTTAATGGTGCAATGCTCAAATATTTAGTAGTATGTAAATTGTGACTTAGTGCCCATTTACGCCACAACTAGCCTAAGCTGTAACTTAGGTATAGCTGGTGCAACCGGGCCCAAGGTTATTTTTCTCCATTAACCAACATCTTATGGAGTTTTGTGTTCCTTACCACAGTCGCCTTCGGCTTGCTCACTGGGTTTCTAAATACAATTATTATTAAATTACTTATTTTTATACACACTTCATAATCGTATTTAATCAAAGTACACAATGATGACTCTAAGACTTTATAGATATTATGGTTTCATTTTCTGTTAATGCATGATTTTCTGTAAAGCTGCTTTGAAATAATATGTTTTGCGAAAGGCGCTATACAAATAAAAATGACTTGACTTGACTCTCGAGCTGAAATCTCAAAGCTAAAGAGTGTTAACAGCCATTTATACCCTAAACACACTGCATGAAAATTAAGTACCAGTAGTGTGTGTTGCGTTTGTGTGAGTGTGTGAGCATGCGTGTGTGTGTGAAGCAGATGACGGAGCTGAACGGCACCTCTTGTTCATTCTGTAGCGTGCAGCGCATGTGACCAGGGGCGGGTTTATGATTTCTGAGGCCCCAAGCAACCGACCAACTCGGGGCCCCATTTCGAAAATGTTACTTAAAAAATTACATAAAATTTATTTTAAATCATAATTTTAAATTCATCCTATCAGCCGTTGTGGCCATTTAAAATGTTTAATTAAATAAAATTCTAGTTCAAGATAATTAATGCATGTTTTCCAGTTTTTTCGTCAATAAAGTGATAAAAAAAAGCAATATTTACCTACATATATTTTTACAAAACACTTTTTTTTTTTTTTTTTTTTTTTTTATGAACAGGGTGTGCAAAACCTACTACTTGACTCACTAACATTTTGGAATTCAGTTGTTATTATTATTATTATAACCAGTTTTTCATTATAATACAGAATGATACAGTATAATTATTATTACTTTGATGATTTGTTGTATACAATAATAAAATATTTCTGTCTTATTTACTTTACTTTCACCTGGATCTTATATTCTAATGCCACAAAAGGCTGTATTTTATGTAAGCATTGTAGGCAACATTCATAACAGTAACCAGCCACAGTAAACATACAAGGCACGCCGGCCCCTCAGCACACTAGAGCAGAAGGAAAAAATACATTGCCATTTATCAAGCACTGAAACTTTGCTTGGTGCAAAATAATCTGGAATAATGTTAAACATTGTAACAGTCACCTCTTTGCAACCTGAACTTGTTCAAAACGTTAAATTTTTGTGACACCTGCACTAAAATCAGTCTAGACACAGCGCAATGAATGAAACGTGTGTTTTTGAGACCTGAAGTTATTTTTAACTTGACACAGTGTCTAAAAATGTGCTGGTCTTGCTTGAGGCAATGAAGAAACAGCGAGATGCGATGCAGCAGTCAAGAACGTTCATCCAGCGTGTTTACATAGAAAAACAATGGAAAATCAGAGCAGACACACGCAAAAACCGCGTTCGGTGTGAACGGTCCCTAACTCATGGGCGAAACAAGTTCGGAAGTCCTGTATATTTTTTCAGAAATTACAAACCCGAACCCAAATCCTACTTGAAAAACTGACCCGAACCCGGCCTACCTCTAATGTGAACCGCTCTAAGAGCGCTGACAACAGCGTATTCATGCGTGTACTCAGAACAACATGTCACCCCTCAAGCGGTTTTTACAGAGCTTTCCTACTGGGGCGGGGGCCCCCCGACGTCCGGGGCCCCACGCAATTGCGTGGTTTGCGTAGTGGTTAAAACCGCTACTGCATGTGACAGTATAATATTTTATTAAATTACATCCATCTGCTGTTTAATGATCACACTTGGCCATATCCAGAGGTTTTTTATTTTATTTTCAACTTGTAATTGATTTCATCACAAAACTGTCACATCTCATATTATTTTGCTAATGACAGCATACTGTAATATTGTATCGAAAATAGCAACAAGATGATATCATACCATTTTTTTGTTTTGTTTTTGTTTGTTTTTATATATTAACATTTTATTTATAAAAATTTAAAAAAAAAAAAAAACACGACTGAAGTAACAGAACATACACACACAGAATCAAATTATATGTGCGCCCCCCCACCCCCTTGCACTACAAACATCTAGTGGTCCACCACAAAATGAAAGTATACACACATGCAAATACAAAAAAAAAATCATATTTTTTAAACAGACAAGAGGAAACACTTAAGAATATATAGTATATATATAAAAAAAATGTAATCATACATTTTAAAACTACAAGTCTCGGAGGGTCACGTGATGCCATGCGAGAAGCAGACGTGTGAGTGACTGGCTCTGCGCACTTTGCTAGTTTTTAATTATTGTCATGTTTAATCCGGTGAGATTCGATACACCCGTTACATATTTGCTCTTTGAGGTAAACATGGCAAAGAAGTCAAAATCCTCAGACTCTGGAGACATTAAAAGACACTTACGTGCTCAAGACGAGGCCTCTGGCGAGCCTGCGGACCAGGGACTTAATTTTGAAGGCTCGTCGGGAGATGAAATCCAGCGTCAACTGTCCAACATCTCAGTGATGCTGACCAAGGTTGTTGCTGACTTGGAGGATCTAGCGGTAATATGTCGATCGATTACGGCAAGGGAAACAAAATTCTCTGAGTTGGTCAAAAGAGTCGCAGACGTTGAGAAACGAATCGATTATTTGGAGTCGTCGGAAAGGGAATTGTCCGCTAATCTGCCCGCATCCGAAACAGACTTGGAATATGTTTTGGAAAAATTGGAAGATCTCGAAAATAGAAATCGAAGGAACAATATTCGAATTGTTGGAATTCCTGAGCATGAAGAGGGCAGAGATATGGTGAAATACCTGGATGAGCTCTTCCCGAGTCTGCTCAACATAACAGGCCATAAACTGGAAATCGAGCGAGCTCACAGAGTCCCGGCTTGCAGATCTGCTGAGGGAGACAGGCCCCGATCAATTCTGGCCAAAATTTCTGAGATCATCCAATAAAGATCTCGTGTTGTGCCAGGTGAGGAGCAAAGGAAAGCTTTCTTGGAAGAATCACAATATTTTCTTGTTCCCGGACTTTGTGAATGCGACAAGAGAGAAACGCAATCGGTTCAAGGACTGCAAGAAACTATTACATAAATGGAAGATCACTTTTGCAATGATGTTTCCAGCCAAACTGAGAATAGAAACGAAGGATGGTCGCAAGGTATTTACATGTCCAAAGCAAGCAATGTCTTTTATAAAATCAATGGGTGAGTAAGCCATTTGGGGTTTTTCATGTAGCTCCAGAGTGGATTAACTCGCTATACTTACTCTGGCTGTTCGAGAAAGCTGGGCGCCATTTTTGTTTCTGTTTGTGTTGGTTCCTCCTAGCGGCTGGAGTTTGTTTTGTGGAATATCACTCCAAGAAACTTTTGCATAGACGGAAGATCACTTTACACTGAAGTTCCCGGCCAGATTGAGAATAGATATTAAGAAGGACTGCAAAATATCTACATGCATACACAAAGGATGTCTTTTATAAAGTTGACGGACTGAGTAAGTCATGGTGTATTTTGTTTATGCGACCTCCGAGTGATTAATACACACTTGACCATTCGAGAAACCGGGATGCCTGTTTTGTTCTTTTTGTGCTGTTCCGCCTAGTGGCTGGAGCTTGTTTTGTGGAATAACACTCCTTCGGTACAGTTATGGATGAATCTGTTCGTTCTTTGTGCTTATGCCTCCTGTTGGCTGGAGTTTATTTTTGTGGAGAATTTTTAAAGGACATTAGAATGATTACGTCATCTGCTGCACTCATAACAGCCGGCTCACTGAACAATTGTTTGTCTGTCCGAGGAAACTGAATGGCTTTATATCAGCTGGAGTTTATTTTGTGGAGGAACACACCTTCAAGACAGTTCTGTGAATGAATCTACACGTTCTTTGTGTTTATTCTGCCTGTTGGCTGGGGTTTGTTTTACAAAGTATTTCTGTTATGTCATTTTGCCTCACAAAATTTGTGCAGAAGCACCGGACTTGAGCAATCCGATGGCAAAGTTGTCGTGGGGGTTCTCGTATGCAAACATGGACCTTTTGAGTTTAGAGGGATTAACGCCGGTTGGCGCTGTCGTGCTGTCTGTTTGTTTTGTTCGGGGGGATGTTTGGGGTTTGATTGTTGCACTTATGGGGAACGTGGTCTGTGTAATTTTGTTTTTGACACACAATTAATTTTTTGTATTATATCAATATGTCAAATGTTAATATGAGTGGATTGTCTCTCTCCACGTGGAATGTGAATGGGTTGGGGCACCCCATAAAAAGAAGAAAGGTTATTTCTTTTCTTAAGCATAAGAAATATGATATAGTGTTTCTTAAGAAACACACCTTTCCCCACAGGAAGCTGAAAAATTTGGGAAGATATGGGGTGGACATGTTTTCTTTAGTGCTGGCTCAAGTAAGTGAGGGGGGTCATTACATTGATAAGTAAACATCTACAATTCAAATGTCTCAAACAGATTAAAGACAAATTAGGGAGAATCATTACTGTTCTAGGAGAAATTCAGGGGCAAAGGTTGATTTTGGCTAATATTTACACACCTAATGCTGATGATCAGGGCTTTTTTTATAGATCTCAAAGAGATGTTGGCACCCCTCATGATATAATACTGGGAGGAGACTTTAATCTTTTGATGGACTCAGTCCTTGATCATAGTGAAGCAAAAATGTGTAAGCCCACTAGAGCAACATTGACACTTCATAGGATGTGTAAAAATCTTGGTCTTGATGATATCTGGTGACTTTTGAACCCATCTGGTAGGGACTATACATGTTTTTCACCAGTTCGTAAGATTTATTCTAGAATAGATTTATATATATATATATATATATATATATATATACTGTATATCTAAGTCTCTCATCTCATCTGTTGTTGATTGTTCAATTGGAAACATTTTAGTCTCAGATCACGCCCTGGTGAGTTTAGAGATATTGCCACATACGGAGAAAAAGAAATCATACAGCTGGATACATACTTTAATGCATCCCTTTTGTAAAATCCTGATTTCCAACAGATGTTAAAGACTGAAATCAGTGTTTATATGGAGACCAACTGGTCCTCAGTTTCCTCCGTGGGCATAGCCTGGGAGGCATTTAGGCAGTTCTTAGGGGTCAGATCATACAGTATGCCTCATTCACCAAAAAATCCAAAGCACGAGAACTCGTGGAGTTGGAAGAGAATATTAAAAGTGCAGAGGCAGAGCTGAAGCGCTGAATGTCGTCTAATAGCCTCAGAGAATTGACTTGATTGAAATACAGATATAATGCTATTTTGTCGCGGAAAGTGGAGTTTTGGTTATTCAGGGCAAGACAGTCATATTTTGAGTCAGGGGACAAAGCAGGGAAGCTTTTGGCTAGATATATAAAACAGAGAGAGTCTCTTTCTACCATTCCCTCAGTGAAATCTGCTGGTGGTGAAATATTTACCTCAGCCATCGATATTAATAATGCTTTTAAAGAATTCTATCTTGATCTCTATAGTTGCACATCTTCGTCTACTAATGAGGATATTAGAGACTTTGTGAAACCATTAAAACTCCTTAAACTGACGACGGAGCAAAACAATTCTCTTCAGACAACATTAGGCATTTCATCAATATCATGTGGTCTGTAGCGAATGATCAGACTCCGGTCGCTGCCATCTCACTTGACGCCGAAAATGTGTTTGATATGGTAGAATGGGATTATCTTTTTAAGATTTTGGAAATGTACTGGTTCGGGAATAGTTTTATTGAATGGATTAAGTTACTTTATAGACACCCAGTAGTGGCGGTTAAAACAAATGGACTAATTTCAGATTATTTTACTCTGAATAGGGGCACTCGGCAGGGTTGCTCTCTTTCCCCATTATTGTTCTGTCTTGTCCTGGAACCATTAGCAGCCGCGATAAGAAGGGAAGATGATTTTCCAGGGGTGGTGGGAGGTATGGCGCATAAACTTTTGCTTTACGCAGATGATATTTTATTATTCATCTCTGACCCTCTAGATCTATGCCTTGCCTCCACAGAATTATTAATTCCTTTTCAAAATTTTCAGGATATAGAGTCAATTGGTCTAAATCCAAAGCTTTGGCTCTGACAGCGTACTGCCCAATAACGGCTTTCCAGCCGGGCGCTTTTCAGTTGCCCAAACAAGGCATTAAGTATTTGGGCATCTTATTCCCAACAAAATTGTCTGATTTAGTTAGAGTTAATTTTGACCCCTTAATAAAACAGTTTTCGAGCGATGTGGACAGGTGGGCTTCATTACATCATTACAATCTATGATTGGGAAAGTTAATGTTATTAAAATGAATTGTATTCCAAAATTCAATTACTTGTTGCAGTCACTCCCTGTAGATGTCCCCCTCTGTTATGTTCGGGCGGAAGGGTTGTAAAATAATGTGATTCTATATATTTTGTTATTTTTTATTATTATTATTATATTTATATATGTTTTATGGAATCAATAAAACTGTTAATAATAAAACTACAAGTCTCCTTCCACTGCCCCTCCCTGAGAACCTTCTAAAAAGGCTAAATAGTTGCCCCATTTTTTATTAAATAACTCCATATTACCTAGCTTTCTATATGACATTCCTTCAAATGCCGCTACCCTGCCCATCTTTGTATGCCACTCTTGAAACGAGGGCACTCCAGCCAACTTCCATCCCCTAAGAATAATCTGTCTGCCGATCATAACACTGGCCAGGACCCAATTCTTTATGTATTTATCCTCTATATTAATGACTGCCCCATCTCCTAAAATACAGAGTCTGAGGCAAAATTAAATTTGAGTGCCTAATTCATCACAAATAAAACTCTAAACCCTCAACCAAAATTCTTGGATCTTAACACACCACCAAAAAATATGGGTTGTGTCCCCATCTTCTGATTGGCATCGCCAGCAGGTGGGTGTTTCTTTAAGACCAAGCCTTTACAATCTACAGGGAGTCCAATAGAATCGATGTAAAATCTTAAATTGCATAAGGCAAACCCTTGCATCTCTAGATGTAGACTATGTTTTTTAGAATCCTAGCCCACACTCTCTCCTCCAATACCAAATTTAAATCTTTCTCCCATAATCTCTTGAGAGAAGTTGAAGCTCCGTCCCCCAGACTCTGAATTAGCAGGGAGTAATACACTGATGCCTCATGGCCTTTTTCAAAAGCAGTAATCACCACTCCCAGAGTATCTGCCACTTTATGGGGGTGTATGCTACTCCCGAAAATAATACAGAGCAGGTGGCGCAGCTGTAAATACCTAAAAAACTGAGACCTGGGAATCCCAAAATGTTGAACCATATTTTCAGAGGATCTCAACACTCCCCTCTCATATATGTCACCAAGCGTATTAACCTCCCTCGCAATCCACTCTGTCCAGCAGAAAGGGGACTTATTAATGCATAATTTTGGAATCAGCCATATGCTCAAAGCAACATTTAAATAAATGTCCGAATTAAACACTGTGGACACTTTTGTCCATACCGCTTACAAATGCGAGATAATGGGGTGTAACTTAACTTCTCCAGTTAGTTTGATAGAAAGGCTTTGCAATGGCAAAATAGGGGCAAGAACTTCCTGTTCAACACAAAACCAGGGAGGGGCTCTTGTAATTTACTGAAGTGTAATCTGGGATGCTTACCATTCCAAATGAAGGACTTCGCTATGCTATCAAATTGCTTGAAATAAGAGAGGGGGACATCTATAAAGAGAGATTATAGCAGGTAGTTGAATTTTGGAATATAATTCATTTTAATTACATTAACCTTCCCAATCATAGATAAATGTAATGAAGCCCACCTGCCCACATCGCTCGAAAACCTTTTTATTAAAGGGTCAAAATTAACTCTAACTAAATCACACAAATTTGCTGGGAATAAAATACCCAAATAATTAATGCCCTGTTTGGGCCACTGGAAGGTGCCCAGCTGAAAAGCTGTTACAGGGCAATACGCTGTCAGAGACAAAGCTTCGGATTTAGACCAATTAACTCTGTATCCTGAGAACTTAGAAAAGGAATTAATAATTCTGTGGAGGCAAGGCATAGTAGGGTCGGAGATGAATAATAAAATATCATCTGCGTAAAGCAAAAGTTTATGCGCCACACCTCCCGCCACCTCCCCTGGAAAATCATCCTCCTTTCTTATCGCGGCTGCTAATGGTTCCAGGGCAAGACAGAACAATAATGGGGAAAGAGGGCAACCCTGCTGGTTGTCAAATAATCTGAAATTAATGCTTTTGTTTTTACCGCTGTTACCGGGTAAGTAAAACTTAAAATTGGTTGGATAAAGTAAATTAATCCAACCAATAAAAGTATTCCCAAACATGTAAATTTCCAAAATCTTAAAAAGATAATCCCATTCTACCATATCAAATGTAATATAGATAAAAAATCTCAAGATAGATAACAGCGACCGGAGTCTGATCATTTGCCACTGACCACATGATATTGATGAAACACCTAATGTTATCAGAAGAGTTATGGCCCCGAATAAACCCCACCTGATCTATATGTATAAGAGATGTCATAACTTTACTTAATCAGTTAGCCAAAATTTTTGACAATATTTTAACATCTAACTGGATCAGGCAAATTGGATGGCAACTCTTATACTCGCTTGGATCTTTGTCCTTTTTAAGAATCAGACTGATCCGGGCTTGTGTCATGGTTGGCGGAAGCTTTCCATTCTTTAATGATTCCGTATAAACTTCTAGAAATATTGGAGCCAGTTCTGTAGCATAAGATCTAAAAAGTGGCAAAGCCGTCTGGCACTGGAGCCTGTAGGCAAGGCCTTAATTACCTCTCCAAGCTCCTCTAAGGTTATCTCAGAATCAAGAGAATGTTTTTGCTCAGTTGTCAGTTTAGGACGTTCTAATGGTTCCATAAAGTTTCTAATATCTTCATCAGTAGATGAAGACATGGAGCTATAGAGATCAAGATAGAATTCTTTAAAAGCATTATTAATATCAATGGCCGAGGTAAATATTTTACCATCAGCAGATTTCACTGAGGGAATGTTAGAAAGAGACTCTTTCTCTTTATATGTATCTAGCCAGAAGCTTCCCTGCTTTGTCCCCCAACTCAAAGTATGACTGCCTTGCCCTGAATAGTTAAAACTCCACCTTCCACGACAAAAGAGTATTGTATCTGTATTTCAATCTGGTCAATTCTCTGAGGCCATTAGATGACATTCGGCATTTCAGGTCTGCCTCGGCACTTTTAAAATTCCCTTGCAATTCCACGAGTTCTTGTGCTTTGGATTTTTTGGTGAATGAGGCATATTTATGATCCGGCCCCTAAGAACCGCCTTAAGTGCCTCCAAAGCCACACCCACAGAGGATACTGAGGACCAGTTGGTCTCCATATAGACATTGATTTCAGCCTTTAGCATTTGTTGGAATTCAGCATTTTGCAAAAAGGATACATTAAAGAGCCAACTATATGATTTCTTTTTCTCCATATGTGGCAATACCTCTAAACACACCAGGGCATGATCTGAGACTAAAATGTTTCCGATTGAGCAATCAATGACAGATGAAATGAGGGACTTAGATATAAAAAGAAAATCTATTCTAGAGTAAATCTTATGGACTGAAGAAAAAATTTATAGTCCCTACCAGATGGGTTCAAAAGTCTCCAAATATCTGTAAGACCAAGATTTTTACACATCCTGTGAAGCATCAATGTTGCTCTAGGGGTCTTGCACACTTTTGCTTCACTATGATCAACGGCTGAGTCCATCAAAAGATTAAAGTCTCCTCCCTATACTATATCATGAGGGGTGCCAGCGGCTTGCAACATCCCTTCAAGATCTATAAAAAAAGCCCTGATCATCGACATTAGGTGCATAAGTATTAGCCAAAATAAAACTTTGTCCCTGAATTTCAGCTAAAACCGTAAAGACTCTTCCTAACTTATCTTTATTGTGTTTGAGACACTTGAATTATACATGTTTACTTATCAGTGTAATGACTCCCCTGCTCTTACTCAAGCCAGCTCTATAAAAAAATGCCCACCCCATATCTTTCCAAATTTTCCAGCTTCCTTCGGAGAAAGGTGTGTTTCTTGAAGAAACACTATATCATATTTCTTATGCTTAAGAAGAGAAATAACCTTCCTTCTTTTTATGGGGTTCCACAACCCATTCGCATTCCACGTGTAGAGAGACAATCCACTCATATTAACATTTGACATTTTGATATATTAGAAAAAATAGATTGTGTGTCAAAGACAAGATTATAAAGACCACATTCCAACATTAGTGTAACAATCAAACCCCAAACATCCCTTAGAAAAAAAAAAAAAAACAGAAAAAAGAAAAACGTGTGCATTAACCCCATGCACGACAGCGTCAACTGGCGTCCATCCCTCCAAACTCAAACAGTCCATGTACGCCTATGAGATCCCCCGTGACAACTTTGCCATCTGAGACAGAATTACACAGCAAAAGATAATCTATAAAACAAACTCCAGCCAATATGCAGAATAAACACAAAGAGTGTGTAGATTTATCCATAAAACTGTCCTGAAGCTGTGTTATTCTATAAAATAAACTCCAGCCACTAGGTGGAACCAGCACAAAAAGAGCGCGCAAATTCTTCAGACAGTCAAACGAATGTTCAGTGAGCCGGTCCATTCGGCTACAACATGAGTACAAGCAAATGACTTAATCAGTCCAATGACTTTGCAAGAAATACTCCACAAAATAAACTCCAGCCGATAGGCAGCGGCAACACACACAAAAAAAAAAAAAAAAAAAAAACATTTGCAGGTTCCTCAAACTGTCAATTGGATGTTCAGTGAGCTGGTCCATTCGGCTGCAACGTGAGTACCACAATATGACTTCACTGACTTTATGAAGGACGTCACTTGCTGTGGGCATGTGAATGTTTTACAGCCATCCTTAGCATCTATTCTCAATTTGGCTGGGAATATCAGTGCAAAAGCGACCTTCCGTTGATGTAAAAGTTTCTTGCATTCCTTGAATCCATCACGTTTCTCCTTTTTGTGCATATTTACATGTTTTGAGGTATTTGGCAAGCTTGGTTTTTAAAGTTTATTTTTTAAAAAACATATGTCTTAATTTTTATATAAATAAAATATAATAAAAATATCAACTGAAATGTAAAAATAATAGAAAACTGTCATAATGTGTATATGTAATGAGTGGCAATTACAAGAAATGTCCAAAAGAGGGCATCCAAGCTCCATTGTTGAATGATTCCCATACACTAGGCTCTCGCACAGAGTTGCCAGATAATAGTGCAAAACACCCAAGCAGACATTTATACTTGCAC
The DNA here is from genome assembly GCF_019703515.2 of Myxocyprinus asiaticus. NCBI lineage: Eukaryota > Metazoa > Chordata > Actinopteri > Cypriniformes > Catostomidae > Myxocyprinus > Myxocyprinus asiaticus. Next base: position 60,079,015 of record NC_059345.1, on the reverse strand, counting down.
AAATAGGACATATTTCGCCTTTTGTCATACTCAATTTATGCAATCTGGCAACCTTGCTTGCGATCTTCGAAAAGTAAATAAAATACTTAGCCCTCAATAATGCAATATTATGCTCAAAGAAATGTGTGATGCAGAAAATTTGTCCATTTCTGAGGCTGCATGTGCTGTTTAGTGCCAAGTCTGTGAGCAAACCTTTTCAGTGACGAACTTTAGTAAAATCCCAATAGATCTTTGCATCATTCACACACGGAGGGGACACGCGAGCAAAACCAAGTGAGAGGAATACTTTGTTCTTTGTGAAATTCTTAAGTCCCTCACACTGGTATGCAAATGTTACTCTGGCAGTAATCATTTATCAGTGTCTCGGAGCCTGTCAGTGCATTTAGCAGCTGATGCTTGAGTTAGTGTGAGCACACACATGTATAAATCGTCAGAAATGCAAATGGCGTTATTATGCGTCTTTGTAAGCGAGCGATGCACTGTTGCTCCTGCTTATAATCGACAAAGATGTCAACATTGCAATTTGCAAGCGCTCAAGGTTGGAGCGTCTTTTGACGCCTTTCAAATCATGACTTGTGGAATTTAAATGTTTACATAAATGCTCAAATATATCAACTCTAATTGTATTTGAGTTTGTGGTCGTCACTGTCTGAACTTCGGAGGTCGCTGGGTTTATTTTTTATTTTTTTCAAATATAGAACGGTCAATAAAAGTGTCTGTGTTTCCGCTACTCTCGTCTCCTTGCATCTTTTATTGCATTTTATTTTTAAAGTGTAACACCCATCCACTGACATACAGTGGCAGACGTATTCATTTCTTTGTATTTATCAAGACAGCTTTTGGGAGCCGTGAAATTATTCCAAGTTTTTTCGCAAGTGAACAGCCACAGTATTCAGCTCTGAATACGTTTATTTGTTTTAATTCTGCTAGAAGCTGGCGCAACTTGTGTTGACGGTGTTTGTGTAATAACACGGTCCTATATATTAGCTAATATTCAAAATATATATTTATTTTTTTTATTTCAGCGCAGTGTTTGAAATCATGTCTCGTGCCGTTCACATGCTTGAAAGCGTTTGTTTTTGCAATAAAATTACACGCAGCGCCACAAAAGAGCAAAACGGATGTGTCTTGACTCGAGACGTTTAACAGTTTAAGTTCTTTTTAACTTGACATGGCATCTAAAAACACAAACAAGCCGTCAAAGACGTCTATCTAGCGCACGTTTACATTGAATCATTTATAAAACAGTGCAGACGTACACATAAACACGCTAATTGTGAACGGCCCCTCAGTGTAAGACTAGAACTCTGTAGAAAAGTTTGGTCACACTTGCTTATTCTTTATTATTTGTTACTGCACATTTTCACTTAAAGCAAATTGGTAAGTGCTTTTTGCATTGTTATAGCAACATCAGGAGTTTTCTAAGTGTAAATTAGGCTGCTGGAGCATTCAGTGTCGGATCAAGTTTTGAAAAGTAACCGTGTGCCCTGAAGAAACAAAATTTATTGCAAACAAAATTGAAATCGCAAACATTATTAGAGAGCTTTTTCTTTGTATTAGAGCACCTTGGTTCTGGCTTTCGTGCGTGGATGTGTTTTTAAAATGCCTTATTCATTGTGAAACTGTTTTCTTAATGACATGAATCGCACTGAAGGCCTAGACAAGTTTTATTACATTTTCTGAGGCAGAAAATTATAATACAAAAATAATTAAGGGTATTTCAATACCCACAGCTTTCACTTAAATGTTATTTTTGTGTGCATTTTTGTTTTGGTTGCAAACTGCATATGGGGGGGTTGGCTATTGAAAATGTAACATTTTAATTTAATTCTGCTCAAATGAACGAAATGACTTGAATAAAGATTCGTTGATTTTGCTGAACGAGACTCAAAGATCCAAGTCAGTAGAATGATCCGATCTTCACATCACTACTGGCGCTGTCTCTTCCTCTTAAATACTCCCGCCTCCCCTCGCTGGAATGCGAGGCCGGTCTGGCGCCCAGGTGGCGGACATTTCGCCACTTATCTTCCCGGCCTCGCTCTGCCCAGACGCCGCTCGGCTCCGCCCTGCTCACCACAAAAAGCTATTTAAACAGTTGCGTGTGAATAACGAATGCAGACTAAAACTTAATGTATTTCATGTATTTTGAAAGAGAACAGAGAAAAAATGCAACAAAAGAAACTGAGACCTATTGCCAAATAATTGCAAAAAAATTACAAGGCTAAATGACTAATGTGCACATTAAACTCTACCTACACCAACTTAACACCTAATGCATTGAATTACATTTGTTAATTTAAAGCAATTTTAGGAATATATAAAAATGGTAAATGAATTCATTACAATATAATCTAAACAAAACTGACATGTATGTTTAGTCTTGGGGGCTAATCACATGGATGTGACTATTTTAGGTCACGGTCATAGCGCCACCAACTGGCAGCAGGAAGTGTGGCACTTACAACAGACTTTGAAAAAGTTCTCTTTTACCCAAATTGCTTAAAAATTGTTTAGACACTGCTGATGGAACATTTTGTGAAGTTGTAGTCAAACTGGAATGATGGCATATATCTATTACTCACTGTATGATTAGGGTCCAAGTTTACATTAATGTTGAGTTGTTGCTGTGTCCATCATGCTTTGTTTTCCGAAAGCCACCGAGTGGAAATGGACCCATGGTGCTTGGGCCCGTCATCGCTGCTTGCAGCTAATATATATATATATATATATATATATATATATATATATATATATATATATATATAATTAATTTACTTTATTTATTTATTTTTAATGAATTGCATTTTTGAGGACCTAAAGATACTCAAACTCATGAAACCTTGCACACGCATCAGAAGTGGCAAAAATTTACATCTGATATGGGTTTCAGAATTAGGTGTGGCAAAATGGCTCGATAGCGCCACCTACAAACTTTCAACGATGTGCACTTTACACTACGTTTCACCTACAGGTACGAAAATCGGTACACATGTATAACATGCCAGTACCTACAAAAGAGTCTCTTGGACTCCTAAACTCAACAGGAAGTCTGCCATTTTGATTTTTCTCTTCAATTTTTGCTCAGTTTTTGCCATTTCCAGGCCTCGTACTTTAACGAACTCCTCCTAGAGATTTCATCAGATCTACTTCATATTTGGTTATTCTAATCTAAAGGCCTTGGAGATGCTAAATTGCAAAGCTTTTGAGTTTTCACTGCACGGCATTGCCGTGATGGTCTGACAAAGTTCAATGTTTCACCATGAAACAGGAAGTTGTTATAACTCATACATACAATGTCCAATCTGCCCCAAACTTCACATGTTTGATAATAGTCCCGGCCTGAATACATCTACGTGCCAATATTCGGTTATAGTCATAGCGCCACCTACTGGAAACAGCCAATTCCAGGTCTTACTTTAACAAACTCCTCCCAGAGATTTAATCAGATCAACATTATATTTAGTCAGTCTTAATCTAAAGGCCTTGGTGATGTTAAATTGCGAAGCTTTTGAGTTTTCATTGAAGGGCATGTCCGTGGCGGCCTGACAAAGTTCGATATGAAACGAGTCACATTTTTAAGGCCTAAACATGCTCGAACTCATGAAACTTTGCACACGTCTCAAAAGTGGGGAAAATTTACATCTGATACTGGTTTTAGAATTGTGGCAAAATGGCTCGATAGTGCCACCTACAAAATTTCAACGAAGCAGTCCTCACGCCATGTTTCACCTACACGTAAGAAAATCGGTAGGCATATGTCAACACGTACTAAAAAGTCTCATTTCTTCTGCATGCATTGTGTGATTTAGATTAAAATTGAGTTGTATGTTTTTTCTTGGGGGCTAATCACATGGATGTGGCTATTGTTGGTCACGGTCATAGCGCCACCAACTGGCAGCAGGAAGAGTGGCACTTACAACAGACTTTGAAAAAGTTCTCTTACATTTACCCAAATTGCTTAAATTGTTAAAACACTGCTGATGGAACATTTTTTGAAGTTGTAGACAAACTGGAATGATGGCATATATCTATTACTCATTGTATATCTATACTTAGAACCATATCCTAAACCCAACAGGAAGTCAGCCTTTTCAGTTGTGATTTTTCTCTTAAATTTTTGCTCAGTTTTTGCCATTTCCAGGCCTCGTACTTTAACAAACTCCTCCTAGAGATAAAATCAGATCAACATCATATTCGGTCAGTCTAATCTAAAGGCGTTGGCAATGCTAAATTGCGAAGCTTTTGAGTTTTCTTTGAACGGCGTGACCATGGCGGCCTGACAAATCTCTGTGTTTCACCATGAAAAATTAAGTTGTTAATTTTTAGTTTAAAGTTGACGCCGGGCGGTGGCACTGGACCCACTCCGCCGTTCTCTTTGACAGACAAAGGATAAGCTGCTCCAGTACCACTTGATTGATGACTCCCACGACGTCGCAGTCTGCTCAAAAAGGTCGAGAAAAGCCTCCGCGTCATCTTCCGCCCCCATCTTCAGGAGCATGGGTGGGAGCAGGGGGCTACGTTTGTCCGGGGTCGCAGCCGGGGCTCTCTCCTGGCCAAGAAGGCTCCAGATCGCATGCCGGTCCTCTGCTTGTGCTCGCAGGATCTCAAAGAAGCGGCGTTCCTGGTCTTGGCGGAGCCCAAGCAGGGATTGTTGGTGGTTTTGATGTAGGCTGGCGAGGGACTGGAGGATCTCGGCCAACTGGGAGGGCTCCATGGGGCGTACCTCAAAGATCCTGGGTTTCAGCACCAGTGTAGAACAGCTTCACAACTGGCGGGAAGGAGGAGAACACAGGGAAGCAAGTTTTTCCTGGCTCAGGTAGGACTTTTAAAAGGCCACTTCGGTACTTTACAACTTCACAAACTCATCAGCTTCACAGGCACATAGGCATTTAACAAAACTCGGTGTTTCACCATGAAAAAGGAAGTTGTTGTAACTCAAACATACAATGTCCAATCTGCCCCAAACTTCACATGTTTGATAACAGTCCCGGCCTGAATACACCTACATGCCAATATTAAGTTATAGTCATAGCGCCACCTACTGGCAACAGGAAGTGTCATGTTTTATGTATAGTTATAAAATGACTGATATTTCATTTGATGTCATTTATTTTCTCTAGCTTCAGTAATACATTGAGAAATCACAGATTAGGTGCAAGTGTTTTAAATGTTGAGTTATAATATAAATAATAATTATTATTATTATTTGCTTTTTATTATTTAATGTGGCATGACACAACAAACTGGTTGCTCATTTAAATCACTTTAACAATCTGTCTAAAACTACACTGTAAAAAACAAATCTGTAATTTTAATGGTAAAAGACTGTAAAAATGCTACAGATTTGTAATTTTTAATTGATTAACATGTATTAACTGTAAAATATACAGTAATTTTTTATATATATATATTTTAAGACAGTACAGTAGTTTTTACAATAAAAATGTGTAGATGTAAAAAGTTTGATTTTCCTGTATAAAGGTACAAATTTACATTGTTTAACAAGAGAGTACATGTACTTTTTACAGTAAATTATTGTTAAAATTACAGTAAAAAACAATAATCAGGCGTTCCCACAATTCCCTGCATGACCTATCATATTTCATTATATTTTATGGGAATAGTTATGTTTCTTCTTATTTTTAATATCAGTTACATACATTGGGGTGTTCTGTGTTATATTTGATGTAGTTTAGTTAATGTTTATTGCATAATTTTAATTTCACATGTGTTACTCTGATGGTGTTTTGTGTTTGTGTGAGTGACACTGAGCACTGTCTCTACATGTTTATTGGTCATTGCTCCTGGAAGAGCCACTACTGGTGAACTTCATGTCATCATGTGCTCTTCTGTAATTTTTACAGTGATTAACAATACCTTATTGTAGCCTGGTAACTTCTGAAAAACACTTTTTGATCTGATAAAGTGATAAAAGCCTGTGCACCTCATTTTCTGACATCTCTTGCAGATTTCATGCCGACTGAGACTGACCAAATTAAATTCACCTTCCAACATTATTGACTTAGCCTAACTGTTTAGTGTTTTTCAAGTACAGAAACTAAAACATAGAGAGTGCAAAATAATCAATCCCATATCCATACCATGTTTTGAAATAATAATGACATACTTGTATTACTATTAATATTCATGTTCAGATAAATTCTAGCTATTTCTGAAACTCCAACACACCAAAGAATATGCATTTTCCTATTTCCTGCTTTGTAGTAACACTACAAGAATAAATAAAACATTTAAATAAATATTTTTATTAACATAGCTAGTCATGACTGTTTCCCAAAACCGTAGTAACTATGTTGCACATCCATCGTTCGAACCACGTTGGTTCAACAACATAGAACTGTCGTTAATGACGTTACACAGGGGGTGGAGTAATAACTTCCGGGAACATCAAATTATTATAGCTCGTAGAACAGCTTCACAACCGGTGGGAAGAAGAACCCCAGATACCGTACCTCCACCCGCCCAATCGCGCACTTCTTGGGGTTTGCTGTGAGTCCCGCTCATCTCAGTGATCTCAGAGGGCATTGCATCCAATTCTTCCCAGACAATTTTCTTTTTGTGCTCGGGCAATTGGTAGGGACGGCTATGTATGTGCTGTATGAGGTTCATACGACCCTGTAGAGGGGAAAACACGTCTGCAAACTCCTTTTGCAACTTGGCAACCTCTGCGAGTTGATACAGTGAGAGGTGGTCTCCGCAAGTGACAGGGGTGAAATGATTGCGTTTTGTATTCACCCCTGGCCCGAGCTCCACCCTCTCCGGGACTACTGTAGCCAACGTCACATGGACCACCTCCCTCCACGATTTCAGGAGGTTGAGGTGATATATTTGACGTGAGCCCCCTCTATCGGTACGCTTACCTCATATTCGAGATCCCCCACTCGTCGTGTGACCTCAAAGGGTCCTTGTCATTTGGCGAGTAATTTGGAGCTCGATTTGGAAAGTAATACAAGTACCTTATCTTCCGGTGCAAATTCCTGCAGCCGAGTTCCCCTGTTGTACAGTCGGCTCTGTCGTTCTTGAGCTTGAAGCAAATTCTCCTGTGTTAGTTGCCCAAAAGTGTGGAGTTTTGCTCTAAGATCAAGAACGTATTGAATTTTATTCTTACTGTTTGAAGGTCCCTCCTCCCAAGCTTCGCGCATAGCATCAAGCACCGCCCATATAGCAGCTCGAATGGGGAAAATCCCGTGGAGGCTTGCGGGACCTCTCGTACTGCGAATAACAGGGGATCGAGCCATTTGTCCCAATTTCTAGCATCCTTGTGCACGAACTTATGTATCATATTTTTAAGGGTTTTATTAAATCGCTCCACCAGGCCATCTGGTTGTGGATGGTAAATGCTGGTGCAGATTGATTTAATGCCCAATAATTTGTAAAGCTTGCGTAGTGTTCGTGACATAAAGGTTGTGCCCTGATCGGTGAGGATTTCTTTCGGAATCCCACCCGGGAGATTATTTTGAAGAGTGCCTCCGCAACATACAAAGCGATGTCTGTGTGCTGACCGCTCTAATGGCCCGACGAGGTCCATTCCAATTCTCTCGAACGGGCTATTAGGCGGTTCAATGTTTTTCTTTCCCCTAGATGACCCGCCATGGGATTATAATGAGCCACCTGGAACACTATTTCCCGACGGCTCCGCGCTATTAAGAGCTGGGTTGTATCTTCCTTTGTTTGAGCATCTTGCATCACTCTATACAACCGCTCATTTATAATTGCAAAATAAGGATATGAAAGTGCAACACCTGGCTGGAGTTGCTGACCATCGATCACTCTCACTTGGTCAAAGGCATGTTTGAAATCCCCTTCGGGAAATCCCCCAAGGACGGGAGGGGCTGCAGCCTCTCCCCCCCTCACGTCATCCTGATGTGGAGCAGACGAAGATGGCCCTGGCTCCGCCTCCCCTGCCAGAGCATCGCACATCTCACATCTCATTGCTTTAGTGTAGGACCCATCTGCGCATATTCTCTTTAATACATTTCTAAATTCAGGCCAGTTAGTCCCCAAAATCAGCGGATGGGTGAGGCCGGAACTAACTGCGGCCTCCACTCTGTTTTGTTTTCTGAAATTTCACCACAGGGTAGTTGTGAATATCCCCATGCACACACTTCACACACTTCAGCCTCGCGTTGAACCAAGTGTTGGTGGATAGTGGTTTGGTTACAACCTGTGTCCACCAATGCTTGGTGAGTACCCCCCTTGACACTTACCGGTATCCGGTACGCTCCGGCCCAATCGGGGGCAGCCTACGGAGTGTCGGGGATCCTGACCACCTTCCCCAGCTCCATCACAGGGTATTGATCCCAGAAGTGTCCCGGAACCCTGCAACTCCAGCAGACCGGCCCAGGCGCCATGCCCGCAACTGCATCGGTGGACACTTCCACCTGAGGGGGAGAGCGGTGGGGCACTGTAGGGGCAGGGGGGTGTGCCCCCACTGGCCGTGGTGGCGGAGCTCCTCGCCTCCACGTGGCAGGAACGGGCTCACAGGGGGAGGGGGAAGAGGGAGAGAGAAAGAGAGAAGAAGAGGGCTCTTCCACCCTCGGGTACGCCGCCATATGGTCCTCCGCGAGTTGGACAGCTTCCTCCAGCGACGCCAGGTGGTGGCACTGGACCCACTCCGCCGTTCCCTTTGGCAGACAAAGGATAAGCTGCTCCAGTACCACTTGATCGATGACTCCCACGACGTCGCGGTTCCCCGCCAGCAGCCATTTCCGGCACGCGTCTCAGAGCCGTTGGGAAAAGGCAAATGGGTGGTCGGACTTTCCCAGCTTCAAGGTCTGGAAGAGCTGTCGGTACTGCTCCAGACTTCGACCCACCCACTGCAGGATGGCCTTCTTCAGGTCATCATAGGCTAGGAGGTTAGCCGCCGGCAGCTGTTGGGCAGCAAGCTGGGCTTCCCCGGACAAGAGCGGAAGGAGCCTGGCCGCCCACTGGTCACGCGGCCAGCTCCAGACCTCAGCCGTCTGCTCAAAAAGGTCGAGAAAAGCCTCCGCGTCATCTTCCACCCCCATCTTAAGGAGCGTGGGTGGGGGCAGGGGGCTACAGTTGTTCGGGGTCACAGCCAGCGCTCTCTCCTGGCCAAGAAGTCTCCGGATCACATGCCGGTCCTCTGCTTGTGCTCGCAGGATCTCAAAGAAGCGGCGTTCCTGGTCTTGGCGGAGCTCAAGCAGGGATTGTTGGTGGTTCTGATGTAGGCTGGCGAGGGACTGGAGGATCTCGGCCAACTGGGAGGGCTCCATGGGGCGTACCTCAAAGATCCCGGGTTTCAGCACCAGTGTAGAACAGCTTCACAACTTGGTGGGAAGGAGAACACAGGGAAGCAAGTTTTTCCTGGCTCAGGTAGGACTTTTAAAAGGCCACTTCAGTGCTTTACAACTTCACAAACTCATCAGCTTCACAGGCACATAGGCATTTAACACATCAGCTTCATAAGCACATAGTCACTTAAACACATCAGCTTCATAAACATAACAGGTTAAACAGCTTCAGCTTCAGGAGCACCGTGGCCTTCTTTGTGCCACACTCTCTCACCCTCTCTGCTGGTGGTGTGGCTTCTTATATGCCACTCTTCCCATGCTCACTGGAATTAGAGACAGGTGTTACACATAATCTAGCTCAGGTGCAAGCGCCCATACTGCTTTCTCTCTCTCCGGACGGATACTCGACCACGCCCCTGCTGCCACACTCATTTACATGTACACCAGAAAGACGTTTAATGCGAGAAAGCTGCTGAAGACACGAGACTGGTGTGCACCGTGTAATGCGACAGATGCACTGCGCTGCAATAGATGCGTTTCTCTCTACATCAGACTTCGGGGTTCTTCCACGCACTTGAGCACAGAGGCACATGCGCACTCTTCAAATGGGAACGTTCTATTCAGAAGAGATCATCCCTATGCCCTACTCCCTTCAAAGTCTTTACCATCTACTGTGACAGCAGTGTAAGGTTGAAAGATGTGGGGCTCCAAAATAACAGCCATTTGGAAGTCACTTTTTAAGCCATTTTTATTGAAAATTGAGTTTGAAGCTTTCTATTATGATTGTTCTCCCTCCCTTCGGAGGCTGATTTATCCCATTTGGGACGCAGCCAAAACTGCCAATTGTGTTAACATGGACACAGACTTCTTTAAAAAAAATACATGTAAATGTGATTAAAGTCTTCACAGAATGAAACATATATATGGAATAAAACATATAGAAGCCTCAGCGAAGTCAAATGATGTCCACAAAGCAAACTAACTACATTACCGGTTTTAACCACTACGCAAACCACGCAAGTGCGTGGGGCCCCGGACGTCGGGGGGCCCCCGCCCCGGTAGGAAAGCTCTGCAAAAACCGCTTGAGGGGTGACATGTTGTTCTGAGTACACGTGTGAATATGCTGTTGTCAGCGCTCTTAGAGCGGTTCACGTTAGAGGTAGGCCGGGTTCGGGTCAGTTTTTCAAGTAGGACTTTGGGTTAAAAATATACAGGATTTCCGAACTTGTTTCGCCCATGTGTTGGGGGCTGTTCACACCGAATGCATTTTTGCGTGCATCTGCTCTGATTTTCCATTGTTTTTCCATGTAAACACCAAGCAAAGTTTCAGTGCTTGATAAACAGCAATGTTTTTTTCCTTCTGCTCTAGTGTGTTGAGGGTCCGGTGTGCCTTGTATGTTTACTGTGGCTGGTTACTGTTATGAATGTTGCCTACAATGCTTACATAAAATACAGCCATTTGCAACATGATGAACAATACACTGCAGCATTAGAATATAAGATCCAGGTGAAAGTAAATAAGACAGACATATTTTACTATTGTATACAACAAATCATCAAAGTCATAATAATAATAATACTGTATCATTCTGTATTATAATGAAAAACTGGACAACAATTAATAATTGTTAGGTTATAATAATGATAATAAATAACAACTGAATTCCAAAATGTTAGTGAGTCAAGTAGTAGGTTTTGCACACCCTGTTCATAAAAAAAAAAAAAAAAAAGTGTTTTGTAAAAATACATGTAGGTAAATATTGCTTTTTTATCACTGTATTGACGAAAAAAATGGAAAACATGCATTAATTATCTTGAACTAGAATTTTATTCAATTAAACATTTTAAATGGCCACAACGGCTGAACATTTTGAATGTACTTGGCTACAACAGCTGATAGGACGAATTTAAAATTATGATTTAAAATCAATTTTATGTAATTTTTTAAGTAACATTTTCGAAATGGGGCACTGGGTTGGTCAGTTGCTTGGGGCCTCAGAAATCGTAAACCCGCCCCTGCCTATTAAGGCATATTTATTTCAGTTTTAAACTAATTTTAATAGTTTTAATAATGCATAAAATAGATATAAAAATGGATGAATAGATAAAATAAAATGAGAGAGAGCAGAAAAATGTCAATGGCTGGGTTTCACGATAACGTTGCAACTTAAACTTTTACGATTATCTTTAACGTCACTCATTATTTTACGATAGAGTAACGGCTGTTTCCCAAACTAGTCCAGCACTTAGATTGCTCGTTATAAACTAGAACTTGAATGCTTTGTTACGGGAGCTGTCCGGTCCAACGCTGAAACCTTGGCCAATATGTCCAGGAGTTTGCCTTCTCAACATAACAATAATGCAGAAATATTGAGAAGCTTGGAAATTATAAGTAACCTTGTCGAGACGCCGAAAGTTAATGACGATCACTGCATTTAAATAAAGAAATAATGATGACTTTGGTAAGACAAGATTTCAGATTGATGCTCACCTTTATAGAGATTAATAATAGAAATGCATGTACAGGTGCATCTCAATAAATTAGAATGTCGTGGAAAAGTTCATTTATTTCAGTAATTCAACTCAAATTGTGAAACTCGTGTATTAAATCAATTCAATGCACACAGACTGAAGTAGTTTAAGTCTTTGGTTCTTTTAATTGTGATGATTTTGGCTCACATTTAACAAAAACCCACCAATTCACTATCTCAAAAAATTAGAATATGGTGACATGCCAATCAGCTAATCAACTCAAAACACCTGCAAAGGTTTCCTGAGCCTTCAAAATGGTCTCTCAGTTTGGTTCACTAGGCTACACAATCATGGGGAAGACTGCTGATCTGACAATTGTCCAGAAGACAATCATTGACACCCTTCACAAGGAGGGTAAGCCACAAACATTCATTGCCAAAGAAGCTGGCTGTTCACAGAGTGCTGTATCCAAGCATGTTAACAGAAAGTTGAGTGGAAGGAAAAAGTGTGGAAGAAAAAGATGCACAACCAACAGAGAGAACCGCAGCCTTATGATTGTCAAGCAAAATCGATTCAAGAATTTGGGTGAACTTCACAAGGAATGGACTGAGGCTGGGGTCAAGGCATCAAGAGCCACCACACACAGACGTGTCAAGGAATTTGGCTACAGTTGTCGTATTCCTCTTGTTAAGCCACTCCTGAACCACAGACAACGTCAGAGGCGTCTTACCTGGGCTAAGGAGAAGAAGAACTGGACTGTTGCCCAGTGGTCCAAAGTCCTCTTTTCAGATGAGAGCAAGTTTTGTATTTCATTTGGAAACCAAGGTCCTAGAGTCTGGAGGAAGGGTGGAGAAGCTCATAGCCCAAGTTGCTTGAAGTCCAGTGTTAAGTTTCCACAGTCTGTGATGATCTGGGGTGCAATGTCATCTGCTGGTGTTGGTCCATTGTGTTTTTTGAAAACCAAAGTCACTGCACCCGTTTACCAAGAAATGTTGGAGCACTTCATGCTTCCTTCTGCTGACCAGCTTTTTAAAGATGCTGATTTCATTTTCCAGCAGGATTTGGCACCTGCCCACACTGCCAAAAGCACCAAAAGTTAGTTAAATGACCATGGTGTTGGTGTGCTTGACTGGCCAGCAAACTCACCAGACCTGAACCCCATAGAGAATCTATGGGGTATTGTCAAGAGGAAAATGAGAAACAAGAGACCAAAAAATGCAGATGAGCTGAAGGCCACTGTCAAAGAAACCTGGGCTTCCATACCACCTCAGCAGTGCCACAAACTGATCACCTCCATGCCACGCTGAATTGAGGCAGTAATTAAAACAAAAGGAGCCCCTACCAAGTATTGAGTACATATACAGTAAATGAACATACTTTCCAGAAGGCCAACAATTCACTAAAAATGTTTTTTTTATTGGTCTTATGATGTATTCTAATTTTTTGAGATAGTGAATTGGTGGGTTTTTGTTAAATGTGAGCCAAAATCATCACAATTAAAAGAACCAAAGACTTAAACTACTTCAGTCTGTGTGCATTGAATTTATTTAATACATGAGTTTCACAATTTGAGTTGAATTACTGAAATAAATGAACTTTTCCACGACATTCTAATTTATTGAGATGCACCTGTATGTGATCACACACAATATGAATCATAATAAGGGTCTGTAATGTAGCCAAAAGTTTGTTTCTTTTGCTGGAAACTGAATGCACACGGTATTGTAATTTTACTATTTCATCAAATGCATCACACATTCATTGCTTTTCCTAAATTAAGTTTTTGAATATGTGAATGTAAAACCTGGTGTAGTACTTTTTGTCAGTTAGTGCACATTGTCCCTTCATTTACCTGTGCATTTGTTTTCTGGATTTTGGAAAATAATTAGGTAACGTTCTAAAATAATTGAATCAAATTTTATTACTAAATATTAAGCCTAATATTTGGATATATTAACAGGCCTACCAACTCCATTGATAAAAGTGCTATTCATTTGTTTAGGCTACTGAATTCATTATAATGTAACACGGGGCTAAATAGAAAAGAAATTTAGCACAAAAAAAAAAAAAAAAAAAATGGTTACATTTGTGAAAGGCAATTATAAAATTACAAAAAATGTCACTTTATTGTGCTTCAGTTCTTGCACTTTCCCTGGGCACACCCAAAGCCTTGTTTCTGGCTTTCCAATAATCCAAATATATCAATGCAATTTATTAATTGGTCCTTATTCTCTGATAAACTGTGAAAAATGCAAGAAAGATATATTTAAGTTGCACGTATGATTTACAAAGTTTTATGTTACTATAGCGATGCTTTTTGGGAAAGACACCATAGAGATTAAGTACTACTTTAGCGATACTAACATTCTATAGTGCCTCAGGAAACCCAGCCATGGACAAAATAAATGAAATGAGACCAAAAAAAAAAAAATAAATAAAAAAAAATAAAAGAATTTAGGGACTGGTCACCCTACTAAATTATACGTATTGCCTACCAACAATCAGCGCTTCAAACATCTGAGTTATGTTAGAACCTGTACAATGTATCGGCAATCTTTTTATAAACATTTTTAAAGGCCAATGCATTCCACATACTGGTCTGCGCTTCAATACAATGTAAATGCATCTGCTCCGCATGGTCCTGTGGATCGTGCTGTGCGCAGCTTCGTCACACCTTTTGATTGAGATTTTGATAGCTGACTGCTAAATAAAACAGACTAGTAGGCCAAGTAATTCTGAGTGCAGATGCGAGGGACATCAATAGGCTATTTCTAAACCAGACAACTAATATTTCTCTGGCAAAATAGTTTGCAGAACCCATGCCTACGCAGAAGAATGTTGGCACAAAGCCCTCTCCATAGACAGGTACGATTTGTATCACAAGCATTCCTTAGTCCGGTTGTTTGATGAGAGAGAGATAATATGTAGTTGCAATAAAAGTTGAGCCGTGGTGGATAATTATTCTATTGCACGGCATTGAGGAACTGATGATGACGTGGGTTGACCAATCAGTGGAAATGTGTGTTTCATGCCCACCCACATGTGCAAATCAAATATGTATCTATTTTCTACCCAAGACAATTCTGAAAAACAAACTATCAAAACGGACACGGCTGTTCTACCTGTTGCTTTGGTCTTCAGCAGTCAACACACGATTGCATTGCACCACCTACTGGTGAGAACGAATTGCACCAGGTTGAGATTGTGCATCGGTAATCTGCTGCTTTTCATGCAGTTCCCGGATGTGGAAGGTTGACTTTCCAACCGAATTTGAACCACTGAATTTGAGGAAGCGATTTTGTTAAGCGAAATATAACGGGCTGAATTTTACTTGTCGAAAAATCTGATGAAAAATGTGACTGTATTTTCAAATGAACTGAATATTTTGGAAACTAACTTTGGAAGGTGAATATTTATTATTGAATTTTTAATAATGAAATGAGTTGTGAAATGTTTCTAAATGAAATATTCAATGCTTCAAAATACAACTTTGTTAAAATTCAGCCTCCCAAAATGCAAGCACTGTAAATTCAGCACATTTAAATGCAAGCACTGATAATATAATGCCATTATTTTTTCGATTAGAGCAATTCAACATGCTTTTATGCTTCAAAGACTTTAGACATGAATATACTTCCATATTGGTGCTCATGCACCGGTACGACAGTATTAGCAGTTATAGCCTGAATGCCTCATGCAATGTGCCTTATTTTCCGCTGTAACTGGCGTTGGTTTCTGTGTGCATGTCAATTAGAAAGTCATTTTTAGGCCGACAAGATAACGGAGCACTTATTTTTGGAGCGAGGAGGACAAATAATCGTTTACAATCCTTCAAAGAAATGAATATGAATCAATATAGAATACGAGTGAAAGCACCACAACTATCTCAAGAATGGAATAACAATTTTCATCAGTTCATCAGCCTCTTGTTTGCTATTGTTGATGGCATAAATTAAAATGACTAAATTCCTAAAATGCAGAGTAATCAATAAATCGAGAAGATGCAGACGGCGTGCATGAAGCAAAATTGGTCAATGAAAGAAACTATTATTAATCATGCAAAATAATCACTCATGATAATGAGCTGTTATGGCAGAACCCGGGAGACTAAATACATAACTGCTCTCGGTTTTTTTGAGAATTGCCCGTTGCATACATGCCTTATGAACGAATGATTGAACGAACGAACAACATGGGTTTTGTATTCTGTCCCCCAATATTAGGATATTTGAAAATACGTTTATATTACATCATTTTTGTGAGGATTTGAGTGTAATTTACACACTGATTCCTGAGATAAGGGACAAAATATGTTTAAAATCTGAGTTTTTATTTTTTAATACTAAATTAATTTGAAATGGATATATTTGTAGACAAAGGTCTCAGCTAAAAACGATGTAAGGGAACAGGTTTTTTTATAAAAACACTTTTTTTTTCTGAAAATTGACATTTATTCACTTCATAACTTGCATCTTACTGTCATTTGTGTCTACGCGTCAGACACATCAAAAAGCATGCTATTTTAATTTGATTAATCCAACAAGTGTAAAGTCTTTAATTATCTAATAATATTGTTCAGTAAAGGAGTTAAGTGATAAAATACATTCAATATTTTTTTTCTTTTCTGTTTTCATACTATTCTGAAAATTCTGACTGAGTTGACAATTTAATATTTTTCCATCTTACCATGTGTTGTACACTGGAGCCAAATTTGATTAAATTGATCCCACAATTTTAACAGAAATTATAATAATGAGAATGACGGAGTTGACAAGTTGAAGCTGTGACCGCAGAGACTTATACATTGTTTATTTAAAATATGAAAAATATCAAACGTACCAGACCACGTGTCCTACTGTTGCATCCACCATGAGCAGGAAGTGGGAAAGGGGTACTCAGACTTATAGCTGACCAGGACATTTTCTGATTTATTCAGGATTTTAAAAAAAATCTGACGGAATTGACGCAAAGTGAGGACACAACTTTGATAATCAGATTTTATGGAAAATATAATTTAAAGTTTTCTTAATGTATTGTTTGATATCTTACAGATCCCTACCTTTCATTTGTTATTTATATTTATGAATTTGTTGCATTTTTAAACTCTTTGTTTAGCAGTTTAACATTGTGACCTCTTGCTGAGGACAGGTTAAGTTACATGTGCTTCCAAGTACAGAGCATGCATTTTAAAAAATTCTAATGAAATTATTTTAAAGTATAAGTAAAAAATGCCCTGAGTATACACATTCCTTTAGATGTAACTTTTCCAGTATTTTTATTGTTATGAATTTGTTGATTTTTAAAATAAAGATGACTTTTGTATGTAAGTCATGTTTTGTCCCTTATCTCAAGAATCAGTGTACAGTTAATTTACAGTAGACAGCGCTGTTGGTTTTCATAACCCATATGTTGGGTCATAAATTAGAATGTTTATATAACAACAACACTGATACACTTTTTTCATTTTCATTCTATGGTGATATTAAAAAATTAACATATTTTATAATTAATTTAATTCATAATTCATTTCTCTAACCATGCGTTATAATGAAGGCTTTGTGAAATTGCAAAAATTTTTGATTTACAGATTTGAATAACAGCAGACACATCAACACAGTTTGTTCATCAGTCCATGTGATTCAGTCCTGCTACATTTGTTTGAAATGACATATGAGGTACAACACAAAGTCACTTATGAATCATAGCACTAAAATTTAAAATTATATTGTCTAAATTATTTAAACACTGACTACGACCGCATTAGAGTTGAATCTTCGCCGTAGTAGGATTTTTTTTCCCTCCCCTTTTCTCCCCTATTTGGCATGCCCAATTCCCAGTGCGCTCTAGGTCCTCGTGATGGCGTAGTGACTCTCCTCAATCCTGGTGGCAGAGGACGAATCTCAGTTTCCTCTGCATCTGAGACAGTCAATCGACGCATCTTATCACGTGACTTGAGTGCGTGTGGAGGCTTCACATTGTTCTCCGCGGCATCCACGCACAACTCACCACCTGCCCCACCGAGAGCGAGAACCACATTATAGCGACCACAAGGAGGTTAACCCAGCGTGACACTACCCACCCTAGCAACCGGGCCAATTGGTTGCTTGGGAAGCCTGACTAGAGTCACTCAGTACGCGGTATAGTAGGATTAGTAATTTTGCCCTCCGCTTTCAACACGACTGAAACAACAACAGACTGCTCAGTCAGACTCCTACTACATCTGTTTGCAATGAACCGTGAGGTACAACACAATTTCATTTCACTTATGAGCCACAGCACTATAATAAATATTATCGGGCTACACTATTTTAAAACGCATCTCTTATGTACACGAATAAAAGATGACAGAGCCAATGAGAGTAAGTTATGGGCGGGGTGACACATGTAGCCACGCCCCAATGTGTTGTCCCGCCCCATTCTGCAAGCTGCAGCCAGGAATACTTGGCCCTAGGCGGCTGCCTATATCACCTATGCCAGGATCCGCTACTGCATCAGTGTATGCGTTATTTTATTCGTCCAGAAATTGTAATATTACTTACATCAAGATTAACATTACCAGCTGTACACACATCACAACAAAAGGACAGGCACTGCCTACGTTGCAATATTTAATTGAAATGATTTTTCACAGTGCGGTTCAGGGCTTCCGTAATTGGTATTTCTGGCATCACTAGAAGATTATAAAAACATTCGGGGCTTTACAGAAAAAATTTGCGGCTTAAGCCCGGTAGCCCAGCCCTAGCACCGCCCATGGGTGTGACATTGATGAATTTGCAGGTTGGTGTATGAAAATATCCTGGGTAACTGAAAGATTAGAAAGGGCAAAGTTTATTATGCAATTTCTCTATATGTATCCTAAGCTTTATTCAAGCTGTCAAACCGAAAAAATATTTTTTTGCTATTGCATATAAACAATGTATCTTCCTCTATAGTAGTCGTAGCTGGGCGAAGTCAATGGAGGCAGAACAGCTGTGGCAGTGCGCCTACATTCATAGAAAATAACGGTTTGGACATTTTAGGATGCTGTATGTCGTCTGCCTGCCACATCTGGTGTGCGACCCCTTTTAAGAGGTTTTATTTTTGTAACTGATTGGAGTGTTTCTATAGCGGAGAGAAACAGACTTAATTGTTGGAATGTTCGTGATCTCAAACTCCGACCGTCAAACAATTCAAACACACATATGACCTTTAAAAGTTCTGTAAGCGTTTTTATCCGTTCTGGAACTTCCACCAGACTGCTGTTGAATTAGCCATGCCCCCTCTTTCCAAAACCCAGCACCATATACAATATCTATCTATCTAGCAACCACCTATAGTAACGGTCTATAACCATTTACAGCACCCTTGCAACTGCCTAGCAAAACCCTAGCATTCACCCAAAACACACTAGCTACCACCCAGAACACACTAGCAACTGCATAGGCTCTTTACAAAAATCCTTTTGTATTCCTTAGAGAGAGTGTGTGCATGCATGCAAGTGTGAGTGAGTTTG
This sequence comes from Myxocyprinus asiaticus, assembly GCF_019703515.2. Lineage (NCBI taxonomy): Eukaryota > Metazoa > Chordata > Actinopteri > Cypriniformes > Catostomidae > Myxocyprinus > Myxocyprinus asiaticus. The sequence continues at coordinate 60,059,776 of NC_059345.1, read as the reverse complement.
TGTGTTCTTGAAATCTCCCCCAAAGAAACTCCTCAAACTTCATAGATCACGATGACCCTCACTTCATCTAAAGAGGGAATTGGCTTTTTACTAAACCATAAATCATCAGAAGTATTAGTGTACTGGAACACTGAAAGAGTAATGTTCTCACTGTGTTTATGTTTATTATCTTTATATAAAAGTAAGAAAGTGTTCAAGTAAGAAATGTGTATAATCAAATAGAGTCAAAAGTGTCCAAAACAGCATCTGTAGAGTGAGCTAATGTGGGCCATTACCTCACCCTTGTTATTCTCTGGAAAGAGAACTGGTGTGTAATATTTAAAAGGTCAAAATTGTCTACTCATATCCAAAAAAGAAGTAAGTTTGGGTAAGGAACCATTGTTCTTATAAAGAACAATAAGGGTGAAATGTATTCCTCACAGTTTAAATTATTTGCTAATGAGTGGAACAGACTACACTGGCACGAATAACTCTTTGAAGGAGCTTCTTGCGTTTTATGTCATGTAATGTTGGTTAAAGAAACTGTCATTTACAGTTTGCCATAAAGCTCCAGTTCTCCTTTCCCCTATCTGTTTCAATACTTCTTCATTATGATAAATGATTTAAGAGTGCTGTGGCATGATAGGGCATACACTGTATGACAGAAATTTAAAGCCAAGGGATCCATGGGACTTTTACCTTAATAAGAATCTATTCATGGAATCAATCAGAGTGTTCTCTGGGTACAGATTAATGAGGAAATGCTCCATGGAAATAATGTTAAATGTATCTTTTACCACTGGCATACTGTAGAATCCTGCCATAATTTAGCTTACTTTTATGCTGTCATTGATTCTGAAATGAGATTATGTGACATACCTATACAGATTTAAGAGAACTTCAAAACCATTAAACTCTTTTTATATATATATATTTACAAATGTATTAACTTGTCTGGTAAACAATATGAAGGCCAATATTATAAATCTATCCAAAAATACCATTCACTCAAATAATCACTTGTTTCAAGTCAAGTCAGGCATCAGAACATTTTAGAAAACTTTAGTAGTTTGTTCTCTGGCAAAGAAAAGGTGTTTTCATTTGATTTGCAAAAAATAAGCAGAAAAATATTACCTGTTTCTAAAACCAGCATTATTACATGTTTACTGACATGCTTTTGGATCAATAACAATTCTTAGAAAAGGTCACAGTGTTTATATAAATTAGTAATAATTATATAAGTAAGTGCTGAGTAAAGCTAATGAACATACCTAATGTGTAATTATTATTGCATCTACTTGTAACTACACAGTGTTGTAGTTATTATAATTAATGATAATAAAATGTAATATGTGCAAAATGGGCACTGTAATGTACAGTGTTCATAACTAAATGTTCATAACTAAAATTATGGACAACATTTTAGGCTTTATACATAACTAGGGAGCTAGTTGTCACACTATTTTACTCCAGTGAATATTTCTCAGGGTGACCCCTATGTTTGGTAATCAGTTTCTGTATATGCAACAAACCTTTGTTTATTAAAAAACAACAAAACAAAAACAACTTTAAACAATTGGACCGTTATTGCCCAAGAATAAAATTACAGTTCATTTAACACACGTTGACCTTTTAGCAGGGCATATCACACTATATGGGGTAAGTTGTCAAAATGGACACAGCATTTAGTATTTTCAGCTAAATTTAAACACTATAATAATTGTGTGAAACAAAAATGAATGAACAAACAAAAATGTAAAAGGTACCATAAAAAACATACAAACAAACAATAATAATCAAACCATGGTTTTGGCTAACAAAAATTGTTGTAACCTGAAATTTATTGATAATACACTTGGCCTGAGAAGTTCAACCCTTTGAATAAAGTCTACTTTCATTATGTAGTAAAACTTTCCTTTAATTTATTTCAGTGTGGTTTTATTTTGTTTTGTTTACCCAAAAGCAAAAACAAATATATGATGCTTTTTTTTATTTTTTTTATTTAATTACATTTTTTTATTTGGAGCATAGAATTGACTAAAATTATTCAATAATAATATAATACAGTTTTGAAGGTGTTAGCAACGTCACTGCTAGAGACAAGCATTTGCTTTTGACAAAACCTAGTTACTGAGATTTAGCGCTTGTGAAATCTCCGTATTTTTTTTATTTATTTTTTTATTGCACAGATATCCAATGGTTAAGCTAATGACCATAACAAAGAATCAGTGCATGTCATAAGAATGCATTTAAGTCCCGTTTAAACTTCTTAGAGGGCAAAAAGCAACTTAAAGCTGCTGCATGTATTCTGCATGAATTAATTCCAGTGAAGTCTCGCGGTGTTCACGCAACCGCTCAGACATCTTGCATTTTCCAGTCGAACAGATAAGCATTAAAAACCTATCCAGCATCGCTCGATCACTGCTCACGTTTTCACATGCAAGGCTGAATTTAGTTTGCTTGTTTGAGCGGTTTGCGTGCGGTTTTGTTTCGTATTGTGCGTCATTTCTGCATTTTCACCCAGGCAATATGGCAACACCCGCCGCTGTGAATCCATCGGGTGAGTGCCGATTTTATGATTATGCTTTCAAAAAATAGGGTTGTGACATTTAAAGGGAAAACGAATGTCAGACTGGCACGCGATGTTGTGTTTTCGCGCTAACAAAAGAGACTAGAGCAGCATCCCCTTCCCCCACGCGCCTAACAACAGAACGACATTTATCAAATGTAAAACGTTACATTGTATCACTTCCACTGATACAATGAAACATTAATATTGCGCGACTATAGGAATATTGCGCCGAGTCTATTGTGACGTCAAATGAAATGTATCACGTTTGGCTTTTTCTGCGTTGGCTTGTTGCTAATGCAAATTATATGCTGAATACATTTGCTACAAGCCAGTACGTGCTTTGATTTTCTAGATTCGCAGCTGTTATTAAATAATATACGACACGATGCATATTGGACCGTAGCTGTGATGCTAGATGATTTATTTTGAGTTTGAGTGCCAATCACCAAAAGTAAAGCACAGTTAAGTTACATGTTTACTGCCTCTGCCTGTTGATTCCCTGTTCAAACCCAAATAAAAAATATACTGAAAGCTGCACTGAACCAGTGGAATATTGAAGGAATGTTGTTATGAGCTCATGCAAATAACGTTATTACTTGAGTTGACTTTTTACTTTTAATATGTAAAGAGCAAGGCCTCCATATAGCCTCCCCAATGCTATAAACAATTCAGTTTTATTAATACAATCCATGATTGGTAACTGCAGATTTCCAGTGACTTGCTGTACAACTCCACTTGCCCAAGTTAAGCCAGTATTATTGCAACACAATCCAATTATTGTCCGGACTCTATGCAGAAGTATTTAGTTTCTCACTGAATTTGCATTGGACTACAGTTGGCATTGCTGAACTGTAGCTTTTTTAGATTTTAATGATGTCATGCCACTGAAGTCACAACAGAATGTAGTGAGGTTTATTTATTTGTGAGCAATAAAAAACAACCTGAATGAATTTAGAAAGCCAAACATATAAAAAAATTCAGTGTATTCAATTATTTGAGATGAGCAGATATAGAAATGTTGGATGCTATGATCATAGTTTGTTATGGCTGGTATACACAAAGCAAAATCACATGTTTCAAATGAAATCAGAATATTTTAATATACAGTAGAAAAGATGGGAAACAATATTTAAAGGGGTCATGAAATGCTCTTTTTATAGTTTAATTATCTTTCTTGAAGTCCACTGATAATGTTTTTTTTTTTTTTTTTTTTTTTTTTCATTTTGCATTTAAACAGTCATAATTTAGTAATATATTATCATTTTCCACCCTGTCTCTGCCCCTCTGTCTGAAACGTTCGGTTTTGGCATAAGTGCCTCCTTAAAACGTCAACGTAAACACCCACTGTTCTGATTGGCTAACATTGTGCAGTCCCTCAAATTCAGCCATATTTGAAACTCAATCTGAAGAGAATGAACAAGCTCCACAACATTATAAAAATAAATTTCAGGGGTTACACATAACACACACCCAACACATTGCATCTGAATATATTAAACTGTTCATCTCAAGCACAATTGTTAACACTCACACCACATCTACACCGGACACAAGAGTCGCATCGCGTAAAAAGCAATAGAACCCATTATAATCAATGATGCGCGTCACATTGTGGCGCATCATGTTGCGGCAACGAGTTAAATAAATGGATGTCCTGTTCCATTTTGCGCTGCACACACTGGTGCTACTACTGCCAATAGCTAAACTTGGTACAAAGTTTGTGTCGACGCACACGTTGTAGACAGCCTCAACCCGTTGTGTTGCGTCAACAGACTCGTGTAAATGGTAAAAGGTATCCAACAACAGCAAATGGTGTCAGCACCATAAACTATCAAACAGTCATGACATTTGAAATATTCATGAATGGAACTGTTTACTTACTATTTTGCATCAGGTCCAAGTGTTTTTAATTGCCCCATCCTTCAATAACAGTTCCTTTGCAAAGCTTGAATCGTTTTATGACTGGTTCACAAGAAATCCATGCTGATTGCTGAAAAAACATTCAATTCAACTGAAATACACTGAATAAACATCCACATGACGCACATACATAGTCCAAAGCATGGTGTAAACTAGACACACACACATCCAGTTTCCAGTATCATCCTGCTCTGAAATTCACATCGCCGTAAACGCATCTAAATGGTCAAAGATGTCCATCCAGGACATGTTTTCATACACAAACAATTAAAAATAGCGCAGATGGACGAAAGATTGCATCCATGATGTGTTTGTGCTCAAAACAGCAAGAGGCAGCAGATAAATTACAGAGTTGTAACTTGACACCGCATCTTTTAAAAGCAGCCCGAGATATGTTTCAGACGGTCAAAGACATTTGTCTGTGCAGGTTTATATACAAAAATAATTGAAAATAGTCCAGATGTGTCCCCTTTGGTGTTCAGGGTGCGTTGATGTAAAAGTAGGCGTTTTTGACGAAGGGAAGTCCCGGAAGTAGAGAACAGGGCGTTTTTGGAACTTGGTTTAAATAAATGCTTTTACTGCATTGGGGATTAAGTTTTGAGTTCTGAAATTTACAGTATTTTATTTATAGTAGAAAGATCTCTTATATTTCAAAATATCAAGGAAAATTTCATTCCTCATGACATGACCCCTTTAATGCTTTTGAAACCAGGCACAGAACAATGCATTACTAATAATAAATAGGCCTACATTTAATCTGCTTCCAAAATCTGCCTAATCTGACAGATACCAATAATTAAAAAAATGCTACAGATATGTTCACCAATATATCCTATAATCCTATAAATCTCTATTAAATTATACAGTATGTTTAGACCTATTATATTTCAGGCCTTCACAATATGCTGTGTTTATAACTGAATTGGTCATATACTGCTAGTATAACCTAGAAATCATCATTAAATAGTAATAGCATTGATATGTTAATTGAAAATACATACTTGTTGCTGAACATTTATGTATTCTTAAAAAAGTCACATTACTTTTCTTAATGCAATAATAATGAAGTGCTTGTACCAATAATAACACAAACACACTTTTAGAAACAAACTGTCAGCAAATGCTGGGTTAATGATTGATCCAAAGAAACATGGAACACAAACTTGATCTTGTTAAATTTTTTCAGCCTGCACAAGTAAATTATGATCTATGACTCCATTACTTCAGCTTACACTTTTTCTCCCCAGTGGATAATTAATTCCCTGCCACCTCACTGTAAATGCAAATAAGGCAAAATGAATAAAGAATGCAAGCATTTTTAGCACTCGGTTGACACACCGCGCTGCCAAGCTCGCTTTAGAATGCGCAAAAGCATTCAGGGGTTGAGTCAGATGACTGGAGTGGAACTGAAGGGCTCTTTGTTTTAAAGTCATCTAGTTTTTATTTTTCGCTTGCTTAAGAAATCTGTAGCCCATCTGTACTTTTACCTTTATTCTCACAATGGCTAACAAAAGTCAGCCCCTGGTTACTGTGTGGGCTTTGATAAGAATGTGTTTTGTACAACTAGCGGTAGCCCTGTTTGTCAATGGGGATTACAGACACAGTTGATTAGCAACAGTTCAGACTGTTTGCTGACCTCTTGTGTTTGTAAAGGAAGCCTTTCTTTTTAAATGGGTGAAGCATAGCAGAAAACAGCAGCACATAATCAGATAAAGAGAGAGTTGGCCAACTCTGTAGTCACACTGGTACGACCTATAAAAAATGTAGTCCTTAATGCAAACATTTAGTTGCAGTCTGGAGTCCTGGATAAGCCTATTCAATTTTTATCATAACTGCATGATTGTATGGTTTGTTGCTGTCCACGATCAGAACAGATCTGCAAAACATATAGGAGGTTTTGAGTTCTGAAAATACAATGAGCCCATGCACACAATACGCTGATAACTGGGCTCCAAAAAGTGAGTGAACTTGTAGTTTTTGCACACCTTGTTTATTCACAAATGTTTTTTTGGTAAAAATATATTTAAGTAAATAGTGCTTTTTATTACTGTGTTGTTGTATTGGTGCATCTAAATGAAAAAGAGTAAATATTGTTCTTGTGTTAATGTAGTGAAAAACTGGAAAGCATGCCTTAATTATTTTTTGATTTTTATTTCATGCATTAAACATTTTGAATATAATTGGCTACAGTGTCTGGTTGGTTGAAATGGTGGTTCCTCTAATAAAAACAAACACTTTTAATGCAGTTTCAGAACAAATACATAATTATCGAGATATATTGAATATTGTCAATAAGCTGAAAAATATTGAGAGATTTTTTTGCAGCCATATCTCCCAGCCCTATTTACTCAGCCTTATTTTTGGAAAATTTCCATGCAGCTCTTTTTCACAATACTTCAGTGCATTGTGGCCATGGCAGTAATAAAAAAAAGCACCATTAAATTTAGTGGTGCACCGATTTGAGGCCGATACGATCTCCAATTTTTTAACACTAAGATCGGCCGATACCGATTTTTTTTAACAGTGCCCTTTGCCACACTTTTGCCCCACACAGTAAAATTACAGTAACACTTTACAAAAATGTTCCATTTGTTAACATTATTTAACAACATTACTGTAGTTAACATGAACTAATGAACAACATAGTTACAACATATACTATTACATTTTTTAAATCAAAAGTTGTATTAGTTAACATTTGTTAATGCACTATGAACTAACAATGAACAATTGTAATTTTATTAACTACCATTACAATTCATAAAGGCTGAAAAAATATATTGTTCATTGTTTGTTCATGATACCTAATGTATAACTAATGTAACTAATGAAACCTTTTTATAAAGTCATCAAAATTACATTAATTTTGAATTGCTAAAGTTTATTTGTTTTGAAACAGTTATGAATAGTTCTGTTGTCAATATCAAAAGGTCATTGTGACATACTGGTAAGCAGTAAAAACCACGAGAGCATCACACACAGCAGAGATGTGTTCAAAAATAAGAAAAATATATACATTACAAGCTCTAAAACTGCTCCAGTGAGAAATCATTAATATCTATGATTTGTTTACTGTCTTTGGCTTTTTGCTGTAACACAAATCACTAATTATTAAGCAAATGCATGAAGATGCGGTGCTGTTATGGTTAAAATGTTATTGCTGTGATTAGTGGTAATGTGACCAACATTAATCTGATTTAAATTGGGATCCTCTCAGAATAGCTGAGATGAGTGACTGATGAGATATTGAGAGCACTTGGAGAGCGCGCATGTTAGATTGACACCATGATTGAGCATATTGAAGGGAGTGAAGCTGAAAGTGCTCAAACAGTCTCTATCGCTCAACACAACGTCTGATTGTAACGACTCATGTTATATCACGTATACTCAGATTTGTATATGCATGCTTATTTGTTGTTTAATTAATTTTTATACCAGTTTGCAGTCTTTTTATCCTCTCCATGCTCACAGTGCAGCGAGTCAGAATTACTACTGTAATGACTCTAGAAAATGGGCAACTTAATATTCATACATGTGTAATTCTTGCACATTTTTTAAAACAAACCTGAAAATTCATCTGAATAACAATGTCTGAAAGATGAAATTTGTGAATACTTAGAATTGCCAACAATTCACCCTGCTGAGGCCACACCGTCATGCATCAAGGGCTGAGAAAGCACTCATTTATTAGATTAGCAGTGTATGTGTGATTCCCTGCATGCTGCAAAAAAGATTGGCCCTGACTGTAGGCATGATCAGCCGATTGCCGATCACAGACTTAAGACGAATATCGGCCAATTTAGATTGGTGGCCGATCGATTGGTGCACCCCTAATTAAAGTATCATAAAAGTAGTTTATATGAATCTTGTGCTATATTTTAAATCTTCTGAAGCTTTCTGTGAGGAACAGACCGAAATGTAAGTTCTCAGATCTCATTCTCTATCCCGCATATTCAAACTGGCACAGCATTCGGTTACGATACATGGAAACTAATGAGATTACAGAACTTTGGCATGGGAGATGATACGTTTTAGTCTGTTTCTCACACAAAGCTATTGCATACCTTCAGAAGATTTGGAATATAGCACAAGAGTCATATGGACCACTTTTATGGTAATTTTATTGTATTTTTTGGTCCTTTTTGGAGCTTGACAGATATGGTCATTATGAAGTCTCTTGTATGAAAATGAGCTGCGTAAAGATTCTTAAAAATGTCTCCTTTTGTTTTCCATGTAAAAAAAAAAACAAAAACAAAAAACAGCATATGGGTTTGTTATGACATGATGGTGAGTAAATAAAGGCAGAATTTTTATTTTTGGCTGAACTATTCCTTCAATCAGATTGACTTAAGGACTCAATAATCAAATTTGTAACGTTATTCTTAACTTTTTTTCTGCATGGAAATTTACCAAGTGATTTAATAGTGCAGTATCGCCTTGTATGTTTTATTTTATAATCCGAAATAAAATCAATTTTGCATTCATTAAGCCATTTCATGTTCTTTTTTCTTTCAATAATACAATCACCTGACCAATAAACCTTTAGAATTGCTTGGTTGCTACTAACGAGCATGTTTCTATGCATTTCTACAGAATATTCTTGCTTTTTAATTGCTGTGTGTTCAGTTACAACTAAACCTTTTCTGCATACAATTTTCTGCTGAATCTCAAGTTCTGATCCCATATACAGTTGAAGTCAGAAGTTTACATACACCATAGTCAAATACATTTAAACTAAGTTTTTTCACAATTTCTGACATTTAATCGTAAAAAATATTCCCTGTTTTAGGATTATTTTTAGGATTGCAGTTAGGATCACTACTTTATTTTAAGAATGTGAAATTTCAGAATAATAGTAGAGAGAATGATTTATTTCAGCTTTTATTTCTTTCATCACATTCCCAGTGGGTCAGAAGTTTACATACATTTTGTTAGTATTTGGTAACATTGCCTTTAAATTGTTTAACTTGGGTCAAACGTTTTGGGTAGCCTTCCACATGCTTCTCACAATAAGTTGCTGGAATTTTGGCCCTTTCCTCCAGACAGAACTGGTGTAACTGAGTCAGGTTTGTAGGTCTCCTTGCTCGCACATGCTTTTTCAGTTCTGCCTACAAATTTTCTATCGGATTTGTGATGCCCACTCCAATACCTTGACTTTGTTGTCCTTAAGCCATTTTTCAACAACTTTGGAGGTATGCTTGGGGTCATTGTCCATTTGGAAGACCCATTTGTGGAGCTTTAACTTCCTGGCTGATGTCTTGAGATGTTGCTTTAATATGGCTGCGTGGTCCCATGGTGTTTATACTTGCGTACTATTTTTTCTACAGATGAACGTGGTACCTTCAGGCATTTGGAAAGTGCTCCCAAGGATGAACCAGACTTGTGGAGGTCCACAAATTTTTTTCTGAGGTCATGGCTGATTTATTTTGATTTTACCATGATGTCAAGCAAAGAGGCACTGAGTTTGAAGGTAGGCCTTAAAATACATCCACAGGTACACCTCCAGTTCAGTACACCTCCTATCAGAAGCTAATTGGCTAATTGTCTAAAGGCTTGACATAATTTTCTGGAATTTTCCAAGCTGCTTAAAGGCACAGTTAACTTAGTGTATGTAAACTTCTGACCACTGGAATTGTGATATAGTCAATTAAAAGTGAAACATAAACAATTGTTGGAAAAATTACTCGTGTCATGCACAAAGTAGATGTTCTAAACGACTTGCCAAAACTATAGTTTGCTAATATTAAATCTGTGGAGTGGTTAAAAAATGATTTTTAATGACTTCAACCTAAGTGCATGTAAACTTCTGACTTCAGCTGTAAATCTGTGTGAATCATTTCCCCATTTATACAAGTTTTCCCACATGAATTACAGCATAGATCTGAAAAGATGGACAACAATTAGACAGTGTGTGTTATTGGAAGATGTTTTGTAATGCTGTAATTGAATAAATTGCTTATTCAGCCTGTTTCTTTCTCAGCTGACTTCATTTTTCACACAGAACACACGTGAGATGTCTTAATCACTGAGGGATGGTGTTCGGTCTCAGGTGGTGTGTGGATGTTTTGTTTTGTGGCAGGACTGAAAAAGAAATGGGCCTCGGGTAATTAGAATGACTCAAAGGAGAGAAAAGTTGGTGGAGAAATACAGAGAGAGGGAGAAAGGGATGGAAGGAGGGAGGAAGTGAGACAAGTAGTTGATTCATGTTTTAACAAGTTTGACCTGAGGGCTTTCTGTTAGAAAGTGACAACAGATAGAATAAGGGAGCTTTAGAACATTCCATTTTAGATTGCCTGCAAACTCATCGAGAACATTCAATGTACTGCCCAGGCCTACTATTAATACATTTAAATATTTAATCACAACTAACAGAGGTGGGGGGCTGGAGTTACATGATTCAACTCAAGTCTGAATCAAGTTGCAAATTTAAGGACTTGTGACTTGCAATTAATCTCACGATTATTTTGGCATTTATATTGATTAATATCACATTTTGAGAAAGGCTCAAAAAATGTTTGCTTTTAAAATGTAGTGCATTCAGTTTTAAGGCATTCAGTTCCTCTTAAATATCTTAAAATTTTGAAATAGGTTATTTAGAGCCCTTATCCTGTAATCACAAACAACTGGAAAAGTTATGGCAATTTATTAGTCAAAAGAATGTCACAAAGATTTTTGCCACTTGCAAACAACAATTCCACCAGTGAACTTCTCATTTCTCTCATAGGTGATATTTCGTATTTGTTGTCACAGAACAAAATGAAGCAGATTTAATGTATAATATATAATGCACATTAGGTAAATGCAGTAACAGCATTAAATACATTTAAATTTAACCCTTAAATACATGGTCATTTTTCAAAACACGCTTACATATTCGGGTCTTTAGAGACCGGCACTTATATCTGTCAAAAATTGATGTACAAAATGCCCAGATAGTGTCAAATTTTCAAAATATTTTCAAGACAATTAGAAAATAATAAAATAAATGTTGATATATTTTTATGTTTTATTGTTCAAAAATCAAAGAGATAATGCTACAAATCAGGACATCTAGAACAGGAATAATTATTTTCACACTGAAATTTCATGAGATGCAACTGGCTGTCAAACACACACTGATCTACACATAACACATAATCTACACATAAGATACAGATCAGCTACACCAAAGTTGCACAAACGTTTCAGGTATGTATTTTCTAAGGCACTTATTGAGTCTAAATAGATGAACAACCTACATTATTTCAATAGTACACCCAAATGACAATAGTCATATCATACTGTTAATGTGTTACACTTGCTATAGTTTATTTAAATGTTGTTTATATGTCAGCTAGCAATGCCACATGTAAATCAAATCAATCTTTGAAACATCAGTGCCACCTTGAGTAAGAAATAACCAGTATAATATGTATCTGTACACGCATATGGGATACTGATAATTCACCATTGTTGATAATTCATTGTTGCACAGAAAATCAATGTTATATTGTGTTTATTTGTATGAATATAGTACTCATTTCTCTTGTAATAAACAAATAAATAGATATCCTGTGATAGTAAATTTAAATAGATATTAAATAATAATTAAAAATAGAATTTATGGAAGTACGAAAAAAAACCTTACACTCTTACTTACATACCTTGGGTCTCTAAAGACCCTATACACTTTTGGTACTTAAACCATTATAAAAATTGTTGCAATTTAGAATTTTTTTGTGTTACACTATTTATAAGAGATAGATTGAGGAATACTATAGAGGTTTGGGCACAATTTTTTCAGGGATTCAGGGATGCTCTTGTAGTTTCATTTAAACTGAGGTTTGAAAAAGGTGTAAGCTTGTAAACCTCATAAATGAAGGTGACAAGTCTCTTGCTCTTTTGTGAAGGAGGAAGCAGGAGCCGGACAAGCAATCCAAAGTTAATCTTAATTTTTAAATTAATACTATTTAGTATCCTCACACACTGTTTGCTTTTCAGCATAACGCAAGTGAATGCACACATCAAAACTGCTGCGTACGTCTCTCTCTCTCTCTCCCCTCCGGCAGTTTGGAACTGCAACACAAAACAGCTGTTGGAGGTGATTTCCCACAGGTGTCTGTCATTACTGTTCTTCCTCTCCTGGCCTCGCTCTCCACAGACGTCGCTCAGCCACACCCACATTACCACATACCCCCATCGCCCGACTCAGGCCTGTCTTACACCCCCCCCGCCCCATTTCTGGAGAGGAAATCCGCAACAACCATCTGCGCCCCTGGCATGAGGACCACCTTGAACTTAAAAGGCTGGAGAGCTAGATACCAACGGGTGATCCGTGCGTTGGTATCCTTCATGCGATGGAGCCACTAGAGCGGGGTGTGGTCCAAACAGAGGGTGAAAGCACATCCCAACAGATAGTACCAGAGGGTGAGGACCACCCACTTGATGGCCAAACACTCCTCTATCGTGCTGTACCTAGTCTCCCTCAGTGAGAGTTTACAACTGATGTACAGTATGGGGCGCTCCTCCCCCTCCACCATGTGGGACAGCACCGCTCCCAACCCACTGTCCAATGCGTCTGTCTGCAAGATAAAATGGAGAGAGAAATCAGGAGAGTGCAATAACGGCCCACCACAAAGTGCAGCTTTCACCTGCATGAATGCCTGCTGACATGGCTCTGTCCACTGGACCGAATCTGGTGCCCCCTTTTTAGTAAGATCAGTCAGCAGGCTGTTGACGGTCGAATAATTGGGCACAAACCTGCGATAATAGCCAGCCAGCCCCAGGAACTGTCTCACCTTCTTTTTGGTCTTAGGTCTTGGGTAGGCTGCAATCGCTGCGGTTTTATAAATTTGAGACCGCACCTGCCCGTGACACAAGTGGAAGCCCAGATACCATACTTCCAGCCACCCAATTTCGCACTTCTTTGGGTTTCCTGTGTGTCCCGCCCATCTCAACATCCTCAGGACAGCCCAAAACCACCAAGCTGGCCCAGCCACTGTGGGATTCTTCTATTACCTATTCTATTTAATTTTTTTGTGCTCAGGTAATCGGTAGGGACGACTATGTACCACTACCCCTGGGGTCATCTCGATATGGTGCTCTATGAGATTCGTACGACTGGAAAGAGGCGAGAACACGTCTGAGAATTCTCCTTGCAACCTGGCAACCTCCATGATTTGGGATGGTGAGAGGTGGTCTCCACAAGTGACTGGGGTGACTCGATTGGTAACTTTTAAGTTCACCTCTGGTCCGAGCTCCTCCCTCTCCGGAACCGCCATTGCCAAAGTTGTGGGGAACGACTCTCCCTGCGGTTTTAGGAGGATGAGGGGGTAAATCTGAAGGGCTCTGCCTTTATCCATTCGTTTCACCTCATAATCGATTTCCCCAACTCACCGCGTGACCTCAAAGGCCCCTTGCCACTTGCCGAGTAATTTTGAGCTTGATGTGGGGAGCAATACAAGGACTTTATCTTCAGGTGTAAATTCCCATAGCCGAGTACCCCTATTATACAGCCAGCTTTGACGTTCTTGAGCCTGGAGCAAATTCTCCTGTGATAATTGCCCCAATGTGTGGAGTTTTGCTCTCAGGTCAAGAACGAATTGAATTTAGTTTTTGCTGTTTGATGGTCCCTCCCAATTTTCCCGTAGGATGTCGAGCATGCCATGCGTCTCGAGCATCCTCGTGCACGAACTTACGAATCATATTCTTCAGGGTCCAATTAAATCGTTGACAAAGCCATCCGTTTGGGGGTGGTAAACGCTGGTCCGAATTGATTTAATCCCCAATAATTCGTACAGTTCGAATAGTGTACGTAACATAAACGTAGTGCCCTGATCAGTGAGGATTACTTTCGGAATCCCCACTGGGGAGATTATTCTGAAGAGTGTGCCATCCGCTCTAATGGCTTGACGAGGTCCATACCAATTCTTTCTAAGGGGACCTTTATTAATGGAAGGGGGCACAATGGCACTCTTGGGGTGGCCGGTGGATTCACCAGCTGACATTCACGGCATGCCACACACCACTTGCGAACATCCCGCGAATGCCCGGCCAATTGAAACGGGCCATTAGATGGTTCAGTGTCTTTTCCTGGCCTAAGTGACCAGGATTATAATGAGCCATCTGGAATAACATTTCCCAACGGCTCCGTGGCATAAATAATTGGGTTGTATGGAGTCGCGTGATGCCATGCGAGGGTCGGACGTGTGAATGGGGAGCTCTGTGCACTTTGCTAGTTTTTAATACTTTTTGTGTCCTAAACCAGTGAGATTTGATACACTCTGTTTCATAACTGTTCTATGAAGACAATATGTCAAAGAATTCAAAATCCTTGGACTCTGGAGACATTAAAAGACACTTACGTGCTCAAGCTGATACCCCTGACAGGGCCGCAGACCAGGGACTCAATCTGGATGGTGCGGCGGGAGAAATTCAACGTCAACTGTCCAACCTGTCTGTCGATGCTGATGAAGGTCGTAGCGGACTTGGAGGATCTTTCTGTAATATGTCGATCGATTACGGCGATTGAGTTTGTTACAAGATTGTCGGACGTCGAGAAACGGATCAATTATCTAGAGTCATCGGAGAGGGAATTAGCTGCTAATCCGCTAGCAACCAAAGCAGATTTGCAGTGCATCTGAATCGTAATCGGCGAGACAACGTCTGAATTGTTGGAATTCCTGAGAACAAAGAAGGCCGAGATATGGTGAAATTCCTAGACGTGCTCTTCCCGAGTCTGCTCGACATAACAGGCCATAAGCTGGAAATCGAGCGACCTCACAGAGTCCCGGCTCGGAGATCGGCTGAGGGAGACAGGCCCCAATCAATTCTGGCCAAATTTCTGAGATCATCCGATAAAGATCTTGTGTTGCGTGAGGCAAGGAGTAAAGGAAAGCTTTCTTGGAAGAACCACAGCATTTTCTTGTTCCCAGACTTTGCAAATTCGACAAGAGAGAAACGTGATCGATTCAAGGAATACAAGAAACTCCTACATCAACAGAAGATCGCTTTTACACTGATGTTTCTGGCCAAATTGAGAATAGATACTAAGGATGACCGCAAAGTATTTACATGCCCACAACAAGCGATGTCTTTCATAAAGTCATTGGAATGAGTAAATTATTTTGGTGATTTTCATGTTGCTCCCGAGTGAGCTTGACTCGCTGAACATTCACTTGACTGTCCGAGGAAACTGGGCGCCTTTTTTGTTTCTTCTTGTGATGGTTCCGCCTTGCGGCTGGAGTTTGTTTTGTGGAACTTTAGGACAGTTGTGGATGAATCTGCTCATTCTTTGCACTTGTGCCTGCTATTGGATGGAGTTTGTTTTGTGGAATATTTTTTTGCAGGACATTGGAAGGATTAGGTCAAACTGCAGCACTTATGAAACAGCCGGCTCACTGAACATTCGTTTGACTGCCCGAGGAAACTGAACGGTTTTTTATTACAATTTGTATTTATTTATACATATATATTTTGTTTAGTGTGTGTGTGTTGGTTCCGCTAGAGGTTGGAGCTTGTTTTGGGGAGGACACCTTCGGGACAGTATGTGGATGAATATACATGTTCTTTGTGTTTATTCTGCCTATTGGCTGGAGTTTGTTTTATAGATTCTCTTCTGTTATGTAATTCTGTCTCACAAAATTTGTATAGAAGCACCGGACTTGAGCAATCTGATGGCAAAGTTGTCGCGGGGGCTCTCGTAGGCGTACATGGACTTTTTGAGTTTAAAGGGATGGACGCCGTTTGGCGCTGTCGTGCGTGGGGTTAATGTGCATGTTTTTCTTTTTTCTGTTTGTTTGGTTCTGGGGGAAATTCGGGGTTTGATTTTTTCACTAATGTTGGAAAGTGGTCTTTATAATCTTGTTTTTGACACAGTCTATTTTTTCTAATATGTCAAAAAGTCAAATGTTAATATAAGTGGATTATCTCTCTCCACGTGGAATGTGAATGGGTTAGGGCACCCCATAAAAAGAAGGAAAGTTACTTCTCTTCTTAAATGTAAGAAATATGATATAGTGTTTCTTTAAGAAACGCATCTTTCCCCGCAGGAAGCTGAAAAATTTGGGAAGATATGGGGTGGACATGTTTTCTTTAGTGCTGGCTCAAGTAAGAGCAGGGGAGTCATCGCACTGATAAGTAATGTCTCAATTCAAATGTCTTAAACAGATTAAATATAAATTAGGAAGAGTCATTATTGTTTTAGCAGAAATTCAGGGGCAAAGGTTGATTTTGGCAACGCACCTAACGTTGATGATCAGGGCTTTTTTATAGATTTTGAAGGGAAGTTGCAAGCTGCTGGCATCCCTCATGATATAATATTGGGAGGAGACTTTAATCTATTGATAGACTTAGTCCTTGATCATAGTGAAGCAAAAGTGTGTCCAGTCCATAAGATCTTTTCTAGAATATTTTTTTTTTTATATCTAAGTTCCTCATTTCATCTGTTGTTGATTGCTCAATTGGAAACATCTTAGTCTCAGATCATGCCCTGGTGATTTTAGAGGCATTGCCACATACGGAGAAAAAGAAATCATATAGTTTGCACTTTAATGTATCCCTTTTGCAAAATCTTGAATTCCAACAAATATTAAAGACTGAAATCAGTGTGTTTATGGAGACCAAGTGATCCTCAGTATCCTCTGTGGGCGTGGCTTGGGAGGCACTTAAGGCGGTTCTTAGGGGTCGGATCATACAGTATGCCTCATTCATCAAAAAGTCCAAAACACGAGAACTCGTGGAGTTGGAAGGGAATATTAAAAGTGCCAAGGCAGGGGGGCCTGGGTAGCTCAGTGGTAAAAGACGCTGACTACCATCCCTGGAGCTCGCTAGTTCGAATCCCAGGGTGTGCTGAGTGATTCCAGCCAGGTCTCCTAAGCAACCAAATTGGCCCGGTTGCTAGGGTGGGTAGAGTCACATGGGGTAACCTCCTCGTGGTCGCTATAATGTGGTTCGTTCTTGGTGGGGCGTGTGGTAAGTTGAGCACGGATGCCGCAGTGGGTGGCGTGAAGCCTCCACATGCACTATGTCTCTGTGGCAACGCGCTCAAGTCACGTGATAAGATGCACGGGTTGATGTTCTCAGACGCGGAGGCAACTGGGATTCATCCTCCACCACCCGGATTGAGGCAAATCACTACGCCACCACGAGGACTTAAAAGCGCACTGGGAATTGGGCATTCCAAATTGGGTGAAAAAAAAAAAAGTGCAGAGGCAGAGCTGAAGCACTGAATTTCATCTGAGGGCCTCAGAGAATTGACCCAACTGAAATACAGATATAATACTATTTTGTTGTGAAAGGTGGAGTTTTGGCCATTCAGGGCAAGACAGTCATATTTTGAGTCGGTGGACAAAGCAGTGAAGCTTTTGGCTAGATATATAAAGCAGAGAGAGTGTTTTTCTACCATTCCCTCAGGGAAATCTGCTGCTGGTGAAATTTTTACCTCGGCCATTGATATTAATAATGCTTTTGAAGAATTCTATCTTGATCTTTATAGTTCCATGTCTTCGTCTGCTGATGTAGATATTAGAAACTTTGTGGAGCCATTAGAACTCCCTAAACTGACGACTGAGCAAAACAATTCTCTTGATTCTGAGATAAACTTGGAGGAGCTTGGCAAGGTAATTAAGGCCTTGCCTACAGGCAAGGCTCCGGGGCCAGATGGCTTTACCGCTGAATTTTTTAGATCTTATGCTACAGAATTGGCTCCACTTTTGCTAGAAGTTTATACGGAATCATTAAAGAATGGAAAGCTTCCGCCAACCATGACACAAGCCCGGATCAGTCTGATACTTAAAAATTACAAAGATCCAAGTGAGTGTAAAAGTTACCGTCCAATTTCCCTGATCCAGCTAGACGTTAAAATAATGTCAAAAATTCTGGCTAACTGACTGAGTAAAGTTATGACATCTCTTATACATATCTATATGATCTATCAGGTGGGGTTTATTCAGGGCCGCAGTTCTTCTGATAACATTAGGCGTTTCATCAATATCATGTGGTCAGTGGCGAATGATCAGACTCCGGTCGCTGCCATCTCACTTGACGCCGAAAAGGCGTTTGATATGGTAGAATGGGATTATCTTTTTAAGATTTTGGAAATATACAGGTTCGAGAATACTTTTATTGGATGGATTAATTTACTTTATAGACACCCGGTAGCAGTGGTACAAACAAATGGATTCATTTCAGAATATTTTCATCTGGATAGGGGCACCCGTCAGGGTTGCCCTCTTTCCCTGTTATTGTTCTGTCTTGCCCTGGAACCATTAGCAGCCGTGATAAGAGGGGAAGATGATTTTCCAGGGGAGGTGTGGGGCATAAGCTTTTGCTTTACGCTGATGATATTTTATTATTCATCTCCGACCCCACTAGATCTGTGCCTTGCCTCCACAGAATTATTAATTCCTTTTCTAAGTTCTCAGGATACGGAGTCAATTGGTGTAAATCCGAAGCTTTGGCTCTGACAGCATACTGCCCAGTAACGGCTTTTCAGCCGGGTAACCCAAACAGGGCATTAAGTATTTGGGCATTTTATTTCCAGCAAATTTTTCTGATTTAGTTAGAGTTAATTTTGACCCCTTAATAAAAAGGTTTTTGAGCGATGTGGGCAGGTGGGCTTCATTACATTTATCTATGATTGTGAAGGTTAATGTTATTAAAATGAATTGTATTCCAAAATTTAACTACCTGCTAAAATCTCTCCCTGTAGATGTCCTCCTCTCTTATTTCAAGCAATTTGATACCATTCCAAATGAAGGACTTCGCTATGCTAAGCGTCCCAGATTACATTTCAATAAATTACATAAGCCGACTGACAAAGGTGGGCTAGGCCTACCCAAGATTTTGTTTTATTATTATGCATTTGGTCTCAGACATTTGACTCATTGGTCTCTTCCACCTGAGAGAGCCCCTCCCTGGTTTTGTATTGAACAGGAAGTTCTGGCCACTATTTTTCCAGTGCAAAGCCTTTCTATCAATCTAACCAGAGAAGTTAAGTTACACTCCGTTGTCTCGCATTTGCATTCGGTGTGGACAAAAGTGAGGGTTAAATATTGATTCTGTCTGTGTATGTTTTGCTTTTCATTGTTTAATAGATGAATTAATACAAAATGTTAATCACAAAATAATTGGGTTGTATCCTCCTTTGACTGAGTGTCCTGCATCTCTCAATACAACCGATCCTCGATAATTGAAAAATATGGATATGCGAATGCAATGTCTGGCTGGAGGCGTTGACTATCAGTCACTTTCACTTGATCAAAGGTGTGCCAAAGGGTCTCGTCTCGTGTCTGCTCCAGAGGGAAATCCCCTGCAGGGAATCCTCTAAGGGCTGGGGAAGCCGCGACATGGAGTTGATGTAGACAGCCCTGGCACCGCCTCCCCAGCCAGCGAATCATACACCACACATCAATACGTTTTGTTGCAGCACCCATCCACACACATTCCCCTTAATAAAGTTGTAAATGCCGGCCGATTTGTTCCCAAGATTAGTGGATTGGCGAGAGACTAACCGCAGCCTCGACACTATGCTTTTGTCCCGAAATTGAATAATGACAGGGTAGTTTTGAATATCCCCGTGCCCACACCTTACCTTCACCCGCCGTCTCGTATCCAAAGCCTCAGATGAACCAAGCTATGGTGAATGGAGGTTTGATTACAACCGGAATCCACCAAGGCTTAGTATGTACCCCCCTTACTCACAGGTATCCGGTACGCTCCTGCTCGATCAGGGGTGACTTGTGGCGCATCAGGGATCCGGACCAATCTCCACCTCCATCGCGGGGCATTGGTCCTGGAAATGCCCAGGTTCCACGCAGCGCCAGCAGACCGGCCCAGACTTCATGCCCACACCCGCGGCAGCGGATTCAACAGCCTGTGGGGGAGAGCGGAGAGGGTTAGGGCAAACCAGCGGGTTGAATGGTCCACAGGACTGGGGAACCGGTTTTGGGGACATATTTCCCCGTTTCCGGGGAACAGGAACAGGACAGGGGGAAGGAGAAGGTGAGGGAGGAGAGAGAAAGAAGAAGAGGGCTCGCCAGCCCCCGAATACGCTGCCATATGATCCTCCTAATCGCGGGTTTCGGCACCACTGTGACAAGTCTCTTGCTCTGTTGTGAAGGAGGAAGCGGGAGCCAGGCAAACAATCCAAAGTGAATCTTTGTTTTTACTATTTTTCAGTATCCTCACACACTGTTTGCTTTTCAGCATAATGCAACTGAATGCACACATCAAAACTGCTGCGTGCATCTCTCTCTCTCTCCCCTCCGGTGGTGTGGACTGCCCTTTTATCCCCCTCCAGCGTCACACTGCAACACAAAACAGCTGTTAGTGGTGATTTCCCACAAGTGTCAATCCTTACCGTTCTTCCTCTCCCAGCTCTCCACAGACGTCGCTCGGCCACGCCCACGTCACCACAATGAATAAATGAGAACTCTCCAAGGGTCTGCTCAGCAGTGTGCACATTTTTCTAGAGTTTAGGAGAAGTGGAAGGCTGACTTTATAAAGTATTAATTTTAATCTGAAGCCATTGGGGGTTAATGTGTTGCAGTTGCAGTGTTGAAAAAGCTACTTTAAATATATATATATATATATATATATATATATATATATATATATATATATATATATATATATATATAAAAAAAAAGCTACAAACCACTCACTTAAAGTAGTTAAACTGTAGTCAAACAACTACTAAAAAACTACTTACAAAAAGTGGCTAACTACAGTTGAAATCAGAAGTTTACATACACCTTAGCCAAATACATTTAAACTCAGTTTTCCACTATTACATTTAATCGTAGAAAACATTCCCTGTCATAGGTCAGTTAGGACCACTACTTTATTTTAAGAATGTGAAATGTCAGAATAATAGCAGAGAGAATGATTTATTTCAGCTTTTATTTCTTTCATCACATTCCCAGTGGGTCAGAAGTTACATACACTCTGTTAGTATTTGGTAGCTTTGCCTTTAAATTGTTTAATTTGGGTCAAACATTTTGGGTAGCCTTCCACAAGTTTCTCACAATAAGTTGCTGGAATTTTGGCCCATTCCTCCAGACAGAACTGGTGTAACTGAGTCAGGTGTGTAGGCCTCCTTGCTCGCACACACTTTTTCAGTTCTGCCCACAAATTTTCTATCGGATTAAGGTCAGGTCTTTGTGATGGCCACGCCAATACCTTGACTTTGTTGTCCTTAAGCCATTTTGCCACAACTCTGGAGGTATGCTTGGGGTCATTGTCCATTTGGAAGACCCATTTGCAACCAAGTTTTAACTTCCTGGCTGATGTCTTGAGATGTTGCTTCAATATATCCACATCATTTTCCTTCCTCATGATTCCATCTATTTTGTGAAGTGTACCAATCCCTCCTGCAGCAAAGCACCCCCACAACATGATGCTGCCACCCCCATGCTTCACGGTTGGGATGGTGTTCTTCGGTGTGCAAGCCTCACCCTTTTTCCTCCAAACATAATGATGGTCATGATGGCCAAACAGTTAAATTTTTGTTTCATCAGACCAGAGGAAACTTCTCCAAAAAGTAAGATCTTTGTCCCCATGTGCACTTGCAAACTGTAGTCTGGCTTTTTTATGCCGGTTTTGAAGCAGTGGCTTCTTCCTGGCTGAGCAGCCTTTCAGGTTATGTCGATATAGGACTCATTGTACTGTGGATATAGATACTTGTCTATCTGTTTCCTCCAGCATCTTCACAAGGTCCTTTGCTGTTGTTCTCGGATTGATTTGCTCTTTTCACACCAAACTATGTTCATCGCTAGGAGACAATGGGCCTTCTTCCTGAGCGGTATGATGGCATGGTGTTTATACTTGCCTACTATTGTTTGTACAGATGAATGTGGTACCTTCAGGCATTGGGAAATTGCTCCCAAGGATGAACCAGACTTTTTATCTGAGGTTGTGGCTGATTTATTTTGATTTTCCCATGATGTCAAGCAAAGAGGCTCTGAGTTTGAAGGTAGGCCTTAAAATACATCTACAGATACACTTCCAATTGACTCCAATTAGCCAATTAGCCTATCAGAAGCTAATTGCCTAAAGGCTTGACATAATTTTCTGGAATTTTCCAAGCTGCTTAAAGGCACAGTTAACTTGGTGCATGTAAATTTCTGACCCACTGGAATTGTGATATTGTCAATTAAAAGTGAAACAGTCTGTCTGTAAACAATTGTTGGAAAAATTACTCATGTCATGCACAAAGTAGATGTCCTAAACGACTTGCCAAAACTATAGTTTGCTAATATGAAATCTGTGGAGTGGTAAAAAAATGAGTTTTAATGACTTCAACCTAAGTGTATGTAAACTTCTGACTTCAACATTATATTGAAGATATATCACATAATAATCAGAGCATTATTTTTCTGGCAAAAAAAATTACGATCTGAATTATGGTGACAGCATTAAACAGCATTTGAACAGATAAATTAACACTAAATGCCACCAATATAACTAGAAAACAATATAATAAGACAAAAACATAAAGATTTTGACAATTTAATGTGACAGGAAACAGTATACAGCTTTCAATGACCAATTCTTACAATTTTAACTTTGGTCTTGGATGTTTGTTAACATCCTTGATTAGATCTAAACAGCTAAAAAAAATAAAAGTAAAATGTTCACTGGGTTCATTGATATCTTTGAATGTACATGTACATTTTGTGCATATTTTAGTGTTTGATTATTAATGTGAGTCACCATGGGATTGCTTTGATTCTATTGCAGTCTAATACTGTTGCATTAAACTCTGGTTTACATGAGAAAAGTCAGTGTTTCTGTGGCTGATTGTGAGGATATTTTTTGGCTTTCAGAAATGGGCACAGATCTGCCAGGGCCGATAGCCATGCCAGGCGCAGTGGTGGGCACAGGCCAGGTCAGGATGGCGGGTACCATACCAGGACGCGGAGGCAAGCGGAGATCAGCAGGGTGAGTAATATCGCAAAGCAACATATTTTGTTCTGAATTCTGGATACTTAGTTCATTTGATGCTTAAATATAAAAGTATCAAAAGTAAAATTATTCATACTTGGTAAGATCTCTCCATTTTCTGCAGTGTAATGTAGCTGTTTGAGGGGAATTAGGTACAATTCCTGTGACTTTTGGCTTTTTTCCTGGCTTTTTTCCATTATTATCTCATGAATCAAAATTCAGAAAGTCATCTTCAGAACACTACCATCTTAAAGGGAATATTTTCCTTTTTTGTAAAGTTGGAAAATTGGAGATTTGTCCTATGTTTTAGCCCATGTCTGTTTGCTTTGACACTAACAGATCTATATGCTGATGTCCTCCTAAAAGTTGACAAAATAAACTTTTAGCAGCTAAATGCATACAAAATGTGCAGTTTTTTTTCCTTCTGGAAAATGGACCAAAAATGTCCTTGACTCATCTTGCACTTAGGGGCATTTGCAAATTAATCCAAAAAAATGCTCTCAAGAATTAGGGCGTTTTCAGACCTGTCTCGTTTGGAACATTTGTTGCGGAATCTGAAGCGTTTTTTCCCTTAGTTCGGTTCGTTTAAGCATATATGAACATGGCAGCCGCACTCGAATCCGTCTCGGGCCTATTGCAAACGAACCCTGGAACTGTTCGCTTGTGGTGAGAATGCAGTTCGACCCAACGGACCAACGAACCAAACAATTTCCCTTTAAAAACCATAAACATATCTGATGGATCTTTGGAAAAGACATCTGTAGGTCAGCACTTCACTATAATTCATCATGAAAATGCGCATATAGCCTTTTGATGACTATATTAGATATAGTTGTATGTTTAAAATATGCTGTTTTATAATTCCTGAGGTAATTTTGGTACGATTGCTTCACTCGGATAGCGGCAGAACACAGACAGGATGGCATCAGCAACTTTTTGACAGAAGAAAAAATTAATTTCCGCGGCTTCTCTCTGCTGTTTGTATTTGTTTATGTGTGTGTGCGTGCGAGAGCCAGTTCTGTGACCGTAAGAACAGGCACTTTTCAATGCAGAAATAATGCAAAATCAACAAATCGCATATCATTTGTGTGTCGGATAAAGTGTCTTTACCATGCGGTGACGTTTTGCATAAGCGTGACATGAACAACATTTGACCGGTTTTGGTCCATTTTGAAATGTTGCCTTGTGAAAGCGAACCGAACCAAGAGGAAATGCAACATTGTAACAATTTTAGCCCATGTTTCGGAACAAATTAAACGAGCTACAGGTCTGAAAATGCCCCTAGAATGTCCCTTCCACTAATACCACCTGCCACTGACCAGCAATAGTAAGTAGCAAATCATGGTTCATGGCTGTGACGTAAACTAAAAAGGGCAGAGGACTTTGATATGTCCCTGCACCAACTTCATGTTTTAATAGGAAATATATCAACACAGGCAAGAATCGTGGCCATCCATCAATTTTAACTATTCAAACTACTGTTCATTCATATACAGTTTCCCTTTAGGAAGTAAACTCCTATTTTACTAATTATCATGAGGTCTAATTTCTGATTGGAGCGAAATTCAAATGTAATTCATAGTCTAAAAAAGGATCCCCACTGAAAACAACATAAACCAAACATGTTTATGACTCACCATCCATTATGAAGGAGGAGGAGGACTCCTTTTTTTCATTGTCTCAGGTTATATAACACTATATTATTATTATTATTTTTTTATGGTTGAAGTGTTTATTTTCAATAACAGGACATTAAAAAAACATAATTGTAATTTATTGTTGTGCCTTCCTCATGGGTGCAAGTATAGGATTTACTTAGCTGAATGTAATTTTTGAATATTCCACTAGAGAAGTATTTCTCAGGTTAGGAGTTCACTCAGAAATTAAAAAATGAGTAAATGAGGTGAACTACTGGGGTGAACTACTCCTTTACCAATTTACCAGTTTCTCACCAATTTTTGTTTGACTTGCACAATAGTTAGTCCATATTAGCTAAAATATTTGAAAACAGATAATATGCACTATCCATTGTTGGTAGATTTTCGATAAGACACCAGGCAAAATGACCACTTCTGTTAATCTGCCCACGTTAATTGCTCAAAGCTGATAATATCAAAATGCCAAATATTGTCCATTTAGTGAGTCTGCTCGATATATCCAGGGTTCCCTATGGTCATGAAAATTATGGAATTTTAAAATAGTGATTTTCAGGCCTGGAAATTATAATATAATTATGGAAATGAATATAATATATACTATTGGAAATTAGTAAAATGGATAAAATAATGAAATCAAGGAAATTTCTATAGTGAGTATAGATTTTTCTTCTATGAAGTACTTTATTGGCTAGAAATAAGAGGTATGCACAGACCTTAAAATGGATCCTGACCCGTAATTGAGACTGTATGACCCGACCTATGCCAAGGTACCATCAGATTTTAAGCCCAAACCCAACCCAAACCTAAAATCGCTTGCTCTTTTTATCATTTTGTCTCCAAGCAAGTATTTTTGCAATAGGCAGTATTTTATGTTAGCATCGTAGTCAACATTTGTAACAGTATTGTAACAGTAAACATGCACAATTTTAACAAGGCATGGCAGCCCCTCAGCATAGCAGAGCAGAAGGGAGACAATTATTAGCTTACCTTCTTGGTGCAGAACAATATGAATAATGTGAAACAATGTATCAGTCACATGAAGTCCTCTTTGCAACCTGAACTTCTTCAGAACGTCAAATCTTTGTGACACACAATGAATGAAACAGAACACAGGTGTCTCGACATTCGTTTTTGAAACTTAATGTTCTTTTTAACTTGACACGGTGTCTAAAAAATGTGGCGGTCCTGCATGAGATGCTAAAGAAACAGCATGATGTGGTGCAGTGGTCAAAAATGTCCGTTCAGCATGTGTTTACATACACAAACATTGGGGAAAAAAGAGCAGACGCACGTAAAAACAGGTTCGTTGTGAACGTGCCTCGTCCATTTGCACATCTCTGAGAGTGAGAGCGTGAGCCCGAAACAAGTTAGGTAGGCCTGTTTATTTTTTCATTAATTACAAACCCAAAGTCATACTTGAAACCCGAATTGTAAAGTTTGTACAGTAAAAACTGTAATATTAGAATGTTTTATTTTTCTTATTGGAGACATTTATACTAATAAGTATAATTGTTTAAATATATTAATTGCAATAATTGGTAAATTAAATACAGATGAAAACCTGGTCCAGCAATGACTGGAAGTGGCATGGAAATTCATTGGTCAAAAGGTGTGGGCACCCTGTATTTTGTGTAAGTGGACTGTATTACTTTTATGAGATAAATTGCTGTGGAAACTGATAATCAGTGAGTATGTTTGCGTGCACTTATTTTTATCAATCTGAATAAATGTAATCTGATTGCAGTACTGTTTAAATGTACCTTATACTTTGCAATCCGATACAAATATTTGTTTACGTGTCTTACATATTTTCTGGACAAATCTTATGCGTATGCAAAGAGCGCTAGTCTTTAAAGAAGCGAATAAAGGCGCCGCAAGTATGACAGCAAAAAGTCTGTAATTTTTGTTTTTGCTTTGTTTACATATCTAAAAATATGCCAGAAAAGCTATCTTCTTATGTTAATCACTTTACTCTGCAAACAAAAAGAATTAGAAGCTGCATCCCAGCAACCTGTCTCGCTTAACCATATTAGCTTCATGATCATTCCTTTTCCAATAATTAGGCATCTCTGGATATGAAGTAAAGATTGCGGGAGAAAGTTGTTTACAGATATGGAATGGAAACATAATTTTAGAATGATGTTCTTTTTTTTTTTTTGCTTTATGGGATGTCATGAAAGAAAATAGGAGCCCTGCAGAATGTACAGTGCTAGCCCCCTTACCCTTAATAATGAGTGTTGCCATTGCTTCATAGAAATTAGATTTCTGCATTGAGTATTGTGTAATTTCCAATCAATTTGTAATTCATAAAAGCACTGTTCACTACACTGCGCATGTGTGCAAGGTATTTTTGAATCCAATTGAGAAAGTAGTCAGATTCAAAGGTTTACATGGCTAATATTCAATATTAAACTCTGAAACAGTTGTCACACTTTACTTGTAAGCATCGAGGTATAAATTCTGATTGGATAAACTTTTTGTTTTTTGCTATTCGTTTGTAGGTGAATTAGGAGTGGAAAGCGATTGAAAATACATAGGCAAAAAGGTCAATGAGAATGAAAGGATGAAAAAATATTTATTTATTAGGCATGTTACGTCAGCAGAGAAGGCTTTGCGATCCCTGAGAAATCGCCAATGCTCAGTTCAAAGAATAAGTAAATAATATTTTTGGGAAAAACTAAGGACGGTCACAAAAAACGCATTTGTGCACTGAAGTACTTTCTTACACCACGGATCAGGATCTGCCGTTGCTAGTTTAAAAGATGCACACAAGCCTCTGTTACTAATTCAAAAATATCGCTTCAGAACTAGTAACGATGGCTTGGGCTGTTTTTAACAATTTGTTGGAGAAACAAGAATGTGTGTGTTTGCGAGAGAGAGAGATAGAGAGAGAGAGAGAGAGCTATTGAGCTTGTGTGACTGTCTGTCGCGACTCACAAGCAGTAGTGCAGTGTTAGTCAGCTTGCTGAAGATAATGGGAATTCTGGTCAAATACTTCCCATTTTCTCTGTGTAAAAATAGCCATCCGAGCGAAATACTCAGGGGTCACCCCTGTCATTCACTAAAGAAACCTTCCTCTCCTCCATTACATCTCAAAACTCCGGTATCACACTGAAAAAAAAAGTTTTGTCAGTTCAACTTAGAAAATGTATTTCATGTGGTAAAAATTAACTGGTTTTGTTGAAATGAAAGAAAGTGTTTAAGATACTGAATATAACTGAATTTAACCAACCTGAAATACCAAGGTTTTACCAAGGCATAACTTTCAGTTGATACAATTTGACCTTACGGGGCAAATCACATTTTAACTTTGATGTATAACCTGATATGCCTTCTAAGCTCTAATCACTTTTTCACTTTAATGTAAGTTAATTTCTTTATTCAGGTCAAATCACATTTTCACTTTAATGTAAGTTCATTTATTTCTCAGGTCAAATGTTTAATCTTTAATGTAAGATAATGCACCCATTGAACACTTTTCTTCTGTAGGCTGCAACAGGAAGGTTGAAAACAAGCGCCTACACACTAGAGTTAATTCTGCGAATGCATTGATTCCAAAGGGGATGGTGCATTGGAAGGACAGACAGGGCAATAGATAGGAATTATGTGGTTGTGGAAGTATGGGTAGAGGGGAAAAATTCTGTAATAATAAACTTTTACAGTCCTTGTCAGAAAATATTATTGAGTGAACTAGAGCAAATAGAGGGTCAAAGTGGAAATAGGGTGATTTGGTGTGGGGATTTTAATGCACAGAGCACTTTATTGATGGGCAAGTAATCAAAGATTTGGTGGATATGAGGAATTTGGTCTGCCTAAATGATGGGGGATATACAAGAATGAATGTGGTTACAGGTCAGGAATCAGTATTGGATCTAACACTGGTATCTGATTTTCTTGGGGAGATCACTAATTGGAAGGTTTTAAGAGAGAGTATGGTAGGAAGTGATCATTTTCCAATATTAAGCTCAATTATTGTGTGACGAGAAGGAGGGCATGGCCGGGCTGTGATGAATCACGGCCGGCGCTGAATCAGCTGATCAGTGGTAGAGCGAGATAAAGGGCAGTCGGAGACGCCGGTTCGAGAGAGAGACGCACGCGGCCGCGCTGCATGTATGTCTGTGTTTGTTTATTTTTGTTTAATGTTGAGTTTTATCATTAAACTTTATGTTTACTGTTCAGCCGGTTCCCGCCTCCTCCTTGCCCAACCTTTACCTGTTACATATGGTAAATGTAGGTAGAATAGACATGAGTCAAGATAAGGTAGGTAAATGGAGGTATAATAAGGCAAATTGGGAGGAATTTATGAAGGTGAGTGAAGAACATAAAAATAGGAAAAGATGGATCAGCAGAGATGATTAGCTGACAAATAATACAAGTTATACAATTGGCAGCAACAAAGTATATTCTAAGGAGTAAAGGTAAGAGGAAAAAGATAGTTCCCTGGTGGAATGATGAGTGTGCAAATGCAATAAGAAGGAAGAAAGAAGCATTTAGGAGGATCAGGAAATCACATAATTTTCAGCATTTGATAGAGTATAAACAGGCTCAAGCAGATGTCAGAAGAACAGTAAGAGGCTTAGAGGGTACATTGGTAGGCCTGTCATGATAATTATGTTATTGACTTATCGTACGATATATGGACATGACCTCGATGCATGTTTGTTTAAATAAGAATGAATGTCACCAACATTTTAGTCAGTCGTACTGCATCTGTGCTTTCCTCAGGCAGCTCCTCCACACACACACTGAGCGGACAGCGACAGGTAAAGATTACGTGTTACTCAAGGCTAATAGGTGTTTTAATACAGGGCTCGATATTAACGCTTGTCCGGGACAAGTGGAAATTTTGAACGGGCAAGTTAAAGAGAATTTTACTTAAAATCTCAATAACGAATGTTAGCTCGATAGCGCGGGATAGCAGGGACTGAGCACAATTTTGTTTGTTAACATTTTCAATGCATTTTGTCAATATTAAATAGCCGTTTTTAATGCAACTGGTGAGAATTGACTTGTACTCTCAAAGAGATGATTTACACAAAAATTTAAATTGGGTTACACTTTACAAAAAGTTTCCATTTGTTAACGTTAGTTAACTGCATCAGTTAACATGAACTAACAATAAACACCACTTTTATATAATTTATTAGTCTTGGTTAATATTAATTCCAACATACAGTATATAATACATTTTCATACATTAAAATAAAAAGTTGTATATGTTAACATTAGTTCATGCACTATGAACTAACAATTTTTTGAGTAACTAAGACTGATAAATGCTGTAAAATATTGTTCATTGATAGTTCATGATAGCTAATGCATTATCTAATGTTAATGAACCATAGTGTAAAGTGTTACCAAAAATTATGTCATCATTACTCGCCTTTATGTTGTTCCAAACCTGTCTGACGTTCTGTCTTCCATGGATCTTAAAAGAAGATGTTAGTGAGAATGTTAGTTTCAGTCTCAATCCACTTTTATTTTATGGAGAAAAAAAAAGATGCAGTGACAGTGAATAGTGACTGTGGCTATCATTCTACCAAAAATCGAATTCTGTGTTCCTCAGAAGAGAGAAATTCATACAGGCTTGAGGGTTAGTAACGATTTACTGTCTTTCTGCACTGTGTTCTTAATCCCTATCAGGTGTAAATGATGACGATTTTCTTACGTCCTTTCTTTTGTTTTTGTCTCCGGACAAGTAACTTTTTTTACTGGGACAAGTAAATGACTAATTTACTTGTCCGAAGGACAAGCACATGACGATGCTTAATGTCGAGCCCTGTAATAGGTGTTTTCCCGATGACTGCATAATTCCAGCCAGAAAGTTTGGAAGAATAAGTCCAAATGGACTTAGTTTCAAAGCAGCATTGAAAAGTGGCAATACAACTAACCTAAAAGCTTATCTAAAACATAACCATCCCATCCAGTTTTCTGAGCTGGGAACAAAAACCGCAGCTGGAGATGGAGAAGGGCCTTAAGAATTAAAAGTTCATTGCTCTTTGAAAGGGTTTACTTGCATTATTATGCTATTATATTATCATTATATCAGTGGCATAAAATGGTCTTAAAATGACAATAATATAGTTTATCGCAATTATTTCTGGGACAATATATCGTCCAACAAAATAGTTATCGTGACAGGCCTATATATCGGAGATCATTTTGTAGTGAAATAGGGAGGAGTACGCCAGTGGAAGAAGTATGGAGCATGATTAAAAAAATTAGTGGAATCCAAAAGGAGTATGGGTACCCAGTTTTAAATATGGATGGAAATATAGCAGTGAAGGATGAAGATAAAGTGGAAATGTTTCTGAAGGCTTTTGTCAGAGTAAATAGTTCAGATAATTTAACAGAGCAGAGTAAGAAATTAAGAGAAGATATAGTGAAAGAATGTCCAGACTTAATGAGGAAAATAGAGGCAATAGATAATGTGTTGGATGTTACATTCTCTATGACAGAATTAAAACGAGCAGTGAGAAAAATGAAACAAACTACCATGGGGCAGGATGGGATTAGTTACTGTATGGTGAAACATTTTAGTGATGTTTCAATGGAAGGGTTGTTAGCATTCTATAATAGAATATGGATGGAAGGTGTATTGCCAAAGAGCTGGAAGGAGGCATTAATTATACCTATAATGAAGCCAAGCAAAGATCCAAGTATCCCTACAAACTATCGCCCGATAGCTTTAACTTCCCATCTGTGTAAAATAATGGAGAGAATGGTTACTGATAGACTGACATATTATTGTTTATTGTTTATATTCTGAATTCTCTCCAAATCAGAGTGGGTTTAGGTGTGGTCGAGAGACACTGGATCCAATGATATCGTTAGAGGTAGATATAAGAAAGGCATTTATTAATAAAGAATGTTTAATCATATGTAATCATATTTTTTGACATAGAAAAAGCATATGATATGGAAAGAGGGATTATTAATAAAATTAGTGAGGATGGATATAGTAGGAAGAATGTACAACTGGATAAAAGAGTTTTTAACTGGGAGAAGAATTAGGGTGAAGGCTGGGGTAGCCATATCCTCTAGTGGGGTGGTGGATAATAGAACACCTCAAGGTAGTGTTTATCGTTATGATAAATTATGTTTTTCAAAGGTAGATATAACAATTGGTAAATCATTGTTTGCTGATGATGGGGCTCTTTGGTATAAAGGAAGAAATATAGAGTATAATGTGAAGAAGATGCAGTCTGCATTATATAAAGTAGTGGAATGGTCGATAAAGGAGGGATTCAAGTTTTCAGCAGAAAAGACACAGATTATCCTTTTTACTAATAAGACAAAGAATATGGATTTTTGGGTTTATGGTTTGATAGCAGATTAATGTGGAGAGTACATATAGATAAGATGGTTGGGAAATGCAAGAGAATATTGAATGTAATGAGGTGTGTGTCAGGTCAAATATGGGGAGCAGATAGAATTGCATTAAAAACTATATATACATCAATGATACGGTCTGTACTGGACTATGGTTGCATTGTTTATGGATCAGCAAGTAAAACTCAATTAATTAAACTGGACAGAATTCAGTCTCAAGCTTTAAGAATCTGCTGTGGAGCATATCTGACATCTCCAGTTTCAGTTCTTCAAGTTGAAATGGGTGAAATGCCTCAACAATTAAGAGGACAGCAGTTGGAGTCATGTGACTCCATGCGAGGTTTCGGACGTGTGAACGGCGAGCTCTGCGCACTTTGCTAGTTTTAATACTTTTTATGTCATAAACCGGTGAGATTCGACACACCCTGATCCTTAACTGATCTAGGTAGACAATATGTCAAAGAATTCAAAATCCTCGGGCTCTGGAGACATTAAAAGACACTTATGTGCTCAAGCTGACGCCCCTGAGCAGCAGGCCGCAAGCCCTGGAGATGATTTGGCCGGAGAAGTGAGAGAATTCGCCCCTGAATTTCTGCTAAAACAATAATGACTCTTCCTAATTTATCTTTAATCTGTTTGGGACATTTGAATTGTAGATGTTTACTTATCAATGCTGCTCTTACTCGAGCTAGCACTAAAGAAAACATGCCCACCCCATATCTTCCCAAATTTTTCAGCTTCCTGCGGGGAAAGATGCATTTCTTGAAGAACACTATATCATATTTCTTACGTTTAATAAAAGAAATAACCTTCCTTCATTTTTTGGGGTGCCCCAGCCCATTCACATTCCATGTGGAGAGAGATAATCCACTCATATTAACATTTGACATTTGACATATTAGAAAAAATAGACCGTGTGTCAAAAACAAGATTATGAAGACCACATTCCAACATTAGTGTAACAATCAAACCCCAAACTTCTCCCTGAACCAAATAAACAGAAAAAAGAAAAACGTGCACATTAACCCCACGCACGAAAGCTCCAACCGGCGTCCATCCTTCTAAACTCAAACAGTCCATGTACACCTACGAGAGTCCCCGGGACAACTTTGCCATCGGATTGCTCAAGTCCGGTGCTTCTATACAAATTTTGTGAGACAGAATTACACAGCAAAAAATAATCTATAAAACAAACTCCAGCCAATAAGCGGAATAAACACAATAAACGTGTAGATTCATCCACATAACTGTCCTGAAGGTGTGTTCCTCCACAGAACAAGCTCCATCTGCTAATGGAACCAGCAAAAAAAAAAAAAAAAAAAAAAAAAAAAGAAAGAAAGAAAGAAAGGGGCTGTTCAGTTCTTTGGACAGTCAAACGAATGTTCAGTAAGCCGGCCCATTCGGCCGATACATGAGTGCAACAAAAGACCCAGTCACTCTAATATCCTGCAAGAGATTTTCTGCAAAACAAACTCCAGGCCACAGGAGGCATAAGTACCAAAAACATGCAGATTTATCCACAAACTGTCCCGAAGAAATTATATTACACAAAACAAACTCCAGCCGCTAGGCGGAACCAGCACAAAAAGAAACGAAAAAGGCACCCAGCTTCCTCAGACAGTCAAGTGTATGTTCAGTGATTCAGGCCCACTAGGCAGCAACATGAAAATCACCAAATGGCTTACTCCATTGTCTTTATGAAGGACAGTGCTTGATGTGGGCATGTAAATTCTCTACGGCCATCCTTAGTATCTATTCTCAGTTTGGCCGGAAACATCAGAGCAATAGTGACCTTCCGTTGATGTAAGAGATTCTTGCATTCCCTGAATTGTTCACATTTCTCTCTTGTCGAATTCACAAAGTCTGGGAACAAGAAAATACTGTGGTTCTTCCAAGAAAGCTTTCCTTTACTCTTCGCCCCACATAACATGAGATCTTTATCGGATGATCTCAGAAATTTGGCCAGAATTGATCGGGGCCTGTCTCCCTCAGCGGATCTCTGAGCTGGAACCCTGTGAGACTCGGAAAGAGCCTGTCTAGGAATTTTACCATATCTCGGCCTTCCTTATGCTCAGGAATTCCAACAGTTCAGACGTTGTTTAGTTGATTACGATTCTCCAAATCCTCCAGTTTTTCCCAGATGTGCTGCAAATCCACCTTGGTCACTAGCAGGTTAGCAGCTAATTCCCTCTCTGATGATTCCAGATAATCGATCCATTTCTCGACATCCGACACTCTTGTAACCATCTCAGTGAATTTCGTTTCCATGGCAGTGATCAATCGATGTATTACAGCAAGATCCTTCAAGTCTACAATGACCTTCGTCAGCATTGCCGACATGCTCGACAGTTGACGCTGAATCTCTCCCACCGCATCATCCATACTGAGTCCCTGGTCTGCGGCCCTGTCTTTTAATATCTCCAGAGCCCAAGGATTTTGAATTCTTTGACATTTTCTTCCTAGAACAGTTAAGAATCAGGGTGTATCGAATCTCATCGGTTTATGACACAAATAGTAATAAAACTAGCAAAGTGCGCAGAGCTTGTCATTCACACATCTGCTCCTTGCATGGCGCCACGTGACACATCAAAGCATAACACATTTCAACTTTTGCTGCAACGCACTCTGGTTTAGGCATCCGTTGACCAATGAGAATCTCGGAGATGCTGGACTAGCTGCGCTGTGAAATTGAAAAACATGGCGGACAAACTCAAACATGTGGTGTATTCATTCCCTGTCCTATATTATCTTTCTCTGTCAGGTTAAAACTATATTAATTGTGGAGAGAGCTTGGAGAAGAGTTTCAGTGTTTACTGGTACATTGTCAAAAAGATATATATCTGTGACCACTTTTACCATCTTTTGTGCACGCCTTACAAACTGACCTTTTGCAGTCCCATGCATCCAATGCTCCGTCTGAGTTTTCCCTAGTTTTTAAGTGCCCTTACTGTCCTGTAGTGATGGGCGTTTTTGAAACATGCTTCATTAAGCTTCGAAACCTTTACGAATCATTTGTTTCAAACCAATGCCTCAGAGGATATCAGCTGGTCAAGTCATGTGATTTCAGCAAAGGAGGCATTAGGTCATACTGTTTGGAAATGTTTGGTAGTTACGCTAGGGGGCGTTAATCCAACAGTGACCTGAATTAGTGTTAAATGCAGGTTGTAACGTACTTGAGTCAGTGCAGAAATAAATTAGATCCGTCAAATCAGACTAGTTGCTGATTTGAGTTTTAGTAATTTTAATTTCCCTGTCGATCACCTTGAGTTGTGTTCCCAAAGGAAAAAAAAAATCTAAATGTTGTGTTTATGAAAAATACTTTTTAGAGAGACAGAGATATTTTGTGATATTTAAAGAGATTCATTTGTTCTACAAAAAGTGAATCTAGAATTTCGACTATTATACATGATAATGCACCTTCACTTTCTTATTTTTTATTTAGTACACCCAAACTTGGCAGTTTTTGAATTACTGCATAGAGTAGTGGTTAACACACTAGTCAATTAGTCTGACACACTTAATTTTGTGAGTTCAAGTACCCTGCTGTCTGAATGTAACTTATTACCACAACGTTTCGTTTTCTAATGTTTATTGCACAATCTGTCAAAGCATAAATATTTTTAAAATTTCTTTATACAACAAAGTGTTGTTTTATGATATAAAATAAATTGTTTGGTATTTAAAATAATTATAAAAAGACCCACACAATATTAAGCAGGTGGTTTTAATGTTGTTGTTGATCGGTATATATATATATATATATATATATATATATATACACTACCGGTCAAAAGTTTTGAAAAACGTACTCATTCTTTATTATAATTTGTTTTTTTTTTGTTGTTTTTTTTACATTTTTGAATAATAGTAAAGTCATTAAAACTATGGAATAACATAAATGGAACTATGGGAATTATGCTTTGACTAAACAAAATCCAAAATAAATCAAAACTGTGTTATATTTTAGCATCTTCAAAGTAGTCACCCTTTGTCTAGAATTTTCAGAAATGTACTCTTGACATTGTCTCAACCAACTTCTTGAGGTATCACCCTGGGGTGCTTTTTAAACAGTATTGAAGGAGTTCCCATCTATATGCTGGGCACTCATTGGCTGCTTTTCTTTATTATTTAGTCTATGTCATCAATTTCAAAAACTTTTTTTTATTTTTTATTAAATTTTATATTTATAATGAAATAAATTAATATGGTGGCACAATTATATTTTTGTCTACAAAACTAATTTCAAACATTTAAGCATATGTCTTCAGATCAAAAGATTTTTAAGATCATTGGAAACATTTTGGTCAAGTGTTTCAAAACTTTTGACTGGTAGTGTATATGAAGGTCTACATATTCTCCAAATATTCAGATCTGTTTATTCCAGGATATTGTAGACAACCATGAAAAATATGATAAATACAATGCAGTAAATAATTTCCAAAGGACTGTGTCATTGTATCTGCTTTTGACTCAAGTCTTCTCATTGCATTTACATGCCTGTGACCAGAAGATGTCCTCAGTGTGCTGTTTTTTTGTGCTCTTCAAAACAACAAATCATTTTCCGAAGCAACTGGTTTAATTGACTCGAAGTTTCGGAAAGCGTCGTTTCTGTTATCACTACTGTCATGACATGCTAGCTGGCCGTTAAGCTCTCTCCTATGGTTAAAACGCAAAGTTGTTATCCCAGTACGCATTCCATCGCAACATTTACTTCAGAGCAGATCTCCTATAGATGACACGACTCTGCACTGCCCTCCACAGGTCTGGTGAAGTATGAAAATATTGTATGCTGTATTGGAAATTGTATGTTGATTCAAAGTAACTCAATAAAGTTAATGCAACAATTCCTTGTTTTAGGTTACAGAAACCTGACTAAATTAGGTGTCACCAACAAAATTAGTTTTTGTAGTTTAAACCAGGTTGAAATAGCTCCTTCAAGCAACAACTGCATATGTTTATTTTTTACAGTGCAGGTAAACATTGAGTATGTTTTTGATTACTCAGTCTGTTTTGTCTCAGCTGTGATAAGCCTTAATGCTGAAGCTGTTAGTTTAACTGTATATCCCTGCTGTAATGTTGTAGCAGTTATCCGAGCAATCATGGAGTGAGAGACAATGCCAATGTCTTCAAAGAAACTGCTTCCTGACTGAGGTGCACTGACTCAATGCACATCAAACTATACTGGCACATAAGTCGTAAAAATGGTGTTTTGTTGCCACCTGCTGGATAAACTCTTTAATGTCACAGTGAAAAATGAAAACACACACACTAGCTGTGTAGCTTTTGCACATCTGCGCTGCTCTTACACTTTAGTCTAAAATGCCAAAAAATAAAAAAAGGTGGAATGATACAAACAGTTAAGCGTCTGAGTGCTGATGGTGTGATACATCAGTACACATGGAACGTCTCTTGTCCAATCAGATTCGAGGACCGGAACTAACTGTTGTGTAATGAAAAAACAAAAATAACACCCCGAAGTGGTAATACTCGGGTGTATATTATTTTTCAATAATTAAATGGGCCGGAGTCAGTTATTCTGCTCATACCACGGTTACCACACCTTAAGACAGCGCTACTCAACACGCGGCCCTCGAGCCATATTTTGCGGCTCACATTATAATTTCATCATCAAAAATATGTTTATTAATATCAGATGTGTATGAATTGTGATGTCAGTTTTCCACAGTTTTTTCAGTACTTCCCTGTATTGCTGAATCACAGCAATACAGGGAAATAAACTACAAAAGAATATAACGAATGAAATAAGCAACCAAGAATATCTGCACATAGCTGATGTTTCATAAGAGTGTCGTGGTCCTTCTAGACATGCGTTCATAGAAACAGTATGTGCACACACCCACGGTCTGTCAATCAAACATACGTGCTCTCAATCTCACTTGAGGGTCATCACCGTGAAATCTGTCAAACCCATTTGAATAGCTCACCAGAGATACAGTTGAAGTCAGAAGTTTACATACACCTTAGCCAAATACATTTAAACACAGTTTTTCACAATTCCTGACATTTAAGAATGTGAAATGTCAGAATAATAGTAGAGAGAATGATTTATTTCAGCTTTTATTTCTTTCATCACATTCCCAGTGAGTCAGAAGTTTACATACACTTTGTTAGTATTTGGTAGCATTGCCTTTAAATTGTTTAACTTGGGTCAAACATTTTGGGCAGCCTTCCACAAGCTTCTCATAATAAGTTGCTGGAATATTGGCCTGTTCCTCCAGACAGTCAGGTTTGAAGGCCTCTTTGCTCGCACAAGCTTTTTCAGTTCTGGCCACAGATTTTCTATTGGATTGAGGTCAGGGCTTTGTGATGGCCACTCCAATACCTTGACTTTGTTGTCCTTAAGCCATTTTGCCACAACTTTGGAGGTATGCTCAGGGTCATTGTCCATTTGGAAGACCCGTTTGTGACCGAGCTTTAACTTCCTGGCTGATGTCATGAGATTTTCCTTCCTCATGATGTCATCTATTTTGTGAAGTGCACCAGTCCCTCCTGCAGCAAAGCACCCCCACAACATGATGCTGCCACCCCCATGCTGCACAGTTGGGATGGTGTTCTTCGGCTTGCAAGCCTCAGCCTTTTTCTTCCGAACATAACGATGGTCATTATGGCCAAACAGTTACATTTTTGTTTCATCAGAAAATGTCTCCAAAAAGTAAGCTCTTTGTCCCCATATTCACTTGCAAACTGTAGTCTGGCTTTTTTATGGTGGTTTTGGAGCAGTGGCTTCTTCCTTGCTGAGCAGCCTTTCAGGTTATTTTGATATAGGACTCATTTTACTGTGGATATAGATACTTGTCTACCTGTTTCCTCCAGCATCTTCACAGGGTCCTTTGCTGTTGTTCTGGGATTGATTTGCACTTTTCACACCAAACTACGTTCATCTCTAGAAGAGAGAATGTGTCTCCTTCCTGAACGGTATGATGGCTGCGTGGTCCCATGATGTTTATACTTGCGTACTATTGTTTGTACAGATGAACGTGGTACCTTGAGGCGTTTGGAAATTACTCCCAAGGATGAACCAGACTTGTGGAGGTCCACAATTGTTTTCTGAGGTCTTGGCTGATTTCTTTTGATTTTCCCATGATGTCAAGCAAAGAGGCACTGAGTTTGAAGGTAGGCCTTAAAATACATCCACAGGTACACCTCCAATAGACTCCAATTAGCCTCAGAAGCTAATTGGCTAATTGCCTAAAGGCTTGACATAATTTTCTGGAATTTTCCAAGCTGCTTAAAGGCACAGTTAACTTAGTGTATGTAAACTTCTGACCCACTGGAATTGTGATATAGTCAATTAAAAGTGAAACAATCTGTCTGTAAACAATTGTTGGAAAAATTACTTATGTCATGCATGAAGTAGATGTCCTAAACGACTTGCCAATTCTATAGTTTGCTAATATGAAATCTGTGGAGTGGTTAAAAAAGTTTTTTAATGACTATAACTAAAGTGTATGTAAACTTCTAACTTCAACTGTACAGGTGCATCTCAATAAATTAGAATGTCGTGGAAAAGTTCATTTATTTCAGTAATTCAACTCAAATTGTGAAACTCGTGTATTAAATAAATTCAATGCACACAGACTGAAGTAGTTTAAGTCTTTGGTTCTTTTAATTGTGATGATTTTGGCTCACATTTAACAAAAACCCACCAATTCACTATCTCAAAAAATTAGAATATGGTGACATGCCAATCAGCTAATCAACTCAAAACACCTGCAAAGGTTTCCTGAGCCTTCAAAATGGTCTCTCAGTTTGGTTCACTAGGCTACACAATCATGGGGAAGACTGCTGATCTGACAGTTGTCCAGAAGACAATCATTGACACCCTTCACAAGGAGGGTAAGCCACAAACATTCATTGCCAAAGAAGCTGGCTGTTCCCAGAGTGCTGTATCCAAGCATGTTAACAGAAAGTTGAGTGGAAGGAAAAAGTGTGGAAGAAAAAGATGCACAACCAACCAAGAGAACCGCAGCCTTATGATTGTCAAGCAAAATCGATTCAAGAATTTGGGTGAACTTCACAAGGAATGGACTGAGGCTGGGGTCAAGGCATCAAGAGCCACCACACACAGACATGTCAAGGAATTTGGCTACAGTTGTCATATTCCTCTTGTTAAGCCACTCCTGAACCACAGACAACATCAAAGGCGTCTTACCTGGGCTAAGGAGAAGAAGAACTGGACTGTTGCCCAGTGGTCCAAAGTCCTCTTTTCAGATGAGAGCAAGTTTTGTATTTCATTTGGAAACCAAGGTCCTAGAGTCTGGAGGAAGGGTGGAGAAGCTCATAGCCCAAGTTGCTTGAAGTCCAGTGTTAAGTTTCCACAGTCTGTGATGATTTGGGGTGCAATGTCATCTGCTGGTGTTGGTCCATTGTGTTTTTTGAAAACCAAAGTCACTGCACCCGTTTACCAAGATATTTTGGAGCACTTCATGCTTCCTTCTGCTGACCAGCTTTTTAAAGATGCTGATTCATTTTTCAGCAGGATTTGGCACCTGCCCACACTGCCAAAAGCACCAAAAGTTGGTTAAATGACCATGGTGTTGGTGTGCTTGACTGGCCAGGAAACTCACCAGACTTGAACCCCATAGAGAATATATGGGGTATTGTCAAGAGGAAAATGAGAAACAAGAGACCAAAAAATGCAGATGAGCTGAAGGCCACTGTCAAAGAAACCTGGGCTTCCATACCACCTCAGCAGTGCCACAAACTGATCACCTCCATGCCACGCCGAATTGAGGCAGTAATTAAAGCAAAAGGAGCCCCTACCAAGTATTGAGTACATATACAGTAAATGAACATACTTTCCAGAAGGCCAACAATTCACTAAAAATGTTTTTTTTATTGGTCTTATGGTGTATTCTAATTTTTTGAGATAGTGAATTGGTGGGTTTTTGTTAAATGTGAGCCAAAATCATCACAATTAAAAGAACCAAAGACTTAAACTACTTCAGTCTGTGTGCACTGAATTTATTTAATATACGAGTTTCACAATTTGAGTTGAATTACTGAAATGAATGAACTTTTCCACGACATTCTAATTTATTGAGATGCACCTGTATATGCCCGTCATGATAACAGGCATGAGACGAAAAAAATTGCAATAACGGTGTTGTCGCATTTACGCAAATGCTTATTAATGATCTGCGTTACTTCACTGCAAAACACCAAAGAGGGTAAACAACTTATGACTTCTCACTTGAGCAGTTTTGGGGTTAGAATT
Organism: Myxocyprinus asiaticus; assembly: GCF_019703515.2. Classification (NCBI taxonomy): domain Eukaryota; kingdom Metazoa; phylum Chordata; class Actinopteri; order Cypriniformes; family Catostomidae; genus Myxocyprinus; species Myxocyprinus asiaticus. Next base: position 60,018,153 of record NC_059345.1, on the reverse strand, counting down.
TGATATACTGTATCTCTTTTGTTTTTGAACGTATCTCAAATGAGTGTGATGTTGAACACTCATGGTGTTAACATATCTGTTTTCTGTATTGCAATGAATGTGGTAGAAAGTGACTTTTTGAAAAATTAAAACCATGAGAAAACTGAACTATCACACCCCTAATTTATAGGCTATATAAATTATAATGTATAAATTAATTACTATAAAATGAATAGTCCTTACGATAAAATGTTTACTATAAAATTTTATAATTATATATATATTTATATATACACTACCGGTCAAAAGTTTTGAAACACTTGACTGAAATGTTTCTCATGATCTTAAAAATCTTTTGATCTGAAGGCGTATGCTTAAATGTTTAAATTAGTTTTGTAGACAAAAATATAATTGTCCCACCATATTAATTTATTTAATTATAAAACTAATATGTAATTAAAAAAAAAAAAAAAGATTTTGAAATTGATGACTTGGACCAAATAATAAATAAAAGAAAAGCAGCCAATAAGTGCACAACATAGATGAGAACTCCTTCAATACTGTTTAAAAAGCATCCCAGGGTGATACCTCAAGAAGTTGGTTGAGAAAATGTCAAGAGTACATGTCTGCAAATTCTAGGCAAAGGGTGACTACTTTGAAGATGCTAAAATATAACACAGTTTTTATTTATTTTGGATTTTGTTTAGTCACAGCATAATTCCCATAGTTTCATTTATGTTATTCCATAGTTTTAATGACTTTACTATTATTCTAAAATGTGAAAAAACAATTATAATAAAGAATGAGTAAGTGTTTCAAAACTTTTGACCGCTAGTGTGTGTATATATATATATATATATATATATATATATATATATATATATATATATATATATATATATGTATGTATATAAATATGATCAACAACAACATTAAAACCACCTGCCTAATATTGTGTGGGTCCCCCCTGTGCCGCCAAAACAGTGCCAGCCCGCATCTCAGAATAGCATTCTGAGATAATATTCTTCTTACCACAGTTGTACAGAGCGGTTATCTGAGTTACCGTAGACTTTGTCAGTTCGAACCAGTCTGGCCATTCTCTGTTGACCTCTCTCATCAACAAGGTATTTCCATCTGCAGAACTGCCACTCACTGGATGTTTTTTGTTTTTTGCACCATTCTGAGTAAATTCTATATTCTGTTGTGTGTGAAAATCCCAGGAGATCAGCAATTACAGAAATACTCAAACCAGCCTGTCTGGCACCAACAATCATCCATGCGATTATCTAATCAGCCAATCATGTGGTAGCAGTGCAGTATACAGGTCAGGAGCTTCAGTTAATGTTCACATCAACCATCAGAATGAGGAAATTTTTTTTTGATCTCAGTGATTTGGGGCGTGGCATGATTGATGGTGCCAGATGGGCTGGTTTGAGTATTTCTGTAACTGCTGATCTCCTGGGAATTTCACACACAACAGTCTCCAGAATTTACTCCGAATGGTGCCAAAAACATCCAGTGAGCGGCAGTTCTGTGGACAGAAATGCCTTGTTGATGAGATAGGTCAACAGAGAATGGCCAGCCTGGTTCGAACTGTCAGTGTCTATGATAACTCAGATAACCGCTTTGCACAATTGTGGAGAGAAGAATATCATCTCAGAATGCTATTCTGAGATGCGGGTTGGCACTGTTTTGGTGGCACGAGCAGGACCTACACAATATTAGGCAGGTGGTTTTAATATTGTGGCTGATCGGTGTATACAGTGCATCTGGAAAGTATTCACAGCGCTTCACTTTTTCCACATTTTGTTATGTTACAGCCTTATTCCAAAATGGATTAAATTCATTATTTTCCTCAAAATTCTACAAACAATACCCCATAATGACAACGTGAAAGAAGTTTGTTTGAAATCTTTGCAAATTTATTAAAAATAAAAAACGAAAAAAATCACATGTACATAAGTATTCACAGCCTTTGCCATGACACTCAAAATTGAGCTCAGGTGCATCCTGTTTCCACTGATCATCCTTGAGATGTTTCTACAACTTGATTGGAGTCCACCTGTGGTAAATTCAGTTGATTATCTTATATAAATCCTGTCTATATAAGGTCCCACAGTTAACAGTGCATTTCAGAGCACAAACCAAGCCGTGAAGTCCAAAGAATTGTCTGTAGACCTTCGAGACAGGATTGTATCGAGGCACAGATCTGAGGAAGGGTACAGAAAAATTTCTGCAGCATTGAAGGTCCCAATGAGCACAGTGGCCTCCATCATCCAAAAATGGAAGAAGTTTGGAACCACCAGGACTCTTCCTAGAGCTGGCCGCCTGGCCAAACTGAGCGATCGGGGGAGAAGGGCCTTAATCAGGGAGGTGACCAAGAACCCGATGGTCACTCTGACAGAGCTCCAGCATTTCTCTGTGGAGAGAGGAGAAACTTCCAGAAGAACAACCATCTCTGCAGCACTCCACCAATCAGGCCTGTATGGTAGAGTGGCCAGACGGAAGCCACTCCTCAGCAAAAGGCACATGACAGCCTGCCTGGAGTTTGCCAAAAGGCACCTGAAGGACTCTCAGACCATGAGAAACAAAGATTGAACTCTTTGGCCTGAATGGCAAGCGTCATGTCTGGAGGAAACCAGGCACCGCTCATCACCTGGCCAATACCATCCCAACAGTGAAGCTTGGTGGTGGCAGCATCATGCTGTGGGGATGTTTTTCAGCGGCAGGAACTGGGAGACTAGTCAGGATCGAGGGAAAGATGAATGCAGCAATGTACAGAGACATCCTTGATGAAAACCTGCTCCAGAGCGCTCTGAACCTCAGACTGGGGCAAAGGTTCATCTTCCAACAGGACAATGACCCTAAGCACACAGCCAAGATAACAAAGGAGTGGCCAGGACAACTCTGTGAATGTCCTTGAGTGGCCCAGACTTGAACCCGATTGAACATCTCTGGAGAGATCTGAAAAAGGCTGTGCACCGACGCTCCCCATCCAACCTGATGGAGCTTGAGAGGTCCTGAAAAGAAGAATGGGAGAAACTGCCCAAAAAATAGGTGTGCCAAGCTTGTAGCATCATACTCAAAAAAAACTTGAGGCTGTAATTGGTGCCAAAGGTGCTTCAACAAAGTATTGAGCAAAGGCTGTGAATACTTATGTACATGTGATTTTTTTTATTTATTTATTTTTTTTATTTTTAATAAATTTGCAAAGATTTCAAACAAACTTCTTTCATGTTGTCATTATGGGGTATTGTTTGTAGAATTCTGAGGAAAATAATGAATTTAATCCATTTTGGAATAAGACTGTAACATAACAAAATGTGAAAAAAGTGAAGCGCTGTATACAAGAATTACTTAAAAAAATGTAAAGTTCAACCCTCGTGGCTACAAGGATCTAGCTTCGTGGCCCTTGAGTTTTCCAAAGTTGAGTAGCCCTGCCTTAAGACATCATTTAGGGTTTTATCTCAAGACATTCTCTGGTTCACATTTTCAAGGTAGTGTGTGCATACGTATGTGTGTGTAAGCGAGTAAGCGAGAGAGAGAGAGAGAGAGAGAGAGAGAGAGACTGAGAGAAATCACATGTGGGATTACCTCTGTCTGCAGCAGCTTTCATCAGCAGTTAGATTACTTCAAATTGCCAAGATGTAAGTTTAAGTGTAGCCTTCTTCTAAGCAGCAGTGTGTTAATGTCACATTTTTTTTATTGCTAAACAACTGTTTACAATGCCACTGAGTCGCTGGGGTGCGCTGACATGAAGGCTCTGTTTGTTGCTCCCGAGTATGTGTGTGCATTTGTATGTGTGAGAGCGAAAGAGAGGGGGAGGGCGAGGATGATTTTCACAGATATTAAAAGTTATTTCAGATAATATAGAAACTGTTGTATTGATCAAGTGCGTTTACATCAATGCACTGTTTCTCGCTCGCTGCATAAGTCTCTTTCTGTGTGTGTGTGCACTCGCACATATGCATATGTGTCAGTGTGTGTGAGTGAGAGCAAAAGAGAGAGAGAGGTAGCACAAGGGCCCTTTTCAACCGAAATTTAAATACATTTTTAGGATATTTTAGACATTGTTTGACATTCTTTTCCGATTTACTTAACCAATGTGTTTGTTTAAAAAATAATTGCACACCTTAGTACGTCTGTCATCCAATCAAAATCAAGCATTCAACAGACCCGTGGTATTAATTAGACATCAAGTGGTAAGCCAACGCAGTATCAAAATCAAAAACTAACATTTATTAATATTACCATGAACTGCATAGGCCCAACTATATGCAAGATTATTAACATTCCTGAATAGGAAAGTTGACAATTTTGTTAATACATAGACATCAACAGAGTTGATTTTTTGCAGAGGTGATTTTCTTTATAGCTTGAGTCTTTGGTTCCTAAATGTCTCTTGAAGTATGATGGACTTGCATAGTTTGTTCATGGTTTTTAAGGATGATGGCATGTCACACACAGTGTCACACATAGTTTGATTGAACGCACATCCTTTGATGTCAACAACAAAAGATATGGGAAGCATTTTTTTTGTTAATTTTTTTTTTTGTTATCCTAACCATGCGTGATTATATAGCTGCTGTCCTCGACCCTATCAGAACAGACATGTAACCCAACAGTTGAGAACCACTGACCTTAGACCTTGTGACATATTGTGTTTTCTGTAATGTTTTTTTGATGAGCTAATGTTTTCTCTATCCTGTTTTCTGTTTTGGTTTGGAGCATGAATAGTTAAAACATTCTTCAGTATATTATGCAGTTTCTTTTTTCTTTTGGAAAACCTGGATGATTTGGCATCAGCTGTGAAGAATTATGTGTATTTGTTTTTAGTACATTGTAATAGCGTTGCAATGTATACCTGTACTAACGAAATATCGTGATACCAAAATTTTTTTAACAGTATGATATCATCTTGTGGCTAATTTCAGTACCACACTACAGTCTGGTGCTATTAGCAAAATAGTCTGTCAAAATAAAAGTTCTGCCAAAATAAAAGCTCTGTTTTACTGGATGCATGAAACTGAAGACATTACGACAGAAAAATTCACTATTGTATAGAAAAATATAATATTCAGAGTAATAGCAATAATACTACTAATAACAATATTTGTATAAGTGGTTTTATTATTATTATTATTATTATTATCATTATTATTATTTATAATAATAATAATTATTGTTATTGTCCTTTAATAATAATAATTATTATTATTATCGTCCAGCAATAATAATAATTATTATCATTACAATCATTATTACAATTATTATTACATTTAAGCAGTATCATAAAATATAAAAACAAGTGTACTGAATTTTTAGTATCGTTACCGAGGTACCAGGGCTAGTTTTGTACCGAAGCCAAAATGTTGGTATTGGAGCAACCCTACATTGTAACATCAAACCCAAATCTGTTGGTTGCTGGGTTCTTCTTAGAGCTTCCTGTGGATGCCACTTGCTGCGTTCCTCTCAGGAGGTCCTTGTGGGATCTCCTGTATGTTTAGTTAGCACATTTGTTAAAACTTTTAACTTAAAAGGTATAAAGGTCTGTCACAGAGGCAGAACTTTGGGTTTAAATTCAAAAGAGCTATGCTACACACTTGCCATCAATAAACTCACAACCTCTGGTCTGCTAACTACAAGAAGATCTAACAGCTGTCTATATATTAATTTAGATACATTTTAAATGTAACAAAAAAAAACTGTTAAAATAAGCCCTGCTATAGAACGAAATGCTAGGATTCAAAACTGTTTTGTAAATAAGTGTATTTGGTTTGTCGTCCTCGCTTTAGGATGGACTTTGATGATGAGGATGGAGAGGGACACAGCAAATTTTCAAGGTAAACTTTATACATGATTACAGGCTTTTCAAACAGACAAATAAGATCATACATTTTGTTCTTTCTTTTATTGTTCGATCATGTCGGTTGACAGTGCCACAGAGTTTCTGCCATTTCAAGACGTATCTCCATTTGTTGTCCTCAACTTATGGTTTCCTTTCAGTCCATGTTCTTTTTAAAGGAGCTGTATCCATAGTTATGCTGCAGCTGATGGTAAAGGTCCTGCACTGTTAGCTCTTGCAATGGAATGGAGACACTGCCCCCTGCTGGAGATGGAGTTACTCCAGCAATTTCTCTCTCCACCCAAAAATTACAATTCTGTCATTACTCATGACGTTCCATGCCTTTATGCTGCTATTTTTTTTCTTCTTCTGTGGAACAAAAAAATTAACATTTTGAAGAATATTCATGTAGCACTTTTCCATACAACAACAGTTCATAGTGACCATGGCTGTCGAGCGTCAAAAAGGACAAAAACACCATGAAAGTATGAAATGTAGTCCATTTGACTTGCACGCCATAATTCAAATTTTTTAAAGACAAACCATAGCTTAATGTAGAAACTGTGCTAGAAAATGCCATTGGTTCTCACGTGTGTTGTACCACCAGTTCAAATATGTGGAATGGAGAATGAGATTTGAGACTGTTGCAGAGATATTGAGTGAATTACTATTGAAATTTTCATCTGTTCCTCTCATAAAGCTATTCTCATAGGGAATTTTATGGTGTTTTTTTCTTTTGTGATCACAATGAACTGTTGATGTATGGAAAGTGCTGTGTAAAAATGCTTCAAAATATCTCCTTTTGTGTTCCAAAAAAAAACAAATAATAGCATACCGGTGTGGAACAACATGAGTGAATAGGACAAAATGTTCATTCTGTGGTGAATTGTTCCTTTATAATGTAGCTATATGCTGCTACTACTACTACTACTACTACTACTACTACTAATTATATATATATTTACATACAGCTCTGGAAAAAATTAAGAGACCACTCCAAATGTTCAGTTTCTCTGGATTTACTATTTATAGGTATGTGTTTGTGTAAAATGAACATTTTTTTACATTTTATTCTATAAACTACTGACAACATTTCTCCCAAATTCCAAATAAAAATATTGTTATTGAGCATTTATTTGCAGAAAATGACAGCTGGTCAACATAACAAAAAAGATGCCCTGTTTCATTTATAAACAACACAATACTAATGTTTTAACTTAGGAAGAGTTCAGAATCAATATTTGGTGGAATAACCTTGATTTTCTATCACAGCTTTCTAGGGCTACCCCGACCAAAGATTTTCTTAGTCGACTAGTAGTCGTTAGTTTAAGCCATTGGTTGACTAGTTGTCACATGTTTATGATATTAATTTAATTACTTAAATATATATTTTTGGGGGGGGGCATCAGAAAATGGTTTGAGTTTCAGGGCTGAGAAAGAATATTATAAGTAACATTGCTAACACTGTTCTACATTACAGAGAAATACTAAACCGTAATAATGAGCCTTTAAAATATAAATTTTACAAGCGCACATGAAGCGAGCCGCAGTGACACCAGCAAAAGTGGTAATGATTCTGAATGTGTCAGAAAAACCAGCAAGGAGACTGTCTGAACATTTTGTTAATTTATAGAGAGAAATGCACATTAAGCTAAACATGCAGTAAGCGAGGTACTAATTTAGCTTCACCACTCCCCACGAACACTTGGATAAGCCTAATAGCACATATTTATCTAGGTTATCTAACGTTAGAGCAAGCGACCATGCTAAGTGGCTAACGTGAAATGATGTTTCAAATGGTAAGCCATGTTTGAGGTTGATGAATGATAGGCGAACGTTTGCCTGCAGAATTTGCATGTCACCTTCTTGGGGTCATCCTTTACCCTCTCGAAATTATCCCACTCTTTGGATTTCCTGCTCGACATAATTAATAACTGCATGGACTAGCCATGTAAACGATCATGTATGTCCATCACTGACTGCGTGACTTCGCCACTTCCTGTGGAGGTTTTGCTTTCTGCGACCAATCAAAACTTGGATGACCAAGACTCTTCTCATTGACTAACATTTAGTTGACTATTAGGGGGCAGCCCTACAGCTTTCATGTGTCTTTGCACGCTTTCCACCAGTCTTTCACATTGCTGTTAAGTGATTTTATGCCACTTCTGGCGCAAACATTCAAGCAGGAATTCAACACACTGGAATGGAATGGCTGCCATACATGGAGAGATGCTGATTTAAGAAACATTTGGATTGGTCTCTTAACTTTTTCCAGAGCTGTATATATTAGAGCTGTCATAATGCGGTAACACATGCAATTAATTTAAAATGTTTAGCGCATAAATTTTTCTTAATCGCGATTAACTCATTTATCGTTAATACAGCATAAACACTGGTGTGAAGGGCGGAACCTTTGTAATGTGTCCGCCCGGAGTTATTACACTGACGCACACGCCACAGCGCCAGAGCCCTTCTACCAAGGAAAGCCTACAAGCTAAGCATACACGGCGGTCCCATAGACATTCTATGGGCAGAACTGTCTTAACACGCTAAAGTTGAGCTTTACGCTCTCTTCTATGAGAGCCGCTGAGGTTATCTCATTAAATAAAAGAATCTCTGACAGCGCTTCCCTGTCAGTGATAAAATGATGGAGAAAGGAGCTCTTAGCGCTATTTGATGTACGAAACAAGCCCAGATGGGACTTGTGACAGAAATCAAGTATTTTTCAGCCTATGTAAGGCGCATGATGAGTTTAAAATGGTGTTCGACGCTGGTGTTGATGCCCTGACGTGAATCATGAATGAAGCTTCACTTTCAAAATCTGTGATTAATCACGATTAACTACATAAAATTGTGCGATTAATCGCGATTAAAAATTGTAATCGACTGACAGCACTAATATATATAATATATATATATATATTATATTGTGGCAGGGCGGAGGGTGGGGCCGGGTCGTGATTCCGCACACCGGCCCTGAATTAGGCTGATTAAGCCCGAGAGGGATAAGGCTGTCCGGAGATGGCAGTGTGACAGAGAGAGAGTTACGGACAGCTGTCCGACACCTGTGTGTGTGTATTTGTCTATTAGTTTATTAGTAAATTATCATTTATATAGCCAAGCCGGTTCTCACCTCCTCCTTTCCATTGAACTGTTACATATATATATATATATATATATATATATATAGTGCATTCAGAAATTATTCAGACCCCTTCATTTTTTCACATTTTGTTATGTTGCAGCCTTATGCTGAAAAGCTTTAAATTATTATTATTTTTCACATCAATCTACACTCCATACCCCATAATGACAAAGCAAAAACCAGATTTTTGATAACTTTGCAAATTTATTAAAAAGAAAAAACTGAAATATCACATTGACATAAGTATTCAGACCCTTTGCTATGACAATTGAATTTTAGCTCAGGTGCATCCCATTTCATTGGATCATCTTTGAGATGTTTCTGCACTTTGATTGGAGTCCACCTGTGGCAAATTCAATTGACTGGACATGATTTGGAAAGGCACACACCTGTCTATATGATCTCACAGCTGAAAATGCATATCAGAGCAAAAACCAAGCCATTAGGTCAAAGGAACTGCCCGCAGAACTCAGAGACAGGATTGTGTCGAGGAAAGGTTCTGGGGAAAGTTACAAAAAAATCTCGGCTCAGACTGGTCCAAAGGTTCACCTTCCAACAGGACAATGACCCTAAGCACACAGCCAAAACAACGCAAGAGTGGCTTAGGGAAAACTCTGTGAATGTCCTTTAATTGCCCAGCCAGAGCCCGAAATTGAACCCAATCGAACATCTTTGGAGAGACCTGAAACTGGCTGTCCACTGACGGTCCCCATCCAACCTGACAGAATTTGAGAGGATCCGCAGAGAAGAATGGCAGAATAATCCCCAAATCCAAGTGTGCAAAGCATACCCAAATAGACTTGAGGCTGTAATCGCTACCAAAGGTGCTTCAACTAAGTACTGAGTTAAGGGTCTGAATACTTATGTCAATGTGATATTTCAGTATATATATATATATATATATATATATATATATATATATATATATATATATATATATATATATATATATATAGATATATAAAAATTTGCAAAGTTATCAAAAAACTGTTTTTTCTTTGTCATTATGGGGTATACTCCATACCCCATAATGACAAAGAAAAAACAGTTTTTTGATAACTTTGCAAATTTTTATTTAGATTGATGTGAAGAAAAAATAATAATTTAAAGCATTTTAGCATAAGGCTACAACATAGAAAATTGTGGGAAAAAAAAATTCTGAATGCACTGGTGTATGTGTATATATATATATATATATATATATATATATATATATATATATATATATATATATATATATATATTATATATAGGCCTATGGTTCCAATGTATGTAATGCACAAGTTTTAAGAGTTTTAAAAGTTATGAGTTTTAGGTTTTGTTTTTGAAGGCAAAATATGTCCCTTAACGAGTGGCATACTTACTAAGGGAAGAAATGTTTTCTTACTCCGTCAGTGAGTTTATATCCTGTGATACAGACACATCAGGTTGTTTAGTTTGTCTTCATTGTTGTTTTTCATCATACAGTCATGATCTCTGTCCATTATTTTAACATATTAACACTGAAAAAAAATAAAATAAATGCAGATATTTAGAAAAAATATCTAAATATTCTCAAAACAAGATACATTCACCTGATAAGAACAACTGAATAACTTTTCATGGCTTGTTTTTAGAGAATCTGTCTTCAATATAAGTATATTTCATATTGTGGCACAAGTTACTCATTAAGAAGATAATTTTTTGCTGTGAGCACACAAATAAGCCATACAACACAAGATTTATAATCACATCTCTTTAGCAGCAATTATACAACCAAAACAGTATGTGTTTAAAAGTACTTAAGGCGATTTTGCAAATTTTATGATCTTTTTTTTCTCTTTTTTTCTCTTGTCAGGTATGACGATGATCAAATTCCTGGTGATAAGGAACGCTATGCCAGGTAGAGCTATCTCACGGAAGTTCCCTCAGGATAGCTAGAAATCAGGCTAGGCAGAACAGAAGGGCCCGCCTGCAGCCAACAGGACCCAACCTCATTCTTTCACCTTGACCACCGACTCTGTCTTGATGTAATCTTAAATGGGTATTTAATTATCCTCGGCTGAAACTCTCATCTGAAATTGTCGCGTTGCTTTGAGCCATTGCACTCTGTGGACTAATGCAGCAGCCTGGCCTTTGAAGATTTATTGGTTCATATTTTCCACTTAAGAGATGTATTGGTTGGTAATTGTCAGCCCTTTGTTTATTAGTCTCAGCTAAGTCGCAAAAATGAACTAAAAAGGTTGAGTGTCTTAAATTATCTTCTGTAGCACTTTTTTAACTGTAGTTTGACTCACGAGAAAGAAGTGTTGCAGTAGATCATCCAAAGATCTTTATCTTGCGTATTGCGCTCTCGTAACAAACGTTCCCTTCTTTCAATTTCCTGTGAGAAAAAGAGTTCGGAATTCTTCCTTTACAGTTGAAGTCAGAAGTTTACTGTAACAAGGTTTAAAATGGGCAAGGAGGAGGCAGGAACCAGCTGAACAGTCAAAATAATGTTTAATGAAAACTTAAAGACATAAACATAAACACACACGGCAGCTGCGTATGGCTCTCTCTTTCCCGAACTGCCACATCCGGCTCGACCTTATCCCTCTCCTCGGCTGATTAGCCCTCCACCTCATCACACTCCTCCCTCCTTTGCCTCAGGCCGGGGTACCCCCGACATGACGTTGCCTTTCTGGCCGCACCTGCCAGCAGGCTTTCCCCACCTTTTGAACTGGCTGCCTTTTTATCTCACCCTACTCTCACTGTGAACATAGAGATGGTAATTAGTCAGTTCATCTCAGGTGGAACTCCTTACACCTTTCTCTCTCCCCAGACGGGCACTTGACCACGCCCTCACCTCCGCATTTACATACACTTAGGTTGAAGTCATTAAATCTCATTTTTTAACCACTCCACAGATTTCATATTAGCAAACTATAGTTTTGGCAAGTCATTTAGGACATCTACTTTTTGCATGACATGAGTAATTTTTCCAACAATTGTTTACAGACAGACTGTTTCACTTTTAATTGACTATATCACAATTCCAGTGGGTCAGAAGTTTACATACACTAAGTTAACTGTGCCTTTAAGCAGCTTGGAAAATTCCAGAAAATGATGTCAAGCCTTTAGACAATTAGCCAATTAGCTTCTGATAGGAGGTGTACTGAACTGGAGGTGTACCTGTGGATGTATTTTAAGGCCTACCTTCAAACTCAGTGCCTCTTTGCTTGACATTATGGGAAAATCAAAATAAATCAGCCAAGACCTCAGAAAAAAAATTGTGGACCTCCACAAGTCTGGTTCATCCTTGGGAGCAATTTCCAAATGCCTGAAGGTACCACTTTCATCTGTACAAACAATAGTACACAAGTACAAACACCATGGGACCACGCAGCATCATACCGCTCAGGAAGGAGACACATTCTGTCTCCTAGAGATGAACGTAGTTTGGTGCGAAAAGTGAAAATCAATCCCAGAACAACAGCAAAGGTCCTTGTGAAGATGCTGGAGGAAACAGGTAGACAGGTATCTATATCCACTATATCGATATAACCTGAAAGGCTGCTCAGCAAGGAAGAAGCCACTGCTCCAAAACTGCCATAAAAAAAGCCAGACTACAGTTTGCAAGTACACATGGGGACAAAGATCTTACTTTTTGGAGAAATTTCCTCTGGTCTAATGAAACAAAAATTAAATCATTTGGCCATAATGACCATTGTTATGTTTGGAGGAAAAAGGGTGAGGCTTGCAAGCCGAAGAACACCATCCCAACCGTGAAGCATGGGGATGGCAGCATCATGTTGTGGGGGTGCTTTGCTGCAGGAGGGACTGATGCATTTTACAAAATAGATGGCATCATGAGGAAGGAAAAATATGTGGATATATTGAAGCAACATCTCAAGACATCAGCCAGGAAGTTAAAGCTCAGTCGCAAATGGGTCTTCCAAATGGACAATGACCCCAAGCATACGTCCAAAGTTGTGGCAAAATGGCTTAAGGACAACAAAGTCAAGGTATTGGAGTGGCCATCACAAAACCCTGACCTCAATCCGATAGGAAATTTGTGGGCAGAATTGAAAAAACATGTGCGAGCAAGGAGGCCTACAAACCTGACTCCGTTACACCAGTTCTGTCTGGAGGAATGGGCCAAAATTCCAGAAACTTATTGTGAGAAGTTTGTGGAAGGCTACCCAAAAGGTTTGACCCAAGTTAAACAATTTAAAGGCAATGCTACCAAATACTAACAAAGTGTATGTAAACTTCTGACCCACTGGGTATGTGATGAAAAAAATAAAAGCTGAAATAAATCATTCTCTCTACTATTATTCTGACATTTCACATTCTTAAAATAAAGTAGTGATCCTAACTGACCTAAGACAGGGAATGTTTGCTATGATTAAATATCAGGAATTGTGAAAACTGAGTTTAAATGTATTTGGCTAAGGTGTATGTAAACCTCTGACTTCAACTGTACATTTATAAATATTTTTTCAGCATTTATTGTGACAAATGCATGTGATATAATTATATGAGGGCAGCCAAAGGTAGATGATGTTTATAGTTTTACCGATTCTGTAGAAAGACTAATCTGGTTGCATTTTTGTTTTTTTGTATCAACACTTTTGACATCCCTAGTGGTAATTTTACCAAAACCTTTATCTTGAACAGTTCAGATGTTCGAAAATTGTTGTAGATGTGCTACATATCACTCATTACAAGGTAATAAAAGTCATATTGTTCCTTTCTCTTCGTCCAGAGAAAACCACAGTGAGATTGAGCGTCGTCGCCGCAATAAGATGACCCAGTACATCACAGAGCTGTCGGATATGGTGCCAACCTGCAGCGCGCTGGCGAGGAAACCAGACAAGCTAACTATCCTGCGCATGGCCGTCTCACACATGAAGTCCATGAGGGGAACAGGGAACACGTCAACTGACGGAGCTTATAAACCCTCATTCCTAACTGAACAGGTGCATAAAGAATATCTCACCTGACACATTTGATTTTGAACAGTGGTTCTTTACTGGTTTTACTTCAGGACCTAGATTTTACATTTGACATAAAGTGGTGACCCAGCAAAATACCAAAATTGTTTATCATACAAAGGTAACAAATGTTCTTATAAAGAAAAAATTGCATTTATTAGTATTACCAAGAACTGCATAGGACCAAAAATATGCAAATTATTAAAATTACATAGTTATAATGAATATAATTACTATAGGTGTAATGAATAATGAATAGCAAAAATGAAAATGTTGGTTTCTAAATGTCTCTCAAATTTTAATGGTTTCATGCTCTTGGCAAATAATTCACTGCGCTAAACACAATGTGGTCGGCAAAAAGCGTGTTTATCCTCGTGGCAAGTGACCCGTACTTATTCTTGACCTTGAATATTTTTTGTTCATGGTTTTTGAGGATGCGAGCATGTCACTCAACCTGTCCATGTTGGTATCTACTTAATTTGGCTTGCATCTACCAAGTGACAGATAAAAATACACTAAAATATTGTAGAGTTGGATTGGACACACAGTCTCTGACATCAAAAATAAACAAAAATTGCACTTTAGTATTTGCATTTAACATTTTTCCTGCTTTCTGCTACCCTATTAAAACAGGCCTGCTACTCAATTCAGGGTTATGACCCACTAGTTTAAAACCACTGATTTAGACTTTAAAAATCTGTCACCATTGCTCACAAGTTTTAGTTTAAACTTCATTTGAAACTTTTGGTTAACTGTAACAGGAACTAAAGCACTTAATTCTGGAAGCAGCCGATGGCTTTCTGTTCGTGGTGGCGGCTGAGACAGGCCGTGTTATCTACGTGTCGGACTCTGTGACACCCGTTCTCAACCATCCACAGTCTGAGTGGTTTGGCAGCACGCTGTTTGAGCAGGTCCATCCGGATGATGTGGACAAACTGAGGGAACAGCTGAGCACATCCGAGAACTCCATGACTGGTAAGAGATGAGGCTTTGCATTGACAGAACAGTAGAAGACAGGAAGTTATTGCGAAGACAGAGGGGGAACGGAATAAGGCCCAGCACATACTTTGCACCCAAAGATCTGTAACAGCTGGAGAGAGCTATCCATTGGCATTTACATTAATCTCAATGGCAGTTGTTGGCTTGTGCATGCAATAGAATCAAATTGCAAAACAAATTGAAAGGTCATCATGACTGCCAGTAAGGGGCGAATTGCGACAGTTCACCCCCCACATTTCCAAAACAACACCTGCTCAGGGAATAGTTTACCCAAAAATCTAAATTATGTCTACATTTATGTTGTTCCAAACCAGCAGGACTTTCTTCCGTGAAACACAAATAGAGAAGTATTTCTGAATGTCCATTTTAAATTGAAAGCAACCAGTAACCAAACATGACAAAAAAGTAGAGGTAATTGTAGTGTACCCCATCGGAATTAAAAGTGCTACAAAAGTGTGTAATGTGGCCCCTTTAATACTCAACTACTAGGAACATTTAAGCCTGTGCAATAGATGTCTCTGTGATAAGATTGAGTTCGTGGGCGATGGAGGAGTCAGGAGACAGTGAATAGCCAAACACACAAACAGGTCAATAGTAACAAACACAACTACAGGAACAGTCTCTGGTCTCTCTCTCCCATTCTGACGCTCTGGCATGCCTTTTCAGGTCTCCCTCCACCATCACTATAATTAGAGACAGGTGTTAGAGATAATTACGACCCAGGTGACGAGCCATACCGCTCTCTCTCTCCCGCAGACCGACACATGACCATGACCCCTATGCCACATACCCCCACCGCCGACTCAGGCCGGGGCAAAATCCGGCCTGCCTACTCCCCCCCCATTTCTGGAGAGAAAGTCAGCCATGACCATCTGCACCCCCGATCTGTAGACTACCTCGAATTTAAAGGGCTGAAAGATCGCGTTAGTATCCTTCATGTGGTGGAGCCACTGCAGAGGAGCGTGATCGGAGCAGAGGGTGAAGGCCCGCCCCAACAGGTAGTAGCGGAGGGTAAGAACAGCCCACTTAATCGCAAGCACTCCTTCTCGATGGTATTATACTTTATCTCCCTGAAGGAGAGCTTGCAACTAATAAACAGCACTGGCCGTTTCTCCCCTCCCACCTCCTGCGAGAGCACCGCCCCCAGCCCCCTGTCAGATGCATCAGTCTGTAAAATAAAGGGGAGAGAGAAGTCAGGTGCATGCAAAAGCGGCCCCCCACAAAGTGCAGACTTTACCTTCAGGAAAGCCTGTTGGCATGACTCTGTCCACTGGACCTGGGGCCCCCTTTTTAGTAAGGTCAGTAAGTGGGCTGGTGACATCAGTGTAACTAGGCACAAACCTCCGGTAGTAGCCAGCCAACCCCAAAAACTGCCTTACCTCCTTTTGGGTCTTGGGTGTCAGGCAGGCCGTGATCGCCGCGGTTTTGTTAACCTGTGGTCGCACCTGCCCATGACCCAAGTGGAACCCCAGATACCTAACTTCCACCCGCCCAATTGCACACTTCTTCTGGTTGGCTGTGAGTCCCGCCTGCCACAGCGCTCTCAGGACAGCCCTCAGATGTTGCATATGCCGCCACCAGTCATTACAATAAATTATGATATCTTCTAGATATGCGGCGGTAAATGCCGTATGCGGTCTGAGGATCTTGTCCATGAGGTGCTGAAAGTGGCTGGGGCTTAGAACAAACCGAACAGAAGCGTCACGAATTGGTGTAATTCGAACGGTGCGAAAAAGCCATTTGGCGCAGGCCCAACCGATCAAGTAACTCATCAATTCGCGGCATTGGATAAGTGTCAAATTTGGACACCGCGTTCAGAACTACCGGGCTGGCCCAATCGCTGTGTGACTCTGAGAATTCCGGGCAATGTCTGTTAGCTGCGACGGTGAGAGGTGGTCTCCACAAAGGACCGGGATGAATGAATTTGGATTGGGAGTTAACCCCGGCCCGAGCTCCGCCCTCTCCGGAACTACCATCGCTAAGGCTACAGGAACCGCCTCCCTCCATGGTTTGAGGAGGTTGAGGTGGTAGATTTGACGTGCCCCTCTCCTATCCGTTCACCTAACCTCATAACTTCTCGTCGTGTGACCTCAAAGGATCCTTGCCACTTGGCGAGTGATTTGGAGCTCGAAGTGGGCAGCAATACAAGCACTTTATCTCCCTGTGCGAATTCCCGTAGCCGAATGCCCCTGTCATACAGTTGGTGTTGATGTTCTTGCGATTGGAGCAAATTTTTCTGTGTTACCTGCCCCAAAGTGTGGAGTTTTGCACTAAGGTCCAGAATGTATTGAATTAGATTTTTGCTATTCGAAGGTCCTTCCTCCCAAGCTTCCCATATGACGTTGAGCACACCGCACGGCCGCCACCCATACAGTAGCTCAAATGGGGAAAACCCTGTGGAGGCTTGCGGGACCTCTCGTACTGCAAACAGCAGGGGTTCAAGCCACTTATCCCAATTCTTCATGTACGAACTTACAAATCATGTTTTTTAATGTCTTATTAAATTGTTCAACCAACCCGTCGGTTTGTGGGTGATAAACGCTGGTGCAAATCGATTAAATGCCTAATAATTTGTATAGTTCGCGTAGTATACGTGACATGAATGTTGTGCCTTGATCAGTGAAGATTTCCTTTGGAATCCCCACTTGGGAGATTATTCTGAAGAGTGCCTCTGCAACATTACGTGCTGAGATGTTGTGCAGGGGCACTGCTTCCGGATATCGCGTTGCATAGTCCACCAGAACTAATACAAAGCGATGGCCGTGTGCAGTCCACTCTAATGGCCCGACGAGGTCCATGGCAATTCTCTCGAAGGGGACCTCGATCAACGGCAGAGGCCGCAATGGTGCTTTTGGGGTGGCTGGTGGATTCACCAACTGACATTCACAGCACGCCGCACACCATTTGCGTATGTCGCCGTGAATGCCCAGCCAAAAGAAACGGGCCATTGTACGGTTCAAAGTCTTATTGTGACCTAAGTGACCAGCCATTGGGTTATAGTGAGCCACCTGGAAGAGTGTTTCCTGACGGCTCTTTGGTACTAACAGCTGAGTTGCATTCTCTTTGGTCTGAGTGTCCTGCATCACTCAATACAATTGCTCTTTAATAATAGAAAAGTTTTGGTATGTGAGCGCAACATTAGGCTAGAGCTGTTGAATATCACTTTCACTTGAGGGACTCATGACTGCTCCAGAGGGAAATCCCCCTCAGGGAAGCCCCTGTGTATGGGAATTCCCTCGTCTGCGTCATCATGATGTGGAGCAGACGGCGAAGGTCCTGGCACCGCCTCTCCAGCCATAGTGTCGCACATCACACACCACAACATTACTTTGCAGGACCCATCCACACACATTACCCTCAATAAATATTTAAAGCCAGGCCAATTGGTTCCCAGAATTAGTGGATGGGTGAGGCTGGAATTAACCACGGCCTCGACTCTATGCCTTTTCCCCCTGGATCGTATCTTAGTGGTAACCACTGGATACTTGTGAATGTCACCATGCACACACCTCACCTGTTTATACTTATCCAGTGCCCCGCCTTGCACCAAGCGTTGGTGGATAGAGGTTTGGGAACAACCCGAATCCACCAAAGCTTGATGTGTATCCCCTTTTACCTGATACGCCCCCGCCCGATCGGGGGCGGCCTACGGAGCATCAGGGATCAGGATCAGTGTCCCCACCTCCATCACCGGACATTGATCCTGGCAGTGCCTGGCTTCCCCACAACTCCGACAGACCAGCCCAGGCTTTCCTCTCACACTCATGGGGACGGTCTCGCCAGCCTGGGGAGGAGAGCGGAGAGAGACAGGGGGAGTATGAGGAACGGACAAGGGGAGGGGTTTGGGTGGGGCTCCTCCCCTCTTCCAGGGAGACGGAACAGGACGGAGGTGGGAGGGACAAGGGGAGGGGGACGAATGAGACACAGGGGGTGGAGAGAGAGGAGAGAAGAAAATAAACACTGCATCACTGTCTCCTGGAAATGCCATCATGTTGTCCTCTGCCAGCTGGACGGCCTCCTCCAGCGATGCCGGGTGGTGGAACTGGACCCACTCGGACATTCTTCGAGGCAGCTGGGAGACGAACTGCTCCAGTTCCACCAGATCGATGACATCCACGGCGCCGCGGGTTCCCTCTGCCAGCAACCATTTCTGGCCGGCATCCCGGAGCTGTTGGGCAAAAGCAAACGGGCGGTCGTGCCTCCCGAAGCTCAGGGACCTGAAGAGCTGACGACTCTGTTCGGGGCTATGACCAACCTGTTGCTGGATGGCTTTCCTCAGCTGTTGATAGTTAAGGAGGCTGGCGGCGGGAAGTTGTTGTGTCACTAGCTGTGCCTCCCCGGAGAGTAGGGGCAGTAAGCGGCCGCCCACTGGTCAGGAGGTCACTTCCATACCTCGGCCGTCTTTTCAAACAAATCTAGGAAGGCCTCTGGGTCGTCACTTGGCCCCATTCTCGTCAGAGACACAGGTGGGGTTGGCTCCGGGGGGGTTGCAATGCCAGCCCCCTCTCTGGCGATCAGGCTCCGGAATACCTGCCAGTCCTCCGCTTGTGCCTGGAGTAGGGCTTGGAACCATTGTTCCAGCTCCAGGCGTAGCAGTATGAGGGCTTGGTGTTGGTCTTGCTGGATGCTGGCGAGGGACTTGATAACTTCGTCCAGCGTTGTAGACTCCATAATGGCGTTATCCTCCAAAGCCGGGTTTTCGGCACTACTGTGATAAGATTGAGCTCGTGGGCGATGGAGGAGTCAGGAGACAGCGAATAGTTGGGGTGAGTATTTATTCACTCTTTCAGCGTCACACAGAAACTAAAACGAAAAGGGCTCTTGGTGGCCAAACACACAGACAGGACAATAGTAACAAACACAACTACAGGAACAGGCTGTGGTATCTCTCTCCCACTCTGAAGCGCTGGCTTGCCTTTTCAGGTCTCCCTCCGCTATCACTATAATTAGAGACAGGTGTTAGAGATAATTACGACCCAGGTGACCGCTTTCTCTCTCCCGCAGACCGCCTTTCAAATAATCCGCTTCTTGTTTATGAGAAATTTGTATTCAGCGTTTGAACAACCTGTCCAAAGTTGAGCTAACTAACTTTATATGAATATATTATTGCAAACATTTGCTGTTGCGTTTAAGCTATTTGTTTCTTGCATGGTCAAAAATAAAACAAAAACAAGTTCTCAAGTGATCAGAATCTTAACTGAGTTTATTGGCAAAGGATACAATAAACATACAATACATCATAAACATTCAAGATATACAGTATGGAGGTAGAAGGATACAAATATTTTGAAGTAATGTTCATCAAGTACAGATGTGAGAGGAGGTTAGAGGAATAGCTTACTTGAAAAAGGTCAATAAAATTTCAGAGCGTCGGTTAAAGGTAAAGGCTCAGGTATACTTCGTTTTTCCACGTGTCGTTCCATCTCGCACACAGTCGAGTCCTCAGCCTTTCAAAGCATCTTTAATACTGTCAGTGGTAGGTGCATGTGCTGACAACGCACACAGACAAGGACTGTCAGCGTGTCAAGAAAAACTGGGCTGCAAACCAAAGTATACTTTGGCCTTAAGTATATCAGTGAAGAAAATTTGTTTCTTTCTGTTCTTACACAAAGCTTTCGTAGGGGTTCAGAAGAATTGGGATGTTATATAGTGCATACATATAGACTACTTTTATGGAGTTGTTTTTTTTTTTTTGGTGCTTAACAGCTGTGGTCACTAGTGGTCGACTAATATATCGCAGAGGCCAAACAATCTACAGATATTCAGAATTTTTTAAATAATGGCATCAGCCGATAAATTTTCCCGTTTGGCCGATCAGTTTCTCAAGTCGTGAGGGCACAGAGAATCACCTGCTTGCATGTGAAGGAGCTGTTAGAAACACTGTTCCTCTGACTCATGAATGTTGCATGACAATCAGTCCGAGACACTTTAAGCAGTTGGTCCGGGCTGTGTAAACTGAAAGCTGTCCGGAGATTGCTGCTCACTGGAATCGCACTTTCGTTTGAGAGCAACTTAAAAGTAAAAGCGCTTCACATTCACTATAAGTAAATGTCATACTCACTGTGAACTGTATGTACAATTAGTTTGATTCGGTCTTTTGTGAGAAAATGCGATTGCTAATGTGCATGTGCCATCTGTGGTTGCTGGACCACTGTGTGCACTGTTGTTATTTCCTTCTAATATATTTAACATTTTTGGTAATACTTTCTATGAAGCCCATATTTATAATGCATTGTAATGGCATTATAAATGCACCATTATATATTCATAATGGCTCATAATAGACCTTATGTCATAGCTTCTCATAAATTTTTTTAACTACAGCTATAATACATTGTAATATTTATCCGATTCATAGTTATACCTTAAAGAGTATAATTCATTATATACAATCATCATCCAATTTTATCTGCAGAAGTTGTAATGTAATATATACACTGGCATCCAAAAGTTTGGAATAATGTCCAGATTTTGCCGTTTTGTTAAGAAATTGGTACTTTAATTCACCAAAGTGGCATTCAACTGATCACAAAGTATAGTCAGGACATTACTGGTAAAAATAGCACCATCACTATTTGAAAAAAGTCATTTTTCATCAAATCTAAACCCCATTTCCAGCAGCGATCACTCCAACACCTTATCCTTGAGTAATCATGCAAAATTGCTAATTTGGTAATAGAAAATCACTTGCCATTATATCAAACACATCTAAAAAAGATATTTGGTTCATTCAATGAAGCTTAACATTGTCTTTGTGTTTGTTTTTGAGTTGCCACAGTATGCAATAGACTGGCATGTCTTAAAGTCAATATTAGATCAAAAATGCCAAAAAAGAAACCGCTTTCTCTAGAAACTCATCAGTCAATCATTGTTTTGAGGAATGAAGGCTGTACAATGCTTGAAATTGCCAAAAAACTGAAGATTTCATACAAAGGTGTACACTACAGTCTTCAAAGACTAAGGACAACTGGCTCTAACAAGGACAGAAAGAGATGTGGAAGGCCAGATGTACAACTAAACAAGAGTATAAGTACAAGTACTTATAATATAGTATAAGTATAGTAGTCTCTAGTTTGAGAAATAGATGCCTCACATGTCCTCAGCTGACAGCTTCATTAAATTCTACCCGCTCAACACCAGTTTCATGTACAACAGTAAAGAGAACACTCAGGGGTGCAGGCCTTATGGGAAGAATTGCAAAGAAAAAGCCACTTTTGAAACAGAAAAACAAAAAGAAAAGGTTAGAGTGGGCAAAGAACAGACATTGGACAACAGATAATTGGAAAAGAGTGTTATGGATCTTAACCCCATTGAGCTTTTGTGGGATCAGCTAGACTGTAAGGAGAGGTGCCCGACAAGACAGCCACATCTATGGCAAGTGCTACAGGAAGCGTGGGGTGAAATGTCACCTGAGTAATCTGGACAAACTGACAGCTAGAATGCCAAGGATCTGCAAAGTTGTCATTGCTGCACGTGGAGGATTTTTTGATGAGAACTCTTTTAAGTAGTTTTAAGAAGTTCTGAACATTTTTTCAAATTGTAATAGTAATTTTTCATGTTATTAATGTCCTGACTATACACTGTGATCAGTTGAATGCCACTTTGGTGAATAGAAGTACCAATTTCTTTCCATAAGAGCAAAATCTGTACATAATTCCAAACCTTTGGCCGCCAGTGTACATACAGAATATCAGGTAAAGTGCTGTCATGCAAAAGCAGCATAGTGTAAACAGTCAAAAGGTTTCATGAGGTGATCATATACCATTATAAATGTTCTTGGCCTTCTTTAAGTAAAGTTACAAAACTATTATCTTCTTATAAACAGCCATAACATAAACTTAATACATAAGTCAAACTTATATAATGGAAGTTCTATATAATGCACAGTATACAAAGGAAAACACATTCACAATGTAAATTTGAAGACATGAAGAATATTCCCATGTAATTTTGACTAAGTGTAACATAGGTCGTAGGCCTGATGAAAATATATAATAAAACAAAAAATATCATAAATGAAGAGGAGTATTGAGATATTGAGTACTGTGCAAAAGCCTTAAGCACATACAATGTATCACAAAAATATGTACCTTAAGATGGTTATTTATATCTTCATATATATAATATATGATATATACATTTTAGACTTACAAACAGATATAACAGAATAGAAAAGAAGAACAGGGAGCCCTACAACAGATGAATGGCATGGCCCGACATAGCCCCACACTGAACATCGAGTCTGGGATTACATGAAGAGATACAGTGCATCCGGAAAGTATTCACAGCGCTTCACTTTTTCCACATTTTGTTATGTTACAGCCTTATTCCAAAATGGATTAAATTCATTATTTTCGTCAAAATTCTACAAACAATACCCCATAATGACAATGTGAAAGAAGTTTGTTTGAAATCTTTGCAAATTTATTAAAAATAAAAAAACGAAAAAAAAATCACATGTACATAAGTATTCACAGCCTTTGCCATGACACTCAAAATTGAGCTCAGGTGCATCCTGTTTCCACTGATCATCCTTGAGATGTTTCTAAAACTTGACTGGAGTCCACCTGTGGTAAATTCAGTTGATTGGACATGATTTGGAAGGGCACACACCTGTCTATATAAGGTCTCACAGTTAACAGTGCATGTCAGAGCACAAACCAAGCCATGAAGTCCAAGGAGTTGTCTGTAGACCTCCGAGACAGGATTGTATCGAGGCACAGATCTGGGGAAGGGTACAGAAAAATTTCTGCAGCATTGAAGGTCCCAATGAGCACAGTGGCCTCCATCATCCGTAAATGGAAGAAGTTTGGAACCACCAGGACTCTTCCTAGAGCTGGCCGCCTGGCCAAACTGAGCTATCGGGGGAGAAGGGCCTTAGTCAGGCAGGTGACCAAGAACCTGATGGCCACTCTGACAGTGCTCGAGCATTTCTCTGTGGAGAGAGGAGAACCTTCCAGAAGAACAACCATCTCTACAGCACTCCACCAATCAGACCTGTATGGTAGAGTGGCCAGACGGAAGTCACTCCTCAGCAAAAGGCACATGACAGCCCGCCTGGAGTTTGCCAAAAGGCACCTGAAGGACTTTCAGACCGTGAGAAACAAAATTCTCTGGTCTGATGAAACAAAGATTGAACTCTTTGGCCTGAATGGCAAGCGTCATGTCTGGAGGAAACCAGGCACCGCTCATCACCTGGCCAATACCATCCCTACAGTGAAGCATGGTGGTGGCAGCATCATGCTGTGGGGATGTTTTTCAGCAGCAGGAACTGGGAGACTAGTCAGGATCGAGGGAAAGATGAATGCAGCAATGTACAGAGACATCCTTGATGAAAACCTGCTCCAGAGCACTCTGGACCTCAGACTGGGGCGAAGGTTCATCTTCCAGCAGGACAACGACCCTAAGCACACAGCCAAGATAACAAAGGAGTGGCTACAGGACAACTCTGTGAATGTCCTTGAGTGGCCCAGCCAGAGCCCAGACTTGAACCCGATTGAACATCTCTGGAGAGATCTGAAAATGGCTGTGCACCGACGCTCCCCATCCAACCTGATGGAGCTTGAGAGGTCCTGCAAAGAAGAATGGGAGAAACTGCCCAAAAATAGCTGTGCCAAGCTTGTAGCATCATACTCAAAAAGACTTGAGGCTGTAATTGGTGCCAAAGGTGCTTCAACAAAGTATTGAGCAAAGGCTGTGAATACTTATGTACATGTGATTTTTTTTTTTTTTTTTTTTTTTTTTTTAATAAATTTGCAAAGATTTCAAACAAAGTTCTTTCACATTGTCATTATGGGGTATTGTTTGTAGAATTTAATGAGAAAATAATGAATTTAAATTTTGGAATAAGGCTGTAACATAACAAAATGTGGAAAAAGTGAAGCGCTGTGAATACTTTCCGGATGCACTGTAGAAGTAATTGAGATAGCCCAAATAGATAGAAGAACTGTGGTGAATTCTCTAAGAAGCTTAGAACATCCTATCTGCCAACAACCAAGTGTCTAGGTGTACCAAGGACAATTAGTGCTGTTTTGAAGGCAAAGGTGGTCACACCAAATATTGATTTAGCTTTTTTATTTTTACTGGACTTTGTATGATGTTAATTGAGGAATGAAAACTATTTATGGCATTATTTTTTAAGAAATCCTCACTATGCAAAATTTTTCATAAGTGCCTAAAACTTTTGCACAGTACTGTATATACTGTATATAAACCAAAACATTATGACCACTTACAGGTGAAGCGAATAATGTTGATCATCTCCTAACAAGTCCACATGTAAAGATCTGGGTAGATTAGATGGTAAGCGAACAATCAGTTCTCGTAGTTAACGTGCTGAATGCAGGAGAAATGGGCAGGAGTAAAGACATGAGCAACTTTGACAAGGGCCAAATTGTTATGGCCAGATGACTGGGTCAGAGCATCTCTGAAATGGCATGGCTTGTGGGGTGATCCCGGTCAGCAGTGGTGAATTACCTACTGACAGTGGTCTAAGGAAGGACAAACCACAAACCAGCGTCAAGGTGCTGGTTGTCCAAGGCTCATCGATGCGCGAGGGAAACAAAGGCTATCCCATTTGGTCCGAACCAAGAGAAGGTGTACTGTGGCACAAGAAAATTTGAATGATGGTTACGGGAGGAATGTGTCACAACACACAGTGCATTGCACCCTGCAGCATATGGGGCTGCATAGCCGCCGACCGGTCAGAGTGCCCATGATGACCCCTGTCCACCATCGAAAGAACCTACAATGGGCACGCGAGCATCAGAACTGGATCTCGGAGCAGTGGAAGGTCGCCTGGTCCAATGAGTCGGTGGAGGGAGTTTGATGCTCTGGGCAATATTTTGCTGGGAAACAGTGGGTCCGGCCATTCATGTGGATGTCAATTTGACACGTGCCACCTACCTAAACATCATTGCAGCCCAGGTACACTCCTTCATGGCAATGGTATACCCTGATGGCAGTGGCCTCTTTCAGCAGGTATGCCACACTGCACACATTATTCAGGAATGGCTTGAAGAATGTGATAAAGAGTTCAAGGTGTTGCCCTGGCCTGCAAATTCCCCAGATCTCAGTCTGATTGAACATCTGTGGGATGTGCTGGACCAACAAGTCCGATCCACATCGCAACTTACAGGACTTGAAGGATCAGCTGCTAATGTCTTGGTGACAGATACCACAGGACAACTTCAGGGGTCTTGCAGAGCCCATGCCTTGGTGGGTCGGCGTTTTGGTGACACGCGGAGGACCAACAGCATATTAGGCAGGCGGTCATTATGTTTTGGCTCACCAGTGTATAGAGTAGATACTGTTTATGGGTAATTCTCTCATTAATCTGTGTAAAAATAATTTATAGGCCTATAGATGTTTTGTGAGAACTTTCAATATTAACTGTAACACTGGCCAAAAGTAATTTTAACACTTACTGGGTCTGTTCCAAAACCTACTGAGCTGCCTCCTGAGGCATCGTAATTGTTATAGTTTACTTTGATGTTGTTTCTTCATCAAATAACAATGCCAATTGTAAATCAAGTATATCACTGAAACAACAGCGCCACCTTCAGTAAGCATGTAAAATGTATGTGTAGTACACGCATATGGGATACAGATAATTCACCATTGTTGCACAGAAAATATTACATTAATATAGTACTAATTTCTCTTGAAATAAACATAGAAATAGATATCCTGTGATAGTAAACTTGTAATGATATGATATACTGTATATCATAAAAAATATCATTTATGGAAGTGCAAAAAAAAATAAAAATAAAAAATAACCTACATACATACCTAGGGTCTCTAATGACCCTATAAACTTTTGGTACTGAAAGGAATAGTTCACCCAAAAATGAAAATTCATTATTTATTCACCCTCATGCCATCCCAGATGTGTATGACTTTCTTTCTTCTGCGGAACACAAATTAAGATATTTAGAAGAATATCTCATCTCTGTTGGTTCTCACAATGCAAGTGAATTGGTGCCAAAATGTTGATGCTCCAAAAAGCACATAAAGACAGCATAAAAGTAATCCATATGACTCCAGTGGTTAAATCCATATGTTCAGAAGATGATAGATGTGGGTGAGAAACAGAAAATGTTTAAGTCCATTTTTGCTAGAAATTCTTCTCTCTGTCCAGTAGGGTGTGTATGCATGAAGAATGTGAATCACCAAAAACACAAGAATGGGAAAGTTAAGTGGAGAATTTATAGTAAAAATTAACTTAAATATTGATCTGTTTCTCACCCATACCTTTCATATCGCTTCTGAAGACATTGCTTTAACCACTGGAGTCATATGGATTACTTTTATGCTGACTTGTGTGATTTTTGGAGCTTCAAAATTCACTTGCATTGAATGGACCAAAAAGCTGAGATATTCTTCTAAAAATCTTTGTGTTCTGCTGAAGAAAGAAAGTCATACACATACGGGATGGCATAAGGGTGAGTAAATGATGAGAGAATTTTCATTTTTGGGTGAACTATTCCTTTAAACCATTATACATTATACATACATAGATTATTATTATTATTATTATTATTTGTTTTTTGCAATTTCAGCATTTTTTGTTACACTGTTTATAAAAGATAGATTGAGGAACACTAAAGAGGTGTGGGCACAGCTTCAAAAAATGGATGAGGTACAGGGGGTGAAATGAAGTCCTGGGTCTCTAAATACCCGAGGTATCCGTCTAAGGGTTAAATTGTGGTATGTATCAGAATTATATCGGCCTGTCGGCCTTCCTGCTCTCTGGATATCGGCCATTAAAACCCATATCGGTCGACCACTAGTGGTCACTATCAACTGTCTGTTTATGGACGAGAACTGATTCTTCAAAGAGTCTTCTAAATTTCTCGTTTTGTGTTCCACTGAAAAAATAACAGCATACAAGTTTGGGGAAAAAAAAGAAAAAAAAAAAAAACATGAGGTTGAGAAAATAATAACAGATTTTTCATTTTGGGGCAAACTACTCCTTTAAGGTAAACCCTTTGTAATGATCTTGGTGTGTACTTAAGTCTCCTAAAATAGGGAGTGATCTTCATATAATTCATTATAAATTAAAACAGTTGGGTTTAATAGGCAGAATTTGTTGCATTTTACAACGTCACTGCATTATTGAACAAATGGTTCAATCAGTCAAGATAGAAAATCATCTAAACTCTTTTAGAGGAATGTCTTTTTTTGGCAATAACGTAAACCAAATCTGCCAGTTAATTCCTCAAGACAAAATGGTTTCAGTTCATGTAGATTGAACGGCTTGTTTCAATCACATCTTTGACTTGGCCCTGTCAAATGAGTAGATTGTTGTTTTACCCTGTTAATGATTAACATCATCGTCATGTTGCATGACCCATCAGCTTGCTTGGGTTTTTGATCATTGACAAATAATGATCTGTAAATTCTGTAGAATTTACTGGTGGAATTTGGAATTTCTGAGAGCCGGACAGTGATAAACTTTGACAGGGAGCTGTTTTTTTTTATAACCTTAACTCTTAAACACTGTAAAAATCTTGTTCAATGTTTTTCTTTGGGTAGAATAAGCTTTGTTCCAAAATCTAGTGAGCTGCCTACCTTGGCAGCTTATTAAAGCATCTTGGGTGTGCTTCCAAAACAAAGGCTGTTCCAAGTGTAGGATGCAACATTATGCTGCATAATAAGATACCTTCTTTTGGTCTAATTCTAAGGCAGCATCACAGGTGCTTATTTTACATTATATTTTGGGGAGTTAAACCACTTAAACATATAATACAATTTCATGCTTACTAAACTTCCATGCGTTTATAACATGCTCTAAATCAAGAACTTCCCCACAGGAAATGCCACTCTGTTTGTGTTTCTTCACTAGAGGGCGCAAGTAACATATCACAGAGCTCTCTCTTTTATTCTCCCTTGTGGACACCCACAACATTTTTGACTAAACACAGGAAGTTTTTTTTCTCAGAAAAAGAAAATAATTGTGGGCAGTTTTTTAATCTCAGCTTCCTTGAAATGGAACCGATTATTTTGAAGTATTTATGTAATTTGGAGTGAATAACCCATGAGATACTTCTCAGATATACCATGAACACATTTAGTTATTGTTATTTGTTTGTATTTGTTATATTGGTTTTTAGGGGTTCAAGCCCTAAGGGCTGAAACCCTATTGTATTTAGGAGTCCAAGCACTGAAGGTGCTGGAACCCAATTGTATCTGTACTGATTTTCTTATTATTATTTTTCTGCCAGCGTATAGGCAGCAAAAACTGTAAGACCTAGAGACACCAAACTTGGCAGGATGGTCCCAAATCTACTACTCAGGCCACTCTATGTGGCGCTATAATATACACTTTTGCATTTTGGCTCATATCTTCGCAACCGTAAGGTCTAGAATCAAAATTATTTTTCCCTCCGATTCTTTCAGTCAAAACGTAAATCTTTTTTGCAATTTGCGATTTTTTTGTAAAACATACTTTTACGGACTAGTCCTAGGCCGTATATCTGATTTAATAGGGACTGTCCTGACAAAAAGATGTTTTTGGATTTTTGATTTGGCAGTTCGTTTCAAAGGTATTAATTAATTATTTGGGCTTGGCCCAAATTTACTCAGTGGGCTATATCTTCTCAAGGCAAAGTTCAAACTTTACGAAACTTGGTATACATTAATACCAAAACATTTTGAGGATGCATGCAAAGTTTCATCCACTATCGCCAGTAGGGGGCGCTACAGCTAAAAATTGCTTAAAACTCAGCAACCATATGAGTGAAAAATTTGAAATTTGGCATGCATAATCTTTGGGTCACGTGCTAACATACCCTTACAAAAACGATTAGACAAATGAACAAAAATGTCCACCAGCAGCCAATCAAATTTCAGCAGCTAATAACTTGCGTTACGAACGGGCCGATCATTATGAAATTTACAGTGCACTTACAGGTCGCCAAACTTAGGCTGTATACCAGTTTTGATGAGAATCGGCCTCAAGGTGGTGGTATAATGAGCTAATTTGCATTTTTGCTAATAACTTACGAATTGTAAGGGCTGGAATCAAAATTATTTTCCCCTCTGATTCCTTGAGTCAAGACGAACAAAACGTATATCCGATTTTATTTCTGTCTAAAAAAAAAATAATTCTGCCATTTTGAATTTTTTTTTAATCCTATTTTTGCAAACTCCTCCTAGGCCGTTTGTCCATTTCGGTCCTCATTCCTAAAGCAAAAAAGTTCACTTACAGTCTTGAGGTAAAGTAAAAACAACTTTATTAGTGCATAATATAAACAGTCAAGCCTTTAAAATGCGCAATCAACTGTACAAACAAGTTAAGCAAACGATTGCAAAAAGGTAAGCAAAACATTTAAAGCTGTAAACAGTAGAACGAGAGAAATACAGTATATACATAATACAATGTACAAACTATATACACGATAATCATGGAACATAAATGATAGATTTAATGATCCTTTATTCTCTTGTTTAACTTTCTTTATTTTCCATCTACATAGTTTAATGTTATCAAAGCCTAACTTCACGAGGCAATCAGATTATTTGTACACCTCGTTTCTGGTCGACGTTTCAAACTCATGTTGCATTTTTTCTTCTCCATAAATACTCAGCAGATCCTGTACAGCAGTGTCTGTCCATGTATCCATTTTAATCTGAAAAGCCTACAATAACAACAACTCAAAAAAAGTTTTAACGAAGGTTACTAACCAGACTTTTAAAAATGCCGGGATCAGCTGTCTGATGGCTGATATCGCATTTTTCTTGACCAATGAGAAGCATTTGCTCTTCCGACTCCACCTTAATGCAGATATGGAAAAAATTAAGAGACCACTGCAAAATTATCAGGTTCTCTGGATTTACTATTTATAGGTATGTGTTTCAGTAAAATGAACATTTTTGTTTTATTCTAAAAAGTACTGACAAAATTTCTCCCAAATTCCAAATAAAAATATTGTCATTTAGAGCATTTATTTGCAGAGAATGACAACTGGTCAAAATAACAAAAAAAGATGCAGTGTTTTCAGACCTCGAATAATGCAAAGAAAACAAGTTCATATTTTTAAACAACACAAGAGTTCAGAAATCAGTATTTGGTGGAATAACCCTGATTTTCATTCACAGCTTTCATGCGTCTTGGCATGCTATCTACCAGTCTTTCACATTGCTGTTGGGTAACTTTATGCCCTCTGTTTGATGGCTTGTGGCCATCCATCTTCCTCTTGATCACATTCCAGAGGTTTTCAATGGGGTTCAGGTCTGGAGATTGGGCTGGCTATGACAGGGTCTTGATCCGGTGGTCTTCCATGCACACCTTGATTGACCTAACTGTGTGGCATGGAGCATTGTCCTGCTGGAAAAAACAATCCTCAGAGTTGGGGAACATTGTCAGAGCAGAAGGAAGCAAGTTTTAATTCATGCGTCCTTCACAAAGGTGAATCTGCCCAATTCCAGTCTTGCTGAAGCACCCCCAGAACATCACCGATCATAAGAAGGTGGAGACCTGGTCGTCTAATGGTTAGACGGAGACATGGAGAGGCCTTCAAGCCACAGTGTCTCGCACTCACTATGAAATTTGGTGGAGGATCGGTGATGATCTGGGGGTGCTTCAGCAATGCTGGAATCGGGCAGATTTGTCTTTGTGACGGACGCATGAATCAAGCCACGTACAAGGTTATCCTGGAAGAAAACTGGCTTCCTTCTGCTCTGACAATGTTTCCCAACTCTGAGGATTGTTTATTCCAGCAGGACAATGCTCTATGCCACACAGCCAGGTCAATCAAGGTGTGGATGGAGGACCACCGGATCAAGAACCTGTCATGGCCAGCCCAATCTCCAGACCTGAACCCCATTGAAAACCTCTGGAATGTGATCAAGAGGGTAAACTCAACCAACAGCAATGTATAAGACTGGTAGAGAGCATGCCAGACGCATGAAAGCTGTGATTGAAAATCAGGGTTATTCCACCAAATATTGATTTCTGAACTCTTCCTAAGTTAAAACACTAGTATTGTGTTGTTTAAAAATGAATATGAATTTGTTTTCTTTGCATTATTCGAGGACTGAAAACACTGCATCTTTTTTGTTATTTTGACCAGTTGTCATTTTCTGCAAATAAATGCTCTAAATGACAATATTTTTATTTGGAATTTGGGAGAAATGTTGTCAGTACCTCATAGAAATTGTTTTTTTTTTTTTTTCATTTTACTCAAACACATACCTATAAATGGTAAATCCAGAGAAACTGATAATTTTTAATCAGTTAAAAAATAAATGTATACATTTTTTAAGTTTCACCTTGCAAGTAAAAGACAACCTCAGGAGCATGTACTAAAATGATACTTGGCTTGGATCAGGTTTAAATTCCACATGGAACTAGTTTGTGTGATGGAAAAACAACGAGAACCTGAAATAGTTCTAGGAACTATGAAAAGTTCCTACAGTGGAAAAACACCTTTAACGCACGAGGCACGCTATTTGAATGACACTTGAAGTTGCTACCTATAGAGAAGGTTTGAAATCGATTTCTTATGAAGCTCCATTTCAGTTAGGTTGCTGCCATAGAAGACAGCTTCCTATTAGGCAGGAGACAGCAAGACAGCTCAATACGTTTTGGAACAGACCCATTGCCAAAGCAGCCAAAAAAGAGAGAAAATGCTGACTGAAGATGTGAATTAATTAAATGTGTAACTGTTAAATTATTTTCAATTTTATTTTTTATTTTTGTTATTTTATTTATTTATTTAATCAGGGACTATACACATTAATAATACAAAAGAAATGTAAAATGTGCCAGATTTAGCCAAATTGGCAAATTTTCATCTGTAGTCCCTAGGCAGGTTGATTTTTGCATTGATAATTGCATTATATCTTGACTTGATTTTTAACACACACAAAAATGTCAGTGTCATAGATGTTAATCCTACATAGATGAACTTCACAAATAATTTAACTGTATAGTGATGCGGGTTGTGCAAGTGCATAACTATTCTCTTTAAAAGCTAGCATTCGTACATGGTCAGGAAACAATTAAAATCATGACAGATTTCTAATTATGTAAGAGGGCTGGGTACACTTTTCTAAAGGCACGGCAGACAGCGCTCTTTTACTAAGTTATTTGCCACTCTTGAGCTGTAGATGGCTCTTAGAGCCAAGGCTCTTAGACCGTCTGCATTGCAGCTAATGCACGGATAAATTGTACTGAACGTAAGCTTCATAAAAACGTATGCGGTAAAATACTCCCTGACAACTAAAGCAGTAACTCTAAATAAATAAAATGGTCTGAATCTTATTATCTACAATATTATTATTATTTTCTTTTAAATTATTTTTAAAATTAGGGTAGACCGAGGACAGTTGTGATACTTTTTTCTATACTGCTCAAATACTGACCAGAATCATTTTTGCAAATGAGATGCATTTAACTACCAACAAAATAAATCTCAAAAACCTACATACATAATTCCTTTTTTCCACAATTAGTGTGTGAAGTTTAGTGATCAACAGTGTATTTTTTACAGTTAGTAAATAACTGTAAAAAAACAAAACGTTTTACTGTTAATCACTCTTTATCACACTTTATTCCCAAACTTAAATTACTGTTAAATTACACGTTCTGTTGCTGCTCATAATTTTCAAATTAACCTGCATCATATACTATATCGCCATCTGTAGATAGGTTGTCTTATCTCACATATACTGGTCAGACTAGTCTTTACCATACTTACTGAATATAACGCAGTATGTTTAGCATAGTACGAAAAAGTCACATGACTTTTGTACTTTGCGGTCACATGACCTTGACTCAAGAGCTGCTGTCCTTGGATCAGTGTCCTGTCGACTCAAGAACTGCTGTGAACTAGGGCTGCAACTAATGATTATTAGACTATTCGGGCGATTATTGCAATGATTAATCATTAGCTCTAAACCGACTATTCAGCTTGTGCCCCAACTTAAAAGGTTGTATTAAACGTGCTTGCTAACAATAAAGAGGACAAAATCATCTTTTAAAAATACCTCTAAATGACATTCAATGAATTAAAGGGAAAAAATACTTTTTATTATGTTTAATTCAGTAAACATTTCACTACAAAAAAATCCTATTGTTATCAAGTGTATTTGTCTTTTTTTCCATTTAAAATTGTCTAAAAATCCTTAAAACAAGATACATTTACTTGAGAAGTAACATATAAGATATTTAGATTTGCTTTAAGAGAATGTATCTTAAATATAAGTGTATTTTGTATATAAGTGTATTTTTTCACTTGGTTATACTTCTGCAAGTGCAGTAAAGACAAAATACACTTATATTCAAGGTCTATTCTCTAAAAGCAAGTCTAAACATCTTATATGCTGCTTCTCAGATGAATGCATCTTTTTTTAAAGGATTTTTAGATATTTTAAAATATTTGTATTTTTAATATTATATTCAACATTCTCAGATAAAAAAAAAATTAATTATTCTGCAGTATAGCTGCTAAAGTAAATGTACATTGTGTTAAAGGAGTTTTAGATATTTATATTGGAAAACAAGCCAAAACAAAAACGAATACAAAAATTATTTTTTACCCTCTCTCACCTTTTTGTTCACTTCAATCCATCTTAAACTAACAAAAAAACAAACTCTCTCTTATTAATAAAGCTGCGTTTTGCCAATTTTCTTCACGATAAGAAATGCACAGTGACATATATTATGATTCAACAAGTTGCCATCGCATTATAATCTTGCTGCATTAAGCGCGTGCACTCAAGGGATGAGTGTCCCCGCACCAGAGTGTACCTCAGCCGGGTGCAGTTTCAGTCTCTCCCCCTTAGATTGGGACACTTCGTGCAACTCATAGAAGAGGCGCTGACCACACAGAGAAATGCCAGTTTCCTTATTATTCAAAGCTATAACGCATTAAATAGAACTGCATTAAAGATGTAACGCTGGGTGTTTCCTTTTAAAGATGCTCGACACGCAAGTTTTGCTTAAGCTGAGCGTCAGCTCCGGCTCTGCTTATTCCACAACAAGAGTGCTTCTGTATTTACTTATTTTGTATTTTTGCATTGTAATTCCCTCATACTTTGCGATCTACATCACCTGAAGCTGTTTGGAAAGTTTAGAGTGCGTCTGGACTGTGAGATTTGTTTTCTTCCTCTCCTCAGTCAGGCGTGAGCTGGAGTGCTGCTCTTGTGTGCAATCATTAGAGTTTCATATGATCTTATGTTACGTTAAGATCAAACGACTATTCGACAACGAAAATATTTGTTGACAATTATTTATTGTCGACATTGTCGATAACGTCAACTAATCGTTTCAGCCCTACTGCGAACGACTCAATGTACTGTTGACTGGATCATCTTCTTACATTGATAAAATGGTAATACAGTCAAGTCATAAGCATATTTCCAGTATGTTTTATTTGTTACACTCTCTGTTGTTCAGCAAAATACGCTTGAAGCATACATTTTGCCCCTTAATCACACACATGCTCAATGTCAGAAGCTCATTGGTTCTCAGTATGTCGGACACCTCCGAAAGAGACAATTCTCAGTTCAGTGTACTGTTGACTCGAGAACTGTTACGAGTGACTCATTGTACTGTTGACTCAAGAGCTGTTGCAACCCGAGAGTTCAGTCCGATTTGTGAACTAGTTGGAACGGTCAATTGCAAAGAAGAGTTGGCAAAAGCAGATATCACCAGTTCTATGATCATATTGCTCCCGGTTATCGGCTCATTTCGATTCGGAGTGTCAGGCAAATCCGAGAGACAGGTTAAGATAGAGTAACTTGTGAATCAGTGTTGACTCGAGATGCAAACTGTTTCAAACGATTCAGTCTGATTTGGTGAACTAGTTCAACTCATTCACTAAAAAGAACCGGTTCAAAAGAACAATTTGTTCACGAACTGGACATCATTAAGCAACAGTGCTGCCCTTGTATTTTGATTCCCGAACGAATGACTCTAATGAGCCGGTTCTCTTGAACCTACAGCATGAAACATAAAGCGCTTCCGGTATTGGCCGATTCCCAAACAAATGACTTTTATGTGCCACTTCTTTTTAGTGAAGCAAAAACTCTTATACATAAATCTAAGCGGTTACTAAATTAATCTTGATGCACAAGTAATGAATGTCCAACTCGAAATAAAATCAGAACTGTGGAAGTCTCACAAGCCTCTAAACTGTCTCTGGAACTATTTATTTAATGTTGTACTTCAGACCTGTGAGACTTTAATTAAGCAGCGCAGTTACGGAGTCATTGTTCATATGACAGTGTGTAGTTAAAGATACATGAGTTTTATTGTAATAAGTGGAATTTTATAAAACAAAAATTAATAAATGAAATATGCTATCACATTTCTTGTTTGTTTCATGTTTATTTTTTCAATTCTGTTCGGTGTGGCTAGTGCCGCAGACATTGTACACTTCAGCGTTAAACTCAACTGCATTACAAATCTCTTTAGTCGATTATAAAACTGACCTGACCTATTTTTCTTTATTTTATATGTTTTTCCAAACATACTTAACTGGTGAGGAAAAAGTTGTCATTTTGTGCTTAATTTTGCTTTTGGATTCATCCTTAAGGGACATCTATTATTTCTCTGGCACTATTTGTCCTTCCATTTACGATGGTCTTTCGAAAATGGCCACCTCCTAATTATTTAGCTTGGCTGTCGTTGGTGGCCTGGGATATTTGCTGTTTGTTGCCTTGTCCGTTTGTAGAATGATAATGATACACTTGCCCACAGAGGAGAAACAATGGAGTCTGTGTGACAAAACTGGATGGATCA
Source organism: Myxocyprinus asiaticus (assembly GCF_019703515.2). Lineage (NCBI taxonomy): Eukaryota > Metazoa > Chordata > Actinopteri > Cypriniformes > Catostomidae > Myxocyprinus > Myxocyprinus asiaticus. The sequence continues at coordinate 59,981,476 of NC_059345.1, read as the reverse complement.
TCCATTATATATGGTCAGAGTGGCCCCATGCTTTCTATGATGCTAATGAAAAGGGCATTTGCCCAAATTCGATTCTAATTTGTGGGGTTGCCTCTTTCTTCTCAAAGGATCTGGGGTTTTACTTGGATTTCCTTGTGGTTTTGGGACTGATCTGGCAAGGAATTCCCATTTCCTTCAAGTGTTGTCCTTGAATCCCCTTCAGGTGGTCACAGAGTTGAAGTGGGAGGAGCTGTACTCATCAGGAGCTGATGTTCTTCAAAGATTAGTGGTTGACCGATATATCGCAGAGTCTGATAAATTGGGCGATATTCAGAATTTTTTAATTATCGGCATCGGCCGATAAATTTTCCCGTTTGGCCAATTTGTTTCTTGAAGGCGCCGAGAATTGCCTGTTTGCATGTGAAGCGACTGAGAAATGTAAATGACCAGTCAAGGTTCGTTTTGTTGTTACGTGCCATTGTGTTACTCCACAGTCTCATTTTAACGGTCCGCATATCAGAGCCGCGGCAGATTTGTTTGAGCTCATAATGTTAAAGTGCTCACCTGTTTCATTCTCCTTCTCTCTCCTCAACAGTTCCCTGTAACTTTTGTAATGATAAATTTATGCAGATATCTCTTTTAAAAAGATGTAATTCACAAACCTCATGAAAATCCAGCGTTTCTTCCCATAGAGCCAGTAGTGTAGTCTAGGGCATACGCAGGCATATGCCAAATGCCCATCTATATCTTTCTTAGGATTTTGCGTATGCCCACCTAAAATAAGTGATGATACGTATGGCCGCCAGTACAACGAGTAGGCTTTTGTCCTGTAACTTTTTCAAACTAATAACATGATGCCACAGCACCATTGTGTGTGAGTGTGTTTTGAATAAGTGTACAGAGATTCTCTCTAAATGCTCACAGAGCTGCGGGAAGCGGGAGCGCAACTGAAGGCATGGGCTAAGCAGACAGTCCGACTAAGCTGATCCACCAATCAGAACGTTCATTTCAGACGCGATTGGATATTTGCTAACCAATCATATTTTCCGTTTCAGTAAGGGGCGGGACATTTCCAGCGTCTAATGCACAAGCATCCCTGGAGTAACCATAATTTGCGCTGTAAATTTATTTCTCTGCTAAACGTAAATATATATATATATTTCCCTATCTGTCACTCACTCGACGTTGTGTCGATGTAGTGACACTAGGGGTCACTCTTGGGAGCCCTAAACACCTCTGCTTTTTGAAAAAAGGCCAATGGGAATTGGCGACTGGAATTTGCATGCCACTCCCCCGGACATACGGGTATGAAAGGAGCTGGTTTGCAACCGCTCATTCAGATTTTCTCTTCGGAGCCGAGCGATTGCTTTCAGTGCACTGAACTCAATTCACCTCAAACTGCTGGATTTTACGGTGCATTTCAGCGGCTTCTCCCCCTTTGTACCCGTGGAGTGCAGAGAACGCCCCTGGGCGCTTCGGCAGAGCAAAAACAAAAGAGTATATATAAAAAAAAATATATATATATATATATATATATATATATATATATATATATATATATATATATATATATATATATATACACTGAACAAAATTATAAACGCAACACTTTTGTTTTTGCCCCCATTTTTGCACCCTCACAGGTGTGGCATATCAAGATGCTGATTAGACAGCATGATTATTGCACAGGTGTGCCTTAGGCTGGCCACAATAAAAGGCCACTCTAAAATGTGCAGTTTTACTGTATTGGGGGGGTCCAGGGGGGTCCGAAAACCAGTCAGTATCTGGTGTGACCACCATTTGCCTCTCGCAGTGCAACACATCTCCTTCGCATAGAGTTGATCAGGTTGTTGATTGTGGCCTGTGGAATGTTGGTCAACTCCTCTTCAATGGCTGTGCGAAGTTGCTGGATATTGGCAGGAACTGGAACACGCTGTCGTATACGCCGATCCAGAGCATCCCAAACATGCTCAGTGGGTGACATGTCCAGTGAGTATGTTGGCCATGCAAGAACTGGGATGTTTTCAGCTTCCAGGAATTGTGTACAGATCATTGCAACATGGGGCTGTGCATTATCATGCTGCAACATGAGGTGATGGTCGTGGATGAATGGCACAACAATGGGCCTCAGGATCTTGTCACGGTATCTCTGTGCATTCAAAATGCCATCAATAAAATGCACCTGTGTTCGTTGTCCATAACATACGCCTGCCCATACCATAACCCCACCGCCACCATGGGCCAATCGATCCACAACGTTGACATCAGCAAACCGCTCACCCACATGACGCCATACACGCTGTCTGCCATCTGCCCTGTACAGTGAAAACCGGGATTCATCCGTGAAGAGAACATCTCTCCAAAGTGCCAGACGCCATCGAATGTGAGCATTTGCCCACTCAAGTCGGTTATGACGACGAACTGCAGTCAGGTCGAGACCCCGATGAGGACGACGAGCATGCAAATGAGCTTCCCTGAGACGGTTTCTGACAGTTTGTGCAGAAATTCTTTGGTTATGCAAACCGATTGTTGCAGCAGCTGTCCGGGTGGCTGGTCTCAGACGATCTTGGAGGTGAAGATGCTGGATGTGGAGGTCCTGGGGTGATGTGGTTACACGTGGTCTGCGGTTGTGAGGCCGGTTGGATGTACTGCCAAATTCTCTGAAACGCCTTTGGAGACGGCTTATGGTAGAGAAATGAACATTCAGTTCACGGGCAACAGCTCTGGTGGACATTCCTGCAGTCAGCATGCCAATTGCACGCTCCCTCAAAACTTGTGACATCTGTTGCATTGTGCTGTGTGATAAAACTGCACATTTTAGAGTGGCCTTTTATTGTGGCCAGCCTAAGGCACACCTGTGCAATAATCATACTGTCTAATCAGCATCTTGATATGCCACACCTGTGAGGTGGATGGAGTATCTCAGCAAAGGAGAAGTGCTCACTAACACAGATTTAGACAGATTTGTTAACAATATTTGAGAGAAATAGGCCTTTTGTGTAGATAGAAAAAGTCTTAGATCTTTGAGTTCAGCTCATGAAAAATGGGGGCAAAAACAAAAGTGTTGCGTTTATAATTTTGTTCAGTGTATGTATATTTTTCAAGAGTATATTTTCAATCTAAAAGAGTGGCACACACAGAACGTCTTTTTAAAGATGCCTTTCCGTTTGTGTGTTATTCCTGGTTGCGGTCGTTATCTCTCCGCTTCTGATGGCCACGATCGCTGCCTTACGTATCTGGGTGCTGCCCATGTGGAGACATCGTTCGTGGATGGGTCTTGTCCTTATTGCGAGAACATGACCATGGCAACGTTGCGGTCGCGGCTTGCCTTTGTAAGAAAGCAAACCACTCCAGTGGCTCCCCGCCTCAGTCCTTCTACTTACGGGTATGAGGCCGTGTCGGTTAGCACTGGGGGCGATTTGGGGACTTCAATGGGAGCACCTCTGCCAGGTAACCCCCCCACAGACCTCCCATTCCTCAGTACACTCGCTTGCCCCAGTCGGGCTCTTGGACCTCATCTCAGGGCGAGTTCGATCTCTTATTCGGAGCCCGGGAAGACGATGAGTTATCGAGCACAGCATCGGAGAGCGGGCTCGTCCAGTCTGACGTTGAGGCTTCTGCTGGGCTTCCTCCTTCGGGTATGGTTGCCCAGTCTCAGGCCGACGCGGAGATGATGGACATGCTCATGAACGAGCATGCATAGTCGGTGCTGAACTGTCTGAAGGTGTTCAGACAGAAGACAGCGGTTCCACTGCATATGAGACCGCTTCAGTACTGGCTTCAGACTCGAGTCCCGAGATGGGCATGGCGCCGTGGGACACATCGCGTGGTCGTCACGCCGATCTGTCGCCGCCTCTTCAGCCCTTGGACCGACCTTGCATTTCTACGGGCAGAGGTTCCCCTAGAGCAGGTCTCCAGGCGCGTCGTGGTTACGACGGACGCCTCCAAGATGGGCTGGGATGCCGTATGCAACGGGCACACAGCCGCTGGCTCCTGGACTGACCCGCGGCTGCGTTGGCACATCAACTGCCTCGAGTTGTTGGCAGTACTGCTCATCCTGCGGAGGTTCCGGCCGTTGATCCAGGGCAAGCATGTGTTGGTCCGGATGGACAACACGGCGACGGTAGCGTACATCAACCATCAAGGCGGTCTATGCTCCCATTGCATGTCACAACTTGCCCGCCGTCTCCTCCTCTGGAGTCAGCAGCGCCTCAAGTCGCTACGAGCCACTCACATCCCTGGCGACCTCAACACCGTAGCGGACGCGCTGTCACGACAGGTTATGCTTAGGGGAGAGTGGAGACTCCACCCCCAGGTGGACCAGGTGATTTGGAGTCGATTCGGTCGAGCACAGGTAGACCTGTTTGCTTCCCGGGAATCCTCCCACTGCCTGCTTTGGTATGCCCTGACCGAGGCACCCCTCAGTATAGACACGCTGGCACACAGCTGGCCCCCAGGATTACGCAAATATGCATTTCCCCCAGTGAGCCTACTTGCACAGTGCAAGGTCAGGGAGGACGAGGAGCAGGTCGTCCTAGTAGCACCCTACTGGCTCACCCAGACGTGGTTCTCGGACCTCACACTCCTCGCGACAGACCCCCCTGGCGAATTCCCCTGAGGATGGACCTTCTTTCTCAGGGATGGGGCACCATCTGGCACCCGTGACCAGACCTCTGGAATCTCCACGTCTGGCCCTTGGACGGGACGTGGAAGACCTAAGTGGCCTACCACCCGCGGTGGTAGACACGTTCACTCAGGCTAGGGCTTCCTCTACGAGGCGCCTGTATGCCTGGAAGTGGCGTCTGTTCGCTAAGTGGTGTTCTTCCCGACGCGAAGACCCCCAGAGATGCGCAGTCAGATCGGTGCTTTCCTTCCTGCAGGAGAGGCTGTAGGGGCGGCTGCCCCCTCCACCTTGAAGGTGTATGTAGCCGCCATTTCGGCACATCATGATGCAGTGGATGGTAAGTATTTGGGGAAGCACGACTTGATCATCAGGTTCCTGAGAGGCGCTAGGAGGTTGAATCACTCCAGACCACGCCTCATCCCCTCGTGGGACCTCTCTGTAGTTCTTCAGGGTCTGCAGGGAGCTCCCTTTGAGCCCCTGGAGTCAGTTGAGCTTAAGGCACTCTCTTTGAAGACTGCCCTCCTGACTGCGCTCACTTCCATCAAGAGGGTAGGGGACCTGCAGGCATTCTCTGTCAGCGAATCATGCCTGGAGTTCGGTCCGGGTTACTCTCATGTGATCCTGAGACCCCGACCGGTCTATGTGCCCAAGGTTCCCACGACCCCTTTTAGGGATCAGGTGGTGAACCTGCAAGCGCTGCCCCAGGAGGAGGCAGACCCAGCTTTGGCATTGCTGTGTCCGGTGCGTGCTTTACGCATCTATTTGGATCGCACGCAGAGCTTTAGAAGCTCCGAGCATCTCTTTGTCTGCTTTGGTGGACAGCAGAAAGGAAGCGCTGTCTGCAAACAGAGGATTGCCCACTGGGGCGTTGACACCATCGTGATGGCATATCACGCTCCGGACGTACCGCCCCCCGTGGGGTTACGAGCCCACTCTACTAGGAGTGTAGCAGCCTCCTGGGCCCTGACCAGTGGCGCCTCTTTGCCAGACATCTGCAGAGCAGCGGGCTGGGCAACACCCAACAGTTTTGCGAGGTTCTATAATCTCTGGGTTGAGCCGGTTTCGTCCCGTGTGTTGTCAGGTACGAGCAGGTAAGTTCCAGGACAGCTGGCTGAGTGTACCACTTGCGCATAGCGCCTTTCCCCTCCCATGAGGTGAAGACATGCGCTTTTGACTCCCAGTCGTGTTCACAAGTTGTGATCCATGGTTGACTTTCCTACTTAGCCCTGTGGCAGACGAGTTTGCAGAGAAACTTGCTGCCGGCCCAGTACATGTGCTAACTAAGTCCTGTACTGGGGTAGGTGCTCCACATTCACTGGTTCCCCATAGGTGACCCCATGTGAGATATCTTCCGCTAAATTGTTTCCCTGTCTGTAAACTGCGTCTTCCTTGGGCAGAGGTTCCTCTGCCCCCGGTCACTGTGTTTGTAGAACTCTTACCATGGGACTTCTTCACATGACATACTTCCGACAAAACTCGGTAAGACCATGTGACGTATCTCCACTTGAAATGCCCCCCCACATAGACACTTATGGCCCAGCCGGTAAACAAAATTCCAATCTTTTTGGGGAGAAAAAAAAAGAGGAAAAGAGGCCACGGCTGGGTAAGCCTGTCCCTATTTGTTGGGCAAGTCGACTTTTTCCCAAAGGACCGTTCGACGCTCATAAGAGCATTGGGGGAAGTTACGTGACAGCCTGGCACACAGCGGTCTGCCCGTCTCGCACCGCTGACTGAACTGACTGGCGCGCGAGAGAGAGCGCAAAACACAACCTTTTATTTTATGTTATTATGAGACTGAGAAGTGCAAAAATATTTTAGATGAGAAGTATAAAAATGTTTTTGGTTCATTATGAGACCGTGGCGGGGCAAATTAGACTGTGGCGGGCCACCAGAGCCTAGTCAATTAATGGGAAACACTGCTGTATAATCTGGCCCCTATGAAACGCCTTAAGTGCCTACCAAGCCATGCCCACAGAGGATACTGAGGACCAGTTGGTCTCCATATAAACATTGATTTCAGCCTTAGCATATGTTGGTGCCAACTATATGATTTCATTTTCTTCATATGTGGCAACACCTCTAAACACACCAGGGTGTGATCTGAGACTAAAATGTTTCCAATTGAGCAATCAATGACAGATGAAATGAGGGACTTAGATATATATATATATATATATATATATATATATATATATATATATATATATATATATATATATATACACACACACAATTTATCATCATCAGTGTACAAGAGCAAACCGATAATATTACTGCCAAAGTTAGAATCATGATTAGGGTGACCATACGTCCTCTTTTTCCCTGGATATGTCCTCTTTTTCGGACCTTAAAAAAAGCGTCCGGCCGGGATTTCTAAATTTGCAAAAATGTCCGGGATTCGGCTATAGTTGCAGTATGATGTGCATCTGGTCTAATACTTCATTGTGTGTGCGTGCATATTTGCATTGCTTTAACCCCTCTTTGTAAGTCCGCCTTCTCGCACAGCAATTGGTCAATTATAAGAGGCTTGCAGCAACTATTGGCCAAATTCCTGCCTGTCAATCTCTCCGTGAACGCGCAAAGCGCTGTTGTGTTTGGCATCAAACAGCTTGACAGTAGCAGCAAATGACAGCTGAGTGGAAACAATGCCCAAACGAAAGTGCAAATTTACAGAAGATTCCCATGCTTTTGTCCAGGTCGAGATCTGTGGGAAGCAGAATGTATGAATGTAAAGCTGGCACTTATGTGTCAGTTGCTAATAAACGTGCAAGTGATTTAGAAGCACATATTAGCTCTGCGAAGCATAAAGGGTCAGCAAAAGGTGAAAGTTCATCAGGTAAATTAACTGACTACTTTTTGCGACCAGGTAAAATTGTTATCACATTGCTTCATTTTCCATGGCCATTCAAAATAATACTAATAGTAAATGAAGGTACACTCATGGCATCAAATATTTTATTTTAATACATGGACATTCAAAAGAATGTTGGAAATTTTTATTTATTTATATATATTTATGTTATGCTAATGGAGTGTCTTTTTCACTGTATTAAAATTTGCATTCATAGTAACACTGTTTTGAACCCTATTATTCCACCCCCCGGTGAAAAAAAAAAGGTGTCCTCTTTTTGGAAAACCAGAATATGGTCACCCTAATCATGATGATTAACGTTAGCGTTACTAGGTTAATTGGCATAACGTTACACTGCTTACAGCTTCACTAGCTAGCTATCGTTAGCAGTCTGAGGTAACGTTAAAAGATAAAAAGCTGAAACTGACATAGTTTGTACCCTGTGAGAGATTATTTAGCACCACAGACTCTAGCTCTGAGTGAAAACTGTGGGGCGGGTACTGACAATCCAGCTAATTTTAGCCAATTGCTTTTGGCAAGGCAGGCCTTGTCTCTGTTTGTGAACAGCTGGGAAGCTTCTGGCTAGATACAGTTGTGCTCAAAAGTTTGCATACCCTGGCAGAAATTGTGAAATTTTGGCATTGATTTTGAAAATATGACAGGTAACCTCAGGAGAAATACAGGCTGCTCTGGAAAAAGACAGTGTGGTTGTTTCAAGGAACACAATACTTGTTGACCCCTCTCCAAACATAGTGCTTATGGTTGTGACCATAAAGCTCTATTTTGGTCTTGTCACTCCAAATTACAGTGTGCCAGAAGCTGTGAGGCGTGTCAAGGTGTTGTCGGGCATATTGTAACCAGGCTTTTTTGTGGCATTGGCTTATTTCTGGCAACTCGACCATGCAGCTCATTTTTGTTCAAGTATTGTCGTATTGTGCTCCTTGAAACAACCACGCCGTCTTTTTCCAGAGCAGCCTGTATTTCTCCTGAGGTTACCTGTGGGTTTTTCTTTGTATCCTGAACAATTCTTCTGGCAGTTGTGGCTGAAATCTTTCTTGGTCTACCTGACCTTGGCTTGGTATCAAGAGATCCCTGAATTTTCCCCTTCTTAGTAAGTGATTGAACAGTACTGACTGGCATTTTCAAGGCTTTGGGTATCTTTTTATATCCTTTTCCATCTTTATAAAGTTCCATTACCTTGTTACACAGGTCTTTTGACAGTTCTTTTCTGCTCCCCATGAATCAGTATCTAGCCTGCTCAGTGCATCCACGTGAGAGCTAACAAACTCATTGACTATTTATACATAGACACTAATTGCAATTTAAAAAGCCACAGGTGTGGGAAATTAACCTTTAATTGCCATTTAAACCTGTACGTGTCACCTTGTGTGTCTGTAACAAGGCCAAACATAGGGTATGTAAACTTTTGATCAGGGCCATTTGGGTGATTTCTGTTATCATTATGATTTAAAAAGGAGCCAAACAACTATGTGATAATAAATGGCTTCATATGATCACTATCCTTAAATAAAAGACAGTTTTTTTGCATGATCAGTCATATTTTCAAAATCAATGCCAAAATTTCACAATTTCTACCAGGGTATGCAAATTTTTGAGCACAACTGTATATAAAACCAAGAGAGTCTTTTTGACAACATCATTTGGTGTTGCCACAATTTTCAAGAACTCTTTTAAATGCCAATCATTATTGGTAAAGGTGCAGTTATTTAAGGTAGATATGTACAGTTCCGTCCTTTGTGCACTTATATACAGACCTCTTAATTATCATAAGTATGGGATTGGGATTGCATCATATCCTGCAACATCTGGACAGACCAGGGACATATGCAAGGATCCTTTTTGTGGACTTCAGTTCGGCTTTCAACACCATCATCCCAGCTATTCTCCTGACTAAATTACACCAACTCTCTATTTCCACGTCTATCTGTCAGTGGATTACCAGCTTTCTGACAGACAGGCAGCAGCTTGTGAGACAGGGGAAATTCACTTCCAGCACCTGTACAATCAGCACTGGTGCCCCCCAGGGGTGTGTGCTCTCCCCATTACTCTTCTCCCTCTACACCAACGACTGCATCGCCAAGGACCCCTTTGTCAAGCTCCTGAAGTTTGCAGACGACACCACTGTCATCGGCCTCATCCGAGATGATGATGAGTCTGCATACAGAAGGGAGGTTAAACAGCTGGCTGTCTGGTGCAGTCAAAACAACCTTGAGCTGAACATGCTTAAAACGGTGGAAATGATTGTGGACTTTAGGTGGAACCCCCTAACACTGTCCCTCCTCACCATTCTAAACAGCACTGTGGCAGCAGTGGAGTCATTCAGGTTCCTGGGCACTACCATCTCACAGGACCTGAAGTGGGAGACCCACATTGACTCCATTGCGAAAAAGGCCCAGCAGAGGTTGTACTTCCTTCGCCAGCTGAGGAAGTTCAACCTTCCACAGGCGCTGCTGATACAGTTCTACTCAGCGGTCATTGAGTCTGTCCTCTGCACTTCAGTAACTGTCTGGTTTGGTTCAGCTACATACATATATGTATATATATTCATATGTGTATATGTGTGTGTATGTATATGTATGTCTATGTGTGTATGTGTGTGTATGTGTGTATATATATATATATATATATATATATATATATATATATATATATATATATGTATATGTGTATGTGTATATATATATATATATATATATATATATATATATATATATATATATATATATATATATTAGTCTATTGTGTATTCTATATATACTTTTTTCTTTTCAATATTTATCTATTTTTTTATTCAATTTTAATTATTTTTTAAAAGTCTTGTTGCTGTTTTTTGTATAGTTGTGTACTGGAAGCTCCTGTCACCAAGACAAATTCCTTGTATGTGTAAGCATACTTGGCAATAAAACTCATTCTGATTCTGATTTTATTTTTTAATTCTCTGAATTCTTAACTTTTGTGATACTGAATTGTAACAGCCTTTTAATTTTAGGTGATTTTAACATTCATGTCTGCTGTCCCAGTAAGCCTCTGGTTAGAGACTTTTTACATCTGTTGGACTCTTTTAACCTTACTCAATCTGTGGTTGGCTCTACTCATAAGCAGGGCCACACTTTGGATTTGGTTTTGTCATGGGGTATCCCTGTTTGTGAGTTAGTTATAGACAATATTTGTCTGACCATTTTCTTATTATTTTTTAATATTTCATTTTCTGGGTCAGTTTCCACCCCTAAGCCATTAGGCTGTCATGTCCGCTCCTTAAATTCTTCATCAGCCTGCAAGTTTTCTGAGGAATATAATTACTCTATGCTAGCTCAAACCAGAGTATTCACAATTTAGTCTGGGGATAGATGATTTGGTGTCCTGTTTTAACTGTGCGTGCAATGATCTCTTGGACTATATTGCTCCTTTTAAAACTGTAAAACTTTGTTAGATCTCAACCATGGCTCAATACAGACAGCCGGATACTTAGATAGAAATGGAGAAAAGCAGAGAGGAGGTGGAAAAAAGACAGGCTTCAGATATCTTATGATATGCTTAAAGAATGTATGATTTCTTACCAACATTATGTCAAAGCAGCTAAAGCTCAGTATTTTTTCAGATTTAACTTCATGGAATTCTCATAGTCCTAAAGTTTTATTTCAAACAATAAATACAGTTCTAAATCCTGCTCTTGCCACATTTCCTGATGAATCAATGACAGCATGTGAATTTTTTACAACTTTTTTTAAGGAGAAAATCGATACTATTAGATCTAGCATCTCCACTTTTGATCTTGATCTCAGACATGATCAAGCTCTTCTTGGTTCCTCTAGTTCTGCCTATCTAGGTAAGTTTGAGCCCGTTACTCTCTCTTATCTGGTGTCTACTGTCCAACATCTGAAGCCTGCTTACTGTTCTCTAGATGTTATTCCCCCTCGCTTTTTGAGACAGGTTTTTGATGTCATTGGTTCAAGTCTTTTGTCAATATTGAAAAATAGTTTAATAAATGGTAAAGTCCTGTCTTATTTTAAGCATGCCGTGGTGCAACCCCTTCTTAAAAAATCTAGTCTGGACCCTTCTGTTTTAGATAATTACAGGCTGATTTTGAAATTACATTTTTTATCGAAAATTCTGGAGAAGGTTGTGTATAATCAGATTTCTACATTTTTAAATGACAATAGGATCTTTGATAAATTTCAGGTTTTAGACCAAAACATAGTACTGAATCTGCACTTCTTAAAGTGTCAAATGACTTGTTAATGGCTGTAGATTCAGGAATCTGTGCTGTTTTAGTGCTCCTAAGTGCTGCTTTTGACACTTGGCTGATTTTTTTTGATTTTCCCATGATGTCAAGCAAAGATGCACTGAGTTTGATGGTAGGCCTTAAAATACATCCACAGGTACACCTCCAATTCAGTACGCCTCCTATCAGAAGCTAATTGGCTAAAGGCTTGACATAATTTTCTGGAATTTTCCAAGCTGCTTAAAGGCACAGTTAACTAAGTGTATGTAAACTTCTGACCCACTGGAATTGTGATAGTCTATTAAAAGTGAAACAATCTGTCTGTAAACAATTGTTGGAAAATTTTCTCGTGTCATGCACAAAGCAGATGTCCTAAACGACTTGCCAAAACTATAGTTTGCTAATATTAAATCTGTGGAGTGGTTAAAAAAATGAGTTTTAATGACTTCAACCTACAGTTCAAAAGTTTAGTGTCACTTACTCATTCTTTTTTCTTTTTTCTTTTTTTCACATTTTAGAATAATAGTAAAGTCATCACAGCTATGGAATAATAGAAATGGAAATATGGGAATTATTTGACTTAAAAAATCCAAAATAAATCAAAACTATTATATTTTAGCATCTTCAAATTGGCCACAATTTGCCTAGATTTTGCAGAAATGTACTCTTGGCATTTTCTCAACCAACTTCTTGAGGTATCACCCTGGGATGCTTTTTAAACAGTATTGAAGGAGTTCCCATCTATATGCTAGGCACTTAGTGGCTGCTTTTCTTAATTATTAGGTCCAAGTCATCCATTTCAAAAACTTTTTATTTATTTTTTTTTTATAAAATTTTTGTTTTGTAATTAAATACATTTATATATTGGCACAATTATATTTTTGTCTACAAAACTAATTTCAAACATTTAAGCATATGCCTTCAGATCAAAAGGTTTTTAAGATCATGAGAAACATTTTAGGCAAGTGACCCCAAACTTTTGAACGGTAGTGTATGTGTATGTAAACTTCTGACTTCAACTGTATATATATATATATATATATATATAATAAAAATGCAATTTTAAAGTGATAATGCAAACTCTGAATGCAACCTCGAACCTCTGGATCGATTTTAGGGTACATGAATATTCTAAAATGTTGTGTGCTCACCCATTCCTTCTTGTTCTATTCTTTGCTTACTACCTTTCTGACCTCACAATTCTCAACTTTGCAGAATTGGCCAGGGAACTCGCTCCAAAACAAACCCCACCTGCTGAGCTCTGCTTTGGGAAACAGAAGGCTGAGTATAGGTCATCCAATCGCATGCCGCTCTTCAAAACATCAAACTATCATGTTAGAAGAGTGTAAACATGACTATTATTTACTCATACCAGTCAAAACGAGAAGATTGATTGAGGTACGATCAAATGGATTTACAATAAAACTGGTCACTGTGTTTTACACTTTCCCCAACTAAGTTCTCCAAGTTTTGGGCCAATCTAAATCCAGTGTCTAATGATTTCTTTACATGAGGTCATTCAAATAAGACCCATGGAAACTGTTGCCTTAAAGTGGTTGTTTGTTTTGATTTAGCTTTGCCCATGTCATTCGGGAGAATTCATTTGGAGTTGGAACAGTCTTCCAATGATGTCTAGACATCAGTCATCTCACCTCACTTTTCAGGAATTTTTCTATACTTTATCTCACTGTGAAATGTTTCTTTACATTACTGTGCTGTTTTGATGCTGTGGCTTCCCTAAGTATGGAAAGCCAAACTCAGTGCTGGCAATTTATCTAGATTTCGTGTCACCTTAAACCACTCCAAATAAACAAACAAACAAAAAAATCCCCATTTGACTGCTACAAGATGTTAAAGTCAGAATGTCAAACAAAGTTCAGCATTAGGGAGGTTTAGAGGTCACAGATGCTTCAGAGCTCTGAGCACCAGAACTGTCAGTCACAGGAACAGTTTTTTCCCTCAGGCTATCCATCTCTTGAACAGTTAAAACTGCCCCATTGAGCAATAATTAATGTGCAATACACAGCTTAGTCTTTTTATATTATCCAACACATCCAACCTCTTCTGCCATTACATTCCCTTGCATTGTATATAACCGATTTGTATTTAGATTTGCACTACGTATGTGTATGTGTGTGTGTATGTATGTGTGTGTGTATATATATATATATATATATATATATATATATATATATATATATATATATAAACGGTTGTGCTCAAAAGTTTGCATACCCTTGGAGAATTGGTAATATATGTACCATTTTTGAAGAAAACATGAGTGAGCAGGCAAAACACATTTCTTTTATTTCTTATGGGATTCATATTCAACTGTAGGTTATAACAGAATGGCACAATCATAAAACAAAACATGGCAACAAAGAAAAAAATGAAATGACCCCTGTTCAAAAGTCTGCATACCCTTAGTTCTTAATACTGTGTATTGCCCCCTTTAGCATCAATGACAGCGTGCAGTCTTTTGTAATAGTTGTCTATGAGGGCCCAAATTCTTGCAGGTGGTATAGCTGCCCATTCGTCTTGGCAAAATGCCTCTAGGTCATGTAAAGTCTTTGGTCGTCTTGCATGAACCGCACGTTTGCGATCTCCCCAGAGTGGCTCGATGATATTAAGGTCAGGAGACTGTGATGGCCACTCCAGAACCTTCACCTTTTTCTGCTGTAACCACTGGAGGGTCAACTTGGCCTTGTGCTTAGGGTCATTGTCATGCTGGAAAGTCAAAGAGCGTCCCATGCGCAGCTTTCGTGCAGAAGAATGCAAATTGTCTGCCAGTATTTTCTGATGACATGCTGCATTCATCTTGCCATCAATTTTCACAAGATTCCCCGTGCCTTTAGAGCTCACACACCCCCAAAACAGCTTGTTTTAGCTTTCTAAAGATACCTTGATTATGTGCGAAGTCAGAGGGACTCATGAGTAATAAACCTTTAATTTTGGGTATGTCATTTACCCCCATTTTTCACCAAAGTTGGGGGCGCAAGGTAACAGGTTAATGTTTATTGTGTTTAATGTTCTATGTGTGTTTGTGGGCACATTTGTTATTTATTATGGAGTTGTATTAAGAAAACACACTTCTGGAAAGATTTACTATGAAATCTCAGAGAAGTATTGTGGGATTAAAAACCATGTGATGATAATGATTCAAGCGTTTAGCATTTCCTCTTATTTTTCTGTTTAATTATTTTGTATGTTCAGGACGTATTTTGGACTTAAAGACGGGGACAGTGAAGAAGGAAGGACAACAGTCTTCTATGAGAATGTGTATGGGCTCCAGACGTTCCTTCATTTGCAGAATGAGGTACAATTTATGGTTTTGATGAGTGTAACAATGTTAAGATGGGCAAGGAGGAGGCAAGAACCAGCTTGACAATATAAATATAGTTTAATGATAAACTTAAAAAAATCTTTAAAAAGGCAGCTGCCTGTAGTTCTCTCTCTCTCTCTCTCGAACTGCCATCTCTGGTCGCCTTTATCCCTCGCTCGCTTCATCAGGCTTTTTGGGATCTGGGCGTGCGTCATTCCGGCCTGGCCCCGCCTTCCTCCGCGCTACAATGAGTTCTCTGCTCACAAATCTCATTATAATGGGGTGGTGTGGTGTAGTGGTGTGGTAATTGGAAGTTGCTGGTTCAGTCCCCTCAATCCGTCACCACTGTCCCCTTAAACAAGACACTTCTGTCTTCTTTACTTGTAAATCATACTTAAAACCATTTGTATGTAAATTGTCCTATTGAATTGAATGTGACAGTTTGCATACAGATTTATGAATGCCGTACACAGAAATATGTTTTGTTTGTGTTTCATAAATAAGCATCCAATTACAGGTGATTATTGAGATCAAGTTAGTAATATTCAGCTAGTCATATGATCTAAACTAGTAATGCACTGATACAGTTTTTTCTACCTCACAGTATTGGCAAATACCAATCCTGATCCAATACCATGTTGTTTTTTTCTTAATCAGTTTAGAATATCTATACCTTACTGTGTGGAACTGACTGGGGCTACTCTTTTATATGTAAAGAAACAAAAATTTCTAACTTTATTTTATTATAAAATGGAGAAAGCAAAAAACAATTACATAAAAAATGTGTAGCTTATTAAGAAAAACTTTATTTTTAACTAGTCTACCTGATAATGCAGCAGCAAAATTAACATTAATTCCAGTGAAAATCTTCAGTTGAAAAGAAGCCAGTTCTCTTTACTCATTTTTTTAAACTTGTATCAAGACTTAAATGGATTCAGACCATTTTTGTTCACTTCAGTTGAAATAGGATATCAGTCCACCTTTCAGTTGCAGTTATTTTTTTGCAACTAAGACAACTTCAGTATTATTTTAATTTAATATCAAATAATAATCATTATTATTCTTATTATTGTCATTATTACAAATAATATCAATAATAACAACAAGAATTTTATTATACAATAGTAATGTATTTCAGTTTTAATTTCTTAACTAAAACCCTGGGGCTTTTATTTTGAAGGAACACCCCAGTTAAACGGTGAACCCCGGAGAGCAGGGGTTGGCAACCTGTGGCGCGTGCCAGCATTGCCACGCGGAGGGGTAGTCACTGGCACGCCAGCAACGGCGAGAGGGTATTAGACTATTTTATTTACATAAATTCCGCAGCTGCATTCCAATCTACATCTTATTGTAATCTTTCCTCATGATCACGCAGGGTGTTTTCATGAGCTGAATGGGAGGCTAAACAAAAAGTTAAAATGTGACGAGACTGCAGTATACCCAACAGACACGTGCAGCGCGTGCAACCATTCACAAGCCGGCAACACGCCCACTTTGCTTCGGTCAGGCTGCACGGACGACAGCCTACATTCCGTGTTTTATTTGTTTCTTTTTGATTTCAGAACAACACGTGATGTAATGAAAACACCACTATTATTCCTTGAGATTCCCAACCCAGCATACAGGTACACCCTCTTTAAACCATGGTCACACTCAAAATTGCATTAAATGATTAAAAGAGAAAACATAAACCCACACTGTTGGAGTCTATTAAAAAAATAAATTAAACCTGGAAATAAAGTTTTAGGATTTTGCAGGTGCGATTCACCAAAATGGGCTAATAGTTGATCGGCTTGTGATGCATGAATGGCTTGCACGTGCAGTGCGAGTCTCGACACACTTTAATAGTGTTTAGACTCCAATTCAGCTGATGAAAACATGTTGCGTGATCATGAGGAAGGATTAGGCAACATCAAGATGTAGATTGGAATGCAGGTGTGAAAACTTCATTTAAATAAAATAGCCTGCTCCCCTCTCAATGTTGCATGCTAGTGATTACCCAGCTCTTTGTGATTTGGAAAAATGTATGACAAAATATAAGAAATATTTAAGATTCCACATAATTTTGTGATCAGTAATCAAATAAGCAAATTTGTGATATTAACTGTGTTAACTCATTTTGTACAAAAGGACAGGTTCCCTGTCTGTCACTCACTCGACGTTGTGTCGATGTAGTGACACTAGGGGTTTGATCTTGAGAGCCCCAATCACCTTTGCTTAAAATAGAAAAGGCCAATGAAAATTGGCGAGTGGAATTTGCATCCCATTCTCCGCCCCGGACATACGGGTATAAAAGGAGATGGCCTGCATCACTCATTCAGATTTTTTCTTCGGAGCCAAATGCATATGTGTTCATCCTCTCACTCTTTGCTACGCTGCTGGATTCTTACGGCGCATATCAGCGGTCACCCTCACACGGTTGAGTGCTGTGTTTCCCCTGGGCGCTTTGTCAGCCTGAGCCTGCAGGTGCTAAAAGAGTATATTAGAAAGAGTATATTTCCTTCTAAAAGAGCTCGCGCAAACACTTGGCATCTTTTTAAAGATGTCCTTCCGCGTTTGCACTACTGGATGTGGCCGTTATCTCTCCCCTCCGGATACCCACCGTGGCTGGTCCCCAACCCGGTCCGTCCTGGGCTGACGCTCAGCCGGCCGAGTTGGCAAGCACCGCGGGCAATCTGGATGTGGACATGGGAGTATTTCTGCCGGCTCAGCCCCCGCAGACCTCCCATCCCCCAGCACGCTCGTTCTGTCCGCACGAGCTGTCGAGCAATGCAGGCGGTCTGCCTCAGGGCGGGTTTAATGTGTCGTTCATGGCTCGCGACGAGGATGAGTTTCGGTCGCGGCATCAGAGGGTGGGCTTCTGATATCGGAAGCGGACGAATCTTCTGAGCTCCTGCCTACGGGTGGTAGAGCACAGGATGAATCAGATGCTGAGATGGCAGCCGTGCTTGCCCGGACGGCTGTGAACATCGGGCTGAAGTGGAACCCTCCACCTTGCCCTGAGTGTTCGTGGCTGGGTGATTGGTTTCTGGGCTTGGAGCGCGACTCACGTCCGCGCCCTGCCCCGGTGCCTTTCTTCCCGGAAGTGCATGAGGAGCTAACGAAGTCGTGGAAGGCACCTTTTACTGCCTGTACACGCTTCGCGGGCTCGTCCACTCTGACTACCCTCGATGGCGGAGCGGCTAAGGGATATGTCGAGCTTTCCCAGGTAGAGCGCACCATAGCGGTGCATTTATGCCCGCAGGGCGCAGCCATCTGGCGCAAGCAACCAAGGCTCCCTTCCAAGGCCTGTAAGTTCTCTTCCTCTTTAATGACGAAGGCTTACAAGGCCACGGGTCAGGCCGCTTCTGCCCTACACGCCATGTCCATCCTGCAGGTCCACCAGGCCAAGTTCGCCCATCAGTTCTCGAGGGTGAGAAAGCAGACCGAGGCAATTAAACACATGCTGCCACGGTGCGACCCGGCCGCCTTCAGGCCACCGAGGTCCTGCACCTGTCTGCTTCTCGCCAGAGCCATTCTCCTGCGGTGCCGGCCCCGGCTCCTGTACCATCGGATCCTGCAAGCCGGCCTCAGAGGAAAAGATCCTCCCGTGGGAAGACGGCTCCACCTTTCCCGTCAGTCGGCCCCCAAGAACTCCAGATGGGCTTCGAGGT
The DNA here is from genome assembly GCF_019703515.2 of Myxocyprinus asiaticus. NCBI lineage: Eukaryota > Metazoa > Chordata > Actinopteri > Cypriniformes > Catostomidae > Myxocyprinus > Myxocyprinus asiaticus. The sequence continues at coordinate 59,962,804 of NC_059345.1, read as the reverse complement.
GGTCCTAACATGGCCCGCCCAGGGATGAGGCGACCACTCCTGACCGGTCTGGCCCGGGACATCTCTACAGCCCCACCATCGCCCCTGGGCCAGCGTGTGGTGAGTATGACATCGCCGAGTGCCCTCTGGGCCTCGGCACCCACATGGTCAATTAAAAAGCAGTTTCCTCATTCCCTGGGCCAGTGCACTCACAACAGCCAGGCACTGGAAGTCTTTCCAGTCAATCACCGGCCACCGTTGCGGGCTTGCGGAGGAGCACGTCCCCCCTGGGCTGTCTTCCAGGTGGAGCGCCTGCTCTACCTTGCTGTGAACCACCCTGCCCGGGCACGGTAAGTCCAGTCGTCCTCCTGGTGCTGCTGTCACTGAGGCTGGAGGCCTGGTTAGAGCTCTCCAGCCCCTCACGTTGGCTCATCAGGACGATTCGCCTCAGCTACACAATCCAGTCTGCCAGACGCCTGCCCCGGTTCAGTGGCATCCTTTCCACTACGGTGCAGGGCGAGGGTGCCTCCGTCCTTCGAGTGGAAGTTGCCACCCTTCTGGCGAAGGGAGCAACAGAGCCCTCCCTGTAGCCGAGTTGCGTAAGGGCTTCTACAGCCCTTATTTTATCATGCCCAAGAGAGGGGGAGGGTCGCGCCCAATCTTGGACCTGATGTTAATGCAGAAGCACACCCTGGCATCAGTACAGCATCAGGATTGGTTCGCGGCTATCGACCTGAAGGATGCGTACTTTCACGTATCGATCCTTCCTCGACACAGACCCTTTCTTCGGTTTGCTTTCGAGGGACGAGCATACCAGTACAAGGTCCTCTCCTTCAGTCTGTCCGTCCCCTTGCATCTTTACCAAGGTCGCAGAGGCTGCCCTGGCCCCGCTAAGGGAGAAGGGCATACGCATTCTCAATTATCTGGGTGAATGGCTAATCCTAGCTCACTAGCGAGATCTATTGTGTGAAGTCTCTGCGAGCCACTCACCTTCCGGGCGCCCTCAACCGTGCAACGGACGAGCTCTCACGGCAGGTAACGCTCCGCGGGGAATGGAAACTCCACGCCCACATAGTCCAGCTGATTTGGGAGAGATTCGGGGAGGCCTTTTCTATTTTAAGCAAAGGTGATTGGGGCTCTCAAGATCGAACCCCTAGTGTCACTACATCGACACAACGTCTCGTTCCCTCCATCAGGGAACAGAGGTTACATCAGTAACCAAGACGTTTTCTTTCATTAAAGAACTTTCAAAAGATGCTTTGTGAAAATTCACATGCAGGAACTTGATTATATCATAATCATCGGGTTTTGCACAAATTTTTCACTCAAACTGTTATGTTGATAAAATAATTTGTAATGAAAATAAATGATTAAATTAGAAAAATACAAAATAGGAACATTTTCACAAGTGGACTCCAACTTCGGAAAATTGCATACATGGAAAATAAACAATGGCACTCCATGTCAAAAAGGTTGCCGACCCCTGCCTTAGAGTGTCTGTGTGTAGGCTAGCTCTTAGTGGTTTAATATAGTTTTCATTCATCTGAGATGATTTAGCAACTTTTTCTCTAGCACTGATACAACTAGAGTTTTCATCTCATGTGAGTTTTCATTAGTTTAAACATATTTTTCTAAAATACTATTATTTTTTTATTTATTTTTTCATTTAAAAGTTGAAAAATTACCACTGAGTGCACCTTTAACTAAGAGAGACCCAAAATGTGCAGTGCTAATGAGGCTCCAGAAACAATATACAAACTTTAGGTACAATAGTTTTCTAATTTATTTATAATTTAGAAATATTTGTATTGATATAACTGGGCCTGTTTAAATATCATCTACAGTATAATTGGGCTGCCGATTTAACATGTTTAGTGTGATTAATTATATAAAAATAACATGTTTAATCATTAATCAATCCTCCTGACCTGTATGTAAATTCTGCAATAAAATTACATATTATCCTACCATCTGAGCAATTAGAGCTTGAAGTACATGAAACTTCATGTTTTTTATCAGCCGCGTCAGCAGGGGTCAGTCAGCGCTCCTCAACAAACCTCACATGCAGCACAGCCACAGAATGAAAGTTCAACAGAATACAAGGATCTCAAGACATGATTTTCATAGTTTCAACCATTTTTTACTTGACACAGCATAAAAAAACACTTTGTTTATGACACTAAATACCAATGAGATGTTCCAAAAGCATCTTTGATGCATATGTACATAGACGGCAGTATGATACAAAATAGCACAGATGGAAGCTAGTAACACGTCCTGTGAGAACAAGACAGAGTGACGAACTCTATTGCAAAATGGATAGCTGTTGACTTGGCTGATGTTCAATGATATAGGAATAAAACAAGCAATATATATATATGCAATATACTCTATATTGCCAAAAGTATTCGCTCACCCATCCAAATAATTTAATTCAGGTGTTCCAATCACTTCCATGGCCACAGGTGTATAAAACGAAGCACCTAGGCATGCAGACTGCTTCTACAAACATTTGTGAAAGAATGGGCCGCTCTCAGGAGCTCAGTGAATTCCAGCGTGGTACTGTGATAGGATGCCACCTGTGCAACAAGTCCAGTCGTGAAATTTCCTCGCTACTAAATATTCCACAGTCAACTGTCAGTGGTATTATAACAAAGTGGAAGCGATTGGGAATGACAGCAACTCAGCCACGAAGTGGTAGGCCACGTAAAATGACAGACCGGGGTCAGCAGATGCTGAGGTGCATAGTGCGCAGAGGTCGCCAACTTTCTGCAGAGTCAATCGCTACAGACCTCCAAAGTTCATGTGGCCTTCAGATTAGCTCAAGAACAGTGCGTAGAGAGCTTCATGGAATGGGTTTCCATGGCCGAGCAGCTGCATCCAAGCCATATATCACCAAGTGCAATGCAAAGCGTCAGATGCAGTGGTGTAAAGCATGCCGCCACTGGACTCTAGAGCAGTGGAGACGCGTTCTCTGGAGTGACGAATCATGCTTCTCCATCTGGCAATCTGATGGACGAGTCTGGGTTTGGCGGTTGCCAGGAGAACAGTACTTGTCTGACTGCATTGTGCCAACTATGAAGTTTGGTGGAGGGGGGATTATGGTGTGGGGTTGTTTTTCAGGAGCTGGGCTTGGCCCCTTAGTTCCAGTGAAAGGAACTCTGAATGCTTCAGCATACCAAGAGATTTTGGACAATTCCATGCTCCCAACTTTGTGGAAACAGTTTGGGGATGGCCCCTTCCTGTTCCAACATGACTGCGCACCAGTGCACAAAGCAAGATCCATAAAGACATGGATGAGCGAGTTTGGTGTTGAAGAACTTGACTGGCCTGCACAGAGTCCTGACCTCAACCCGATAGAGCACATTTGGGATGAATTAGAGCGAAGACTGCGAGCCAGGCCTTCTCGTCCAACATCAGTGTCTGACCTCACAAATGCGCAAATACACAAATAATACATTCAATGTTGACAAAGCGAGGTATCTTAGAAGGCAGTGTAATGTTGCTGCTTACCTTCTGGAACAGTGTTACTGTAATGCCTAAAAATGCTGTTTTAGGAGGCAGGGTTTTCATGGTCATGGAAAAGTTCAAGTACTGGAGATTTATACAGTGAATAAAAAAGTTTCTAGATATGCTCAGCTCTAAAATATTTAATTAGCTTAAAATTGTTTTTTTTGTGAATGCAGTTTCTATCAAATTAATCTTTAAACCACAGACTGATCACGCTATGAATTCGGCGACAGGGGTTAGAATGTTCTGCTGCTGAAATCAGCCTATGATTACCAAAATTTGAACCACTGGGGATGGCGGGTGATGAGGGATAGCACTTGTCAGTAATTTGGCATAATGGGTTAAATTTTAGGGTACATGAACATTCAAAAGCAGCATGTCTATTTCCTGTGTGAATATGATGGGGAACCCTGAGGTAGGTAGCTGCCTAGGTCAGCTTTTACTCAGGTTTGACTCAAATGTCACTCTTAATAAAACAATTATATCATGTGATAATTTAAATGTCAGTTTTTCTAGTGGTGAGCTGTTAGCATTTATATCACTAATTACTGTACAATACATTCCACTGAATAGATTTATTTCAGCCTAGAAATGCTTTTCGAACAAAGATGTTCTAGAATCACAACTATCAATCTGATAGCAACATTCACAGAGTGTCTGCGTTTTATTCTTGTAAATAGCTCTTCAACCACCTGGTTTTTCTTGAAGTATTTTCACTATTTAGCTGAACGTTGTTTGTTCCCTTCTCATTCGAACAGTTTTAACCACGCTAGTTTAAAGCCTGTGTGATCATTTTGCACAACAGAATACATTAATAATGCAATTATTGGCAATGAGGCGAGCAGACATTTAAGTCGTTGTCCCATAAAAAAAAAAAAACAAGATTGTTTTGTTTCATTTTCTCTGAACACATGCAAAACATTAAACTTTTCCTACCTGCAGTCTGGCTAAAAGGTTTTTTCATGTATAATGTTCTTTTGAAAAGGTCTATATTTATCAGCAGAGGAAAACAGCACTTCCCAAATTTGCTTAGAATATCCGTACTAGTTCAATTTGTAAACTGTGACAAGAAAATCATAATGCATGATTAGGCTCCATATGTCAACACATAAATAGGAGAGTTGGCAACATAGACTAAGAATCTGTTTATGTTGAATGGTTTCTATTTGGGGAACTTGTTTCAGATTGAAACAGCATGTTAGTGGATGACCGCTTCTTTTTTCAAAACATAATCAACATCCTTAATACCACAAAATTATTAAGCATAAGGTCACATGTAATCCCTTACCTTAATTCTGCTAACCATAATTCAACTTTTAGGGATGCTTCAATAAGTCACTGAACACTAGCGTTATTGTTGTGCATTTTCATACCATGCATTCATGGACAATGATCAACTTTTTTGACAGAGACCTGAGGGAAAAGCCACTTTTTCTTGCCAGGTCAATTGAAATTGATTTTGGAAGGGATGAACAGCTCAAGTAAGAACAAATGCAAAATATTTGGCCCTGCAACATTGATGTCATGTCTCTGGTCACTCATAACATCACTGTAGTTTAGAGAGTTACTAGCTAGGTTCAAATGTAGTAATAAATGTGCAGCTGTAGAGCTAATGGATGATAACTAGTGTGCGATAACTAGAATATTATTTATCGTAGAATATTGTAGGGTTAATATTCTGTTTTTATGCACTACAAATAATCATTATACATCACTTTAATTGACTGGGTTGTAAAACTTCCATTATGGTTTATTTTTATCTGTATATTTGTTTAAATTTTCCTGATAATTACAGTGCCATTCCATTTGTGTATTTAGATTTGATATAATATTGATATAGTCGATATTAACATTTTTAATAATTAAAAAATGACAATTCATAGCCAGTGAACATTTTACCTGGGAGTAGCTCTACCTTAAGTAGTAACCCAGCTAACATGTATGGTTCATAATTCATGCTTTAACTTTAGGCCTATAGTAATTTTTAAAGCCATAGTCTATGTTTAGCACTAACAAACCAGACTTGTGACATAGGCTACACAATAGCAAAACTAAAGCTACAAGATATAAAAAACTAAAATTGTCTAGCGCCAGTCCGTTGAAACAGATACACTTTATTAATTAATAATATATTCTGAAACTTATTATTTGTATATTATGTATATTCAGAGTTGGTGAACATTACATTTAAAAAGTTTTTTCCTTCTTGTTTTCAAAATGGTGAGCAGCTTTTGGAATTACCCATTAATGTTTTTTAAATTTGAAAACGACAGTTTTCAGTTAACGCAATCTTAGCAAATATTTAATGATAACTGATTAATTTAATTTCATATTTGATTGTGATCTTAGTACCCAAAGCATTTTTTCATTCATGTTTAAGAGTTAATTTGTGGTAATTTATCATTAATTAAGTTCAAGTTTCCAAAGCTTAATTTAAGGTTTTACTAAGAATATCCAAAGGCAGAGGCTGAATCTATATGAATAGGTCCATTGAGTTTGGATGCCTATTCTTTTGTGATGAAAAATGGACTTATATGAATGTGATTTCTTGAACGTGTCTTTAGGTGTGGCAATGCACCATTGGATCATATCTCACTGAATCGTTTGTCAAGCATGAGAAAGAGATACAGGTATCTATACTCTTTTCCCTTTATTTATTTCTCCTTTTTAATGCAGTTTTTTTTTAATGCGGTAGCAAAACACACAACATTTTCTGCTGTTTCAATCACAACATCACAAACTGTTATTAGAAAGAAAACCAAATGTCCTCTTATTCAAAACAGAGCTCTGATGATGAGTTGTCTTAACTTATCTTGTGTCATAATATTGTAGTATTAAGCGTTACTAATGAATATGGCATGTTTTGCCTTACATCTACCATGTTTTTGTAAAGGTGACTGCTGTGTGAATTTAATTAATCAGCTAAAACTGATAAATTAAACAACTGGCCATATACTGTATACTGTGTGCATCATAAATGTAAGTTTGTAACGGACATAAATTAATCATAACTTAATAATGGGAACAGTACTCACGATAAGAACATCTCAAGTTAGAGGAAATATCAACAGGAGATTAGGAACAGACTGTGCTTGTTTCGTTTCCCACAACATCACAACTGATTGATATGTAGAAAAGTCTTTTGCAACATTTAACCGCCCTTTCCTGAAACAAAATTGATTAAATATGGAAATTCCCTATCTGGGAAGTCACAAAAAAAAGTATCACAAAATTCCTAGAAGTCATTCCTGAGAATGCAACACCAATGTTCCCATTAAATCTTCCATGAATGTCTGAAGCGTTTTTTTGGATCCTGGATATGTTTTGACATGCCTTGACATTTGTGCTTTTTTCAGCTACTTACACCATATTAATGGCAAAAGTCTCATTACACTGTATTCAGCACAAATTGTGCTACAAAAATTTGTGAGCAACGTGTATGTTCACATTTGTATTTTTGAGAAAATCTTGTTTAAACTTGGTTAGTAAAAAAAATGAAGGACACTGATATTGTAATGTTTGTGTATAGGAGTGGAAGAGGAAGAGAGGAGACACATGAGTGAAATCTTTAAATCCTTTAATAATAATTGTAGGAGTTGAACAGACACTGGAGTGGAACAAACTATAACTCTAAACATCAAAACTTAGCACAACGTAACACTTCAAGGACTGACAAAGGAGTGGCTAAAACTAGAGGACATTTATATAAAAGGAACTAATGAGGGAATAGGATACAGGTGAGGATAATAATAAACGGATGGAAGTGATTAGGGCAGTGAACTATGGGAAATACAGTCCAGTGGAAAACTTCAATATAAGAGTCCTTGAAGAAAATGAGGGAGACAGACTGTGACAGGCCATAAAACATACTAATCAGTTTTTTACAAGACTTTTGAGTGCTGGATTTTGTAGGCCACATAAAACACTACATTGATTTAACTTTTGTATGACACATTTTGTTTTAGAAAGGCTGTAATGTGAGGAAATGTCAGTGGTCATGAATATTGATGTCCTCCACAACTAGAGTGATAATGGCCCACCACCTAATGGGGCTATCAAAGTGGAATGCCACTGTGAGAGAGAGAGAGAGAAAAAAAGAAAGTATACAAGGAGACTAAAGGTTAAAGGCACATTTGTGAGCACACAGGTTTTTTTGGTAGTTTATTTACAGCAAAATGCACAATGCAATCAAAATATAAATAATGAGGGTCAAAGGCACATTTTTGAGCACACATATTTATTTTATTTTTTTTGGTAGTTTATTTACAACAAAGTGCACAATATAATAAAAATGTAAACAAAGGGGGTCAAAGGCACAATTGAGCACGTATGTTTTGACAGAAAAACTGAACCTCTCATTAGTTTCATACGCATTACGTAATCTGAGAATATTTGTTTTGGATTTGAATAGGCTCATTTAAAAGTAGACATTTCAAGGTTTCTATAGACATATTTATAATGTCTGTGTGACAGTTATACACTGAGTTTCGGTTCATTTTTGTGACATGCTCCAGAAAAAAGTTTACGGAGATAGAGGCAGCAGAAAGTGTATCATGTTTGTTTTCTGTATTTTACAAAAGCACAGTGTTTTGTTTTTATTGTGAGTGGACACAACAAAAGTAGACCCTTTACAGTTTCGAATGATGTCTTCCTCTTATCTGTATGACCATAAATGACGGAGTATTTTAAGTCTTTGCTGTTGTTATAAGAAAAAAATAAGTGATCATGCCGGTAACTCCATCGACTCCAGAGGGTTTTTTGCCCTTTGACCCCTCATGTTTAACCCCCTACCCTCCTCTTCATGCCAGGCATGATCTTTGTCTACAGCAAATTTGATGCAATGTGTGTTTTGCACTGTGACAGCTCTGGAATACAGAAATCACCTCTTTCAGGAACAACTGTGAGCGAAAGTGCAATTCAGCTGTCTAACTGATAGATGGTGTTCAAGTGTCTTGTGCTTTTATGCAAAAATGACATAAAGGCCTGTTGGACAGTTCACAAAAACACGGGTAAAAAAATACAGATGTGGACAGATTGAGCCATGTTGTTGTTTTGATTTAATGTAAATGCTAAAGGGGAAATTTTTCCAAGGTCTGTGCTGGATTTCCAAATCATATCTTGCAGAACAGAATCCTTATTGGAACTGAATGCTGACTTATAAGTACAAAACACGAGTACAAGACATGTTTTGTTTGTTTTATTCTCTTTGTTTTTCTACTTCACTCACAGGAATGGTCTGGGACCGTCGAAGGAGGGAGAGGCACAGTACTCTGTTGTGCACTGTACTGGCTATATCAAGGCCTGGCCGCCAGCGGGTACTTACGGCCATGCACAAACACACTCAATAGCTACTGACATCTCTTTCAGTTTAAGCCTCTGAAGTGAAGCAAATACACAAAAACATAAAAATTAATGCACAAATATATCAGTGTTTGGGAGTAACTAACTAAAAGTAGCCATGCTACACTGCAGACAGTCATATTCTATCTTTCAAAATGTACATATTCTTAGTATCTCTACCCTGTTTTTTAGTAAAAATATCTAAACAAATAATAATAAAATAATCAGAATCAGCTTTATTGCCAAGTATGCTTACACATACAAGGAATTTGTCTTGGTGACAGGAGCTTCCAGTGTACAACAAAACAAAAACAATACAAAAACAGCAGCAAGACATAGATAATAATAAAAAAAAATAATAATAATTATACACATACCAATAATGGATGAATAAGCAAAACTTCATAAAATATAAAGGCTTGTTTTCAGAAAGTGTATCTTGAATATAAGTTTATTTTGTCTTATGGCACTGGCAGACTATTAAGCAATGAAAAACAAAATTGCCAGTGCCACATATTTACATTTCTTAAAGGGATCACAAAATGCTCTTTTTTTTATATATATATAGTTTTATTATCTTCCTTGAGGTCCACTGATAATGTTAGTAAAGTTGTTTTGCATTAAACATAATAATTTAGTACTATATATTTTGCACCCTGTCTCTGGCCCTCTGTCTGAAATGCTCGGTTTTGGCCTAAGTGCCTCCTTAAAACTTCAGTGTAATATGAAATGATTGGCTAACATCGTGCAGCCCCTTGAATAGAGCCATTTTTTAATCTCAGTCGGAAGAGAATGATCCAGCTCAACAACATTATAAAACTAAATGTCAGGGTTGACACATAACACACATCCAACACATTGCATCCGAATATATTAATCTGTTCATTTTAAGCACAACTGTTAACACATACCCGGTCTATACCGGACGCGATAGTTGTGTCAAAGCAATAGAACCCATTATAATCAATGATGCTGTCTACCATGGAAGCGTCCGTTGCGGCGTTACGTTGCGCCAACAGTAAACAGATGTCCCATTCCATTTTGCGCTGCACGCGGTGGCACTACTACTGCCAACAACACAAATAAACGGTTTCGAAAGTTCATGTCGACGCGCCCGGTGTAGACAGCCATAAGCCATTGCATCTCATCAACGGACGTGCCCTTTGTAAACAGGGTATCAGCACCATAAACTATCACACTGTCATGACATATGAAATATTCATGGATGAAACTGTTTACTCACGTTTTTTGTGATCGCATCCAAGTGTTTTAACTGCCCCTTCCTTCAATAACAGTTCCTTTGCGAAGCTTGATTCGTATTATGATATGATATGAGCCAAACATATAATCCACTCTAAAATATGCTTAAGACACATCCACATCCAGTTTCCATTGTCATTCCATCATGTTTTCATACACCAACAACTAAAAATAGCGCAGATGCGCGAAAGAACACGTCAATGATGCATTTGTGCTCAAAACAGCAGGGCTGCATGTGAATGACAAAGAGCTTCTCCTCTTCAGAGTTGTAACTTCACACTGCATCTTTTAAAAGCAGCCCAAGATATGTATCAAGTGGTCAAAGACATCTGTCTGTGCATGTTTATGTAAATAAATATTTCAGTCCAGACAGGCACATGAAGGTGTCCTGTGGAAGACCACTTTGGATGAATCTCCAATGACAGGCCCCATCTCACTCGTCTTCACCTGTGTGACTGATTGAGCACCGGTGGGCGGGGCCAAGGGTGCAATGACGAAAAAAAAAGGCGTTGTATATGCAGATGTATTTGGTCCTTGTGACGTCACATGTTCCACAAATCCCAAAGAGACTTTTTTTGCAGCTTGGTTTAAATAAATGCTCTTTTTCTATTAAGGAGGACGTTTTCAGTTCTGAAATTACAGTATGTTTTTATAGTACAATGACCTCTTATATGTCAAAAGATCAAGAACAAATTTATTTCTCATGTCATGACCCCTTTAATGCAAAATCAAAAGACAAAGATACTTTTTCCAGTGTAATGACCTAATTACATTTTCAGTAGCATGACAGTATTTATCTGTTTTTAAAATAGTGTTTCTTTTCCAATAACAGGCTACTTTCTTCCAACAAGCAGTGGTGTAGGACATTAAAACGGTACATCACAGTTTTTTACCACATTGTATGGCGAGTGATCTGAGAATAATCAAACACAGTCTCCCTGAATCTCTTTCTTTCGCTCTCTTACTTATTTTAAAAGATATTGCCCTCTTAACTAGCTGAAATTTAGTTAGCTACATTTTGCTACTGGTAGCTGTAGTGTTGCTGACTACTTTTTCAAAAGGATAGCTTAACTGTAGTGTAGCAACTTATGAGTAGATTGAAGCTTGGCAAGATACAATTTTAGAGCAGCTTCCAAAACACTGAAGTGTACACAGTATCTGAAACAGCATTGGGCAGAATTATATGCATTCATCTCACCATCCATAGCCTCATAGAACACTTTGAACATGTGTGTGAACTCCTTGAACTATAAGAACTCTGGAATTTGATGTTAAATTTTGTTAGAATACTGCGGTCCATGGAGCAGTCTGGAGTTTTGGATGACTCCCATATGACATAATAAATATTCCAATTAGTACAACAGCATGTGTGCCATTGGTGTTCCAGGTATCATACAAACATCTCCAACATATTTGTCTGTGTGCATCTTAAAATCTCACATGCTGAACATCCTGTTTGTTGCATAACAGCACAAAATAAGTATAAAAATAACACAAAACACTTGATTGTCAGGCATTATCATGTCATAATGAAATGCAGTGGTCTAAACAAAGACATCCCAAATGGTTTGCATCACATTGAATGGTAATCACTGCATTAATGGTAAGGAACACGCTCCTTTCACACCATATGGCCCTGTTATGCATTGTTGATCAGTATCATAGTGTTAAAAAAACAAACGCAACATAACGCAGGCTTTACATGCTCTTTATTACTTTGATATGCAACCAGATTATACCTGTCTGCTTGTATAATGTCAGTTTTGGCAGAGGACAGCCATATTTGCAAATTAGAGGCGGAAAATTATTTTAAAACATCGTCTGGGTTAAGATTTTTAAATGTTTTTGAAAGACGTCTCTTAATCTCACCAAGGCTGTATTTATTTGATAAAAAAAATACAGTAAAAACAGTAATATTGTGAAACAATACACTATAAAATAGCTGTTTTATGTTTTAATATAATTTAAAATGTAATTTTATTTCTGTGATGTCAAAGCTGAATTTTCAGCATCATTACTCCAGTCTTCAATGGTTTGTTTGTTTGTTTTTAATTTAGTTTTTGTTTTTATTTATTTTACTTGTATTGTTTATTTTATAGATTATACTGTATATTCTTTTTTCTATTTGTAGTCTATATATGCTCTATATTTTATACTATGTGTTGGAATGATTATTGCCATGTTCATTGTTTGTAATTTGACTGGCATAATAAAAAATTTGAAAAAATAAAATAAAAATAAAAAACTCCAGACTTCAATGTCACATGATCCTTCAGAAATCTTAGTAAAATGCTGATTTTGTGCTCAACTATTATCAATTATTATTGGTGCTCAGTTATTAAGAATGGTTCTTATTTTTTATCAATGTTGAAAACCATTTTTGCATGCTTAATATTTTTGTGGAAACCGTGATACATTTTTGTGTGGATTCTTTGATGAATAGAAAGGTAAAAAGAACAGCATTTATTTGAAATAGAAATCTTTTTAACAATATAAATGTCTTTACTGTCTCTTTTGATCAATTTAATGCGTCCTTGCTGAATAAAAGTATTTTATATATATATATATATATATATATATATATATATATATATATATTACTTACCCCAAACCTTTGAATGGTTGTGTATCATGGTTTCCACGAAAAAAAAAAAAGCAGCACAACTGTTTTCAACTGATAATAATAATGAATGTTTCTTGAGCAGCAAATCAGCATATTAGAATGATTTCTGAAGGATCATGTGACACTGAAGACTGAAGTAATGATGCTGAAAATTCAGCTTTGATCACAGGAATAAATTACAGTTTACTATATATTCAGATAGAAAACAACTGTTTTACATTGGAATAATACTTCACAGTATTACTGTTTTACTGTATTTTTGATCAAATAAATGCAGCCTTGGTGAGAAGAAGAGACTTCTTTCAGAAACATTAAAAAATCTTAATGTTTTCAAACTTTTGACTAGTACTATATATATATATATATATATATATATATATATATATATATATATATATATATAAAAATATGTGTGTATGTATGTGGAAACTCGTGACTCAGTGAATTAAGAATTAAGCCAAAATGATTTTACTTTTGAAATTTAATTACTGTGTACTATCGAACATCCATTAACACAAATATTGGACCTTTAAAAACTTAAACTTAAAACATGATGATTTATCACGTGTCCAGATGCCAGGCTTCAAAATTGAATATTCCCTTTTTTATGTTTTAGAGAACTTGTTGTTGTATTTAACCATTTCAGGCATGAATTCAATCCATTTCTGAAATGGAAATTTAAGATCAAATGTCCAGCAATCTTTTGGTCTTGGTGAAAGGGACGCTGGCTCAAAATCAGTGTCATCACTACTGCCATTTGTTTCATGATCACATTCATGAGTAAACCCTAAAGCAGTCCAGATGTTGTGTCTATTTAATTTAACAAAAGTGTATAGAGCCTTTGCAGTGATCTTGTTTTCTAGCTGCTTACTAAGCTCTGTCCAGATTAGGAGTAGCTATGTTGCCATTTTGGACTATGGCCTCTTTTGATGAACACAGGACAGTGAAAATGGAATCTCTGTTGACTGCTGGTTTCTTGGGCATCTGGCATAAGCAAAACATAATTACCCACTTAAATAATCCTGACTCAAAAAACGTCATGTTCAGTATAAACTTGTTTTCATGTATTACTGTATTGGTCCGAATATAAGGATAATATAATATAGTAATAATAGATAAGGATAATATATCTTATATTAGGACCAATATGGTAATGTTGACCCCTAGATGCACAATGTATTCAAAAAAACATGGGTCACATGTGCAACTGTAATTAGCATATATTAGTATTAGCAATGAGTTTTCTGTTCAATAAACATTGACAATCTTAGCTCTCTTGAATGTTGTACCATTATTCTTGAAGTTAACAAATAATATTGTAACTGACAGTGTTAAAACATTGTACTTACATTGGCCATAAATTTGATTTAGTAACGACTTTAGTAGTTTGATTTATATCGACTTTTTCTCTAGTAACTCTACACTAATTTCCACAAGAGCATCTTGAACAGAAGTGTCACTTGCGCCTAGTGGAGGTGGTGAAGTGTAGCAGATGATACGCCATGTAAATAAATAAAAAGTTCAATCAGGAAAGACCAGTGAATGAAGTAAAGATAATTGTTTATTGAACAAATGATGTGATGATTAGTCTTGACAGAAAGTCTTCGGCAATTCGACTCTAAAAGTGTGTTCACATCGAGGAGATTTGCGCTTTTGTTCTCGTGCCCAGAGCTGAGCGAAAGTGAGTGACAGAAAAAGAGTCCGACAGCACCAGATGAATATTGAGCTGCTGCTGTCTGAACACCAATAAGTTTTTAATAAACACCATAGCGACTACAAAAACATTGATAAGAAGGAGTTGTTGTTGTATTAAAACATCTTCATCCAACATTTTGGTAAGAGATTGAAATGACAAACCCGAAATAAAATACTCACTGCTCATAAATCGTACTGATTACACACAAAACAAGATAGACCTATTTTAGAAATATATAAAATAGTAGCCTAATATATAGTAATCAGAATGACCGAGACTGCTACTAACCTATATTTGATTTTTGTGACCATTAAGTGATCTATTTTATTCTGTCAGTATTGTATTCAATAAATATCAACATTTATAATTCGCCTGTTATTCAGTGTCTAATATTTAAAAAACCGAAGCAGCACAATTGAAACTTTTACCGGCACAAACGAAGCACAAACAAAGAGACTATTTGGGGTGAATTTGGAGCATGTGTGGGGGCTGAGTGACCTCAGAATGACCTATAAATATTATTTTAATATCTAAAAAACCGAAGCAGCACAAACGAAACTTTTACCGGCACAAACGAAGCACAAACGATTGAGTCTATTTTGAGTGAATTTGGAGCATGTGGCGGACTGGTGACGTCATCGTCTATAATTCATTGTCTAATACTTTAAAAACCGATGCAGCACATACGAAACTTTTACCGGCACAAACGAAGCACAAACAAACGAGACTATTTGGGGTGAATTTGGGGGGGCTGAGTGACCTCAGAATGACCTATAAATATTATTTTAATATCTAAAAAAAACTGAAGCAGCACAAACGAAAATGTTTACAGCACAAACGGAGCACAAACGATTGAGAATATTTTGCGTTGGGTCAACATCACTAAGGTCTGGTCACCAGATGTCTGACGTCAGTGTTTGTTCAGAAGGGCTAAATCAGTGATCTGGTATTTGTGTTTTGTTAGGCATGACCATTCCTGAGGAAGACACAGAAGCAGGTCAAACCAGCAAATACTGTTTGGTTGCGATTGGAAGACTGCAGGTATGTTGTCACTGTAAGCACATTAATTTGTTCCATGAATGGCTGTAGAAAAGCATGCATGTTATATTAGAGCCATGACTCAGACATCAGTGCACGTGATCTAGCATATTGAGTTGTGGCACACATATGAGGTGATGCAAGGTTGAATCTGACCTCAGTCATTACCTGAACCAATACTGCCCTCTTTTCCCCATCATTCCATGTCCTATAAATAATATTAAAGGCCAAAACATGCTATAGTGAGCATTTCCATTACTGCCATTACTATTGCTCATACTTAGGGTTAGGGATTCAAAACCCCCAAACCATAAGTATTCAATTTTGGCATGTAACTCATCCCATAAGGTTGTGCTATGGACATAAATTATACCAAAATCTCTTTGGAAACCCATCCGGGCAACTATTTTCTATGTAGGCAATAGGCATGCATGTACAACCCCTATCTACTTGAAAGGGAATAACCAATAAAATCTGACAAAAATGGTATCATAAATTTGGCTTCTTTAACTCAAATCACTTAAAAAAATCTGTATTTTTCATTTAGGTCAAGCTAATAAGCATTTGGCTTCTATAGGAAAAAACAAAACAGCCAGTGCCTCTACAAAAGGTGATTGGCTCTTTTAACTGAAAGGCGGGACTTCAATAATAGACCAGTCCTTTGGCAACATAACCGCTTACGTCACACGTGAAGTGGTGGCTAGAACTGTGCACAAACAATAAACTTTTATCGGATTCCGTTGTTGAAAAATTATTTCGAGGGCTCTCGTAGATGGCTGTGGCTTCAAGCCATCAAAAGAGCTCACTGGACAGAGGAGTTCATTTTAACTCACGGCTTTTCAGCAAACATTATTTCAGGTGTCTTATGAACTCATATAATTATAATAATTGTATAGCTAAGAATATTTATGTATTTATGATAATTTTGTGTCGTACTTCCGTTTAATCGTCTAATCTGTCAAATCTAACAAAACAGTTTGCCGGCATTCTGCCAGCACTTACTGTGCACGCGCTGAAATTTTTGTAAACAATGGCCTATAATCTCCACACTGAATGTTGTGATTTCTTACATTCTTTTTTCTACAAGTGGTCCGGCACCTCCCGCTTACCCTGTCTCTGATAATACCTCAAATCATGTGGCTTGTTCAAGAGAGGTGTACTATTACTTTTTTCTAAGCAGTAGTCTAGCAGATGATAAAACTGGTGAAAAATAGACTTGCATTGAAGGAGAGACTCAAGTCATATAGGGACTAGAATATAACAGAGACTTGTGGCTGCCCAAGCAATCACCCAGAACACCCCAGTATTGTGGCTGCAAGTTTTGCTTAGGCAAGCACCGCTCACATATTCTTCATAAAATGTGAAGTCTATTTTTATTTTTTTTTATTTTGCACAACTGCTTCTACCTCTAGGAGAGAAATCAATGATCTGTGATGCACTTATATTTGATTATCTTTGGGTATGAAATTTCAAATTGTCCATAAAATACTGTGAACAGAAGACATACAGTTTTGGAACAGCATTGAATCTGTCATTTACCTGTGCATATTTATTGTATATTTCTTGTCACATAGAATATTTATGGAAACTTAATTCAGCTGTCATTTATACTGTAAATTATCAGCTCTGAAGACAAATGACAAACTTGCTTTTTATACTTAGGGTCACTGCAGAAATGTATAACTTGCTGTTTTCTTCATTTGGTGGTCTTTAACAAGTATCAGCAAAACTGTTGGAGCAGTAACTTATGAAATATGCTTTTATAATAATGTTGTTGTATTAAGATTAACATTTCGACAGTGTCTAATAATTGTTTTTTTATGTTATATCCAGAGTGGCTTATTTAAATACGATAAGTTTCAGGTGTTTTTGTAGACTATAGGAAAACGGTGCAAAGTTTGCATAAAGATGTTACCGTTCCTCTTGTCTCACAGGTGACCAGTTCTCCGGTTTCCATGGATATGAATGGGCTCTCTGTGCCGACAGAATTCCTCTCCCGCCACAGCTCAGATGGCATCATCACTTTTGTTGATCCTCGTTGCTTCAATGTTATTGGCTACCAGCCTCAGGTTGAGCAGTTTTTATTGGATGCTGTTCATCTTTAGATTATTGTTCATTGCTTATCAGTTAGAGTAGGTATAACTTTTCAACAAACATGACTGCCAGAGAAAATGTTTTACAGTTTGTATTATATTTTCTTTTGTTGGCATCCATATGGCCACGATCATAGGTTAATTTTGAAATTAGACAGGCTGTTTTCGGAATAATTGAGAATATGTGGGCATATCACAGCTTTAAGTATTTTAAATCTTTCGATTATTCATCTTGATCCTGAAGCTGAAAGCGCAAAAATATTTAACAAGTACTAAGAGCTTTTGTAAATAAAGCTTTTTTTTGACGGTTCATTTTACTGGGTTTACAAAGGATCTTCTTGGCAAAGACATTCTGGAGTTCTGCCATCCAGAGGACCAGAGCCATCTGCGAGAGAGCTTCCAACAGGTACACCAACCACAATTAAAACCTTGAATGATTAAACTCTACAGACTATTGTGATCTAGTCTCAGGTAGACAGACTGTTGACTATCTGCATGAATTCTGGTCTACTTTGCAGATTATTTTGGCCAAGAACTGCCCACTGTGATTCACTGACATGTAAAGCAACCAACCACAGATAATTTTGTTTTTACATGCTTTTTAGGGACAGGTTCATATGAAATAGTTGGTACCACAGTAATAGACTGCCATGGTAAAAAAAAAAAATAATTTTTTTTTAAAAGAAAGAATTATTTCACAAAATTTACATTTATTCATACTGGCGGCCAGAAGCTTGGAATAATGTACAGATTTTGCTGTTTCAGAAGGAAATTGGTACTTTCATTCACCAAAGTAGCATTCATTTGATCACAAAGTATAGTCAGGACATTACTGATGTAAAAAAACAGCACCATCACTATTTGAAAAAAGTAATTTTTGATAAAATCTAGACAAGTCCCATTTCCAGCAGTCATCACTCCAACACCTTATCCTTGAGTAACCATGCTAAATTGCTAATTTGGTACTAGAAAATCACTTGCCATTATATAAAACACAGTTGAAAGCTATTTGGTTTGTTAAATGAATCTTAACCTTGTCTTTGTGTTTGTTTTTGAGTTGCCACAGTATGCAATAGGCTGGCATGTCTTAAGGTCAATATTAGGTCAAAAATGGCAAAAAAGAAACAGCTTTCTCTAGAAAGATTTCATAGAAAGGTGTACACTACAGTCTTCAAAGACAGAAGACAGCTGGCTCTAACAAGGACAGAAAGAGATTTGGAAGGCCAGATGTACAACTAAACAAGAGTATAAGTACATCGGTACTTATTGTGATCAGTTGAATGCCACTTTGGTGAATAAAAGTACCAATTTCTTTCCATAAGAGGAAAATCTGTACATTATTCCAAACTTTTGGCCACCAGTGTACATGAATCGTCCCTGGTTTAAAATCAGGTGGAAACAAGGTGAGGTCTTTGTGATGGGTGTGGTCAGAAAAGCTCAGCGTTGGTAATAGGAAGGTTGCTGGTTAGATCCCCGCAAGAAGTATCAAGGAGTATAGTTACTCATATATATAGTTACTCAAACATGCATTGCCAAGTTGCTCTAGGCAGATTGTCCTTGTAATAAGTTCCCTGCACCAATTTATGGTCCTGTATAAAAGAAAAATCAGAAATGAGAACTCTTGAATATTTCTATTGTTTCTCTTATACAGTAATGGGAATAAATGAATAACAAATGTAGACATCTGCTTTAGTCTATTGGTTAGATTTGGCCCCCAGTAATCTCACGTCACCTCTAGTGTTTCAGAAAATATCTCAACAATGTCTTAAACTGTGCTCAGATTTGCCAAGATAACAAATCTGCAATCACAAGTCTGTGATTTCAATATTAACTCAAACATTTATCATTTTATTCTCCCAAGACCAAGTTACCAGAGCTATGCTATCCACATTAATATTAGAGCTCTATACTTTTTCTGTATGTCAACAGTCTCATTGTGTCTATTATTATTTATTTATTGGTGGGAACAGCCAGACACAACCTTGCATTGCCGCAGCATGTCAGACAAAAAGGATGCAGAGCCCAGTTGAGCACCACAGCGCAACTGAATCCACTGTTGTGGGGGGGCACAAAGTAGACCAGTGCCTCCAGAAGGACAAGTCAAGCCCACGTGGTGAGCCGCAGGAGGAGACAACCTTTAAGCCACAGAAAAGACAAGGAAAGCAAGACAATGAGAAGGAACCAGGGAAAAGTAGGCTAATCAATTGGCCAAGATCTAATAATAACGATGCATGGGGCAAGCTAGATCATAAAAGATCTAGAGCATGAGCCCTCTCATGCTCCTTCCTTCTTCTCTGTCGAATTCTCTCTGCCCTCCTCAATATGGCTAACCTAGCCCTTATGCCATCCCAAAACATTAGTCAGTTTTGGAGCATTGCTCTACTGAATGTGGAGGAAAAGATGTTCTTTTCAGTGGTAGCATGGAGGATGTCTGACTACCTCCTAAAGAATGGATACATAGACAAAAGTTGCCAGAAGGCAGGTGTCCCAAATTTCCCTGGGTATGTGGAGCATGTGTCAGTAATTTGGGAGCAGATCTAGTCTGCCAAGAGAAACAAGAAAGACATCCACTGGACATAGTCTGGCTGGACCTCGAAAATGCCTGTGGATCGATTCCACACCAGCTTTTCAACTGTGCACTGGAGTTATCCATGTACTAGAGAGTATTAGGAGTTTGATAGACAGTTACTATAAAGACCTGAAGATAAGTCATACAACGCAGGAGAACACAACTGGTTGGCAGCAGCTGGAAAAAGGAATAGAAGATGGATGTTTTATCTCCCATCCTGTTCACAGCATTTGAGGTCATCCTAATTGGGGCATGACAGATGGCCCAAGGAATCTGTGCACAGTCTGGGATGAGTTTGCCAGCTTTGTACAGATATTTGTATGACATCACAAGCATCCTCCAGACAGCTGCATATACAGGACAAACTGACTCTTGAAAGGCTGGAAGTGCTATTGGAATGAGCCAGGATGAAGATCGAATCGACAAAATCAAGTAGCCTTTCTGTTTGTTAGGGAGTTTGGAATGACCAGATATTGTTTAAGGTGAATGGGGAAAGAATCCCATTGCTGGCAGAGCAGCCTATTATAAGTTTATGGAGAGAATACATTTGCAGATCTTTCAGATAAATACATGGCAGGGTTGGTCCTGAAGCAGCTGAAAGATGACCTAGATAAGATAGATCATTGTCATCTCCAAGGCAAATTCAAGGTCTGGTGTTAACGATTTACACTTTACCATCCCCTGATGTGGTCGCTAAAAATGTGTGAGATCTCTGCAGCGTCAGTGGTAAAGATGGATTGTAAGGCCAACAGTTACATCAGGCATTGGTTGAGCTTTCCGCCTGGTCTTTCAGATGTAGCATTGTTTGAAAGAAGTGCCTTACAGCACCCTGTCAATCACCCTGGGCTACAAGCAGGAGAAGACAAGGCTGATACTTAGAGCTGCGGGAATCGTTAGACCAGTCAGTGACAGCTTGTCAAGCCCAGGTCTGAACAGGCCACACTTCGAAGGTGGAGGAGGTTGTAAGCCAGGTACTTTCAAGGCTGAAGTATTAAGATTGTTGGAAGAACCCAGTAAGGAAGACCAGGCCTTGGATGTGGAGTGGCTCCCAAACTGTGGTCAGCTTACAGAAGTATCTAGGATGGAAGAGGAGGGGTATATGATAAGAGCAGTCTGCCAGTAGAGCAAGGGCACTGGACAGTATGGGAGGGTACATCTGATAGAGCTTTAGGGTGGGCTGACCTGTGGAAGGTACCCCAGGCCAGGCTATGCTTTCTAATAAGATCCACTTATGACACCCTTCCAAGCCCTGGAAGATTGTCTCAGTGGAATGGCACAGCGAAGAACGAATCTGCAGCATATGTTGGCTGGTTGCAAGACCACCTTGGCACAAAGATGGTGCAGGTGGTGGAATGATCAGGTCCTGCACAAGCTGGCGGAGATCTTAGAGATGTGTAGAGTAAAAGCAAACAAAAGCCACCATGCTCCTCAAAGGCTGTTCACTGATTTTGTTAAAAAGGGAGGGGCCATGCAATAAAATTGCATGGAGTGAAGCCAAATAAATTCTGGCACCTGGAAGTGATTGGGCAATGGATGTCGACTTCGGTCAGCAACTGAAATTTCATTTTGAAGTCATCATTACCTCCTTAAGGCCAGACGTAGTGTTATGGTCGACATCAGCTAGAAAAGTCTTGATGACTAAGCTTATCATTCCATTGGAAGAGGACTCCATCACTTGATCAGTGACATGGAATCGCTGTTGTGTGTGTGTGTGTTTGTGGTGTGTATGTTAGTGTAATGTTTCCTGACACATAGTAAAGGTTCTGCCCTATTCCAGCCAGTGTTTTGAACTCACACAGAGCTGAATAAAATGTCAGAATTTAATGTCAAATTGGTAAATAGGTTAAAATTTTAAATAATCACATGCGTGACTAATTTAGAAAGTTCTATTAAATATAATTAATTTAATATTTTTGTATTTGGAACTTGAATGGAAACCAAATTTATCTTATTATTCATAATAAATGCATGAGTGGCATAAGTGCAAAAACACCTTCAGGTTAAGTGACTTGAGTTAAAAATAAAAGACTTAAAACAGTCAAAGTAATATTATAAAACTGATAGTTCCTACTTGGTGTTTAATTCAAAGTTCAATTCTAATGCTTCAGGTTGAAACAGCAGCCATACACAACTTAACCTAGCATTGTGTTGTGACTAACAGCACCCTTCAATAACAGGTTCTTCATCATCTTGACATGTTTGGGTCACGTTAGGGTTGGAAAATGTAACGCATTAATTCTGCGATTAATAGTGACTGTGTAAACCTTAAAAAAAATTTATGCAATTAATATAGTATCCTTTTTTTAATTCCTGAAACTTCACTAATGTTTTTCCCTGCTTCCTGTGGCTAAAATAAGCATATATACAGTTGTGCTCAAAAGTTTGCATACCCTTGGAGAATTGGTAATATATGTACCATTTTTAAAGAAAACATGAGTGAGCAGGCAAAACACATTTCTTTTATTTCTTATGGGATTCATATTCAGCTGTAGGTTATAACAGTATGGCACAATCATAAAACAAAACATGAC
The DNA here is from genome assembly GCF_019703515.2 of Myxocyprinus asiaticus. Taxonomy (NCBI): domain Eukaryota; kingdom Metazoa; phylum Chordata; class Actinopteri; order Cypriniformes; family Catostomidae; genus Myxocyprinus; species Myxocyprinus asiaticus. The sequence goes on along the minus strand of NC_059345.1, from coordinate 59,940,165 downwards.
AACAAAGAAAAAAAATTAAATGACCCCTGTTCAAAAGTCTGCATACCTTAGTTCTTAATACTGTGTATTGCCCCCTTTAGCATCAATGAGAGTGTGCAGTCTTTTGTAATAGTTGTCTATGAGGCCCCAAATTCTTGCAGGTGGTATAGCTGCCCATTCGTCTTGGCAAAATGCCTCCAGGTCATGCAAAGTCTTTGGTCGTCTTGCATGAACTGCACGTTTGAGATCTCCCCAGAGTGGCTCGATGATATTAAGGTCAGGAGACTGTGATGGCCTCTCCAGAACCTTCACCTTTTTCTGCTGTAACCACTGGAGTAACTTGGCCTTGTGCTTAGGGTCATTGTCGTGCTGGAAAGTCCAAGAGCGTCCCATGCGCAGCTTTCGTGCAGAAGAATGCAAATTGTCTGCCAGTATTTTCTGATAACATGCTGCATTCATCTTGCTATCAATTTTCACAACATTCCCCGTGCCTTTAGAGCTCACACACCGCCAAAACATCAGTGAGCCACCACCATGCTTCACAGTGGGGATGGTATTCTTTTCACTATAGGCCTTGTTGACCCCTCTCCAAACATAGCGCTTATGGTTGTGACCATAAAGCTCTATTTTGGTCTCGTCACTCCAAATTACAGTGTGCCAGAAGCTGTGAGGCGTGTCAAGGTGTTGTCGGGCATATTGTAACCGGGCTTTTTTGTGGCATTGGCGCAGTAAAGGTTTCTTTCTGGCAACTCGACCATGCAGCTCATTTTTGTTCAAGTATCGTCATATTGTGCTCCTTGAAACAACCACACCGTCTTTTTCCAGAGCAGCCTGTATTTCCCCTGAGGTTACCTGTGGGTTTTTCTTTGTATCCTGAACAATTCTTCTGGTAGTTGTGGCTGAAATCTTTCTTGGTCTACCTGACCTTGGCTTGGTCTCAAGAGATCCCCGAATTTTCCACTTCTTAATAAGTGATTGAACAGTACTGACTGGCATTTTCAAGGCTTTGGATATCTTTTTATATCCTTTTCCATCTTTATAAAGTTCCATTACCTTGTTACACAGGTCTTCTGACAGTTCTTTTCTGCTCCCCATGGCTCAGTATCTAGCCTGCTCAGTGCATCCACGTGAGAGCTAACAAACTCATTGACTATTTGTACACAGACACTAATAGCAATATAAAAAGCCACAGGTGATAATAAATGGCTTCATATGATCACTATCCTTAAATAAAAGACAGTTTTTTTGCATGATCAGTCATATTTTCAAAATCAATGCCAAAATGTCACAGTTTCTGCCAAGGTATGCAAACTTTTGAGCACAACTGTACATTTCCAGGAGTTACACACTTGACTCGACTGCACATCCTAGTACAGAAACTGATTCTGTGGAGCAGTGAATGCTAATTCATTACTCTCAATGCATGTCCCAGGCATAATAAACATGGGAGAGGATTGATGGTATGGATAATGGAGACTTCACTTGCAAGTGATGAGCCAGGTGTGGGAGAGGTTCAGGCAAACTCGACAAGGTTCAGGCATATCACCCGAAAATTCTCTCTCACTGTTATCTGAACCAGTGTCAAAAGTGAAACTATGTGAGAAAGACCCAGTGTGTGCGTGACAGAGACTGAACGGCAGCCATTGATTTTAAACTTCAACAAATTAAACTTCAGCATTCAATTTGTATTCTGTCTGTAAGTATAGTGTCTAATAAAGCATTGGCAATGTACACTTTAAGACCCTGTGAAATCAAAGTGAAAGTTTTACTGCTTTCAGTTCATATCTATTAGCTTTAAGGTCATCTAATTGCTAGTGTACTTCTAAACGTTGACAAAAGTTTACAGAAGATATAAGCATTTAAAATCTATGGTCTCTCTCTTCATGCTAAAAAGACTCAAGAACATCCATGATGTCACATAGAGGTTGAGAAACCTTGCCCAATCAAATGCTTTATAGAACGATAACGCACCCTCCCCCTACACCTGTTCAGCACATCTGGTTGTGTTCTAACTAGTTCATCATGCCTTCGCAGGGCACTTCGAAGGGAGCACAGTCCATGCTGTAGTGTCATCCTTATTTTACAATAAGAATCACTTAAAAAGTGACTGACTGTCCATTATGTCCTTACAGCCATCTGAAGCTCTCACAGTGGAGGGTAATTTTCATAGAAGAGAATAGGGCATAGGGATGACGACTTCTGAATAGGACGTGTTAACGTGGGAGCTGGACGCGAGGAAAGTTGCTGTAGTTTGTTTATATTTTTTGAGCAGCCAGAGGTTTTTTGGGATGTACAGTTTGAGTAAGTGTTCTTTATTCTTTTTACTTAGTGTTTTGTGATTTAAAACATGGATAAATTATCTTAGTAACACTTTATAATAACTACACGGTATAAAGTGCTTGTAAAGCATTAGTTTATAGTGAATTGATCATTTATAAACTATTGTTCCTTATCTGTCACTCACTCGACGTTGTGTCGATGTAGTGACACTAGGGTTGAACTTGGGAGCCCCAATACACCTCTGATATTTGAGAAAAGGCCAATGAGAATTGGCGAGTGGAATTTGCATGCCACTCCCCCGGACATACGGGTATAAAAGGAGAAGACTTACATCCACTCATTCAGATTTGTTCTTCGGAGGCGATCAGTGTAGAGCTTCCCACTGGCATTCCATTCACCTCTAAAAGTGTACAAGCTGTTGGATATACGGCGCATTTACAGCAGGTTCTCTCTCCTCGCACAGATAAGTGCAGAGAACACCCTTGGGCGCTTCAGCAGCCACACTAAAAAAAGAGTGTATTTTCTCTAAATGTTCTCACTGCGAGAACGTGACCATGCCAACATTGCAATCGCACATCCGTGATTCTTCCACCACCTACAGGCAGCTGAGATCCAGTACCCCGTCTGCTCGTCGCCAAGGGCATCCACCTGCGGCAGCAATACCGGCTCCGCCACAGCCCGAGCCGACGGCTCTGCCTCAGCGTAGAGCCTCCCGCAGGAAGTTGACACACCCGTCCCTCGTTCTGGCGCCATGAACCCCAGGAGGGTTTCGAAGCGTACCTGTGACGGGCGACCCAGAGTTGAGAAGACCCGCTGTCAACCAGGAGGTGGTACACAGGCCACTCCGTCCCTCTGGAGGGCCGGGAGGGGAATCTATGTTTGCCGCATGCCCAAGGGGCACCGGCACTTTCATAAAAAAATTAAAAAAAGAAAAGATCGGTTTCCTCATTCTCTGGGTCACACACTCGATGTCTACTGCCGTCGTTGTCAGACAGCCATACATCGAACACTCGCAGCAGGGCCACTGCGGACGCGAGTCCTCCATCTTCACACACCCAGCTGCGACACACACATACCCACGACCAGGTGTATGTGACGTGCCACAAGGACGCCCAGCCTCCTCTCCCGTCACAGACCGATCCTATGGTGGGTACGTGGAGCGAGGTATGTGCTCTAACATTTCTGTCAGAACAGCCACGAGTTCAGGACGTGAGGCCTCTCGACGTGGCAGCTCCTGCTCCGCCCTGCTGCGAGGACCTATCCGCAAGTATGTCAAAGATATCCGCGATTGTCCCCTTGGTGCAAAGCGCAGGTAGACCTGTTTGCTTCCCAGGAATCCTCCCACTACCCACTATGGTACTCCCTGACCGAGGCCCCGCTCGGCACGGATGCGTTGGCACACAGCTGGCCCCAGGGCCTGCGCAAGTATGCGTTTCCCTCAGTGAGCCTGCTGGCACAGACCTTGTGCAAAGTCAGGGAGGACAAAGAACAAGTCATGTGGGTGGCAGTCAGGTTGGTGCTTTCCTTCCTGCAGGAGAGGTTGGAGGGGCAGCTGTCCCCCTCCTCCTTAAAGGTGTATGTGACCGCCATAGTGGCACACCACGATGCGGTAGATGGTAAGTCCTTGGGGAAGCACAACCTGATTATCAGGATCCTTAGAGGCGCCAGGAGGTTGAATCCTCCTAGGCCATGCCTCATTCCCTCGTGGGACCTCTCTGTAGTCTTGCTGGGCCTACAGGGAGCCCCGTTTGAGCCCCTGGAGTCAGTCGAGCTAAAAGCCCTCTCATTGAAGATGGCCCTCCTAACTGCGCTCACTTCCATCAAGAGGGTTGGGGACCTACAGGCGTTCCCTGTCAGCGATACATGCCTAGAATTCGGTCCGGCATACTCTCACGTGATCCTGAGACCCCGGCCAGGCTATGTGCCCAAGGTTCCCACTACCCCTTTCAGGGATCAGGTGGTGAGCTTGCAAGTGCTACCCCGGGAGGAGGCAGACCCAACCTTGTCGTTGCTGTTTCCAGTATCACTTTGCGTGTTTACTTGGACTGCACAGAGAGCTTTAGACACTCTGAGCAGCTCTTTGTCTGTTTTGAGGGACAGCACAAGGGGAAGGATTGTGCCTACTGGATTGTGGATGCCATCGTTGGCATACCAGACCCAGGGCACGCCGTGCCCCCTGGGAGTACGAGCACACTCCATTAGGAGGGTGGCATCCTCCTGGGCCCTGGCGAACGGCACCTCTCTAATAGACATCTGTAGGACAGCAGGCTGGGTGACACCCAATACCTTTGCGAGGTTTTACAATCTCCGGGTTGAGCCAGTTTCGTCCCGTTTGTTAGCGGGTACAAACAGATAAGTTTGCGGGCAGCTGGCTGGGTGTACCGCTTGCATTTAGCGCCTTTCCCCTCCCTGAGGGGATAACGTGCGCTTTTTTCGTCCATGTGAGTTGCTGGGACCGGCAAACCCTGGATGTCTTTCCTCCCCCAGCACCCTGCGTCAGGCGAATTCGGTGGAGGAATTCGATGCCAGGCCCAGTACTCGTGCAGTCAGGTCAGCCCCTGTACTTGGGATTGGTGCTCCATATGTGGTGGTTCCCTGTTGTTAATCCCATATGAGGTATTTTCCACAGTATGGTTTCCCTGACGGTAAGTGTCTTCCCTTGGGCAGAATTCTGCTCTGCCACCAGTCGCTGCATTGTAGATCTCCTCCCTTCCAGGTAGGACCTACCACGGGGACTCCTTTCCATGTGTGGTACTTCCCAGTTGGTAAATCCATGTGATGTATTCTCCACATGTTAACCTCCCCTTCGGGCAGGATGTGGTCTCCGCGGTGTCTTTTCTCCGTGGGGCGCAAATATATCTTGGTCTCAGCTGTGAATTTTCATTTTCAAAGAGGAAAAGAGAGAAAATGTCAAAAAGCTGATGTGACCTATTCCCATTGTAAATACGTCTTGTCCCCCCATGGGGTACGAGGGACTATGCGACTTATCTGGGGCGTTGGGAAGGTTACGACGGGGCTGTGTGCACTTGTTACTAGGCACGCGGTAGCTTGCCTGCATCTGCACCGCCGATCCGTGTAACACAGTTCAGCTGGTTGTGGCGTTTTGTATAGGGACCCCTAGTGTCACTGCATTGACACAACGTCGAGTGAGTGACAGATAGGGAATGTCTTGGTTACGGTTGTAACCTCCGTTCCTTGATGGAGGGAATGAGACGCTGTGTCCCTCCTGCCACAACACTGAACTACCCGCTGAAATGGCCGGGACACTGTCTCGTTCCCTCCATCAGGGAACGGAGGTTACAACAGTAATCAAGACATTCCTACATTAATAAGCTACATACACATAGTTTATTTGTTTATAGTCACTGTAGCAAATGATGTATTATTGTTTAATAGGTTCATTTATAGGCAGTTTGATAATGTTTTTTTTTTTAACATGAACGAGGCATAAATTCATAGTAAATAAAGAAATTATATATGTAATTAATTGGATTTACATTTAAACGTAATTAATGTATTTGTTTTCGTAACACTTACTATTAAAGCAATTATTACTTAATATATATGTCATAATAAAGCATTGGCTAATTGCTTACTAAACATTTTGCATGTCCTATCTAAATTGAGAACTGTATATGCCTAATTAAACATTTATTAATGATCCATTACTCTGAAAACTTGGTCCTGAAATAAACATATCCACAGCATCTCAATCACAAAGGCTCAAAACAGACACTAAAGCTTAAAAAAAAAATAAAAAAAAAAATAGACACAACACTAAAGTACAGGAATAATAGTGAGAGAGGAAAATCCACAGTTTATTAAGAGATCCTCCAGTTGCTCAAATGCCACTTTAGCATTTCCCATCCTATTATTAAGCTTTATGAGCAGACTTGTTCTCATTATTGCCAATTAAAATGACTGTTTAATTCAGTTTCACCAGTGGGCCTACTATAAATATTTCATTAAATGTATAAAATGTTTCAAAAACAGTCTTTGTGCACGCTCTCGAAACAGCCAGCACATCACCACGGTCACATAACCAAAAAACAAAAATTGGGAAGAGCTTGTAACGTTATATTATTGACTTTAAATCATATGTTGCCAATTCAGTGCCTATTAAACGTCATTAGTAAATATTCCCTTACTATGCTGCTAAAGTGTTCAAGCGACGTTGTCAGACCATACATGTTACTCTTCTCAGCGCTGGGTTGGATGGAACAATAACAGTAGTTTGTGGTTACTGAATAGGGCTTTTTATGTAATAATTTTCCAGAGATTGCAGGGGCGGATTTGTATCTCAGGTACCAATCCTTATAGTAAATACAAGCACAGTATTTAATGTACAAATGTCTGCAGTATGACAAAAACATCCTAAGATTTTAATGCTGATCAACGAAGAATTCAGCTTTCAGGATTCAGGCTGGGAGGCGCACCTTTCAGGAAGACACATTTGTCTCCCATAGAAAGCTATTTTTAGCCAAATCACCAATTAGATGAGCAAAATTATATATTCAATACACCAACAACTTTTATTACTTTAAAGAAAATGCAAATGTTTAAGTTTGCAAGGATTAAAATATAGGACCTGATTTTCTATTTTATTTTTTCTGAATTCCATGTTTAAAAGATTAATTATTCTTTTATCAAAAATATGACTAATCAAATGAATTCATAAAGAGTTAATCAAATAAAAATTTCTTATCAAATAAAGTGCTTCAATAACATCTCCACACACTGAATCTAAAAGTTATTTTTTGTCAAATAATGTAAGCACAACAGAGAATCACTGTATAAATAAAAAACTTACAGTACATTCAGAACAACAGCACACTTGCTTGTGAAATTTGCTAAAATATAATTATTCCTAATATCATAGTAATAATAATAACATTTATAATAATAATAATTATTATTATTATTCAAATGAATATAAAATTTTTACTGTGCTGTAGTAATATATATTTTTTGTTATAATTTCTTCAGTTTCTTGTGTACATTTAAACCAAACTTTTATTTTGATGGATCACTGAATCAGTTTGTCTGTTTGACGGAAGTTTCACACTTCTGGATAAGCAGCAGTTCCCTAGATTGTTACACTGTAAGAGGCTGCAATTTCATGAAATAAATAGTCTGGAATGTGCTGCACGCTTCGCATTAAATGAGCGTTTCACATTAAATGAGCGTTTCGCTTTCTGTAATCTAATACACAGATTACAGAAGCCATTATGTGATGTTTTTAGTGGGTCAACGCCTTAACACATCACAAGTGTGCAACAAAGAGAACTGGATACTTCTTAAATGAAATCGCAGGCTGCTGTGATTTAATAATCAGACTAGGATGCATGTACAACACATTTACAAAATCAACGGAAGATTTAGTGACAACGCAGTACTGGCCCGATAGGGCGAAACTCACACATTGGTCCCGGGCCAGCTGGCCATAGTTACTGTTGAACCATGTGAATAAATGTTTAATTAGGCATATATAGTTCTCACTTTAGATTAGGTCACGCAAAATGCTTAGCTAGCCATTAGTAAGTGCTTTATTATGACGTTTATTAAGCATTTATTGAGTTAATAGTAAATGCTCCTAAAACATTAATATACACATTAAGCAGAAATGTGTATCCATTTCATTACATATTTAATATCCTTATTAACTATGAATTTATGCCCTCTTAATGTTCTCATAAACACTTCTTTACCACTGGTTTGCATCAACTAAAATACATCAGTTAGGTATGATTAACAAGTTGTTTACTAAGGATAAAAAAAAAAAAATTATCAAACTGCTTATATATGAACTTATTAAACAATAAAAAATAATTTGCTAAAGTGAATAGAAACAAATAACATACTATTTATATGTAGCTTATTAATGTATTAATAATGTAGGAACAATCATTTATAAATTATCAATTAACTACAAACTAATGCTTTACAAATACTTGATACCATGTAGTTATTATAAAGTGTTACCATTATCTTTTACATGCTTGTTTCTCATTCATCTGCACTGGACTTGCAAAACGGCTCAAGCCTCATAATAAGCAAAGACCACGATGTGCTGTGTGCGTTTGTGGGCTGGTTATGGATTAATGTTTTCAATTAGATCACCCTTCGGTTCTCAACTCTTTGGAAAAGCTAGCCGATACTGAGATTGCTTCTGAAGTTTCCCAGGTAAGTGGCTCTGACATGAGCAGCATGGTGGAAAGGGGTATGTGTGTGTGTGTGGCTGTAAAGTAAAGCCTAATAGATTGTTCGACATGACCCGCCCCCATTTCCTGTTTCAGTTGGAAATATGTAAAAACACCAAATCGTCAAAACAAGCTCTTCAAGGCACTTCATGGGGACTTACGTTTATCTTGCTAATAAAGCTTGATATGAATTGAATCTTCTCATTTGATCCCATTATTAACAAAGTACACTGGAAAATGGCATAAGATTTTGCCCAAATTTTAATTACAGTATGTACACTGATTTTATGGCATTTAAACACGTATCAAAGATTTATACATTTACAAATGTTTAATTTGTAAACTGAAAATTGTAAAACGTTTATATTTAAATAATACAAATAAATTGATGAACTAATTTCTTGCAAATTCTTTGAAACAAAGTATAAAGTAAATATATTTATGATTATATTTTAAAGTTTGTTTTAATGTACCATATACCATGATTGATTGTGACAGAAAACTGTGCGATTAATAAGTTTTAATCAATTCAAAGCCCTAATTTTTGTATTACTAAGTGTTTAGTCATCGCTCTCATGCATAAATAGCGGTAAGCAATTCTGTCCACTAGTAGCCACACAAATATGTCTACCACGTTATAAAAGGTAAAATACCAGTTTACACACTACTTTGGATGTGCCAGCATGATCGACTTATCAACGAGTCGTCTGACAAATGACTACTTGATTAACGTGGTCGACTAGTGTGAATTTTATTGCTGTGGAGCTTTTAATAGGAGACTTAGGTTTAGTCCTTTTATTCACCTCCACTAGAGCCATCAAAGCACTGCTTGTGTATTCACTGCATTCAACAATAAATTTCAAGACATTTACTGTTGGGCGTCAAATCCTCTGCTGTGAGCAATGTTCCCCATAATCAAAAGGTGTTTTGGAGAGATTAGGACAGTGTTTTGCTGGTTCTGTCTGACACTGCTTTAAAAAATATTTGCAATAGAAAAAGGCTCAACAAACTGTTGGATGATGTGAAGTAGATGTTGCGCACCCAAAATATAATTTTACAATTGTGCACTTTTGAATGCGGCTCAAGTATCAGCCTGAAAATCCAAGTGCTCAGGTCACATTAAAAGGCATCATTCTTCACCTGGGATAAGCATAAGCCACTTAGTGACACTCTTTATTGGAGCCTTTCTTATTTCTTTTTATTTTTATAGTTTTGTATGACAAGAGTCTATAGTTAGTTGAATATCCATTAGCTGACCTGTTAAAGGCCTACACTTAGCATCCATATATCCCTATAAAATGTGCCTGATCGGGGTCACGTGAATGTAATGCAGCCTAATTATACTGACTGGTCGCTCAGAAAACCCACTGACTTGTTGATTATGTAGGGCCCTATGATTTCTGCGATGGACGGAATCATGGAATATAGTAATTAAAACTGAATTAATAATTAATAAATAATTCATAGTTAATAAAATGCAGCATGTCATGGAATTTGACACATTTGGGATAAAATTAGTGTATGAATGTACAATTAACCCTTAAATGCATGGGTGTTTGATCAAATACGGTGTTTCACCAAACATTATTACATACTCGGGCCTTTAGAGACCCGGCACATATATTTATCCCTAATGGATCAACAAAATGCCCAGATAGTGTCAAATTTTCAAATTATTTGTTCAAGACAGTTAGAAAGTAATAGAATAAATTTTTATATATTTTGATGTTTTATTTTTCATATATCAAAGCGATGATGCAACAAATATAGATCAGGATTCATTACTTTTACACTGAAATTTCATGAGACGCAACTGGCTGTCAAACACACTGAGCTACACATTACACATAAGCTACACATACTGTATGTATTTTCTCAGGCACTTTTTGAATTTAAATATATGAACTGCTTACATAAATTCAGTAGTACACCCAAATGACAATAGCTAAATCATACTGTTCATTTGTTGGACTTGTTATAGTTTACTTCCACATTACTTCTTCATCAAATAGAAATGTCAAATGCAAATCAAGTCAATCATTGAAACATCAGCACCACCTTGAGTAAGAAATAGCATGTAAAATATGTATGTGTACACACATATAGAATACTGTTAATTCACCATTATACCACAAAAACATCAACGTGATATAGTAGTCATTTGCATCAGTATAGTACTTATTTGTCTTGTAATAAACAAATAATAGTCATTTGCATGAATGTAGTACTCATTTGTCTTGTAATAAATTAATATATATCATGTGGCAGTAAACTTATATAGACATAAATAATCAGAAAAATATGATTTATGGAAGCACAAAAAATTATAATAATCTGACACTATTACATATCAAGGGCCTTTAACCCATTAAAGTCTCCGTATACATACTGTAAGTCAGGCATATGAGGTATCATTTGAAAGCTTAGAATCTGAACTTCTAACCATCACTTCTGCATTTATGTTACTTAAAAAAAACAAGTCCTCAAAACATTTGCGTTGAAAATTTGCACACATTTTTACACTATTTAAAAGAAAAAGGTTGAGGAATACTAAAGAGGTGTGGGCATAGCTCCAAAAATGGATGAGGTACAGGGGGTGGAATGAGGTCCCGGGTTACTAAAGACTTGAGGTATGCATTAAAGGCTTAATCAAATTAAAATTGTGAGATGTCCTAGTGATTAACTGCATGAGTCTACATGTGCTGCGTGCTTCAAAGTGAATGTGTGAAGCCGGCTGCTCACAATCATAACACCTCATCATGAGCATTACGCGCACTCTTTGTGTAGATGACAGAGAGTAGAGTGCTCATTAATCTTAAAATGTGCAGCACATGCAGACTATATATATATATATATATATATATATATATATATATATATATATATAATTAAATTGCAGCCATTTACTGTTAAATAAGCACATTAGGCAGCTATCTACATTGCGAGTAAATCACTCACATATACTACCATATTTCACTCTATGCTAAAAACATTCTGTTGTTAGCCATTGGCTAGTAAATATTCAAATATGACCCGCCAGTGATTGAGTTGTGTACTAGTAAAGAAAAACTTTAGCACAGAGACCTTTTCACTGCATGCTGTGTCTCATGGCTGTGGTGGATCCTGATTTGTTGTGGATCGTGGTGTCATCATTGCTTTAGTTGAGCCATGATACGCCATAGTTACATTTACATTGCATTTAACGGTCAACTCTGATTTGCTAAAACTGTTTTCGCAACATTATCCTTTTTACAGCATGGCTACAGACCAGTGTAATGCGCCTATTGGATGTAAAAGTGTTGCTAAACTTGAGAGCTTGTAGATTTGAATTTGTGAACTTCACAATAAATATTTGAACATGTAAGTTAATACACATTTTGTGAATAAAGTTTGCTTTGATTCATTCCGTGTAATGTGTGTCCAAAGATGAGATCTACGCAATCCACTGTCATTTCATAATATCTCATTTAATATCCTTTCTGTTATTTACAGTCAATCAAAAAGAAACATTAATTCTAATCACACATTGCACAAATGAGGTAAAAACAACCATACAACTTTTCTCTTGTTAATGTGCACCCAACCTTAATCACCTTGTTGCGGAGCTGCTGCTATCCTTAAAGAGACAGTACTATTTTAGCACTTGTTATACATATCAGTGTAAACTCAATGTAAATTCTTGTAAATCGTACAAAATAAACAAACATATTACAGAATGTAGTAATGTAGTAAAGTGTAATAAATATGGAAATATATACGCATATTTATTTAAAGGGCAGTTATACATGATTAAATATTTAAATTTCAAAAAACACTGTGAATATTGAAGAATTTAACAAAGTGTCTATGTAGGGGTTTGGTAAAACCTGTTCAAAGCCGTGCTCCATTATTAAGGTTCCAACCTTGTGCATATTTTGTGTTAAAATGTGAATTAAATTTCAAACAGTGACAACAGCTTGTATAATTATTATAAATGTCAAATAAAGTTTTAAAAAGCTAAAATGTGATTAAAATTATGAAAAGCAAAATATTAAATAAAATATACATTCTCACATAGTACAGCGCGTGAAGTCATATATATGAATACAATATAAATATGTGAAGATGCATCTTCCCGATTTGCTGAATATCTTTTTCAGTTGCATTACGCTTACATGAAGTCAAAAGTCTGGCAAGTAGAAACAAAAATGTACTAGCCAATGGCGATTCTTTCTCCAATGTGTCCGTAGAGGGTTGTTAATCCATATAGCGAACTGTTTATCTGGAAGTGAGAAGCTGTCGTCAAAAACATACAAACTGAAAGCGCTTAATTCGGTTTTCCACCAAAATAAAACCTCACTTTAACTAGTCGTTTGAAATTTAACCCTAAAACAGGCAACGCGAACCACAAGATGCATACTATTTGGTTTCTTATAGGGGGTATGAGAAAGAGTTTCTCACCCAATCTTGTTATCATTTATCATATTTGGGTCTATTTTGAGTATATGGGTCATGACTTAGTTCAAATTTTCTGTGATCGTTAAATCAGCCTGACCTAATTCTAACATGGATTTAGGACATGCTGACTTTGTGATAATTATATATATATTAATCTTACTTTTCATCAGTAAAAAACCCATTTGAGCTGCTAATATTAATTGTGAACATTGTCTTAAGATGCAGAAGAAGAAAATTGAGAAATATGTTGTTCATGCTGTTATTTAGCACATTTTGAAGTGTGCGTATCCCATGAGATACGTTGCCGGATCGAGGGAAGAAAATGGGTTAATCCACAATATTACACTGTAACAAAGTTTGTGATGGGGTGCAAGGAGGAAGCAGGAGTCGGTGAAATTCAACTCAAAAAGGTAATTTATTTTATAACACAAAATTTGCTTTTCACTCAACAAAACTCGCCTTTCAGCGGAGGGTCAGCACACGCTCTCTGTGTGTCTGTGTGTGTGTTTGTGTGTAGCTCTCCCCTCACTGGCATCTGGCTCGCTCTTAAAACCCATCTCCACTCTCACTGCAATGACAAACAGCTGTTAGAGACTATCATTGCCAGGTGATGATCCTTACCAATCTCATCTCCTGATCTCGCTCTCAATCCACAAGCTCAACCACGTCCCCCACCACCACAGTCACCATTCACTTTCATTGCATCTTTTTCCAGTGAATGGAGACTAAGGTTGTAAATCTGCCTGACATCTCTTTTTGTGTTTCCTGGAAGAAAGTCATATAGGTTTGGAACAGCAACATTTTGAAGTAAACTGAATTATCATATTTGAGTGAAATAACCAAGTTCAGGCATGCAACTCTGAATGGCTCAAACTTATAAGTTCTTTAAACTTTTTATCTGTTTGCCGATCAGCTCGCTTACATGTGCTATGTCAAGCCAATCGGCTCACATGGTGTAAGCTGATAGGTCCTTGGAAATGTAATCGGGTAGCCAATCAGCTTGCGTACTCTCTCTTTGCCTAACAATTAAATTTGCTCAGTTTGAAAGTAAGCCGGTTTACTACAGCATACTGCAAAGTTTTCTCTGAAACCCTCCACCTCCCCAGCTCATCTTGTTTAGACCTGCTACATGGGGATTGTGTCTGTATGTAATTGTGTAGCAGCATGTCATACATGCTTGATGGAGCAGGTCTTGTGTTTTTCTAATTGTGCAGCAGTATCAGCATGTCCACATGCTTAACTCAGTATGACTGTGTATGTTCTAGTAGTAGCAAGTCTCCATACTTGCTCTGCAGCAGCAGCATAGCAAATCTAGTCCAATACCAAGACCAATATGTACCAATAGGTCATACCCATATTAACATGTTAAATCTTTCAGAGAGTTGTCATGACTGAACTATGATTGTGAGTAATTGATGACAGAATCATCATTTTTGTGTCATTGTTGGATAATTTTGATTGTGTTATGTCATATTTTTGTTTTGGTGACTTAATACGATAAATATTCAACATATGTGTCGTCGCCACATGGAATAAAAACGTCCTGGTTACTTTCGTAACCTCCATTCCCTGATGGAGGGAACGAGATGTTGTGTCGATGTAGTGACACTAGGGGTGACTCTTGGGAGCCCCAAACTCCTCTGATCTTTGAGAAAAGGCCAATGGGAATTGGCGAGTGGAATTTGCATGCCACTCCCCCGGACATACGGCTATAAAAGGAGCTGGCTTGCAACCACTCTGGAGTATGATATCCAAGAACCAAGTCTGGGTGGGCCAATAGGGTGCTACTAGGATGACTTGCTCCTCGTCCTCCCTGAGCTTGCACAGGGTCTGTGCAAGTAGGCTCACTGGGGGGAATGCATACTTGCATAGCCCCCGGGGCCAGCTGTGTGCCAGCTTCGAGGTAAAACCGAGATGTGGAAGTACGCGTCCTTCAGGTCTACCGCCGCGAACCAATCTTGATGCTGAACGCTTGCTAAAATGCGTTTCTGCTTCAGCATCTTGAATGGGAGTCTGTGCAAAGCCCAGTTCAGTACTCGCAGGTCCAAGATTGGCCGCAACCCACTGCCTTCGGTACGCTGGAGGGACAGGCTCTATTGCGTCCTTCCGCAGAAGGGTTGTGATCGCACGCAGGGCATCGGCGTTCTCGCCCTTCACTGAGGTGAAGCAGACGTCGTTGAACCTGGGCGGACACCTGGCAAACTGAATCGCATTAGCCGAGTCGTACAGTCCGGGTCAGCCACCACGAAGGGTTGGAGAGCGCAAGCCATGCCTCCAAACTCCGGGCGAGGGGAACCAAGGGGACAATCACATCGGACGTACCGGCAGGTGGGGCCTCACGGTGGCGCCACGTTGAGTCCGTGCTGAGTCTGGGGACATCGAAGCACTTACCTGGCTCCAGATACCCACCATAGGACTGGTCAGGGAGGGGGGAGGAGGGAAGTCATCCCCGTAGTCCAACAAAACCACCCTGGTGTGGGTGTGTTTGTGCTACAGCTGGGCACGCCGGGGCAGGGGGCCTGCCTCCGGGGCACCATACCTGCCGTAAAGGGGCGGTGTCCGGCGGTCGTGATGACGGCCGTGAGCACAGGGTGTGTGACCCAGGAAATGAGGAAACCGCTCTTTTATTGGCAGTGTGGGTACCGCAGCCCTCTGGGCATGCGGCGAAATCAACAGAAAAGGAAACAAAAAATTCTCCTCCCAGCACTGGGGGATGGAGTGGTCTGTTCACCACCTCCAGTGCAGTGGGTCTCCTCGACCCTGGGTCGCCCGTCTCAGGGGCGCTTCGAAGCCTTCCTCGGGTTCTTGGAGGCGGGCCGTGAGACGGGTGGTTGTTTCCTGCGGGTGGCTCCACGCCGGGGACCGGGCCGCGGGTGCCACAGGGGGACACCCTTGGCGACGAGCAGACGGGGTGTGGGATCTTGATCCACAGCGGGGCAGGATGTGCTGAATAGCCTCCATCTGCTTCTTAACCGCCGAGAACTGCTGGGCAAAGTCCTCAACGGAATAAGAATCGCAGAATAGGCCAGCCTGGGAGATGGGGGCGTCAAGGAACCATGCCTTGTTGGCCTCCCTCATCTCGACCAGGTTGAGCCAAAGGTGGCCCACGAGGGTGGACATCGCCTGCCCGAGAGTCTGTGCCGTGACCTTTATCGCCTGGAGAGTGAGGTCGGTCGCCGAACGCAGCTCTTGCATCACTCCCGGGTCAGAACTACCCTCGTGCAGTTCTTTTAGTGCCTTGGCTTGGTGCACTTGCAGGAGAGCCATGACGTGCAGGGCGGAGGCTGTCTGTCCAGCGGCACCGTAGGCCTTAGCCACCAGAGATGACGTAAACCTACAGGCCCTGGACGGGTGTCTCGGGCGGTTCCGCCAGGTGGCGGCACTCTGCGGGCACAGGTGCACCGCGACCGCCTTATCCACCTATGGAATTGCCGAGTACCCCCTGGCAACCCCACCATCGAGGGTAGTGAGAGCGGAGGAGCTGAGAGACCGGGTCCGGGCAGGGAGAGGTGCCCGGCACATCCTTGTAAGCTCCTCATGCTCCTCCGGGAAGAAAGGGACCGGGGCAGAGCGTGGCCGTGAGTGGCGCTCTGGGCCCAGGAACCAATCATCAAGCCGCGAGGGTTCAGGGGGGAGTGGAGGGTTCCACTCCAGCCCGACGCTTGCAGCCGCCTGGGCAAGCATGGCCGTCAGCTCTGCGTCCTCCTGCGACTGGGTGACTACACCCGAAGGTGGGAGCCCAGCCGAGTCCTCAGTGTCAGACTGGACGAGCCTGCTCTCCGATGCTGCGATTGTCAACTCATCTTCTTCAGGAGCCCCGAATGAGACCACGAACCCGCACTGAGACGAGCCAGCATCTCATCCCAGAACTCGACCGGGGCGAACGAGCGTGCTGGGGAATGGGAAGGTCTGCAGGGGCATACCCGGCGGAGCGGCTCCCATTGGGGTCCCCAAATCGCCCCCAGTGCTAACTGACATGACCTCTTACCCGTAGATAGAAGGACCGAGTCGGGGAGCCACTGGGGTGGCTTTCCCTCTGATGAAAGAAAGCCGTGACCACAACGTTGCCATGGTCATGTTCTTGCAGTGAGGACATGACCCGTCCACAAACGCTGTCTCCACGTGGGCAGCGCCCAACACGTAAGGCAGCGATCGTGGCTGTCAGAAGCGGAGAGGTAACGACCACAACCAGAAAAAATACACAAACGGAAAGGCATCTTTAAAAAGACGCTCCCCGTGAGTGCCACTCTTTTAGAGGAAAATATACTCTTTCAGAGGAAGAATATATTCTTTTAGTCTGCCGAAGCACCCAGGGGCGTTCTCTGCACTCCACCGGTGCAGAGGGGGAGAAGCCGCTGTAATGCACCATAATTCCAGCAGTTTGTAGAGGTGAATGGATCGGCAGAGGAATTCAGCTCAGTGAAACACAACCGCTTGGCTCCGAAGAGAAAATCTGAATGAGTGATTGCAAGCCAGCTCCTTTTATACCTGTATGTCTGGGGGAGTGGCATGTAAATTCCACTCAAATTCTCATTGGCCTTTTCTCAAAGATTAGAGGTGTTTGGGGCTCCGAAGACACAATGTTGAGTGAGTGATAGATAGGGAACAACAACTTTGAGCATCCTAGATAAACTTCTGATGGTAAATTTCCACTGAGGTCACAGTTGTTAGAAGCCAATTTGTATGTACATTTGGTGCTTGGTGGGTGTTAATTTTAAACCCTGATGGAGGCCTTTGGTAATAGATTTGGTATTTGCCATGAAATTGAATGGACATATTTTTTCTTATTCCTTTACTAAAGATCATTGATATGTTGAGCATGAAAGTAAAGACAGATGTTAGTCAGTGCATAGTTTTGTTTGTTTATATTTTGAAGCCATGTTGCTCCATGCCAGTGTTACAAATACTTATATTTGAATGATTTGAATGAATGTGATGTGAATTTGCATTTGTCATCCTTCTGTGTTCTTTTGTTTGGTTTAGGTGGTAAAGCTGAAAGGACAGGTACTTTCGGTTATGTATCGGTTCCGGATGAAGAACAGAGAGTGGATGCTCATCAGAACCAGCAGTTTCACCTTCCAGAACCCTTATTCAGATGAGATTGAATACATCATTTGTACCAACACAAATGTCAAGTATGTTATACCTTCATCTAATCATGTCTCTTCCCATAAGAAAAATAATTATCTTCTCTTAAGACCATTTGAATAGACTGTACATGCAGCACGATGAAACATCCTGACTGCTCATTTCTTGCTAAATAATTCAAAAAGTTCATAACATTATACAAATTGTTTTTGATGACTGATGGTTTTGGATATTTTTTGTAATTAGCAGTGGTCAAGCATAGCCAAGCGAGCTGCCTCAAGATGCATAGTCACCCTTTTTTACGTGGCCTTGGAGCTTAAATCAAAGCCATTTATTCTTCTTCTGTTTAACATATCTGAAATGAGGCAGAATATTTGCCTGTGTTTAGCTTAGGTCAGTGGTTCTCAACCTTTTTTGATGAACGCCCCCCCTACTTCATTCCCTTACACCAAACTATGGCATTTTTGTAATTATAAACAGTAGACCTACTCTAAACACATGTAAAAACAATAAATACAAAATATAAATATTTATAAGTTGTAGAAAAAATTTATTATATTCCCTCACTCCCCTAATGTAGCCTATGACAAATGTAATAGAGCTGAATTAGTGATATGATAATATTTATTATCAATCTGTTTCTGCCTAAAGTACAGTTAATGTTACTATAGTAAATTCAAGGGTGGTGATGTAGAATTCTGTGCCGAATTCAAATGGTTTATGCTTCTTGTGCCATGCTTTTCAAAGCTGCGAGTTTAAGAGCTCAAGCTTTGCGTTCGTGCTGCTCTGTCCATTGAGTAACCATCTACATGTATGTCTCCGCCTGTGTATTTGACGCTGCTAAACCAGATACTTCAGATGCGTCGCTAGACTTCAAAATCAGATGAACCGTGGTACAAATGCATACTAACCCATATAATTACGCACCAACTGATATAGTCTAGATAAATGTTTTAATGCAAAGAGGAACTTGATGATAGATTTGATTTTTTTATGACTGATAAATGCCAACCATTTGTAACCTAACCTCCCCATCTCTACTAATTTGCTCTCAGCACCCCCTGGGATCCTTTGAACACCCCTGTTGAGAACCCCTGGCATAGGTGGTAGAAGAATGTGTTAAAAAAAAGAGTCAGCTTGATTTATGCTCACAGATTTCCCACGCAAGTTATAAAGGTGCATTTTAAAAGCAGGTTTTATTTACTCTGGTCCCTCAGGTGCTACTTTGTATGGTTGTTGCTTTTGGGGTAGGCTTGTCAAAGGAGTTGGTCCAGGAAGGTGCGAATTGTAAACGTGATTTAAGCCCAGTGGCTTTTCCCCTTATGGTACATTCAGTTAGCCTAATCTAACCTGTCAAATAAATGTATAACACTATTCCAAAACCAAGCTGCCTCGATGCTTGCTTCCTACAGTATATAAGCAGCTACCTTTGTAGGCAGCATCTAACCTGAATGGAAGTTAAAGTTAAAACTGTTAAAACTGTTACCCTATGTTGCTAAGCTAAAAACATGATACTTTAATAAGTGTAAACATAGCTTTTGCAAATATTTGTTAAAGTAGTTCATTTTTGATTAAAATAACTATTTTGTATTGAAAACCTAACTTTTCTCTCGTTTTGTCAGCCGTCTTGGATGTTTTTTTCCCCCACTGAGCTTGTCGCAATGCATTTTTTTAAGGATACATGCAATGCTACTATAGAATCAGGCTAAAACAAGGTTTCTTTAGAAGGCAGCAAAATTTTGCTAACTACTTTCTGTTGGGAGCATGCCTATGATGTCTTAAAATGCTGCCTAGGTAGGCAGTGCACTATTGTGCTTATGTCTCTTAATTATACAGAATCAGTCTGAGGGAAATCTCATACTGCTCAAAAGCTTGAAAATACTGTAAATATTAATAAACAGTTGGGAGATGATACTGTAAAAGTAACCATGCTATTAATTTAACTATTAAAATATGGTAGCTTTTCCAATGTTTCCAATGTTCTTTCCCTGCTACCACGACCTACCAGTTGAGAAACACTGCTTTAAACACTTCCGTATTTGCATTGTTTACAAATTGTGTGTTTCTTGATATAAAAATAAACTAAAAGAGCCTCTTGCTTAATGATGTCTTCTTAAATATGACGTTTCGCAAATGTTTTCCATGATGTGAGCGATATATCCATCTTTTATGCTTGGGCAGTGCTCATGCTGAACAGTGCTCAATAATACTCAATATGATCATTGTGAATGGATGCAACTCAAGATACTTCGCTCTTGGCTCTCTTTCATTTTAAAAGCCAAAGTCAGCTCCCCTCCTTCCTATATTCCTTACATGGCTTCCTAGGGTGGCGCTCGAGGTCAGGATGCAGAGTAAGGAGTTTATGAGGATTTAATGCTGGCACAAGCCTTGTGTGCTTCCAGTTCCAGTCGGCTAAAAAGCAATCGTTGACCTACAAATACATTCTGCTGAGGCGGGGTGGTATTGTGGCTCGGCCAGTTTGCTCGCGCTCTTCCTCAGGGCAGCGCCCAGCAAAACAGAGTGCAGCCATCATGTCAGTTCCTCCCCAAGAAGTGGAGTCAGAGCTTCCTGGCCCTCACCCAAGCGGAAAGGTACCTTCTGGGCGTTCCTGATGGTCCAAGACCTGTACAGCAGGGATATATGCTCATGGAACAATCCACCCCGGCTCCAATGAAGGCCCTGAACATTCCTCTGTGTCCCAGTAACAATTCTTTTGCCCTTCCTGCCACTCCATGGCTGGATCGAGTTCATGTTCATGGTATGTTTCCTGCCTTTGTTGGCCCCATTCCAAATGTTTGTCACTTTCGAATAAAGTTTGCAAACCTAAATGCAATTGCTCGAGGCACAAACATACTCACAATAATGGGCAAATTTCCAGCTTTAACCAACTCTGTTGCACTGAGAGACTGCCCCCCAAGGTTTGGCAGAGCACAGACCCTGGTGGTCACAGGCGAGCCTCTGTTTCCTCTGACCTGCTACCTGGATGCTTGGTGTGGACTTCTGGGGGTCTTCAGATGGTTACTGAACACAGTAAAAAATTACTATTTGCTTCAGTTTGCAAGACGACCGCATCGCTTCAACAGTGTCCTCTCCTCTACCGTGTTGGTAAAGGATGCGGCAATACTACACTCGGAGGTACAGAATCTCCTCACCAAAGATGCAAGAAAGAGCTTACCGACAGGAAAAGACTTTCTTGTTGCCAAGAAGAGCAGTGGGCTGCAGTGATTTATATCACTCAACCTGAAAGACGTGTACTTTCATGTATAAATTGACCCACGCCACAGGCCATTCTTGAGATTTTCCTTTGACGGGACTGCATTTCAATTAAAAGTCCTACTCTTTGGGTCATCCCTGGCACCTCACACATTCACAAAATGTGTCGATGCAGAGCTTTCTCCGCTGAGGCCTTAGGGTTGATGGCCACTGAGGCAGCTGTCACCCCACTTGATTTGTTCCGTATGAGGCCTCTTTAGTGCTGGGTCAACTTGAGTGTGCCTCGACATTCATGGCAACACAGAAGTTTGTGTCTTGTGGTAAGGCACCGCTGTTTAGAAAACACCAGCTAGCCATTTGGAAAATGCCTGTGTTTAATAGGAAAGTGTTGCACTTGGCCAGGTGGCCAGACGCATAGTTGTCATGACAAGCATGTCCAACACAGGCTGGGGAGCCCTGTGAAACAGTCATCTAGCCTTCGGCACCTCGACAGGTATTGCTTGTTTAACATGTTGGGAAGCATTGTAAAATGGGGACATACCAAGTAGGCAGTGCCAGTTCGAATGGCCAGGTCGGAGCACTGGTAGAGTAAATTATTATGGTATGCATGTATGTTGAGGCAGGCACATCCATAGGTTTTATACTTACAGGAAGATGTATAATGAAGTGAGACTCACTGAGCACTTTATGAGGAACACCTGTACACCTACTTATTCATGCAATCATCTAATCAACCAATCATGTGGCAGCAGTGCAATGCATAAAATCATTCAAATACGGGTCAGGAGCTTCAGTTAATGTTCACATCAACCATTAGAGTGTGGAAAAAATTTTATCTCAGTGATTTCGACCGTGGCATGTTTGTTGGTGCTAGATGTGCTGGTTTGAGTATTTCTGTAACTGCTGATCTCCTGGGTCTCTAGAGTTTACTCTAATATCCATTAAAATATCCAGTAAGCAGCAGTTCTGTGGACGGAAATGCCTTGTTGATGAGATCAACAGAGAATGGGCAGACTGGTTTGAGCTGACAGAAAGGCTACGGTAACTCAAATACCACTCTGTACAATTGTAGTGAGTAGAATAGCATATCAGAATGCACAACATGTTGAACATTGAGGCGGATATACTACAATAGCAGAAGACCACGTCGGACACTTTATTAGGACCATAGTGTTCCTAATAAAGTGCTTAGTAAGTGTATATTGTTTATTTATTCAAATTTATACTGTCGATATACTTTTCAGAAAGTAACTTTTCTAAGGATTTTGCGTATGCTCATCAAAAATCAGTGAAGATACTTATGGCTACAAAAACAAATGAGTAGGTTTTTGACTCGTAACTTCTTAATCTACTGACGCAATGACACAGCACCGTTGAGTGAATTGCTGTTTTCTTACACTGCCTGGACAAAAAAAAGTTGCATAATCAACCGCCTTTAGCTTTGATTAAGGCGCGCATTCGTCATGGAATTGTTTAGACAACCTTATGCAATGTCACAACATTTACTTCCATCCAGAGTTGTATTAATTTTTTGGCTAAAATCTTGTATTGATGATGGGAGAGTTGAACCACTCTGTAAAGTCTTCTCCAGCACATCCCATAGACTTTCAATGGGGTTAAGGTCAGGACTCTATGGTGGCCAATTCATGTGTGAAAATTATTCCTTGTGCTCCCTGAACCACTCTTTCACAATATGAGCCTGATGAATCTTAGTATTGTCGTCCTGGAATATGCCTGTGCCGTCATGGAAAAAAATCCATTGATGGGATAACCTGGTCATTCAGTACATTCAGGTAGTCAGCTGACTTCATTTTATTGTCGCATAATGTTACTGAGCCTAGACCTGTCCAATTGAAGCAACCCCAGATCATAACACTGCCTCTAGAGGCTTGTACAGTGGGCACTATGCATTACGGGTGCATCGTTTCATTCACTTCCCTTCTTACCCTGACGCACCCATCGCTTTGAATTTAAATCTGGACTCATCAGACCACATTGGACTTCCATTGCTCCACAGTCCAATCTTTATGCTTCCTAGCAAATTGAAGTTTTTTCCAATTAGCCTCACTAACAAGTGGCTTTCTTGTGGCCACACAGCTGTTTAGTACCAATCCTGTAAGTTCTTGTCGCAGTGTGTGTGTGGAATTGCTCTTACTTTAACTATTAAACATAGCCGTGAGTTCTAATGTCAATTTTTTGACTTCACCAAGCGTTTTAGTGATCTCTGATCATGATCATTCAAGATTTTTTTCCGACCACATTTTCTTCCGAGAAGCTGACAGTTCACCACTATACTTCCTGGTTTTAATAATGCTTTGGACAGTTCTTAACCCAATTCCAGTGATTTCAGCAATCTCCTTTTCTTTGCTTGATGGGGGCCAATAATTTGCCCTTTCTGAAACACAATAACATCTTTTCCATGACCACAGGATATGTCTTCTGACATGGTTGTTTAAGAAATGAGAAGCTACACACTGCATGAGTTAGGGTTAAAAGAAGTGTTCCAGATGAAACATATTAATCACTGCAATAATGATCCAATCATAGGCTCTTAAGGATCTGCTTATTTAAATCCATACGGCGACTTTTTTTTTTTTGGCCAGGCAGAGTAGTTTGGGCATGTTCGGTCCACTTACCTGCAGCCTCTAACATCTAATAAAAGTCTCTATACTGTTTAAGTCTATTCCATCTATCAATCTAACCATCTGCTAGGACACATTACATACCTAACCTTGAATGGTTTGAGTTTTCTCTCTTTTCCTTCCTATTTGTCAAAATGAAGGGGCGACTTTGTCAATGCCTTTTTTTAACTACCCTACTGGCTAGAAGGAATTCTTTGTGCATGTGAATCAGTAGCACCACGTAATGGTATACATTTTCCATAGTGTCAGCTACTGATGCAGCATCAAAGTGATCATCTTGAAAAGGAACAGTCTGGTTACAACTGTAACCTTGCTTCCCTGAAAGGAGGGAACGAGACGCTGTGTACACTTGCCACACTACTGATTTCTCATTGTTAAGTGACCGAGAGATGCACTCTCAGTCAAAAAATCCTGATGAAATGGTGCTGTGATCCTGTTTATATGCTCGCAATGACGTGCGCACTGGAGGTGGAGTGTCAAGTGTCATCTACAATAAATTGGCGTGATTTTAAAGGGCTTCAGTGATTGTCATTCCCATAGTGTCAGCTACTGATGCAGCATCGAAGTGATCATCTTGAAAAGGTACAGTCTGGTTACGACTGTAACCTTGGTTCCCTGAAAGGAGGGAACGAGACGCTGTGTACACTCGCCACACTACTGATTTCTCGTTGTTAAGTGACCGAGAGATGCACTCACAGTCAAAAGATCCTGATGAAATGGTGCTGTGATCCTGTTTATATGCTTGCGATGATGTGTGCATTGGAGGTGGAGCATCAAGCGCCATCTACAATAAATTGGCGTGATTGTCAGCTACTGATGCAGTGTGTCATTCCCTCCTTTCAGGGAACCAAGGTTACAGATGTAACCAGGCCAATGATTGTCTTCCTCACAAGCACTCATTATATCAACCTGGTACCTTTTAAACACAATTTTGTCTCCTGAAAGATGTATTGCTGTCAGGAAATCTGAATGGAGCTTGTGGTTTTTACAAGTGCTTTCCAATTGTGTGTACAATATGCATCAGATGGTCAGTGAATGGGCTGTGAGCTGCCTGTGGCTTTGCCGTTTTAATCTGAGTCTAGGTCTATTACAACAGACCTACCCCTCTTCCATGCTCAATAAACATTCTCATCATTTCATAATTTCCTCTTCAGCTATTCTCTTCGAATGAAAAAACAAAATTGTCAGATGTAATTTCATAACATAATGTTTGAATTCTCATTATGTTCGCTGCATGTTTTGTGTGTGTGTGTGTGTGGAAAAAGTGTTCTTATCCTGCTCATTATTTCTAATGCTGCTTAATGAGGAGAGATAGAAAAAGAGAAGAGATTCAGTTAGTAATATAAACATTGCCTAGTGTGACTAAGTACATGCGAGTATGTGTGTTTCTGTTATCAGCTTTTTCAAAGATTTGAAATAGCAAATGTTAGGAAATATTATATTTGTGATAGCAGGGTGCTGAAATAAACTCTGGGAGTGCAATGGCTGTAGTATTTTCATACATCTATTTCATTTATAATAAAAATAACCTTATTTGTGTAGCACCTAAGGCAGGACAGCACAGAAATAAAGAATGCATAACAGTAGTTCATACCCAGATAGCACATGTACTATATCTCCAAGATATCTGTTTAAGAGCATTTCATCTGAAAAGCATCATGTTCTAATTAACATCTGCTTAACATCTTTGTAGGTTAGTCGTGTCTAGGTGTCATGAGGAGGATGTTCTAGCACACTCAGAGGCATGGAGACAGGACTTTATCAAAGATAGGATTTTTTTTATTTCCAAAATAAGGCCAAGGCAGGATAAAGTGTAATAAATCAGTGAACTGAAATAACGAAACTATTTATAAAACAGAAAACAATATGACATGAGAGTAAAAAAAATTGAAACAAGATGACATTCAAAACAACAATATTCTGAACTGACTTCTTTCTAGCCACTGTTGGGCCTCAGGTGCTCAGATAAGAGACAAAGGCAGGCCTACACACAGTCAAAAAGCCTGACTGAGGTCTGTAGGAACACTAAAAGCCTGATAACACAAACGGCGGCAAAATCAAACAAAGGGAGTCCAAAACATACTACAGATCCCATCTCACTTTACACCTAGGAGTGAAATTCTGAAGGATCAAACTCTCAACTCCTATTGGATGAAACGCAAGACAGCTTTGCTTCCAGAGACAGTATGAGCCACATCTAGCTGCAGCCCTGCTGCTCCCAGGTGCAGCCTCGTTGCCCAAGGAAGTAACATACGTACCTGAACTTTGGCCATACAATCTCCATCTCGCTGGATGAGCCGAGATTTCTCTGTGTTCCGCCGAGCACGCTAACGGATCCAAAGGAGACCGTTGAGCAATCCGCGTCTCACCCTTTTTCCTGCTGAAGTGAAGAAAGAAGATTTCTCTTCCTTCTTCAACCGAGTCGACTTCGCTGATATCTCCGCCAACCCGCCGAGAATCAGCCGCCATACCGCCCGCTGACAGAGCGAGGAAACGGCCTCCCGTCATCACCCGAGCTTCGAGGAACCGAGTCGGAGTCAAACGATGGATGAACACACATTCTACCCGCATCCTTACGTGACTAAAGTAAGAGGTTTACGTCTGGGCAGAGATAGATTATTATAGTGTGTTATTCTTGTGTATCAAGGCTATTGCTTGTACAGTTTACAGACCGCCGAGTCTGCTCATTGCTGCTTATAATACTCAAGGTATCATTGAAACTCACTGTTACCATGAATGAGAGTTGCTGTGTTGTCGTCCGACCACGTTGGGCTGTTTGTGCATTTCCACCATCACAAGTAAAACCAGCACACTGAGTTTATCCATTAAAGAACCAATGACCGAGGTGTACGGATTATGAGCTGTTCACTGTGTCTCTGAGTGATAAAACTAACGGTTTCCTTCTCTCCCACGATCGCTAAAACTGGCTTTGGTGCCGTTACTCTGTTCTCTCTCTCTCGTATTAATCACACACACACGACCCCTCACAAACATACCCACACACACATATTTGGGAAGCAGATAACTTGACGATAGAGCCCAGCTTTGTCCCTAAGTTATCGTACCAGCGGAGACGCGTTAAATGGGCAGACACCATTAACCAGTCTCTCCGCCCACATTCGCGGCCACATTCTCTGGCCGGAAACCTCGTGTGACGTACTCTCCACGAGAGCCATGTCCGGCATTTTGTGCCCTCCTTCTCTCCTTACCCACACATACACATACACACACCCATTCACACACACACACACACACATACCCTCCTCTCATGTATTATATGCTTATTTGTTATCTAATCATGTTACTGTTTAGTTTGTAGTTGGAAGGCGGAAGTTTATCGACTGCATTGTATTGATTATTAATTGATATTACTGCATCAATAAACTTTGTTATACTTGAAAGAGAAGTGTTTTGGTATTGTTCTGCATGCACCTGTGTCAAGGGCTGGTAGGGGATGTCAGTGCTCGGATTCAAGCCTTCATTGTTATATTTTTGAAAGTCGATGTTCTCCGGACGTTGACTTTCCTAAGAGAACAATCCTATATTGGGACTGCTATACTGTCTGGTTATTAGTCCCTGATTCCAGGGTGGTGCCCTGTTAATATTAATCCTTATTAATATGCTATTGATTTTGATATGTTAGGCACTTCATTCAGGAGCGGGTTTAGTTATTAGCAGTAATTAATAATTATCACAGATAATTATTAATTATTAAAATCAGTAGAACATTGATTAGAACCAACATTAGCTTTTAATCCTTTAAATCAACAATCATCAAAGATAACCATCAATTATCAAATTCAATAGAATATTAATTATTATCAAAGATAATTATTAATTATTAAAATCAATAGAACATTGATTAGAATTAACATTAGCTTATTGATCCTTCACATCAACAATCATCAAAGATAATTATCAATTATCAAGATCAATAGGATATTAATAAGGATTAATATCGCCGGGGCATCACCCTGGAATCTTCACTTCTGCAGGTAAATGGCTGAGACATGGATTGCTCAGCGGTCTCCTTCGGATCCGTTAGTGTGCTCGGTGGAACATGGAGAAATCTCGGCTCATCCAGCAAGATGAGATTGAATGTCCAAAGTTCAGGTACGTACGTTACTTCCTTGGGCAACGAGGCTACAACTGGGAGCAGCAGGGCTGCAACTAGACGGCACATACTGTCGTTGGAAGCAACGGCCAGAAAGATCTCTGAGGTTTTTGTACTCTCGATGACATCATGGTTGAGGGACGTGTTCTGTCGTGCTTTTCATCCAGTAGGAGTTGAGAGTTCGATCCTTCAGAATTTCACACATATGTTGGCCGTGACACATATTTAGTCACACCGACTATGAACCCAGCAGTTCAGCTCCTACGCCTACATCAGGGGAATCATCCCCTGGAGGAATATATAGAGGACTTCTGCGCTCTGGCCTGCAGGGTTGACTTTAATGATATTGCCCTCAAGGACTTTTTCCATTTTGGGCTGAATGAGCCGGTCTTCTCCCTGAATGCCTGATGGTCGAATTACCCTCAATCTGGCTCAGTTAATTGATTTAGCCCTACAATTGAGTGGTTCATCTTTCACTGTAGGAGTGGCTGAGGAGGAACTATGCACTCCTACAGTACTGCCATGTCAGAGCCATCCACCGTTGTGGCCGCCAAGCCAGGGTCCCACGTCGTGGCCGCCGAGCCAGGGTCCCACGTCGTGGCCGCCGAGCCAGGGTCCCACGTCGTGGCCGCCGAGCCAGGGTCCCACGTCGTGGCCACCGAGCCAGGGTGCCACGTCATGGTCGCCGAGCCAGGATCCCACGTCATGTTCGCCGAGCCAGGGTCCCACATCATGATCGCCGAGCCAGAATGCCACCTCATGGTCGCAGAGTTTGCGCCACCTTCTGCCCCAGATCCTGAGTCTACTCCATGCCATGTCACAGCCACACCTCAGTCTGGTCCATGCAATGTCACAGCCACACCTCGGCCTGCTCCATGCCATGTCACAGCCATACCTGAGTCTGCTCCATGCCATGTCACAGCCACGCCTCAGCCTGCTCCATACCATGTCACAGCCATACCTCAGCCTGCTCCATGCCATGTCACAGCCACACCTCATATGGTCCATGCCATGTCACAGCCACGCCTGAGTCTGCTCCATGCCGTGTCACAGGCAAGCCTCAGTCTGTTCCATGCCCTGTCACGCCTGCCATGGCCTACGAGCTAGTGCCCACGCCTGCCACGACCAATGCCCACGCCTGCCACGGCCAACGAGTGAGCCCCCATGCCTGCCACGGCCAACGAGCTAGCGTTGCAAGCCTCATCCATCCCAGAGCCAGTGTTGCAAGCCTCATCCATACCAGAGCCAGCGTTGCAAGCTTCAGTGGCCACGTTATGCCATGCTGCCATTCCTACCTCATCATGCCATGTTACCACATCTGCCATGTCAAATGGCCCTGCCTTGCCATGTTACCATGTCTGCCACGTCAAGTGACCCTGCCTTGGTCCTCCGAGCCTCCTGCTCCACCCTGGCCCTTCGTGTCTTCGGCTACTCTCCGGGTTCCCAGTTCTCCAGTTTTGTCCCTCAAGCCTCTCACGGCTCCACCTTCCATGGTTCTGCCCCTCGAGCCTCTCATGGCTCCAACAACTTGAGCCTTATTTATGAAACATGAATATAAGAAATGTGTGTTAATGCATTCTTATGTAAATTGCCCCATTGAACTAAATGGGGCAATTTATGCAAGAATGGTTTTGCTAACGATTTACACTCAAATGTGTTGACTGAATTTTTATTGACCCATGTTATTTTTTGTTTTATTATTTTTTTTTTATAAAAGTGTCAAACTTCAATCTAGTAGTTTTTATTCAGTATTCAATAAAAGTCACTAGACCAGGGTTCGGCAACCTTTTTGACATGGAGTGCCATTTTTTTCCATTATGTGATTTTCAGAAGTTTAAGTCCATTTGTGAAAATGTTTCTATTTTGCATTTTTCTAATTTAATCATTTATTTTCATTACAAATGATATTATCAGCATAATAGTTTGAGTGAAAATTATATAATCATGATCCTGCATGTGAATTCACAAAGCATCTTTTGAAAGTTCTTTAATGAAAGAAAACCTGTCCTTTTGTACAAAATGAGTTAACACAGTTAATGTCACAAATGTACTTATTTGATAACTGATCATGAAATTATGTGGAATCTTAAATATTTCTTATATGTCATACATTTTTCAAAATCACGCAGAGCTGAGTAATCACTAGCATGCAAGCAACACTGAGAGGGGAGCAGGCTTTTTTATTTAAATGAAGTTTTCACACCTGCATTCCAATCTACTTCTTGATGTAGCCTAATCCTTCCTCATGATCACGCAGCGTGTTTTCATCAGCTGAATGGGAGGTTAAACACAATTAAAGTGTGGCTAGACTCGCGCTGCACATCACAAGCCGATCAACTATTTAGCCCATTTCGATGAATCGCACCTGCAAAATCCTAAAACTTTATTTCCAGGTTTATTTATATTTTGAATAGACTCCACAATGTGGGTTTAAACAATTGAAAGAGAAAAAAATAATTAATTTTGAGTGTGACCATGGTTTAATGAGGGTGTACCTGTATGCTGGGTTGGAAATCTGAAGGATTAATAGTGGTGTTTTCATTACATCACGTGTTGTTCTGAAAGCAAAAAGAAACAAATGAAACACGGAGTGTAGGCTCTCATCCGTGAAGCCTGAACGAAGTGCGTTGACTCACGCGATTAACCGAAAGTGAAGTGCTGCCGGTTCGTGATGCGCAAATGGCTTGCACACGCTGCACGAGTCTGTTGGGTATACTGCAGTCTCGTCACATTTTAACTTTTTGTTTAGCCTCCCATTCAGCTCATGAAAACATGCTGCGTGATCATGAAGAAGGATTACATAAAGATGTAGATTGGAATGTAGGTGCGGAATTTATATAAATAAAATAGTCTAATACTCTCAAGCCGTTGCTGGCGTGCCAGTAATTACCCCTCCGCGTGCCAATGCTGGCACACGTGCTATAGTTTATATGTGGCCAGATCAGATTTTTTTCTGTTCAGACTAGTCACTTTTGCTATCACATTCACATTAGTTTTCATGGAATTGCAGCAAACTTGCATATAGTCACCATGCATGAAATTTCAGCGATGGATGTTTTACCATTGTTTATGCTTTTCATGAGGGCAGTATCCAAATATGAACATTCTTCACAGACAATGACTTAAAAATGGGAGAGGTGGCAAATGCAATGTTTGTTGCTGGTAGTCTATGCCCATTTTAGCGGGGACATCCTGTATTTTGGCTGAAATTACGACGTCTCATACGGTACACCTTTTATCTTTTAAGCATAAAAAGGTTGGACGGTGAGACGAGAACCCGGGTCCTGTGATGAAACACTCAGAATGCTCAAGCGTACCGTATTCGCGTGACATTCAGTTCTTTATCACTTTGTGATTTCTCGCAACCGGTATGGGTTACGGCACCTTAGTGCATCTCTTTGGGTAAGTTAAGCCAATGTCTGTATTATTATAAGAGGTTTGCAGTGCTTTGCGTGCCCTGTAACATACAGCTCTGGATAAATTAAAAGACCACTCAAAATTTTTCTTAAATCAGCATCTCAACATGTATGGCAGCCATTCCATTCCAGTGTCTGTTGAATTCCAACACAAGCACACCTCATTCTTTTTAATGGAGTACTGATTAGGCGATCACCTGAACCAAATCTTATTAAGTGAGGAAAAGTGTAAAATCTACTGCTGTGGTCATCACTATCCTCTTCCAATAGGACTAGCTGGATGTGCTAGTAGTACCTCAAAAGTAAATGGAATCAAAAAATAACTATTTACCATGCCAAAAGAGTTGAAAAGAAAAGTTTTCAGTGAGGAAAAGAAGGTTTCAATTCTGGCTTTACTGGCAGAGGGATACAGTGAATGTCAGGTTGATTCCATCTTTAAAATTTCAAAGACGGCGGTTTATAAGAACAAGGTCAAGCAGCAGACATTGGGGACAACAAAGCTACAGAGGGCGAAAACAACTCTCTACTGACCGGGTTGACCGGCAACTCATTTGAATGTCATTCAACAACTGTAGGAAGTGACCTACAAAAAGAATGGCAAACGGCAGCTGGGGTGAAGTGCACGGCTAGGACTGTTCGAAATCAGGCTCCTAGGGACAGGATTGAAAGTAGAAAAAAGCCCTTCGTCAATGAGTAGAAGAAAGAAGAGCTAGGCTGAGGTTTGGAAAAGACCATAAGGATTGGGCCGTAGAGGAGTGGAGTAAGGTCATCTTCTCTGATGAGCCCAATTTTCAGCTTTGCCCAACACCTAGTCATCTAATGGTTAGACGGAGACCTAGAGAGGCCTACAAGCCACAGTGTCTCACACCCACTGTGAAATTTGGTGGAGGATTGGTGATGATCTGGGGGTGCTTCAGCAAGGCTGGAATTGGGCAGATTCATCTTTGTGAAGGACGCATGAATCAAGCCACGTACAATGTTATCCTGGAAGAAAAGTTCCTTCTGTTCTGACAATGTTCCCCAACTCTGAGGATCGTTTTTTTCCAGCAGGACAATGCTCCAGGCCACACAGCCAGGTCAATCAAGGTGTGGATGGAGGACCACCGGATCAAGACCCTGTCATGGCCAGCCCAATCTCCAGACATAAACCCCATTGAAAACCTCTGGAATGTGATCAAGAGGAAGATGGATGGCCACAAGCCATCAAACAAAGCCGAGCTGCTTGAATTTTTGCACCAGGAGTGGCATAAAGTCACCCAACAGCAATGTGAAAGACTGGTAGAGAGAATGCCATGCCGCACAAAAGCTGTGATTGAAAATCATGGTTATTCCACCAAATATTGATTTCTGAACTCTTCCTAAGTGAAAACATTAGTATGTGTTGTTTAATTTTTTTTTATTTGAGGTCTGAAAACACCTGCATCTTTTTTGTTATTTTGACCAGTTATTTTCTGCAAATAAATGCTCTAAATGGCAATATTTTTATTTGGAATTTGGGAAGAATGTTGTCAGTACTTTATAGAATAAAACAAAAATTTTCATTTTACTCAAACACATGATAATTTTGCAGTGGTCTCTTAATTTTTTCCAGAGCTGTATAAATGACATATGGGTGTTTCATTCAGAAGTGATGATCTCTATACCCTGTTTACCTTCCACAGTGGGAGTTTTGTAGGGCTGAAATGTGTAATAAACCTGGCTGAACTTTGAAGTAATTTTATTGAAAATTCTGTTTGTAACGATCCTACTGCATGGCCATCATTATTGTATTAAATTCGAAGTGCCCTGTGAAGGCATTAATTATGCCGTTCGGAGCGCAGTATGTTTTCTCGTTGCAAAGCATGATGTATAACAACCTTCATGCACAGCAAATGACGAAAAAAAACACACACACAAAATCTGATCTGACCGTTCAGACTGAGACGCATTAAGAAAAATAGGATTTTTATCGGATTCCAAACCACCTACAAATGTGGTTTGGATGAGGCTTGTAAAAATTATATTTAATGTGTTTTTGTCCTGTTCAGACTACAGTGACAGCATCCAAAAAAATCAGATTTTTTCTGCCTGTGTGAACATAGCCATAATTACAGTCTTCTGCTAGCTCTCCTATGTGTATTCCAGCATATTCCAGCTTTTGAGTTCAACAAGAAGAGAAAGCCAGTGCAATGAAAGAGTGAAGCCTAAAAGACAATACTTAGGCAATGCACAAATCATAAACTTCAATTTATGAATGTGTGAAAATAAATACAGCACAGTTAAAATTACATTAAATGCGAGTGGTCTAATTGAAATGGAATGCTGTGGTTCACAATTGAATTGCATATTATTATTGTTTTTGTTGTGATGGTGTTTCCCTCTCCATTAATAAAGCAATAAATGCTTCATTATGTGTGGTGACTGAAGGTTTTGGGCTTTAAAATAACTGCAGTTCGGAACTCACTTTTAAATCATTCGTATTTGTGTTTGGAACAACACTTTAGTTTAGCCACCATGATTGCTCTCCCTTCTACAGAGCCCCTAAAGGGCCAAGATGATGGGG
This sequence comes from Myxocyprinus asiaticus, assembly GCF_019703515.2. Classification (NCBI taxonomy): domain Eukaryota; kingdom Metazoa; phylum Chordata; class Actinopteri; order Cypriniformes; family Catostomidae; genus Myxocyprinus; species Myxocyprinus asiaticus. Next base: position 59,906,254 of record NC_059345.1, on the reverse strand, counting down.
AAAAAATTAGTGTCATGGGAAAAAAAATAAGCAAATGCTTTTGCGTTCCCCCGACAAACTTGGTGTGCACTTGCAAAACTTTTGCGTTCTCTCGCAAAACTTCTCGTATATGCATTCCCGCTCCTGAATGCTCTGCAGGCTATTGCATTTATGAGAGATAAGCCCAGATGACAGGTGCCGGTGCCTACTTTTTTGGAAAACTGTATCTTGTAAACAGTGAAAAGATACAGTGACACCTTTCTGTATTGCATCATCACATCATACATAAATCTGATATATGGCATATGCAAAAAAACAACACAAAAAAGAAAATATATGATTTTAATGCAATATATTTTTTAAAATGCTACAAAAACGACCATTTAATTTTTTGTCCCATAGTGATTTTTTTATACCGCAAAAAACGCAATGTAAGTATGGTAAGATAACACCATAGTTAATGTTTGCTACATTACATTGCTACATGAAAAGACTGTTTGAGCAGTGGTTAGTGTGAACTGTGAATATAATGACAAGCACATAACCAGGGTGCATTCAATTCAAAATAGATCATCCCTTTGCCATATTCCCTTCAAAGACTTTACCAACCGCTGTGAAAGGTTTAGAGGGCTAAAAGGTGTGGGGCTCAAAAATAAGGGTAATTTGGAACTCCTTTTTTAAGTCATGAAAAGAAGTTTGAAGCAGTCTAACAGCATGACTGTCATGATTGTTCTCCCTTCAAAGTGCCCTTCGGAGGGTGATTTATCCCATTTGGAACACAGGGCTAGTCTCTCTCTGTGTCGGTGTGGAAGTTCTTTATTTTGATTACAACAACATTCGAACTGTGTAAGGATCTAATATTTATGTAGATAACTAACTAGTCAGTCACCGTGATTTTGACTATCTTGGAAGCTGATCTGGAATAAATGGGGTATTCAACACAATCTGCATATTGACTGCGGAATGTTGTTGTGATGATGTCACAACCAGCAAGTTTGCGGCTCGCCTAATTCAGAACTGGTTCTGGCGCCGTCGGTTACAGTAGCAAAAGCAGTGTTTAATTCTAAGGGTTAGAGAGACTGCAGAAAATAGTCTCAGCCTGTCACATCATCTGCTGTCTTTTCTCCTAGCCAGTTCACACGATCCTCATTCCCTGAATACTAACCCCTCACTGGAATACAACCACCATCATGCATTGCCTCCTGCCATTATCTCTCACACCTGTTCATTATTACTCATTATCTGTGTATTTAAGCCCTGGGGTTCTATCATTCTGTGCGAAGTCTTGCCAGTTCTTTCTTAGTCTGCAATTCTAAGCGTTTATCCCTGTTTTCCTGTTTTGGGTTTTTGACCTGTGCCTGTTTATTTTGGATTTTGCCTCTGTGTTTCTCCTTTTGGATTTGTCTGCCTCACCATGGTGGAAATACACAACAGTCCAATGTGGTTGGACTACAACACAGCAGATCTCATTCGTGATAACAGTACATTACAGTAATACCTGGAGTATTATTAGCAGCAATGAGCAGACTCGGCGGTCCGTAACTGTACAAGCAATAACCTTGATACACAAGAATAACACACTATAATATTCTATCTCTGCCCAGACGTAAACCTCTTACTTGAATCGTTTGAGGACGCAGGTAGAATGTGTGTTCATCTTTCTTTTAAGTCTGACTCGGTTCCTCGAGGCTCAGGTGATGACAGGAGGCCATTTCCTCGCTCTGTCGGCGGGCGGTACGGCTGCTGATTCTCGGCGGGCTGGCGGAGAAATCAGCGACGTTGACTTGATTTCTGCAGGCAAACGGATGAAGATGCGGATTGCTCAGCGGTCTCCCTTGGATCCGTTAGAGTGTTCGGTGGAACACAGAGTAATCTCAACTCGTCCAATGAGATGGAGATTGTATGGCCACAGTTTCAAGTCGAATGTTACTTCCTTGTGCCACGAGGCTACACCTGAGAGCAGCGATGAGCTGCATCTACACACGGTGAGCAAAGTTTCTGGAAGCAATGCCCGGAAGGATCTCAGAGTTATTTCTACTCCTGATGACGTCATGGTTGAGGGGCATTCTGTTGTGTGCCTCATCCAATAGGAGTTGAGAGTTCGATCCTTTAGTGAGCAAGGCTTCATGGGATTTGTATTCTGTTTTGGACTCCCTTTGTTTGATTTTGGTGCAGTTTTTATCAGTAAGATTTATGACGGAGTGTGTGGGCCTCAGTCAGGTTTTTCGACTGTGTTAGGCCTGCCTTTGTCTTCTATCTGAATACATGAAGCCCAACATTCCCCCCTTTGGTCTGAAGAGTTGGTTGTTGTCCAGCATATTTAGAGCAACTGAAGGGCCGAATAGTTCTTGTTGGTTCACAGTAACCTGTGGGTTACGCCATCCATGTATTCCTGATAGGAAAGAAAACTGTTGCACAGTCCATACAGTTCATTAGAGTTCACAGAGGCTTTATCGTCTGGACAGAGATTGAGGCACATCTGGGCATAGAACTTCTAGCTAAATCTAAAACTACATTCATCACACATAAACATTTCAAGTTATTGGTAGACACAGCATTAACCGTAACACAATCCTTTGTTGTTCTTTGGTCATAACACAAAATCAAAGTAGGACCTGACAATGGTTACTAGGACCAAAATGTTAGAGGAAAGGATAGGAGGGTTAAAGGTTAAAAGGCTTTCCCTGGGAAATGATTAGGGTTAACCTGTGGGATGGGCTCAGACTGGTGTGTAAAATGCTGCTGTACGAGAGTCCAGTCTGGCCTGTAGGTGTTGAATGTACCTGTACATAGCGTGTGCAATAATTGCCGTGATGATCCAACCACTAAGGAGGAGCCAAAGGGCAACCAAACTGATAGGGTGTTCTTGGTAAGATGACGATCTGCTTATGTGACTAGGAAATATAGTGGTCAAGCCAGTCGGTTTGAGACTGAACTTCACTAATTTTGTCCCTTCAGCCTGAAGCTGCTGTTGAAGGGTGTCATCAATGGTGATGTTGTGACCTCTAAATGCATCCATTATCTCAATTTCTGCATCATGTTTGTCGATGTTGAGATGATGGAGGACAGTATTATCAATGTGCACGGTGGCTCCTTGGGGAACCATTAAGAACACCATTTGGTTTGATAGCCAAATCAAATCAAAATCAAATCAAATCAAATCACTTTATTGTCACACAGCCATATACACAAGTGCAATGGTGTGTGAAATTCTTGGGTGCAGTTCCGATCAACATAGCAGTTGTGACAGTGATGAGACGGTACCAATTTACAATAACATCAAATTAACACAGCACAATTTAAACATCTGATATACACATAATTACACTCAACAATATACAAATAATAACATACACTGTACAGTATACAATACGCACTATATAGATACACATTATTCAATAAAAATAAAAAATAAAAATATATAATATATATAGTATATATAGAATGTACAGTATTGTACTGTATTGACATTCAGGCTGTCGGTTGATAGTCAGTTGTTAAGAGAGAATATAATATAATAATAATATAATTTATGACAGTCCGGTGTGAGATATAAGAGTAAGGGTAATAAAGTGCAGTGCTGATGAATTTTGATCGTGGGAGATCAAGAGTTCAGAAGTCTGATTGCTTGGGGCAAGAAGCTGTCATGGAGTCGGCTGGTGCGGGTCCTGATGCTGCGATACCGCCTACCTGATGGTAGCAGTGAGAACAGCCCATGGCTCGGGTGGCTGGAGTCTCTGATGATCCTCCGAGCTTTTTTCACACACCGCCTTGTATATATTTCCTGGAGGGAGGGAAGCTCACCTCCAATGATGTGTCTGGCAGTTCGCACCACCCTTTGCAGTGCTTTGCGGTTGTGGGAGGTGCTATTACCGTACCAGGTGGAGATGCAGCCAGTCAGGATGCTCTCTACAGTGCAGGTGTAGAACCGTGTGAGGATGTGGCGGTTCATTCCAAACTTCCTCAGCCGTCTCAGGAAGAAGAGGCGCTGATGAGCCTTCTTCACAACGACTTCAGTGTGGATGGACCATGTGAGTTCCTCAGTGATGTGGACACCCAGGAACCTGAAGCTGCTGACTCTCTCCACTGGTGCTCCATTGATGGTGATGGGACTGTGTTCTCTGTCTTTTCTTCTGAAGTCCACCACAAGCTCCTTTGTCTTACTGATGTTGAGGGAGAGGTTGTGCTCCTGACACCAGTGTGTCAGAGTGTGCACCTCCTCTCTGTAGGCTGTTTCATCATTGTCAGTGATCAGACCTACCACCGTCGTGTCATCAGCAAACTTAATGATGGCATTGGAGCTATGTGTTGCCACACAGTCATGTGTGTACAAGGAATACAAGAGTGGGTTGAGAACACAGCCCTGTGGGGCTCCTGTGTTGAGGGTCAGTGATGAGGAGATGTTGCTGCCTATTCTAACCACCTGGCGTCTGCTTGACAGGAAGTCCAGGATCCAGCTGCACAGCGAGCTGTTTAAGCCCAGAACCCTAAGTTTCTCATCTAGCTTGGAGGGCACTATGGTGTTGAATGCTGAGCTGTAGTCTACAAACAGCATTCTCACATAAGTGTTCTTTTTTTCCAGGTGGGAGAGAGCAGTGTGTATTGTAGATGCAATGGCATCATCAGTGGAGTGGTTGCTGCGGTAAGCAAACTGCAACGGGTCAAGAGAGAGAGGCAGCACAGAGCAGATGTAATCTCTGATTAGTCTCTCAAAGCATTTGCTGATGATGGGGGTCAGAGCAACAGGACACCAGTCATTTAAGCAATTTATTTTTGATTGCTTTGGAACAGGCACAATGGTGGATGTTTTAAAGCATGTGGGGACTACAGACAAAGAGAGGGAAAGGTTGAAAATGTCCATAAAAACACCAGCCAGCTGGTTCGCGCACGCTCTGATGACGTGGCCCGGAATGCCGTCTGGGCCCGCGGCTTTGCGGATATTCACCCGTCGGAAGGATCGGGTTACATCCGCTACAGAGACGGAGAGTGAACTAACCTCTGTAGCTTCAGCCGCGAAAGCTCTCTCCGCGAGGGCGGTGTTATTTCCCTCAAAACGAGCATAAAAAGTATTTAGCTCATCCGGGAGAGAGGCAGCGGTGTTCATGGCGGAGTTTTTATTCCCTTTAAAGTCCGTGATGATGTTAATTCCCTGCCACATTCTTCTAGAGTTGGTGGTGTTAAACTGTCCTTCAGTCTTGCTCCTGTACTGGCATTTTGCGGTTCTGATAGTTTTTCGGAGGGCATAACTGGCTTGTTTATGCTCCCCCGCGTTCCCGGAATTAAAAGTGGAGGTCTGCACATTAAGTGCCACGCGAACATCGTTATTTATCCATGGTTTCTGATTCGGATTGATCCGTATTGTTCTGGTCGGAACCACGTCCTCCACGCACTTTTTGATGAAACACATCACACTATCAGCGTAAAGCTCGATGTCGTCATCAGAGGCGGACCGGAACATCTCCCAGTCCGTGTGATCAAAGCAGTCTTGTAGCATGGAATCTGATTGGTCCGACCAGCACTGGATCGTTCTGAGGGTGGGTGCTTCCTGTTTCAGTTTCTGCCTGTAAGCGGGCAGAAGCAGAATGGAAGAGTGGTCCGATTTGCCAAATGGTGGGCGGGGGAGGGATTTGTAGCCATCTTGGAAGGGAGAGTAGCAATGGTCCAGAACCCGGTCCCCTCGTGTGTTGAAACTAATGTGCTGGTGGTATTTTGGTGCGACTGATTTTAAACTGGCTTTATTAAAGTCCCCGGTCACAATGAACGCGGCCTCAGGGTGCGCGGTTTCCTGCTCACTTAAACTCCCATACAGTTCCTTGAGTGCCCAGTCTGTGTCGGCTTGTGGCGGGATGTACACAGCTGTGATAATGATCTCTGTGAATTCCCTCGGTAGCCAGAATGGTCGACACAGAAGCATAAGAAATTCCAGATCAGGAGAGCAGAAAGACTTGATAGAATGTACATTCCTCTGATCACACCAGGATTTGTTGATCATAAAACATACACCACCTCCTCTGCTTTTACCTGAGAGGTCTTTCGCTCTGTCCACTCGGTGCACAGAGAACCCCGCGGGTTCAATGAGTCTGGAATCTCTGCAGACATCCAAGTTTCCGTAAGGCAGATAATGCAGCAGTCCCTCGTATCTCGTTGGAAAGAGATCCGCGCTTTCAGCTCGAAGAGCTTGTTATCCAGAGACTGAACATTTGCCAGTAGAATAGTGGGTAGCAGGGGTCAATTTGTGCGGCGTCTTACTCTGATGAGAACGCCGGCTCTGTTTCCCCTTTTCCTTTTGCGTTTCTGCGGCCGTGCTGCCCAGACAAAGGGCTCTGCTTGAGTGTTTGTAAACAGCGGGTCAGCATTGAGAAATTTGAAGTCCGGTTTACGGTGTGAAATTGCTGAACCAATGTCCAAAAGTGTTTGTCTGTCGTAGACAATAAGGCAGACAACATCCAAGACAAAAAACATAAGAATTGTGAACAAAACAAACAAAACACTACTATGTTGTGTCGGAGCTCGCAACGCAGCAGCCATACTCGGTGCCATCTTGAGTCCAAAAACCTCTTAACCTCTAAATGCGTCCATGATCTCAATTTCTGCATCATGTTTGTCAATGTTGAGATGATGGAGGACAGTATTGTCAATGTGCACGGTGGCTCCTTGGGGAATCATTAAGAACACCATTTGGTTTGATAGCCTTAGTTTAGTGGCTGTATCATGGCGGTTGTATGACATTGGAACTTCGGTGGCTGGTGTGTTAACAAGCCAGCGATTGCCTGCTTGCTCTACCCTTGTCTCTGTTCCTTCATCTTTGACAGACATGCTACCTTGACACTTTTATTCAGAGGATTCGGCACTTAGGCCGCAGAGGTAGTTAGTCACCTCTCTAACAAAGGGGTTGCTTGGGCAAACCCAATGAATATCCATGCTTAGGTTAGGGATAAGGTAGAGCGAGGGGTCCTCATCGTGGTAGGCGAGTGTTGGTGGTGTTTTGAGGTGAATGTGTGCATTACCTCTCTGAAAACCAACATTAAATACGGACTTTAGTCTGTATATATTCTACCTTTCTATGATGGTAGATTGAGGATAAATCCTATTTCGAGGTTCTGAGGATTTTCATGGATTGGAATTGCACTGCCGACACCCTCTGCGAAGGTGTTGGAACCCATTAGACTTATTTCGGAACCAGTGTCGAGTAGTGCGTGGGAGCTGATGCACCCATGTGTCAGGCATTGCCTTTACGGAACAGATCGCCCAAGAAGGTCAGAAAAGGAGGGTGTGGCATGTTAGGAGTGACTGTTTTGGGGAGCAATTTGAACCCTGTTCCCCTTTTCCCGACCTACAAAGTAAACTTTGACGTTAATGGGAGGGGGTACATCGTCTAGTCATACTGACGGGGTTTCAGCGCCGTGTTCCTTTTGAGGAGTTCGGTGGACATGGTGAACAACGGAGCACGTCAAGCTTCGTTACTAACTCAGTCAAGCATCTCCTTATATCCTCCATTTCCTTTCTCAAATTTTGTTCTCTGAGGGGGTTTGAAACCTTTTCTACCCACCCACCTTCTTGTTTGGGTTTCCGTTGGAAACACGCCTTTCCTTTCGGCCGGTGAACGTTTTGTCATTTAGGCCTGCCATGACCCTGCGGGTGTGTCTGGTCACCACCCCCCTGGTTCTGTTGCCTACCATGCTGGCGGGGTGATCGGCGCCTCTGTGGTCCTTTTCTAGCATTCATCTTAACGCAAGGCATTTCGTTGCCTTCAAGTGCTAGGTCTGCACATTCTGAGGCTTGGATCCCCAGGGCTCTGGCATCGCCTTCGTGCCCTCGGGCAGGGCGCACGCATGTCTCCCATGCCAGTTGTGCATACCTTCTTATTTCCTGCATGGTGGGGTTGCCCGTTCTGCAGTGCATCGTGACATCATATCGCACGCACTCGTGGAGGTTGTGAAAGAAGAGAGACTTGAAAGCCTGTTCCTCCTCCAGACATGGTGCGTTACTTCCGTCTGTAATACTCACACGGAGGCTCGTGCCTCTTCTGGGTGATGGCGAAAGCACCTATGGTAGCGGAGGCTTCGTCAATATACAGTGAATACTCCTCGAGTAGGGCTTTACACAGAGCTGAGTAGCAGTTTCGGGTACCAGTCGGTAGCGTTTCCATGAACACATGGACACTCCTTACCGTGGTCTTCCATATGAGCTAGAGTTTTTCACGCGACGAAGCGTAAGGCAAGTCAACCAGATAGTGCTCAATTTCTCTGAGATAATTGTCGATGTTTGAATCTCGATTACTTGGGTCAAAGCACTCTATGTCCCCTGCGAGGGACTCGAGTTGTCGGATGCACAAGCCTTGGTGGTCGCTTGGTGGTCGGTATGACCACGGGTCATCCGAGTCATCCGAAACACCATAGTCACTCGGATCGCTATAGCGATGAGGATGACTTCCTCCCCTTCGTGGTGGGGAAGGAGTTTAGTCGACGCGTGGGGGTGGACCCCGGGTTGCGTACAGCTCCCTGGCTAATGGGATCTTCGAACCGCTTACACCAATCTGGGCTTGGAAGTAATTTCCCCCTCTCTGTGGTGTGGAATCAATCAGTTTGAGACACAAGGTGGCGTGACTGAAAACTGACTGGGGGGGCAACTGTAAGGAGGGGCACCTGCATCCAACCAGTGGGCCGCTGGAGGAGTTTGAAAGGTGTCTCGGATGACATAGTCAGAGACTGAACCACTAGGGGCAGCTCGGCTCGTAGCGTGTGTCCTAGAGGGTGCCCTCTTCTATGTTGTGCTGTGCATTTCAGCTGCACTTACCTGATCTGACTCTACTCTTAGCTGGGCAGCTTGAAGCTGCCTGCGCAGGGTTTCATTTTCCTCCTGAATCCAGGCATTATCTTCCTGTGCCTGGACTTTCTCAGCTTGGGTGCACCTAACTTCTTGGTGCAGGCTGAGATTTTCCCTCTGCACCGGTTGGTAGCTGCTCTGCAGCTGGGCGAGCTGGGCCTGGTGCTCTGCGGTTTGCAGTTGGGTTTTGCGGTGATGAAGAAGAAACATTTGGCCCACTAGGTCCGGGATTGTGCTCTTTGGCTTCCTGACTGGGATGTTGAGATAATCAACTAGTTCCTGCAATGCTTCATCACAACAACTAATATTGTAGCCGTTAAGGTTATCTCTCTTCTCTACGGAGAGACGGAGGACAGCAGCGACCACATCTTGCAGTGCTGGGTCGACTGACCTCTGTGGAGCTTCAGCTCCAGTCACGCAGGGCGATTGGCGACTCATTTTACTGGGGCAGTAAAAATTCTTGCAACACAGTGGCTCCGATAGCTTGTGTTACAGTTGCTATAATGCTGACACGAACGCACAGGTGAGAGGCTTTGACCTGTGGCTTACGGGCTACTGTTATGTAATGTGCAAATTTCACTGCGTTTTCTCTTTGGTGGACATCATTGAAGTGACTTGGCACCTCTCTGTAACATCTAGGTGAAAGCGTTAGGAGTTAAATAACAACAACAGGAGGCTTTGAGCAGACTATCGTAAACTTACCAACCCCTAATTCACTCTTAAGAGCACTTTCACACCACATTGGCTTATGCTTGGCAAGTTGTGAGAAGTCAAATGTCAAACAGAACCAAACTTTTAAGCAATGATTCAAGTTATTATTTTGGATTCTTATGCATACACACTGTGACAAACTAGCACATAAGATGCCTCACACGGGGCACCAATTACTATGTAGGTTCTACTGGTTTAGATCAGTGTTACTATCAGAAATAATTAATAATAATTTCTTTAGTTATTAATTAAAATTAAAATTAAATAATAGAATCTAACTCATTAAAGCCTCATACGGGGCACCAGTAAATGTAGTGCGCTACGTTTAGGAGCGGGTTAGGTTATTAGCAATAATTAATAATTATCAAGTATTAAAATCAATAGAACATTGATTTGAATCAGTGTTAGCTCTTTTAATCCTTCACATCAACAAAGATAACCATCAAATGCAATAGAATATTAATTATTATCAAAGATAATCATTAATTATTAAAATCAATGGAACATTGATTAGAATTAACACTAGCTTATTGATCCTTCAGATTCAACAATCATCAAAGATAATTATCAATTATCAAAATCAATAGAATATTAATAAAGACATTGTATTGGCCCTCGAATCAGGGGCTAATAACCAGACAGTATACCAGTCTCAATATTAGATTGTTCTCTTAAGAAAATCGACATTCAAAAGGAAATAATGAATCCGAGCACTGACATCCCCTGCCAGCATTTGACACAGGTGTATGCAAAACAAACCAAAACACTTCTCTTTGAAATATAACAAAGTTTATTTGTGCAGTAATATCAATTAATAATCATGATTGGGTGGAGAGAAGCCAGTTAATGGCGTCTGCCCGTTTACCGCGTGTCTCCGCTTGTATGATAACTTAGGGACAAAGCTGAGCTTTATCACGGAAGTTATCTACTAGCCAAAAGTGTGTGCTAGAATGTTTGTGAGGGGTCGTGTGTGTGTGTGTGTGGTTAGTACGAGAGAGAGAGAATAAAGTGGCGGCACCAAAGCTGGTTTCACGATCATGGGAGAGAAAGCAGCTGTGTGCAGCTGAGATTTATGGCTATGTGTGGGCCTCAGTCAGGTTTTAAGACTGTGTTAGGCCTGCCTTTGTCTTCTATCTGAATACATGAGGCCCAACAATGGCCAAACAATTCAATTTTTGTTTCATTAGACCAGAGGACATTCTCCAAAAAGTAAGATCTTTGTCCCCATGTGCACTTGCAAACTCTAGTCTGGCTTTTTTATGGTGTTTTTGGAGCAGTGGCTTCTTCCTTGCTGAGCAGCCTTTCAGGTTATGTCGATATAGGACTCATTTTACTGTGGATATAGATACTTGTCTACCTGTTTCCTCCAGCATCTTCACAAGGTCCTTTGCTGTTGTTCTGGGATTGATTTGCACTTTTTGCACCAAACTATGTTCATCTGTAGGAGAGAGAATGCGTCTCCTTCCTGAGTGGTATGATGGCTGAATGGTCTCATGGTGTTTATACTTGCATACTATTGTTTGTACATATGAACATGGTACCTTCAGGTGTTTGGAAATTGCTCCCAAGGATGAACCAGACTTGTGGAGGTCCACAATTTTTTTTCTGAGGTCTTGGCTGATTTCTTTTGATTTTCTTTTGTGGCACTGAATTTGAAGGTAGGCCTTAAAATACATCCACGGGTACACCTCCAATTCAGTACACCTCCTATCAGAAGCTAATCGGCTAATTGCCTAAAAGCTTAACATAATTTTCTGGAATTTTCCAAGCTGCCTAAAGGCACAGTTAACTTAATGTATGTAAACTTTTGACCCACTGGAATTGTGATATAGTCAATTAAAAGTAAAACAATCTGTCTGTAAACAATTGTTGGAAAAATTACTTGTGTCATGCACAAAGTAGATGCCCTAAACGACTTGCCAAAACTATAGTTTGCTAATATTAAATCTGTGGAGTGGTTAAACAATTTTATGAGTTTTAATGACTTCAACCTAAGTGTATGTAAACTTCTGACTTTAACTCTGTGTGTGTGTATACAGCTGTGCTCAAAAGTTTGCATACCCTGGCAGAAATTGTGAAATTTTGGCTTTGATTTTGAAAATATGACTGATCATGCAAAAAAAAATTTTTTACATTTAATAATTTTTTTTAATGTATCTTTTATTTAAGGATAGTGATCATATGAAGCCATTTATTATCAAATAGCTGTTTGGCTCCTTTTTGAATCATAATGATAACAGAAATCACCCAAATGGCCCTGATCAAAAGTTTACATACTCTTGAATGTTTGGCCTTGTTACAGACACACAAGGTGACACACAGGTTGGTTATTAACATTTTTTATTGATTCCAAGACAGACAAGAATACATTTAACCACAAAATTATACATTTGGAATCAACTTAAAACCCTTTATAACCCCTACCCACCCACCCCCCGCCCGCACAAATATAAAATAAGTAAATACCCACATATAAACAGACACACTAATAGTACATAAAAAAAGACAAAGTTCAACATATAGTGAAAGAAGAAGAAAAAAAAATGAAGAAAAAAAATTGTCTCCCTCCACTGCCCCACACTAGGACCTCTCCAAATGAGACAAATAACTGCCCCATTTTCTGCCATAACTCGACAGGTTCCCCTGCCGTCTGGAAGTCATCTCCTTGAAAGCTGCCACTTTACCCAACTCGGTGCACCACTAACGAAATGTGGGTGCATCAGTTGACTTCCAACCCCTAAGGATTAGCTGTCTGCCAGTCATCACGCTGGTTAGTACCCAGCTTTTCATATATTTATCTCCTATATTCAGGACCCCTCCATCACCCAAAATACAAAGTCTGGGGCAAAATGAAAACTGAGTGTCCAGTACGTCACACACAAAACGCTGGATCCTCAACCAAAATTCCTGAATCGTAATACACCCCAAAAAACATGGGTTATGTCCCTGTCTTCTGACTGGCATCGCCAGCAGGTGGGTGAGTCTTTAAGACCAATCCTGTACAATCTAGAGGGGGTCCAATAAAATCTATGTAAAATCTTAAATTGCATGAGGCGAACCCTTGCATCTCTAGATGCAGAGTTTATGTTGTTTAGAATCCTTTCCCACACTCCCTCCTCCAGTAACAAATTTAAATCTTCCTCCCATAATCTTTGAGAGAATTTAAAGCTCCGTCCCCCAGACTCTGAATTAACAGGGAGTAATACACTGATGCCTCATGACCCTTCCCAAAAGCAGCTATCACCACTTCCAGAGTATCTGCTGCTCTAGGGGGGTGTATGCTACTCCCAAAAACAGAGCACAGCAGGTGGCGCAGCTGTAAATACTTATAAAATTGAGGTCTGGTATCCCAAAATGTTGAACAAAATTTTCAAAAGATCTCAATACTCCACCCTCATACAGGTCACCAAGTGTATTAACCCCCCTCACAATCCAATCTGACCAACAGAAAGGGGACTTATTAGTACATAGTTTAGGGTTCAGCCATATGCTCGAGGCTACGTTTAAATAAATATCAGAATTAAACATTCTGGACACTTTTGTCCATATCGAGTGCAAATGCAAAATAACGGAGTGCGACTTAACCTCTCCAGCTAGTTTAATCGAAAGGCTTTGCAGTGGCGAGATAGGGGCAAGAACTTCCTTTTCAATACAAAACCAGGGAGGAGCTCTCTCAGGTGGAAGCGACCAGTGAACCAAATGTCTAAGACTGAATGCATAATAATAAAATAAAATCTTGGGTAGGCCTAATCCACCTTTGTCAATCGGCTTATGTAACTTACTGAAATTTAACCTGGGACGTTTACCATTCCAAATGAAGGACTTTGCGATGCTTTCAAATTTCTTGAAATAAGAGAGGGGGACATCTACAGGGAGAGATTGTAGCAGGTAGTTAAATTTTGGAATACAATTCATTTTAATAACATTCATTTTCCCAATCATCGATAAGTGTAATGAAGCCCACCTGTCCACATCATTCAAAAACCTTTTTATTAAGGGATCAAAATTAACTCTGACTAAATCAGACAAATTTGCTGGGAATAAAATTCCCAAATACCTAATTCCCTGTTTGAGCCACTGGAAGGCACCCGGCTGGAAGGCCGTTACTGGACAGTACGCTGTCAAAGCCAAAGCTTTGTATTTAGACCAATTGACTTTGTATCTTGAGAATTTGGAAAAGGAGTTAATAATTCTGTGGAGGCAAGGCATAGATCTAGTAGGGTCGGAGACGAATAACAAAATATCATCTGCGTAAAGCAGAAGTTTATGCGCCACACCTCCCGCTGTCACCCCTGGAAAATCATCCTCCTTTCTTATCGCAGCTGCTAATGGTTCCAGGGCAAGACAGAACAATAATGGGGAAAGAGGGCAACCCTGCCGGGTGCCCCTATCCAGAGTAAAGTAATCTGAAATTAACCTATTTGTTTGTACCGCTGCTACAGAGTGTCTATAAAGTAACTTAATCCAACCAATAAATGTACTCCCGAACCCATACCTTTCCAAAATCTTAAAAAGATAATCCCATTCTACCATATCAAACGCCTTTTCGCCGTCAAGAGAGATGGCAGCAACCGGGGATTGATCATTCGCTACTGACCACATAATATTGATGAGCCGCCTGATGTTATCAGAAGAGCTACGGCCTTGAATAAACCCCACCTGATCTATATGTATAAGTGATGTCATAACTTTACTTAATCGATTAGCCAGAATTTTGGACAAAATCTTTACATCTAACTGGATCAGGGAAATTGGGCGGTAACTTTTACACTCACTTGGATCTTTGTCCTTTTTTAAAATCAGACTGATCCGGGCTTGTGTCATGGTTGGCGGAAGCTTTCCGTTCTTTAATGATTCCGTATAAACTTCTAACAAAAGTGGAGCTAGTTCTGTAGCAAAAGATTTGAAAAACTCAGAGGAAAAGCCGTCAGGCCCCGGAGCCTTGCCAGTAGGTAAGGCTTTAATTACCTCATCAAGCTCCTCCAAGGTTATCTCAGAATCAAGAGAATTTTTTTGCACAGTCGTCAGTTTAGGGAGATCTAATGGTTCCACAAAGTTCCTAATATCTTCATCAGTGGATGAAGACGTGGAACCATAGAGATCAAGATAGAACTCTTTAAAGGCATTATTAATATCAATAGCCGAGGTAAATATTTCACCACAAGCAGATTTCACTGAGGACTGAAATATTTCACCCCAAGTGCCTCCCAAGCCACGCCCACAGAGGACACGAGGACCAGCTGGTCTCCATATAAACAATAGTCTCAGTCCTCAACATTTGTTGGAAATCAGGATTTTGCAAAAGGGACACATCAAGGCGCCAGCTACATGATTTCTTTTTCTCTGTATATGGCAACACCATTAAACTCACTAGGGCATGATCTGAGACCAAGATATTTTCAACTGAGCAATCAACAACAGACGAAATGAGGGACCTGGATATAAAAAAAAATCTATTCTAGAATAAATCTTATGGACTGATGAAAAAAATGTATAGTCCCTACCAGATGGGTTCAAAAGTCTCCAAATATCTGTAAGACCAAGATTTTTACACATCCTGTGAAGCGTCAATGTTGCTCTATGGTGTTTACAGACTTTTGCTTCACTATGATCAAGGACTGTGTCCATCAAAAGATTAAAGTCTCCTCCCAATATTATATCATGAGGGGTGCCAGCGGCTTGCAACATCCCTTCAAGATCTATAAAAAAGCCCTGATCATCAGCGTAGCCAAAATCAACCTTTGCCCTTGAATTTCAACTAACACAATAATGACTCTTCCTAATTTATCTTGTTGGGCCTCATGTATTCAGATAGAAGACAAAGGCAGGCCTAACAAAGTCATAAAACCTAACTCAGCCCCCACATACCAAGTCGTAAATCTTACTGATAAAAATCGCTCCAAAATCAAACAAAGGGAGTCCAAAACAGACTACAAATCCCATGAAGCCTTGCTCACTAAAGGATTGAACTCTCAACTCCTATTGGATGAGGCACACAACAGAACATCCCTTAACCATGACATCATCAGGAGTAGAAATACCTCTGAAATGCTTCCAGTAACTTTGCTTGCAGTGGGTAGAAGCAACTCATCGCTGCTCTCAGGTGCAACCTCGTGGCACAAGGAAGTAACGTCCGACTTGAAACTGTGGCCATACAATCTCTATCTCGCTGGACGAGTTGAGATTACTCTGAGTTCAACCGAACACTCTAACGGATCCGAAGGAGACCGCCGAGCAATCCGTATCTTCATCCGTTTGCCTGCAGAAGTGAAGAGATTAAAGATTTCTCTTCCATCTTCAATCAAGTCAACATTTCCGATTTCTCCGCCAGCCCGCCGAGAATCAGCAGCCAGACGCTCGCCGACAGAGCAAGTAAACAGCCTCCCGTCATCACCCGAGCCTCGAGGAACCGAGTCTGAGTTAAAGGACGGATGAACACACATTCTGCATCCTCATGCGATTCAAGTAAGAGGTTTACGTCTGGGCAGAGATAGAATATTATAGTGTGTTATTCTTGTGTTTCAAGGTTTTTGCTTGTACAGTTTACGGACTGCCATGTCCACTCATTATTAATACTCAGGGTATTAATTATCACGAATTTGATTTGCTGTATTGTGGTCCAACCAAATTGGACTGTTGTGCATTTTCGACATCGCGGGTGAGACCGGCAACTGAGTTTATCCATTAAAGAATCAAAGAACGCGGGCCGTTAAGAGCCGTCCACCGCATCTCTGAGTGATAAACTAACAGCTGCTTTCTCTCCCACGATCGCGAAATCGGCTTTGGGGCCATCACTTAATTCTCTCTCTCTCTCTCTCGTACTAACCACACACACACACACACACGCGACCCCTCACAAACATTCTGGCACACATTTTTGGCACATAGATAGCTTTGTGCTAAAGCTCAGCTTTGTCCCTAAGCTATCGTACAAGCGGATACACGTGGTAACTGGTAGACACCATTGACTGGTTTCTCTCCGCCCACATTTGGGCCATATTCCCTGGCCGGAAGTCTCGCGTGACATACTCTCCACGAGAGTCACGTCCGCCATTTTGTGCGTGTCCCTCCTTACACACACACACACACACACTCGCTCTCACACACACACACACACCCTCATGTGTTGTAGGATTATTTTGATTTCCATATCTAATCATATCACTGTTTAGATTGTAGTTGTAAGTCGGAAGTTTATTGACTGCATTGTATTAATTATTAATTGATATTACTGCATAAATAAACTTTGTTTATATTACAAAGATAAGTGTTTTGGTTTGTTTTGCATACGCCTGTGTCATGCTGACGGGATGTCAGTGCTCGGATTCAAGCCTTCATTCATTGTTTTTTTCCCGAAAATCGATATTCTTCGGATGTCGATTTTCCTAAGAAAACAATCTAATATTGAGACTGTTATACTATCTGGTTATTAGTCCCTGATTCCAGGGTGGTGCCCCATCAATGTTAATCCTTATTAATATTCTGTTGATTTTTGATAATTGATAATTATCTTTGATGATTGTTGAATTTGAATGATCAATAAGCTAGTGTTAATTTTAATTAATGTTTCATCGATGTTAACAATTGACGATTATCTTTGATAATTGTTGATTTAAAGGATTCTCATCAATGTTCTATTGATTTTAATAATTAATAATTATCTTTGATAATCTTCATTCATTGTTCATTCATTCATCTTTGATAATTATTAATTATTGCTAATAACCAAACCCGCTCCTAAATGTAGCGCACTACATTTACTGGAGTCCCATATGAGGTTTTAATGAGTTAGATTCAATTAATTAATTTAAATATGAATTAATAACTAAAGAAATAATTATTAATTATTTCTGATAGTAACACTGATCTAAACAACCAGTAAAGCCCTACAATCTTTAGTCTATTTGAGACATTTGAATTGTAGATGTTTATTTACCAATATAATGACTCCCTTGCTCTTACTTGAGCCAGCACTAAAAAAACATGTCGACCCCATATCTTCCCAAATTTGTTCAGCTTCCTGCGGGGAGAGATGTGTTTCTTGAAGAAACACTATATCATATTTCTTACGTTTAAGAAAAGAAATAACCTTCCTTCTTTTTATGGGGTGCCCCAACTCATTTACATTCCATGTGGAGAGAGACAATCCGCTCATATTAACAACTGACACAAAAATAAACAGTGTGTCAAAAACAAAATTATACAGACCACATTCCCCATTAGTGAAACAATCAACCCCCGAACAAAACAAACAGAAAAAAGAAAAACGTGCGCACCCCGCGCACGACAGCGCCAACCGGCGACAGTCCCTCTAAACTCAATAGGTCCATGAATGCCTACGAGAGCCCACGACAACTTTGCCATCGGATTGCTCAATTTTGCCTCAAAAATTTGTGAGGCAAAATTACATAACAGAAAATACATTGTAAAATAAACCCAGTCAATAGGAAGAATGAACACAAAGAATGTGTAGATTCATTCACAGAACTGTCTCAAAGGTGTGATCTTCCACAAAACAAATTCCAGCTGATATAAAACCGTTCAGATTCCTCGGACAGACAGACGAATGTTCAGTGAGCCAGCTGTTATGAGTTCAGCGGATGACGTAATCATTCCAATGTCTCGTAAAAAAAGAAAAAAAAAAAAAAAAAAACTCAACAAAACAAACTACAGCCAGCAGGAGGAATAAGCACGAAGAACGAACAGATTAATCCACAGCTGTTCCAAAGGAGTGTTATTCAATAGAACAAGCTCCAGTCGCTAGGCGGAGCCAACACAAAAAGAAACAAAACCGGCATCCCGGTTCCCTGGATGGTCAGGTCAATTCACTCGGAGGCCGCATAAACGTATATACCATGACTTACATATTCCGACAACTTTATAAAAGACATCCTTTGTGTGAGCATGTAGATATTTTGCGGTCATCCATATTGTCCACTCTCAATCTGTCCGGGAACTTCGATGCAAAAGTTTCTTTCAGGAAAAGTGTTATTCACAGAACAAGCTCCAGCCGCTCGGTGGAGCCAACGCAAAAAACCTAAAATGTCGCCCAGCTTCTTCAAGAGTAAGTACAGCAAGTCAGACCCACTCACATGAGAAACATCCAACGGTTTACTCAGACATCGATTCTATAAAAGACATTGCCAGATTTGGACATGTAAATACTTTGCGACCAACCTTCGTTTCTATTCTCAGTTTTGCTGGAAAAATCAGAGCGAACGAGATCTTTTTCTGATGTAAGAGTTTCTTGCATTCCTTGAACCGATCGCGTTTCTCTTTTGTCGAACTCGCAAAGTCCGGGAACAAGAAAATATTATGGTTCTTCCAAGAAAGCTTCCCTTTGCTTCTCGCCTGGCGCAACACAAGATCTTTATTGGATGATCTCAGAAATCTGGCCAGAATCGATCGGGGCCTGTCTCCCTCAGCAGATCTGTGAGCTGGGACTCTTTGAGCTCGCTCGATTTCCAGCTTGTGGCCTGTTATGTCGAGCACACTCGGGAAAAACTCGTCTAGGAATTTCACCATATCTCTGCCCTCCTCATGCTCAGGAATTCCAACAATTCGAACGTTATTCCTGCGGCTTCTATTCTCAAGATCTTCAAGCTTTTCAAGGAGATGTTCCAAATCAACTTTGGTTGTGGGCAGATTAGCGGTTAATTTCCTCTCCGAAGATTCCAGAAAATCGATTCGTTTTTCAACATCAGTCACTCTTGTAGCTAACTCAGAGAATTTTATTTCCATCGCTGTAATCGATCGATGTATTACAGCGAGATACTCCAGGTCAGCAAGAATCTTCGTCAACATCACCGACATGTTGGACAACTGACGCTGGATCTCCTCTCCCGCCGCGACATCCACATCAAGTCCCCGGTATGTAGGCCTGTCGGGGCTTTCATCCTGAACACATAAGTGTCTTTTAATGTCTCCAGAGCCCGAGGATTTTGACTTCTTTGCCATGTTTTGCAACAAAGGGCAAATGTGTAACTGGGTGTATCAAAATTCACCAGATTATAACATGAAAATAATCGAAAATTCAGCAAAGTGCGCAGAGCTCGTCGCTCACACATCTGCTCCTTGCATGGTGTCACGTGACCCCCTACACACAGGTTTAAATGGCAATTAAAGGTTAATTTCCCACACCTGTGGCTTTTTAAATTGCAGTTAGTGTCTGTGTATAAATAGTCAATGAGTTTGTTAGCTCTCACGTGGATGCACTGAGCAGGCTATATACAGAGCCATGTGGAGCAGAAAAGAACTGTCAAAAGACCTGCGTAACAAGGTAATGCAACTTTATAAAGATGGAAAAGGATATATAAAGATATCCAAAGCCTTGAAAATGTCAGTCAGTACTGTTCAATCACTTATTAAGAAGTAGAAAATTCAGGGATCTCTTGATACCAAGCCAAGGTCAGGTAGACCAAGAAAGATTTCAGCCACAACTGCCAGAAGAATTGTTTGGGATACAAAGGAAAACCCACAGGTAACCTCAGGAGAAATGCAGGCTGCTCTGGAAAAAGACAGTGTGGTTGTTTCAAGGAGCACAATACGATGATACTTGAACAAAAATGAGCTGCATGGTCGAGTTGCCAGAAAGAAGCCTTTACTGTGCCAATGCCACAAAAAAGCCCGGTTACAATATGCTCGACAACACCTTGACATGCCAGACAGCTTCTGGCACACTGTAATTTGGAGTGACGAGACCAAAATAGAGCTTTATGGTCACAACCATAAGCGCTATGTTTGGAGAGGAGTCAACAAGGCCTATAGTGAAAAGAATACCATCCCCACTGTGAAGCATGGTGGTGGCTTACTGATGTTTTGGGGGTGTGTGAGCTCTTAAGGCTCGGGGAATCTTGTGAAAATTGATGGCAAGATGAATGCAGCATGTTATCAGAAAATACTGGCAGACAATTTGCATTCTTCTGCACGAAAGCTGCGCATGGGATGCTCTTGGACTTTCCAGCACAACAATGACCCTAAGCACAAGGCCAAGTTGACCCTCCAGTGGTTACAGCAGAAAAAGGTGAAGGTTCTGGAGTGGCCATCACAGTCTCCTGACTTTACTATCATCGAGCCACTCTGGGGAGATCCCAAACATGCGGTTCATGCAAGACGACCAAAGACTTTGCATGACCTGGAGGCATTTTGCCAAGAATAATTATAATTAATAATTATATTTATTTATCACACATTATACACTTGCACATATACAGTGAAATTATTTTTTTCACATATCCCAGCTAAGCTGGGGTCAGAGTGCAGGGTCAGCCATGATATGGTACCCCTGGAGCAGATAGGGTCAAGGCCTTGCTCAGGGGCCCAACAGTGGCATCTTGGTGGTGCTGGGGCTTGAACCCCCAACCTTCTGATCAGTAACCCAGAGCCTTAACCACTGAGCCACCACTGCCCCCCAGAAGAATGGGCAGCTATACCACCTGCAAGAATTTGGGGCCTCATAGACAACTATTACAAAAGACTGCATGCTGTAATTGATGCTAAAGGGGGCAATACGCAGTATTAAGAACTAAGGGTATGCAGAATTTTGAACAGGGGTCATTTCATTTTTTTCTTTGTTGCCATGTTTTGTTTTATGATTGTGCCATTCTGTTATAACCTACAGTTGAATATGAATCCCATAAGAAATAAAAGAAATGTGTTTTGCCTGCTCATTCATGTTTTCTTTAAAAATGGTACATATACACTATATTGCCAAAAGTATTCGCTCATTTGCCTTTAGACGCATATGAACTTAAGTGACATCCCATTCTTAATCCATAGGGATTAATATGACGTTGGCCCATCCTTTGCAGCTATAACAGCTTCAACTCTTCTGGGAAGGCTTTCCACAAGGTTTAGGAGTGTGTTTATGGGAATTTTTGACCATTCTTCCAGAAGCGCATTTATGAGGTCAGACACTGATGTTGGACGAGAAGGCCTGGCTCGCAGTCTTTGCTCTAATTCATCCCAAATGTGCTCTATAGGGTTGAGGTCAGGACTCTGTGCAGGCCAGTCAAGTTCTTCCACACCAAACTCGCTCATCTATGTCTTTATGGACCTTGCTTTGTGCACTGGTGCGCAGTCATGTTGGAACAGGAAGGGGCCATCCCCAAACTGTTCTCACAAAGTTGGGAGCATGGAATTGTCCAAAATCTCTTGGTATGCTGAAGCATTCAGAGTTCCTTTCACTGGAACTAAGGGGCCAAGCCCAGCTCCTGAAAAACAACCCCACACCATAATCCCCCCTCCACCAAACTTCACAGTTGGCACAATGCAGTCAGACAAGTACTGTTCTCCTGGCAACCGCCAAACCCAGACTCGTCCATCAGATTGCCAGATGGAGAAAGCGTGATTCGTCACTCCAGAGAACGCGTCTCCACTGCTCTAGAGTCCAGTGGCGGTGTGCTTTACACCACTGCATCCGACGCTCTGCATTGCACTTGGTGATGTGTGGTTTGGATGCAGCTGCTCGGCCATGGAAACCCATTCCATGAAGCTCTCTATGCACTGTTCTTGAGCTAATCTGAAGGCCACATGAACTTTGGAGGTCTGTAGCGATTGACTCTGCAGAAAGTTGGCGACCTCTGCGCACTATGCGCCTCAGCATCCGCTGACCCCGCTCTGTCATTTTACGTGGCCTACCACTTCGTGGCTGAGTTGCTGTCATTCCCAATCGCTTCCACTTTGTTATAATACCACTGACAGTTGACTGTGGAATATTTAGTAGCGAGAAAATGTCACAACTGGACTTGTTGCACAGGTGGCATCCTATCACAGTACCACGCTGGAATTCACTGAGCTCCTGAGAGCGGCCCATTCTTTCACAAATGTTTGTAGAAGCAGTCTGCATGCCTAGGTGCTTCATTTTATACACCTGTGGCCATGGAAGTGATTGGAACACCTGAATTCAATTATTTGGATGGGTGAGCGAATACTTTTGGCAATATAGTGTATTACCAATTCTCCAAGGGTATGCAAACTTTTGAGGACAACTATATATATATATATATATATATATATATATATATATATATATATATATATATATATATACACACACACTGGTGGCCACAACTTTGGAATAATGTACAGATTTTCTGCAGAGCTACGCGCCCACTAGAAGCCTGTGGTCAGCTAAGGAACGTCGCCTTGTTGTACCAACACAAAGAGGCACCAGAACACTTTCCCAGACTTTCGGCTTCATCATACCACGTTGGTGGAATGACCTTCCCAACTCCATCCGTGAAGCTGACTCACTTTCTGTTTTCAAAAAACGGCTAAAAACACATCTTTTCCATGAGCACTTAACCAGTCACTAAAAAAAAAAAAAAAAAATGTGTTGCACTTCAATCTGTTTTGAATGCTACTATTCTGATGCTAGTGAAACTTTGTAATATGGCACTTTTTGTACCACTGTCTCCATAAGCTGATTATGTTTTCCTGTTTTGTAAGTCGCTTTGGAAAAAAGCGTCTGCCAAATGAATAAATGTAAATGTAAATTTTGCTCTTATGGAATGAAATTGGTACTTCTATTCACCAAAGTGGCATTAAACTGATCACAATATATAGTCAGGACATTACTAATGTAAAAAACAGCACCATCACTATTTGAAAAAAGTCAATTTTGATCAAATTTAGACAGGCCCCATTTCCAGCAGCCATCACTCCAACACCTTAAGTAATTACTCCTTGAGTAATCATGCTAAATTGCTAATTTGGTACTAGAAAATCACTTGCCATTATTTTAAACACAGCTGAAAGCTATTTGGTTTGTTAAATGAAGCTTAACATTGTGTTTGTTTTTGAGTTGCCACAGTATGCAATAGACTTGCATGTCTTAAGGTCAATATTAGGTCAAGATGGCAAAAAAGAAACAACTTTCTCTAGAAACTCGTCAGTCAATCATTGTTTTGTGGAATGAAGGCTATACAATGCTTGAAATTGCCAAAAAACTGAATATTTCATCAAAGGTGTACACTACAGTCTTCAAAGACAAAGGACAACTGGCTCTAACAAGGACAGAAGTGATGTGGAAGGCCCAGATACAACTAAGCAAGAAGATAAGTACACCAGGGTCTCTAGTTTGAGAAATAGATGCCTCACATGTCCTCAGTTGACAGCTTCATTGAATTCTACCTGCTCAACACCAGTTTCATGTACAACAGTAAAGAGAAGGCTCAAGGGTGCAGGCCTTATGGGAAGAATTGCAAAGAAAAAGCCACTTTTCAAACAGAAAAAAAAAGAAAAGGTTAGAGTGGGCAAAGAAACATAGACATTAGACAGCAGATAATTGGAAAAGAGTGTTATGGATCTTAACCCCATTGAGCTTTTGTGGGATCAGCTAGACTGTAAGGTGCATGAGAAGTGCCCGACAAGACAGCCACATCTATGGCAAGTGTTACTGGTAGCATTGGGTGAAATGTCACCTGAGTATCTGGACAAAATGACAGCTAGAATGCCAAGGATCTGCAAAGCTGTCATTGCTGCACATGGAGGATTTTTTGATGAGAACTCTTTGAAGTAGTTTAAGAAGTTCTAAACTTTTTTATTTATATAGTAATTGTTCACATTATTAATGTCCTGATTATACATTGTGATCAGTTGAATGCCACTTTGGTGAATAAAAGTACCAATTTCTTTCCATAAGAGCAAAATCTGTACATTATTCCAAACTTTTGGCCAACAGTGTGTGTGTGTGTATATATATAATAGATTCTGCCTAGTAGATTATTTAATAAGAAACTACGGTATACATTTTTTTTCACATATTGCAGTTATTATCTCAGGAAGGATGATGTGTAATTTGAAAAACCCTTTTATTTTGGCACACAGCAGAGTGTTGCTCTTTTGAGAGGTTTGACTTCCTTAAAATCACTTTAAACTAGAAAATTCTTACTAGAATTCAAATGGGTCGCATCAGTTTTGTGGTCTGCGCTGTGATATCGAGGGAAGCAGCCACGGCCCATGCATTTTAAGTCTAGGCCTTCAGTGAGATTCATGCCATTAAGAAAACACAGTTTCACAATGAATAAGACACCGTATGCCTATCATACATTACGTGGCAGTCAGCTATTAATACCAATTGACATTGTAAAAACACGTCCACGCACGAAAGCCAGAACCAACGAGGTCTAATACCAAGAAAAATCTCTCTAATAATATTTGCGATTTAAATTGTGCTTGCAATAAATTTTGTTTCGTCAGGGTACACGATTACTTTTCAAAACTTGACACTGAATGCTCAAGCAGGCTAATTTACGCTTAGAAAACTCCTGATGTTGCTATAACAGTGCAAAAAGCACTTACTAATTTGCTTTAAGTGAAAATCAGTAATCCTTTACTGTTTAATTAATCAATTGCACGATCATGCAGAACATCTCAGATTTTTAAATCCATAAGGATCTCTTTCTCAGTGGTGATGTGGCAGTGACAGCTGACTCGTTAGCAAGATCTCAAGCTCTTAGCTTTCAAATGATGTACATTACTTAAAGCATGATTGCATCACTCAAGGCCAGCTAGAAGGCCTGGACTGGGACATATCCTAAAGACCACACCCACCAAGAACAAATAAATCAATCTGATTGTCTGATGAATCTGACAATCTGACTTTAGATGCCTATTCACTTGCACTATTGGGGGATTCTGTGAAAGACTCAGACTCAGACTCATGCGCTGCTTTGGCTAACAAGCTCAGCTTCGGGCATGTGATTTGTAAAACAGTTGTCACACTTTGCTTGTAAGCATCAAGGAATAAATTCTGATTGGATACATTTTTTGTTTTTTGCTATTCGTTTGTAGATGAATTAGGAGTGGAAAGAGTTGAAAATATTGAAAAGGATGAAAAAATATTTATTTATTAGGCATGTTACGCCAGCAGAGAAGGCTTTGCTGGCCCTGACTAATCGCCACTGGAGGGAAGCCCGTGCAACTGATGTGTGTGCTTCTAAAATACAGAGCAGAGCAGAACTCAAAAAAACTCGAAAACTAGGCTTCAATCGCACCATGAAAATATTGCATTGCAGATTAGAAGCATACTGTATTTAGCGCTTAGGCGGCTGCCAAACGTTTTTCAGTGGAGGGAGAACCATAGCATTGTTCTTTTCCTGCTGTCCACGATCCTATCCAAACAGACTTAGCAATCGTTTCATTGCATCAAGAAAATTAATTAACCAAGTGAAATTTCGTTCATAATTTAGCACCGCTGTTGAATGCATTTAGGGGAAACACTGTTGGGTAATGTATAGCCCATAAGGAATTTTATGTGTATGATTAATCTGTTGTTCATGAATATTTCTTTGAGTTGTTGATACGGCTAGTATAGTGTGTACATGCTCAGTTGATACCGTTACTCAAACTGGAATACTGTATGATGTTATTGTGACAGATGTGTGGATGTTAAAGGTTTATGCTCATTGTGTTTTACTGCAGGCAGCTCCAGCAGCAACAACAAGCTGAACTGGAGGTTCACCAGAGAGATGGACTGACTGCATACGACCTGTCCCAGGTGGGCACACACCCAGGCACACACACAGTTTTATCTTAGTCTGTCATTTAGTCACCTTACCTTACGGGTGCATTACTCTTATTCTCCCTTGCTTTATATGTAAGCCCCTCCTAAATCAATGTCACAGTTGAGCGTGTTTTAAGATTTATATTTTGATGGATTGTGGTTTCGTGCATTTGTCACCTTATGATGCTATTTCTACTTGATCTGACCCTTAAAATTACTTTCTTTGGTGTAACCTGGTGTAATGTATTAGTCATATTAAATACATTTTTTGACTTTAATGAAACCAAATAATTTAGATGTTAATACATGAAGTACGTGTTTAGGTACACTGACCAAACATTTTTCATAGTGAAGGAAGAACCCAATATGTTTTTGCTCAGAGGTTGCTCTTTCATAGCTCATGAGACCTAATGGAGTTAGTTGTTCTCCAATGAATCTAAATAGCCTACTGTCAAAGAGAAACAACTGAGATTAAATAGATTTCCTTTGTGCATTTCTTTGGTGCTGTCATAAATCCCGCCTTTGTTTTTCCTCCTGTTCACCACCAGAGGACTCCATCACCTGGGGTTTGACTTTAACTCTCTGGACTCCATTTCCCATAATCCCCGTACCTGTCAATGATTACCTGTTCACCTGTTTCCAATTCACTCAGCTATTTAAGTCTCACTCTCACTCGCTGTCATTGCGAAGTCTTGTTTTGCCAGGCTGACATTTCTGAGGATTTTCTTAGTTTGTTGAATTACCTGTGTATTATCCTGGACTGTTTACCCTGTCTTTGATCTATTGCTGCCTGCCTACTATTACTATCTTGTTTTACCCGGATATAACCTGTGATTGTCTGCCACCTTATATCTTGCCTGTTTATTGAATACCCCTCTGGACTGCTTTTGGTATTACTGCTGCTGGTGATTTACCCCTGCCTGTCTGAATTACTACGTTTATTGTTATTAAAAGCTGCACTTGGATCTCAACTCTGTTGACTCATCATTACAGAAGACTTTGCCAAAAACCAATCCAGCTGCTTTTTTCAACTAACCACCGAGGTCTCAGCTCCTTCATCAAACCCAGCGGCACACCCGGCCTCAGCTAGCACAATTCACCGCACCATGGATATAGCAGCATTCTTCATTCAATTAAGCCAGGCAGACTTATCAATAAGGGAGTACTCCCATTTCTTTTCCACCGTTGCCGCCCACACTGGTTTTGATGATGCCGCTTTGAAATGCATATACTGGATTGGAATCACAGCACGCCAGCGGAGGGAATTGCAAGACTCCGGAGACCACACGTAGGAGGTATATGTGAGGCTAGTACTCGAAACACTCACTTCGGGGGAGCCTCCTCTCTCAATCCCGATCCCAGATTCTAAGTCTTCTACGTCTGAAGCCTTCCCACGCCATGTCACAGCCACATCTGAGTTTGCTCCACACCCTTTCACAGTCAGATCTGAGTCCACTCCACGCCATGTCACATCCATGTCTGAGTCTGTTCCATGCCATGTCACAGCCACGCCTGAGTCTGCTCCATGCCTTATCACAGCCAAGCTTAGGCCTGCTCCATGCCATGTCACAGCAATGCCTCACCCTGCTCCACGCCATGTCACAGCCACGCCTCAGCCTGCTCCATGCCATGTCACAGCAAAACCTCAGCCTGCTCCATGCCATGTCACAACAATGCCTCAGCCTGCTCCATACCATGTCACAGTCAAACCTCAGCCTGCTCCATGCAATGTCACAGCCGTGCCTCAGCCTGCTCCATGCCATGTCACAGCCACGCCTCAGCCTGCTCCATGCCATGTCACAGCAATGCCTCAGCCTGCTCCATGCCATGTCACAGCCAAACCTCAGCCTGCTCCATGCCATGTCACAGCCACGTCTGAGTCTGCTCCACACCATGCCACAGTCCAGCCTTCCGCGACTCATTGCTCGAAGGCCTTCACGGCCCTTGTCTCCAAGTTGAATTATCCGCCACTGATATCAGTATGTAGGGCCACGAAGACTCTTTCCCACAAATTGTCAGTGCCCTCGCCTGCCACGGCCAATGAGCCGACGCCCACGCCTGTCACGGCCAACGAGCCAACGCCCACGCCTACCTATGAGTTGGAAGCCTCGTCCGTCCCTGAGCCTGCGTTGCCAGCCTTGTCCGTCCCAGGACCTGTGTTGCCAGCCTCATCCGTCCCAGAGCCTGCGTTGCCAGCCTCGTCCGTCCCAGAGCCTGCGTTGCCAGCCTCGTCCGTCCCAGAGCCTGCGTTGCCAGCCTCGTCCGTCCCAGAGCCAGCGTTGCCAGCCTCGTCTGCCCCAGAGCCTGTGTTGCTTACTTCGGCCGTCTGAAGGAGGAGGAGAGGAAAGGCTTCCGTTTCCAAGTCTCTGCCAGTGTTCACGACCATAGAGATTGTCTCCGAGTCTCAGCCTATGTTCACGACCACAGAAGTCGTCTCCGAGTCTCTGCCCATGTACACGACCACAGAGGTTGTTTCTAAGTCTCTGCCCATGTACACGACCACAGAGGTCGTTTCTAAGTCTCTGCCCATGTACACGACCACACAGGTCGTTTCCAAGTCTCTGCCAGTGTTCACGACCACAGAGATCGTTTTATTTGTATTCACATTTATGCATGTGAATATATATATATATATATATATATATATATATATATATATATTTAAGGTACCGGTCAAAAGTTTTGAAACACTTACACATTCTTTATTATAATTTTTTTTTTTTTCACATTTAGAATAATAGTAAAGTCATCAAAACTATGGAATAACATAAATGGAACTATGGGAATTATGTTGTAACTAAATAAAATCCAAAAAAATTTACACTGTCTTATATTTTAGCATCTTCAAAGTAGTCACCCTTTGCCTAGATTTTGCAGAAATGTACTCTTGACATTTTCTCAACCAACTTTTTGAGGTATCACCCTGGGATGCTTTTTAAACAGTATTGAAGGAGTTCCCATCTATGTTGGGCACTTATTGGCTGCTTTTCTTTATTATTTGGTCCAAGTCATCAATTTCAAAAACTTTTTTTTTTTAAATTAAATCTTAGTTTTATAATGAAATTAATATGGTGGCACAATTATATTTTTGTCTACAAAACTTATTTCAAATATTTAAGCATACACCTTCAGATCAAAAGATTTTTAAGATCATGAGAAACATTTCAGTCAAGTGTTTCAAAATTTTGACTGGTCGTGTGTATATATATATATATATATATATATATATATATATATATATATATATATATATATATATATATATATATTATTATTATTATTATTTTTATTTTTTTGTAAATGAATAGGGTGTGCAAAAACTTCACTCACTTATATTTTGGAACCCAGATGAATATTATTTATTATTGTTCAATCAAGCTTGTTATTGTAATATGATACTGAATTATTATTATTTTGTGAATTTGTTTTATACAAACGTAATACATATCTGTCGTATTTACTTCAGTTTCACCTGGAGCTTTTATTTTGACAGAATATTGATCGTGCACTAGTGTGAAACTGTATTTGACAGTTTATAATATTCCTCATTACAAATCTGGTGAAAAGCGGTGGCCTCCAACATTTCTGTTATATTGTGTAGCGTTTTTAGATTTGGAATTAGTAAGTTTGGAATTAAAGTGAATGGGTGAACCTGCAGCACTTCCTGTGAACCTGTCTTCACGATGCATGTGAATCGCTCAGAGACGCCTGAAAACAGCATCACCGCGTGTGAACACAAAAC
The DNA here is from genome assembly GCF_019703515.2 of Myxocyprinus asiaticus. Taxonomy (NCBI): domain Eukaryota; kingdom Metazoa; phylum Chordata; class Actinopteri; order Cypriniformes; family Catostomidae; genus Myxocyprinus; species Myxocyprinus asiaticus. Next base: position 59,876,489 of record NC_059345.1, on the reverse strand, counting down.
AACGCATCACCTTGAATGAATTGCTTAGCTTTCCGACTGAGGCCCTCCAGATGTCCAGTGCCACATGAAATTGCGTGGTGGTTAACACCACTACTGGTGATAAAATTACTTATCAACCTTGTCTAGGCTTCCATTGTTAAGTGCATTATTGTAAACACTTTTTCATTATTGTATTTATTTATTTATTTTTAATTTGAGGTGTGAGTCAAAATAATTGTCTGTGGTCATCACTCATCACCGATAGGATTGCCACAATACCAAATTTGCAGTAATTGACACTGATACCTGTGAAATTCCATGATTCCAGTTTCAATACCATGGCAAAAATATGCTAACAAACATATGCTTATTAATTTAAAAAGTTAAATATACAGTTAATATAAATACTATCAAATTAAAACAATAACATGTAGCCTTCAAATATTTCTCAATTGAGTAAACATTGCTTGAGGTTTTTATTCAAGACAAGTAAACAGTCTTTGTAATGGAATCAAAGAAAATGAAGAACAAAGAAACAAATTACAAGCAATAGAACATGGATATACCAGAAGTAAACAATGCTTGAAGTTCTTCAGGTGTCTACAGTAACAGCAGTATCAAGTATTCATAAGTACAAAAGTAATCAAATGCAAAGTAAAACAGCTTGTTAGCTGAGTGATGAAATGTTACAAAGAATGTATTTTTAGTCATGTAAGACATGTAAGGATTATGCCATCTGTATCTCATTCATTTAATTTTTACATCTTAGCGCACCACATTACATTATTGCATATGCTGTTTATATTAAGATGGTCATTTTAGTCCATCTTAATAGAGCAGAGAGCAGATTATTTGTTGAAAATAGGTCACTCCTCACATGGGCTCTTGAGTAGCACCAATCGATGTTTACAATCTATGTTGATTTTTAGCACCTGTCTGCAATTTAGTCATCACCAAGAGTAACCATTATGAATTAATTAAATAGGTCATTTATAGTTCAAGTAAAGTTAAGTTTTTTTTAAAATGTTCATTGAGTACAGCTAAAAGCTTTGGTCAATGAGATGTTCTTGTTTAGTATTTATCAGCATTTAGTTTTATTTTGAGTTATATTTTCAATGTTTTAAAGTCAACATGAAATGAAAATTTACCCTATTTACTTTAATTCACGTTGCAGGTCTTATTGTGCACGATTCATCAAAAACTTTCTTTGTAATCTTTCATCAAAATGTAGTAACTTGCTCCGCTTCTAAAAACTTTATGGCTGAAGTCACCAAGCCCTCATATTTTTCAGCCCCTCCCACCTGCCATATAGAGACATCTTCTCATGATCCAATCAATTCCAGATGGATGATAAAGTCCTTCCCTATATTGTATCTTGTTGAATATCTCAGATTTAAACTCAGATTTGCCCTCTCATGTTGGTGCCCACAGGTGCCAGTTTCCAGCGTACCCGCTGGTGTTCATGAAGTGGGCAAGACCATCGACAAAACTGATTCGTTGTTCTCGCAGGACAGAGACCCACGCTTCAGTGACATGTACACAGGAATTTCTGGGTGTATGTTCTTCCATACTATGTCTTTATAACATCAACCGCATGTGGCAGAGATTTTTATCCAAATTACTGTAATTTCACTTCATGTAATTACTAATTTCTTGCATGTCTGCCAACTAGAGTTTGTAAGCTATTTTAATGTATGGTATAAAATGTATACAATGTATAATTGGTAGATTTAGTAGGTATACTGTAGTTTTTTTTCCGAACCCTTTTGGAAAATCCAGATTCTGATGGTCTTTAGCTGGTTCAAGCTTGTTGTTTATGGTCATTAGATGGTCCAAGCTGGTTAAGGTGGTTGATCAACTGTACTACAAGCTAATGGGGTCAAGGTTGACCTGGTAGACCATCTTGGCTAACCTGCTGCAGCTAACCCATGATCTAACCAGCTTCGAGCAACAAACTAGCTACCTTGTTACAATAAACAGCTCTGACCTAATTGAAATCAAACCCAGACCCCATGAAATCAAAACTGGAGTTGTAGTCCATATGACTGAGTAGTGCATATGAGTAGTCCATATGATTAATGTGCTATATTCCAAATTTTCTGAATTCATACGATTGCTATATGTGACCAAAATATTTAATTGTTAAATAATTTATAATCTTTCCCTCCTTCTGAAAATTTTAAATCTCATACACATTTCTGTTCAGATTCAAAAATTGTGTTGACACATTAAACCATGTTTTTACATTCTTGAATGTGATGTAAACAAATGTAATTCACCACTTCGAATTTGCTGGATGGAAAATGAGATTTATGAGTTGCAGCAGAAGGGGAAGATTTTCAGAAAATAATGACATGAATATAAGTCATATGGACTACATTTGTGGTGATTTAATGGCATTTTTGTTGCTTCACAGACACTATGGTAACTATGAACTGTCGTTTAATGAAAAGTTGTGTGAAGGTTCTTCAGATGTTCTTCAAGTTCTTAAAAAAATATAGATAATTACAGTTATAATTATAACAATAAAAATGTGGGGGTAAACTATTCCTTTAAATATCATTCCATGTGAAGATTAAAAGAGAATCTTTGTTTATCTTATCTATGTGTTTGTGTGTGTTTAGCTGATAAAAAGATGATGGCCCCCTCCTCTACTGTGGGAGGACAGCAGTTATACTCCCAAGGCAGCCCATTTCAACCTGGTCACTCTGGCAAGAGCTTCAGGTACGAGTGGGCTACAGAACACATTTCCCAATTCTCAAGGCCTATTCGCTGTTCACACTGAACACATATTTTAGTAGGATGTCATCCCTCATCAGAATGCACAATCAAGAACAGTTAAAGGAATGTCCCGGGTTCAATACAGGTTGAGCTCAATTGTCAGAATTTGAAAAACTTCAACAGGTTCCTTGTGTATTTAAAAACAAGAAAAGAAAAAAATCTTACAGTAAGGTACTTACAATAGAAGTGAATGTGGCTAGGCCATAAACATTGAAATACACAGTTTCAAAGTATAGCCACAAATTTTACATGATATACATGATAACATGATTTTAGTGTGATAAAATAAGAGACTTATCAAGTGTTCTGTTGTTAAACAGATTACAGGGTTTACTTGCATTAAGTTGTCATGACAACAAAGTTTTAATATTGAATATATCTTTACTCTAAGAAGATTAGTATGTAAGGGATAATGTACAGTCAGCCGGTTGTTATCACAAAATAAACCCGACAGGGTGATGAGAACGGGGAGGGGTTTCGTATCACCCTGAAGGGAATAATTCTGCTGACTGTACAAAATATTGATTTGCATTGAAATTATGTAATGTGAGAAGAAAGAAATTGCTGAACAGCTGAATTCCACCTCTGGTTTGTGTCTGGTTTGAGCTCTGTTGGTGTTTATTTTTTAAATAATGACTGTCTGACTGCTCATTATCCAGCTTATTACAAAGACTACTTGCCAAATAAATAAATAAATCGACATAAAACATTGATTTGAGTTCAATTATTTCATTAGCTTATTTTCAGAGATCGCACAGTGAAGTAGTATGTAGTAGGAAAGATGAATCGCAATACATGGATGACTGGTCTGATATGTCTTAACTCTAGCATGTGTGGTTGCTTCTCAGAAATATCAGACCGTTAGATGGTGCCATTGACCAATCAGAATCGAGTATTCCAGGGACCCGCATGATAAGCAATTTTATCACACTAAAACAATGTTAACACATAATTTTTACAACTTGTGACTATATATTTGAAACTGTGTATATTTTAATGTTTATGGACTGGCCCCATTCACTTCCATTGTAACTGCCTTACTGTAACCCATTCACTTCTATTTTAAGTTTCGAACTGTTTTTTTTTTTTTTTTTTAATAAACAAGGGACGAGTCAAAATAATTTTTTGTTGTAATCAATATTATGCCACAAAATAAATATTGTGTATTGAGATTTACTTGCATTGAACTAAGGAACATTCCTTTAATTTAACTTGAGTGTCATGAAAATCATTCAATTCTCATATTAAATAGCTGTTTTTTGATTCCCAACTAGGGTTGCAAATTTTAAGAAATTTCCTTGCCATACATTTCCACTGGCACGTTCTGAGTGAAGGTGAGTGAGCGTTTTCAATTCATTTCTATGGAAGCTGAACGCCACGCTCTCGAGGTGGATTGTGGGATTGACAGCGGCCTGGAGAAAGCGTTGAAGGTGGTCGAGAGAATCAAAACAGTTCAAATTCCTCTGCTTTATGCAAATTAGAAGCGGAAAATGGCGGTTGGCAGCCAATCACAGTGAGCTGAAGTAGTGACGTCTGTCATAAGTGCATTAAAATATGCCTTTAATGCTGGAGATTTTGCTGGATTCAGTGCTTTAATCACATCATTATGTTTATTTCTGACTTCAAACAGACTTCAAAGGATGATTGCATGCATTCATTGTGGCTTGGTAAGCAAAAGTGTAAAAAATCAACACTGTACAATGTGAGCATTCGGAAATGAAGCTGGCATCTTTCCAATTGTAATCGCGCATATAAAATTATATTATTGCTTGTGTACTGAAAACAGTGAGAGACAATACACATCTGCTTTTCATATTACAAACACAGCCCAAAACGGTAGCTGTCTTGCGTGTTGAGCGGGGCTGAGTGGAGTTTTTCAGTGACAGTGGAAACGTATGGTTAATTGACAATTGTTAACGTTAATGTATGAAAATCAATAAATCATTAGCAGTAACAGCAATAAACTGTAAGTGGTGAACAGCTTGAAATTGTTCAATCAAAGCTTCATTAATACAAAGTTTGATTTTGATTTTTTTTCTCCCCAATTTGGAATGCCCAATTCCCAATGCGCTCTAAATCTTCTTGGTGGCATAGTGACTTGCCTCAATCCGGGTGGCGGAGGACCGTCAATCTGCGCACCTTATCACGTGGCTTGTTGAATGCGTTACCGTGGAGACATAGCACACGTGGATGCTTCATGCTATTCTCCGTGGCATCCACGCACAACTCACCACGTGCCCCACCGAGAGCGAGAACCACATTATAGCGACCACGAGGAGGTTACCCCATGTGACTCCACCCTCCCTAGCAATCGGGCCAATTTGGTTGCTTAGGTGACCTGGCTGGAGTCACTCAGCATGCCCTGGATTCGAACTTGCGACTCCAGGGGTGGTAGTCAGCGTCTTTACAACCCAGGCCCCCACAAAGTTTGATTTTTGACAGACCAGCTGTTCAAATGCAAACTTGAAAATGATGACATTGCATTGGAGAAAAAATCCTTACTGTATAAGGATACATGAAAACATGCTTCCGAAGTAAGCATGCATAGCATACTGTATGCATAGCAAACTGTTTAAATATAATTTAAATAAATATAAAAGAAATGCAAGTATTGGCATTTTCCTCTAATTCAATTTTCAGTTCAGTGTATTTTTAATACATTCAGCCAATGTTTAGTATGAGTTTGTGAATTGTTTAATTTACTAATAATAATAATAACTTGTAGAGAAGAAACAGATTTCAGTTAATCAAAATTTCACATTGTAGATCTTGGGATATTTCATACCTTTTTTATTTTAAATTAAGTCAAATAATAACATACAATGGTGGAGAGATTTCAGGTGAATGTACCTCATTCTCTCCCGGTGAGAACTGCTTTGTCGGTGTGGATGATACAGGTAGACCGGCGGATAAACAATGCTTGTTGTCATGATGTACTTTAACACACTATCACAGTTTATGCAGTAAAAGTAATGTTCACCTATAGAAAAATGGGTTACACTTTATTTTAATGTGTCCTTGTTACAGTGTAATTACACAAGTAATTACTGATTATTACTAATTAACAACATGCACTTACTATAGGGTTAGGTTAAGAGTTTGATTTAGGGTTAGTTGCTTGTAATTACGCATAATTGACTGTTATTACTATCGTAAATACATGTAATATGTGTAACAAGGCACATTAAAATAAAGTGTTACCGAAAAATGCTCCATCTTTAAAAGCAAGGAAGTGAAGGATGTGTTTTTTATTCTGTGTTCCTGCCAGGATGTGACATGCAGCGCGCAAGCGGCAGTGCCCCCTCTAGCGGCGGATTACTGTATAGAAAGTCTTTTCTCTCTCTGCTGCCATAACTGAATGCATTTTGTGCTGAAATTGATTAATCGACGATCGATAAGGTTAATCGATCAAATTATTAATGGCGAATAAGCGATCATCACTTATTCATTAACGTCCCTTTTCCCAACCCTACTGTGAATAGTCCACAGAATCTCATGCAGAAATAAGATTTTCTGAAGAAGGCTTTAATTTAGTCATTCAATGTCTGTGTGTGTGTGTGTGTGTCAGCTCATCGGTGATCCACGTCCCAGGGGTCAATGACATCCAGTCTACCACTGGCTCAGCTGGACAGAACCTCACTCAGATATCCCGGCAGATCAACACTGGGCAGGTGTCCTGGACAGGAAGCAGACCACCCTTCTCTGGCCAGGTGAGAATAATCCTGCCCCGGACTGCCCAAACATCCACCATTAGCATAATGATCTCTGCGTAATGCAATGTTAATCACATTAAACTAAATTACTGACAAAAATGTTCATTGGCAAAGAGATTTTTTTGTTGGCAGGATTACTTTTTCAATTTTACATATTGAAATATTGACTAAATTTAAAGTACATTTTCATCAAAAGACAAAATCTTTTTTTGGAAAAATTAACACTGGCATAATGGAAATTTCCCTTAGCTATGTGATGAGAGTATTGGATCCAGATCCATGTTAAAATGAGATGGAATGACTTATTAGATCCTTTAGAGGGTTACTGGTGTGATGTAGAATATTGCTTGCTGAGTTCATGATATGCTTGTGTGTTTTTGATACGTTTCGAAGAGTTAGATATAAGCTCGCCTTTTAACGTACAGTATGTGTGTGTGTGCTTTATGGTTTCTCATATTTAGTAAGCAATAAATTCTGTGTAAGGCCTATCTTCTAATTGTTTCACCAGTCATACAATATTTACAATATCTTACATAACTTCTGTAAAGCCAAATCAAATATAAAGGCCTAGATTATGAAGAAGAACAGAGAAATGCTGGTACAACAAGTAGCTCTGTGGTTCCCTACTGATTAAAATAAAGCTTGTTTTCTGCAATCTGAATTGCTTGCTTGCAACAGTCTCCAACTTGCACAGCTCAATCAAGAGTTATTTCCCATTTAACATCTGCTTTATCGTTAATCAAGTGAGTTTGACATGACATTAAATGTAATGCCCAAGACTATTTGCCCTTTAGCAAACATTTTTATACAAATCCACACGCCATGTCCTAACCAGATGCAACAAGTTTCTAGCGATAAGTAATTTTTCTGTTCACACTAAAGGTAAAAATGCTGCCCAACATGACACTTTGAAAGTAGGGCTGGGCGGTATGATGATATATACCGTGCAATGAAAGAAATGTGCCAACCTATAGCAATTTTGATACCATAGTAGATATACAGCTCTGGAAAAAATTAAGAGACCACTCCAAATGTTCAGTTTCTCTGGATTTACTATTTATTGGTATGTGTTTGAGTAAAATGAACATTTTTGTTTTATTCTATAAACTACTGACAACATTTCTCCCAAATTCCAAATAAAAATATTGTCATTTAGTGTAGTTTAGTGTAGTGTAATACTCGCTGTGTAGCTCAGCGAGTATTGATGCTGACTACCACCCCTGGAGTCGCCAGTTCGAATCCAGGGCATGCTGAGTGACTCCAGCCAGGTCTCCTAAGCAACCGAATTGGCCCGGTTGCTAGAGAGGGTAGAATCACATGGGGTAACCTCCTCATGGTCGCTATAAGGTGTGGTTCTCTCTCTCTGTGGGGCGCGTGGTGAGTTGTGCATGGATGCCGCGGAGAATAGTGTGAAGCCTCCACACGCGCTACGTCTCCGTGGTGATAAGATGCGCGGATTGACGATCTCAGACACTGAGGAAACTGAGATTCGTCCTCCGCCACCTGGATTGAGGCAAGTCACTATGCCACCACGAGGACTTTGCGCATTGGGAATTGGGCATTCCAGATTGGGGAGAAAAAAAGGGAAGAAAAAAATATATAAATATTGTCATTTAGAGCATTTATTTGCAGAAAATGACAAATAAGATGCAGTGTTTTCAGACCTTGAATAATGCAAAGAAAACAAGTTCATATTCATTTATAAACAACATAATACTAATGTTTTAACTTAGGAAGAGTTCAGAAATCAATATTTAGTGGAATAACCCTGATTTTCAATCACAGCTTTCATGTGTCTTTGCACGCTTTCCACCAGTCTTTCACATTGCTGTTGGGTGATTTTATGCCACTCCTGGCTCAAATATTCAAGCAGGAATTCAACAGACACTGGAATGGATTGGCTGCCATACATGTAGAGATCCTGATTTAAGAAACATTTGGAGTGGTCTCTCAATTTTTTCCAGAGCTGTATTTGCGCATCTGTCAGTGGGTAGGACTACTTTACATTATTTAAACATGAGAGCAATGAAGAAAAATTGATTGATGCGAAAATACAGAGTGGGACGTGTCCTAAACAAGGCAAGTTGACACGTTAAACCTTTTTAATTAATCACGTTAATGCTTTAATTTGACAGCTCAAATTAAAACATTTCCTTTTTGTGTTCCACATAAGAAAAGAAAGCCATACTGTATTGGAACGACATGAGGGTAAATGATCACTGAAATTGACAGTTTTGAGTGAACTTTTCCTTTAAGTAGCTATTTCTACCTGACCTAAAACTAAAAACTGATTTTGGTTGGTGTATTCAGGTTGATTCAGCCATATTAAATTATATTTTGATTATATAATTTAATTAAACTAGTTAATTTAGATGTAACCGCATGAAGCACATTTGAGGTTACCTGATAAAACAATTTTATATTGTACTTTTTTGAATTACACCATTAAATTGTTGCAATGAATGCATGGCACCATTGGGCTGCCTACATCCTCTTTCCAGTTAAATAGCACTTGAAAGCAAGAATTATGCAGCAGTTGCCCCAGATCATTTCCTAACACAGGAACATTACTCTTGATGGCACAGTTCACATATCAGATTTCTGCGCTATCACATCAACTGATGCATTTGCTTATTTCCTAGGTGTTTTCTTCGGACTTGTTTGTACATTTATGTTTGTGTGGTTAAACCCCAGGCAGTACAAAAAGCACATATGATGTAACCATTTCCTCTGAACAAATTCATCAAATGTTAGCTTTGGTTACTTTTATGCCTCTTAAAAGTTAGTTGTCTTATGCTGCCTTCATGTACTATCGGAATTATCCTACTTTCCACTTCTGAAGTGGTAATTACGAGTACATCGTGTTCACGTCCTTTGTTGTCAGAAAGAACAAGAAACATGGATGACGCCAGGTTCATTCATACATATTTCTTAGGAACTTTTATTTTGACACCATAATACATATTACTCAGCTAGCTTGCTGAAGATAATGGAATTTTTGTCAAATACAAGCTATTTGTGTAAAAATGTACAACATGCATCAAATGGTTGCTGATATACATAAATGAGTATGACCAAAACGGCAAGCGCTATTGTATTTAGAAAAATGAACAAAACGTCATTCACTACAGAAACAGTACTCTCCTCCGCCATGTTGAAAGTGTAGGACTCCATCCATCTCGGAAACTCGGGTATCAAAATTATCTCAGAGTTTCCCAGTCATAATTACAACTTGAGGGGTCATTCATGTGCTACTTCCCAAGTGGGAAACTCGTATTTACGATAATTCTGATAGCACGTGATGGCAGCATTATTGGCATGTACTAATAGGTGTTGGTCATTGTAACAGATGTTCATATTTGGATCAAGAGGAGGAAGCGAGACACGGTGAGATCCAACTCAAAAGGGCTTTATTTCCCACAGCTTCACAGTCTTTATATATATTCCACTTTTCAATGGTCACACTCAAATTGATTCTTTTCAGCACAATACAGATCGCACTCAGGAACACTCTGCTCCGTGCAGCTCTCTCTCTCTGTCTCTTTCGGTGAACTGGCCATCTTTTTATCTCCCCAACTCTCACTGTGAACATAGAGATGGTAATTAGTCACAATTCATCTCAGGTGGATGTCCTTACCGCTCTCTCTCTCCACAGCCATCTGTGCCTCCGTTCTGTGGACCACCTCGAACTTAAATGGCTGGAGTGCCAGATACCAACGGGTGATCCGGCCGTTGGCATCTTTCATGCGGTGGAGCCATTGGAACAGGGCGTGGTCCGAACAGAGGGTGAATGCTCGTACCAACAAATAGTAGAGGAGAGTGAGGACCACCCACTTGATGGCCAAATTTTCCTTCTCTATGGTGCTGTACTTAGTCTCTCTCATAGAGAGCTTTTGACTAATGTACAGCACAGGGCACTCCTCCACCTCCACCACTTGGGACAGAACAGCACCCAGCCCCGTCTGATGCATCCGTCTGTAAAAAACAAAATAGGGAGAGAGAAATCAGGGGAATGCAGAAGCGGCCCGCCACAAAGTGCAGCTTTTACCTGCGTGAAAGCTTGTTGGCACAACTCCATCCACTGGACCGGGTCTGGGGCTCCCTTTTTAGTGAGATCAGTCAGCGGGCTGGTGACGTCAGAAAAATTAGGCACAAACCTTCGTTAGTAGCCGGCCAGCCCCAGAAACCATCTCACCTCCTTTTGGTCTTGGGTCTCGGGCAGGTCGCAATCACTGCGGTATATCAATTTGAGGTTGCACCTGCTCGTGACCCAAGTGGAACCCCAGATACCGTACCTCCACCCATCCAATTGCGCACTTCTTCGGGTTTGCTGTGAGCCCCGCTCTTCGCAACGACCCAGAACTGTCCCCAGATGCTGTATATGCCGCTACCAATCATTACTGTAAATAATGATATCATCCAAATAAGCAGCGGCATACGCAGCATGCAGTCTGAGGATTCGGTCCATAAGCCGCTGTAACATGGCTGGGGCCCCAAACAAACTGAACGGAAGGGTCACAAATTGGTGTAATCCAAACGGTGTGGAGAAGGCCGTTTGTTCACGGGACATCGGCGTTAAGGGGATCTGCCAATATCCCTTTGTCAAATCCGGTGTCGAATAAAAGCGAGCCGAGCCCAACCGATCGAGCAGTTCATCAATACGAGGCATTGGATACACGTCAAATTTAGACACCGCATTGACTTTTCTATAATCCACACAGAACCGTACAGAGCCATTGCTCTTAAGTACCAGAACCACTGGGCTGGCCCAATCACTGTGGGATTCTTCTATTACGCCCATATCGAGCATGGCCTTTCATTCTTCCCGTACTACTTGTTTCTTGTGTTCGGGTAAGTGGTAGGGACGACTATGTACCCCTACCCCAGGGGTTGTCTCGATGTGGTGTTTTATGAGATTAGTGCGGCCGGAGAGAGGTGAGAACACGTTAGAGAAATTATTTTGCAACCTGGCAACCTCCGTACGGGAAAACCCAGAGGCTTGCGGGACCTCTCATACTGCACGTAACAGGGGTTCGATCTACCTATCCCAATTCCGAGTATCTTCGTGCACAAACTTACGAATCATATTTTTTAAGGTCTTATTAAATCGTTCGCCCAAGCTGTCCATTTGTGGATGGTACACGCTTGTCCCGGCCCTGGCTCCACCTCCCCGTCAGCACATTGCACACCCCACACTGTCCCACTGTATTACAGGAACCATCCACACACAACCCCTTTAACAATTCGGGAAAAGCTGGCCAATTAGTACCCAAAATTAGTGGATGGGTGGGGCAGGAACTAACCACAGCCTCAATGTTATGTTTTTGACCCCGAAATAGAATAGTGACGGTCACTGCAGGATAATCGTAAATATCCCCGTGCACCTTCACCCGATTATTTGAATCCAATGCCCCATTGATGAATAGAGGTTCGGTTACAGCCTGAATCCACCAAGGCTTGGTATCTACCCCCCCAATACCCAGTATTTGGTACGTTCCGGCTCGATCGGGGGCGGCCTGTGGAGTGTCGGGGACCCAGATCACTGTCCCCACCTCCATCACCGGGCACTGTTCACGGACGTGTCCCGGCTCCCCGCAACTCCAACAGACCGGCCCAAACCTCACGCCCACACCAGTGGCGGCAGCTTCCCCCACCTGAGAGGAAGAATGGGTAGAGCCAGGGGAGAGAGAGACAGGAGTGTTAGCACATCCCCGAGGCCGGGGCACCGGTCCCACCATTTGGGTTCCACCATTGCTGGGGGAACGGGATAGGTCGGAAAGAAGGAGGGGAGGGATGACAGGGAGAGAGAGAAAGAGAGGCTCTCCGGCCCCTGGGTACGCCACTAATTGGTCCTCCACCAACTGCACTGCTTCATCCAGCGACGCCGGTCGGTGGCACTGGACCCATTCTGTAGTTCTTTTCGGTAGTTTGGCGATGAAAATTGTTCCAGTACCATGAGATCGATGATGCCCCCAACATCACTGGGCTCCTTGGCCAGCACCTACCGCCGGCAGGCGTTGCGGAGCTGTTGAAAGAAGGCAAATGGGCGAACATCGCTCAGCGTCAGGGTTCGGAACTGCTGGCAATGCTCTTCGGGACTGCGGCCAACCCGCTGCAGGATGGCTTTCTTCAGCTCAGGGTACCTCAGGAAGTTGTCAACCGGGAGATGTTGGGCTGCGAGTTGGGCCTCCCCAGTCAGCAGCGGTAGGAGGTGGACTGCCCATTGAGCCTGCGGCCATTCCAGAGCTTGGACCGTGTGCTCGAAGAGCTCGAGAAAGGCCTCCAGCTCATCTTGCGCCCCCATCTTCACCAGTGTCACATGGGGTTCACTGCTGTCGGGGTCGTAGCGTGCGCCCCCCCACTCCCGTCGGTCCTCCTCTTGGCCTTGAAGGAGCGCCTTGAAGTGCTGTTGCTGCTCCACCCGCAGATCCATGAGGGCCTGGTGTTGCGCCTGGTGGATTCTGGCGAGGGATCGAAACACTCCCTCCAGTGGTGAAGACGACACCATAGCAGCGTACCTTCCTCCTTCTCCCGGATTTTGGCACCAGTATAACAAAGGTTCAGGTTGGGCAGATAAAGGAGGAAGCGGGAACCAGTTTCCACATTTTACGTGAGTCCGTTTTATTCACAAATAACCAGCAATCGCTGTACAGTTTCACTCAAAACATAAGACGTCTTTTCAGCATCACTCAAATAAACAGTCCGCTTTTCAGAGTCACTCAAATAAACAGTCCGCTTTTCAGCTTCACACAACACAAGACTCTCCCTCAGGAAACAGACACGAAGACTCTGGTCTGTCTGACTCTTTCCTCTCTCTGTGAACTGGCCATCTTTTTAATCTCCCCCGACTCTCACTGTGAACATAGAGATGGTAATTAGTCATATTTCATCTCAGGTGGATGTCCTTACCGCTCTCTCTCTCTCCCCAGATGGGGCTCGACCACGCCCTCACCTCCACAAATTATAACTGCAAATAACTCAATAATACTTCACACCATCGTTCTGGAATTTAAGAGACAATAAATTATATAACAAACACTTGTAATTTCTTGTTAAATAACAGTTATAATGCATGATAAAGAGTCCTTATATTTAGTTTGTTAGTTTTAAACATGGATAATACATTACACATTATGAAAAACATAACTTTCAGGGTTATTATCTGCATAGGATGCATTTGTCCATTTTTAAGTATAATCCTACACATGGCTATGTATTTTGATAGTAGTAAAATAAGCAAAGTCCAAAGTTCATGTCAGATGTTCATGAATTAAGCTTCATGTGAGCTGGTGAGCCAGAAACATGACTCATGATTAGTATAATAATTTTAAGTGTAGAGAGTTGGTTATATTGAAGAACAATGGAGGTTTCCATGGCAGTCATTGAACAGTCCCTCAACTTATCAGTCATGTGATGAGTTAAGTTGGGGGTTTATCTGATTAAGAACAAAGAGGAGAGAGATTTTGTTGTGCTTTCCCCCACAGTTAAAGTTTGCCAGATTCGACATCTTTAAGTCATCCTGTGTGGAATTGTTGAATTTCTCTTAGTTTTCTTCTGTCCACGCACTACACTGACTTTTAAGTATAAATGTAACATAATAGACCTGTTGCTGTCTGTTTGTTGTTAATATTAAAGGGATATTTCACCCAAAAATTTAAATTCTGTTATTGTTTACTCACCCCTGTGTTGTTATAAGCCTATATGACCTTCATTCTTTTTCTTAACACAAAGGGAGAAAATATTTTTTTGCTCAGTGACTTCAAGCTTCAAAAGAATGCAAAAGTATAATTCAGAAGTCTAATAAATAATTCCATGAGTCTCATGATTTTTATGAAAGCATATGATAAGATTTGGTGAGAAACAAACCAAAATCTTATGTGTTAGGACTCATAAGTATTGTTAGGAATCAGCCAGGTTGTGTCTTCTCTCTGTCTTCGTGTTTTCCCCATCCCTCTTGTGACTTGCTTCTGTTTTGTTGTGCCATGTGCTGACAGCGATCATGGGGTCATCTCAATGATCACTTGTCAGTCTCATTAGCCACACCTGTTCCTCATTTCTCTTGATTGGTTTTCTTCCTATTTATTCTCCCTCTGTTTGCTGTCCTGTGCCAGATTGTTGTTTGCCATCGTGCTCACACTCTCCAGCCCTCTTGTTTGTTCTGTTGACTGCATTATCCCTGGTTCCAGTTGGTTCCAGTTAATTTTGTCCTACTGCTTGCTCTTCTTCTTGCCCCTTGCCAGTGTCTGTACGGCTTGGTTTTCCTGCCCTACTAGTGCCTGCCACCGACCTTGAGTAAGCCTGCCACTTTTAGTCTGTCCCTCAGTCTCTGTTTTTGGCCTAACCTGTCTCTGACTCCTGAGCGAGCAGCTCCCAGTCTGACTTTACCTGCATAGGCCTTGTTGGTCCTGGTACAGAGCTCTGCCTGCCCACTCCCCCTTCTTTGATATCAGTCCCTGGCCCTTGGATTTTACACCACTACCCTGTCTGCCCTCACCCTGCCTGGTGGCTGCGGAGTGCATCAGCCTTCCTTGCCTGCCTCTGAAAATTTCCACCTGGTCCCTGGACTTTGAATGCCTTCGACCCCTGCAGACTGCTTTATTTGCTGCTCTTAATTTCAATAAACTGCTTGTTTTCTGTTAACCTGCATTTGAGTCCTCCATCCCTCACTAGGCCCTGACATAATGTATTTAGTGAAAATGTTCACTGACTGTTGATCTTCTGTGCGCGTTCATGATAGGACATGAGAGCAACAGTACACGCAGCCCCCTAGTGACATTGGGGTGTTTAAGCAAACTCGTTTTGTTTATCTAAAAACAGGTCCGCCACAGCGATAGTGAGAACAGAACACAGCTGCACACAAAACAGAGAACAGAACTTACTAAACATGTCTGAAGAATTTGTAGTCTAATAATATATGCATTTTTATGCCCAACCTTATTTTTTTTTTAAACTGAGTATTTTTGTTCTCATGCCCTATCATGAATGTGCACAGGAGATCAACAGTCAGTGAACATTTTCACTAAATATTTTATTACATTTCAGTTTTTTCTCACCAAACCTTATCGTTGTCATGTGTATTCTGTTGATTCATGTCTTTTATTTTGAAATGTTTAGTTCCTGTTTCCCTTGTCATGTGATTCCTGTTTTCCCTCCATGTTCATGTGTTATGTTTTCATTGGTTTATTGTTTAATTATCTTGTTATCAGTTCTGTTTGTTCATTGGTTTATGTTCCTCCATGTCCATGTATTTAAGCCTCATGTTTTCCATTGTGTAGTGGTCAAGTATTGAATGTGATGGATGTGAATATTGTTTTGTTCTCAAGTCAAGTCAAGTCAAGTCAAGTCAAGTCAAGTCAAGTCAAGTCAAGCCAAGCCAAGCCATAGTCAAGTCATAGTCAAGTCTAGTTTATATCAAGTTCATGTTTTTGTTAAATCACGTTTATAGTTAGGGTTTTGGATTTACTTTTGTAATTAAACTGCACTTGGGTTCTCATCTTCATCATCGTCTTCGTCATTGTCAGCAGTTCCACCAGCTACGTTACAGAATACTTGACCAACCATGAACCCAGCAGTTTTACTTCTGCGCCTACGTCAGGGGAATCGTCCCCTGGAGGACTATGTTGAGGACTTCTGCGGTCTAGCCAGCCAGGTAGACTTTAATGAGGTTGCCCTCAAAGACTGTTTCAGATTTGGATTGAATGAGTCCATTTCTTTTTTGATGCCTGGCGGTCGCAGTTCCCTCAGCCTGGTTCAATATATCGACCTCGCCCTACGGATCATTGGTTCCACGTTCACTGTGGGGGAGGCGGATGCCGAGCCAGAGTTCCACGACATGGCCGCCGCCGAGCCAGAGTTCCACGTCATGGCCGCCGCCGAGCCAGAGTTCCACGTCATGGCCGCCGCCGAGCCAGAGTTCCACGTCATGGCCGCCGCCGAGCCAGAGTCCCACGTCACAGCAACGCCTCAGCCTGCTCCATGCCACGTCACAGCAACGCCTCAGCCTGCTCCATGCCACGTCACAGCAACGCCTCAGCCTGCTCCATGCCATGTCACAGCCACACCTGAGCAGTGGGACCTGGAGATGGTTCCCACCCTTATACCCACCCTTAGTTCTCCTGAGCAGGCAAGGGGAACTTTCGGCCCTCCGACCCTGCCTGGACCCTCCGAGCCCTGGACTTCGCCTTGGCCTGTCGGTCCCTCGACATTGCCTCAGCTCGGCGTTCCCTCGGCTCCACTACGGTCCTTCAGCCTGTCGGCTGTGCCGGGGTCCCTCGTCCCTCCGGCTCCTCCTTGGTCTGTCGGTCACCTGGCTCCGCTTTGGCTCTCCGATCCTCTGGCTGCGCCTCGTCCCTCCGATCTGTCAGCTTCACCGGAGACCTCCTTCCCTACGGCTCCACCTTGGTCCTGAGTCCCACCGGCTCCACCTCAGTCTTCCGATCCCTCAGCTCCGCCTTGCTCCTTCGAGCCTCCAGCACCGCCTTGGTCCTCCCTGCCATCGGCTCCACCCTGGCCCTTCAAGTCTTCGGCTACTCTCCGGGCACCACATTCCATGGCTCTGCCCCTCGAGCCTCTCACGGCTCCACCTTCCATGGCTCCGCCCCTTGAGCCTCTCATGGCTTCACCCCCCACGGACTTTGCCCTGGTCCCATGCTCCTCACCCTTTCTCGCCACGCCCCACGCCTCAAGACAAACCCCCCCCCCCCCGCTCCCTACAGAACTTTGAATTTATGTCATGTTTTACGTGTTTTGTTTATGCGTTGGGGTGTCGGGAGCCACCCCTTAGTGGGGGGGATATGTCATGTGTATTCTGTTGATTCATGTCTTTTATTTTGAAATGTTTAGTTCCTGTTTCCCTTGTCATGTGATTCCTGTTTTCCCTCCATGTTCATGTGTCATGTTTTCATTGGTTTATTGTTTAATTATCTTGTTATCAGTTCTGTTTGTTCATTGGTTTATGTTCCCCCATGTCCATGTATTTAAGCCTCATGTTTTCCATTGTGTAGTGGTCAAGTATTAAATGTGATGGATGTGAATGTTGTTTTGTTGTCAAGTCAAGCCAAGCCAAGCCATAGTCAAGTCTAGTTTATGTCAAGTTCATGTTTTGTTAGGGTTTTGGATTCACTTTTGTAATTAAACTGCACTTGGGTTCTCATCTTCATCATCATCTTCGTCATTGTCAGCAGTTCCACCAGCAACGTTACAATCGTATGCTTTCATAAAAATCTCATGGAATAATTTATTAGACTTCTGAACTGCATTCTTTTGAAGCTTGAAGAGGTAGTCACCATGAACTGCCATTGTATGACATCACTGAGTACAAAAGTTTTTCACAATTTCTCTGTTAATAAAAAGAAAAAGTCAAATAAGGTTATGACAACACAGGGGTGAGTAAGCAATGACTGAATTTTCATTTTTGGGTGAACTAATCCTTTTATCAAACAACCATAATAAGAAAATGAGAAAACCACTCACTGCTCTTGGCTCAAAAACTTTAGTAGCTTAAAGTATTAATGTATTATAATTATATAGTCCAGTAGTTGTTATACATAGCATTTAATTCTGAATTTTTACTTGAATACTTGATACTGCTTTTAAAAACATTTAAAGCTGTTAAAAAAAAAACACTGTTTTCCTCATTTGTATTTTTTTGTTATATTATTTTTAATTTATTTTTATTCATTGCTGTATTGTTATTTAATTACTGACTATTTAGTAGTTTGGAATAATTACTTGAACTTGAAACAATTCTTACATAATTAACAAATTAGTTAGTGTTATTATTTGTTGTGGTATTGAAGCTGGTATCGAGAGTTGTCCAATTTCACTAACAGCTACTGAAATGTTGGTATTGTTACAGTTTATATATATATTGTGCATGGTAGATCTTGCTAGAATAACATGATGAAAAGTAGATCTCGTTCTATAGAAGTATGAGCACCCCTGCTGTAGATGATGGAGGTGGCAGCTTTTCTTTATTTGACTACTGACATAACATAATATAACTGCCATATGACAATAGCCTCATCACCTACCCAATGCCGTTTACATTTCTGTTACAGAGAATCAAGTTGATTGCATTGCTGTACTATTAGCAGGGTTAACTTGTTTAATGTTTAATATACAACTGTGTGGAGCAGAAGTTTGGACCTGTGTCATTTCATTGTGAGTTGAAAGATTCCAGGAGACAGTCAAATGTGTTTTCTGCTCATTGTGGCTGGTTAACACAAACCTCTGATTAACATGGAAGCTTATGGGCACGGTTTTACAGTACACCTTTGTCAGGAACAGTCTCCCTAGAGCAACTTGAGGTTAAGTGTCTCGTTCAAGAGTGCAATCGAATTTAAACTTAAAGTAACCACAAGGCCACACTGTCGAGTAAATAATAATGTGTTCAGTGCAATACATGACATCAGTCAGCCTGTGAAATATTGTAGCATCTATATATTAACAGTCTCATGTCATTTTACTACAGCAGCAGATTCCAGCTCAATCCAGTAAGGCCCAGTCCTCACCGTTCGGCATCGGCTCCAGCCACAGCTACCAGGCCGACCCGTCCTCCTACAGCCCCCTGTCTAGCCCTGCCACCTCCTCACCCTCCGGCAATGCCTACTCCAACCTGGCAAATCGCAGCACTGCTTTCGGTAAGACTTGTTCATTTATGACAATAAATTGCACCATTTCATATCCTCCAGGGTTTACATTAGATTATTGTCAAAAAAGCCCTTGAAAACCTGGAATTTTGCAATGCATTTTTCCATTAATGGAAAAGTAATAGAAAATTAGAAAAATACCTAAATGTCCTGGAAAATAATTATTTGTCTTGGAAAATATTTTAGTATAATACAACTGTTAAAATGTACAAAAAAATGGTAATGATGGGGACTCGGGATAGCTGTCAAATACACAAATTCTATTTTTTTGTCACTGCCGGCGGCTGCGCATTGTAAAATAACATCAATGGTTGACTGTCAGGAACTAAGCCCAGTCACATACATTCTCTGATCATCTGCTGTCATCTCTGCTTTTCTCCAACAAAATAGTTTAAGTATTAATATAGTG
This sequence comes from Myxocyprinus asiaticus, assembly GCF_019703515.2. Lineage (NCBI taxonomy): Eukaryota > Metazoa > Chordata > Actinopteri > Cypriniformes > Catostomidae > Myxocyprinus > Myxocyprinus asiaticus. Next base: position 59,856,957 of record NC_059345.1, on the reverse strand, counting down.
CAAAATATAACTTTTTACAACATTGTTCCAACATTGCTGTTGTGTTAACTACAAGACATTTGAATTGTAAACTTTATGATGATGGTTGAACACTGATTTTTTTGGACAATGGATACTTCAAACAGTGATCTGATTCATACTGACATAATTCTAAGACTTTAACTTTAACAGACCTACATATAGAGTTGACATTACAGCACAACTGGAAACTAAATCTCCCATGGCCTCTTTTAAATGCCTCTATCTACAGTTGTGCCAAAAGTATGCATACCCTGGCAGAAATTGTGAAATTTTGGCATTGATTTTGAAAATATGACTGATCATGCAAAAAACTTTTATATTAAAAGTCTTTTATTTAAGGATAGTGATTATATGAAGCCATTTATTATCACATAGTTGTTTGGCTCCTTTTTAAATCATAATGATAACAGAAATCACCCAAATGGCCCTGATCAAAAGACAGCACATGTGATTTTTTTTTTCCGTTTTTTATTTTTAATAAATTTGCAAAGATTTCAAACAAACTTCTTTCACGTTGTCATTATGGGGTATTGTTTATAGAATTTTGAGGAAAATAATTAATTTAATCCATTTTGGAATAAGGCTGTAACATAACAAAATGTGGAAAAAGTGAAGCGCTGTGAATACTTTCCGGATGCACTGTATATTTTGAGAGGGGTCAACAAGGCCTATAGTGAAAAGAATACCATCCCCACTGTGAAGCATGGTGGTGGCTCACTGATATTTTGGGGGTGTGTGAGCTCTAAAGGCACGGGGAATCTTGTGAAAATTGATGGCAAGATGAATGCAGCATGTTATCACAAAATACTGGCAGACAACTTGCATTCTTCTGCACGAAAGCTGCGCATGGGACGCTCTTGGACTTTCCAGCATGACAATGACCCTAAGCACAAGGCCAAGTTGACCCTCCAGTGGTTACAGCAGAAAAAGGTGAAGGTTCTGGAGCAGCCATCACAGTCTCCTGACCTTAATATCATCGAGCCACTCTGGAGAGATCTCAAATGTGCGGTTCATGCAAGACGACCAAAGACTTTGCATGACCTAGAGGCATTTTGCCAAGACGAATGGGCAGCTATACCACCTGCAAGAATTTGGGCCCTCATAGACAACTATTACAAAAGACTGCATGCTGTTATTGATGCTAAAGGGGGCAATACACAGTATTAAGAACTAAGGGTATGCAGACTTTTGAACAGGGGTCATTTAATTTTTTTTCTTTGTTGCCATGTTTTGTTTTATGATTGTGCCATTCTGTTATAACCTACAGTTGAATATGAATCCCATAAGAAATAAAAGAAATGTATTTTGCCTGCTCACTCGTGTTTTCTTTAAAAATGGTACATACAGGTGCATCTCAATAAATTAGAATGTCATGGAAAAGTTCATTTATTTCAGTAATTCAACTCAAATTGTGAAACTCGTGTATTAAATAAATTCAATGTACACAGAGTGAAGTAATTTAAGTCTTTGGTTCTTTTAATTGTGATGACTTTGGCTCACATTTAACAAAAACCCACCAATTCACTATCTCAAAAAATTAGAATATGGTGACATGCCAATCAGCTAATCAACTCAAAACACCTGCAAAGGTTTCCTGAGCCTTCAAAATGGTCTCTCAGTTTTGTTCACTAGGCCACACAATCATGGGGAAGACTGCTGATCTGACAGTTGTCCAGAAGACAATCATTGACACCCTTCACAAGGAGGGTAAGCCACAAACATTCATTGCCAAAGAAGCTGGCTGTTCACAGAGTGCTGTATCCAAGCATGTTGACAGAAAGTTGAGTGGAAGGAAAAAGTGTGGAAGAAAAAGATGCACAACCAACCGAGAGAACCACAGCCTTATGAGGATTGTCAAGCAAAATCGATTCAAGAATTTGGGTGAATTCACAAGGAATGGACTGAGGCTGGGGTCAAGGCATCAAGAGCCACCACACACAGACGTGTCAAGGAATTTGGCTACAGTTGTTGTATTCCTCTTGTTAAACCACTCCTGAACCACAGACAACGTCAAAGGCGTCTTACCTGGGCTAAGGAGAAGAAGAACTGGACTGTTGCCCAGTGGTCCAAAGTCCTCTTTTCAGATGAGAGCAAGTTTTGTATTTCATTTGGAAACCAAGGTCCTAGAGTCTGGAGGAAGGGTGGAGAAGCTCATAGCCCAAGTTGCTTGAAGTCCAGTGTTAAGTTTCCACAGTCTGTGATGATTTGGTGTGCAATGTCATCTGCTGGTGTTGGTCCATTGTGTTTTTTGAAAACCAAAGTCACTGCACCCGTTTACCAAGAAATTTTGGAGCACTTCATGCTTCCTTCTGCTGACCAGCTTTTTAAAGATGCTGATTTCATTTTCCAGCAGGATTTGGCACCTGCCCACACTGGCAAAAGCACCAAAAGTTGGTTAAATGACCATGGTGTTGGTGTGTTTGACTGGCCAGCAAACTCACCAGACCTGAACCCCATAGAGAATCTATGGGGTATTGTCAAGAGGAAAATGAGAAACAAGAGACCAAAAAATGCAGATGAGCTGAAGGCCACTGTCAAAGAAACCTGGGCTTCCATACCACCTCAGCAGTGCCACAAACTGATCACCTCCATGCCACGCCGAATTGAGGCAGTAATTAAAGCAAAAGGAGCCCCTACCAAGTATTGAGCACATATACAGTAAATGAACATACTTTCCAGAAGGCCAACAATTCACTAAAAATGTTTTTTTTATTGGTCTTATGATGTATTCTAATTTTTTGAGATAGTGAATTGGTGGGTTTTTGTTAAATGTGAGCCAAAATCATCACAATTAAAAGAACCAAAGACTTAAACTACTTCAGTCTGTGTGCACTGAATTTATTTAATACACGAGTTTCACAATTTGAGTTTAATTACTGAAATAAATGAACTTTTCCACGACATTCTAATTTATTGAGATGCACCTGTATATTACCAATTCTCCAAGGGTATGCAAACTTTTGAGCACAACTGTACTTTGAAACTCATTATGCTCATTATATTTACAGCAATTTCCATAAAAAACTCCATTTATGAACAATGACTGAAAAAGACATTTGTCTTCTTGCTATTATCAAAAAGAAGTGTTGTTAACAGCAAACAGTGTGTCAATTGTATAGCACCATAGTGTGACAAAAAAATTTGTTGTTATAGTTGCTTTGGTGCAACTATTTAATCTCTGTTATAGACCATATGAAAAATAGATTTCTGTGATTTCAGTGATCAAAATTCTAATTTGTGGTTTCTTACACATACAAGGCAATTAGATGTTTATTTTCTTAGTTCTTTAGTTCTTCTGAAAAAGTCTATTGCTTGAATTCCTTGTCAACACAAAATCAACTATAAATCATGAGACCAGCTATAAATCATGAGACCGTTACATAAGTTATCATTTTTCATTAAATTACTTTGGAATATCACTTTTTAATTATAGTTAATTGTCTAAATGTAATTGAATGAATGGTCTCAAATCCACATAAAAAGATGCCGTTACTCAATATGAGCAATTTCATAAAGCAATAAGAGGACATACAGTGATTTTACAACAGGTAGGGGGTACACAATCCAAAGTCAATAAATGATAAAAATGTTTTATTAATAATAATAATCTGTGCAATAAACAATTCTTCCCACAAGTAATATTTTATAAGCTTAACTGTAGTCTTTGTGTGGTTGACAAGTATATTGATACAGAATTCTACTGATGTGCAGGGGTCTTCAACTTTTTTCAGGTTTGTGGATAGAGAGGAGGAGAAGGTACCCGCAGTTACATATTATAAAAAGTGTTGCATTTTGAGCCTGGCCTATAATAGTATGCGTATAATTCCATTTTAAAGAGGCCCTATAATGGTTTTGGGAATTTTACCTTTCCTTTTGTGTGTAACATAGCACTTTGTGCATGTAAAAGGTCTGCAAATTTACAAAGCACAAAGTCCACGCAAAAGGGAGTTATACTTTCCCACAGACAACACTGCTCAAGGACTACACGAAACAGCTGGATTGTAGTCCAGCCATTTCTTCCATAAAGTATCGACGTCACTATGAAACACATTTGCATAATGCCCGCCTAAGGGCCACTTTGGCCCGCCCTCAAACAAACGTAGTTATAACTGAGGCCAGGATGAGTTGGGTTAGTGTTGTCACCATGTCAAGAAGACGCTGTTTTCTTCACTGCGAAAGCAAAACCTCTTTGTTTGGACTTCCAAAGGCAGACGAATTGAAGTATCAGTGGTTAAAATTTATTTTTACCACTATTCCTCAGCAGTACAACCAGATCCAATGCCGGATTTTCAAGATGATTACTCCTGAAAGATGGTGCAGTTCCCAATTTGTTGGGACAATCTGGCGCTTCAGGATCACAACCTGTAAGTATGCTTGATTATTTGTGGATTTATCTGCTACCGAGAGTTCAAATGCGGAGTTTTGTTTTGTAGCTACGGTGTACACCCATGCACAGCTGTAGGCCTCTGTTAACCTGCTAGCTAATGTTATTGTGGTGAAATAGTTTTGCTAATCAGCTGCGGGCCCACTTTTACCTGCAGTGTGTGTAGAATTATGCAGATTGTTTGACGTTCTTACTATCATGTACGTATATTGTCAAGTGTGGAGATGGATTTATTTTTACAAGCAGTAATTTTATGTCTGCAATCCACGGAAGTGCTCGGCTAACTTTGCTGTGTTATGTTATTGTTTTGGTAAGGGTTTCCTATTCAGCTGTGGACCAGCTTTTACCTAAAACTGTGTAACAGTATGGTCAATCTCAAGAGTCTTACATAATTACAAGCTGTAATGTTACAGCTGCTATCCACGGCTAAATTGCTCACTAACCAGGAGTAAGCCTCTGTTCTCCGTTCATATCTCAGGTGAAAAAGGTTTGGCTACACCCATTCCAGCAAAAGATGACTAACTTAGAAGCACTACATATCTTTTACTTGAAGCTTTGTTAGGTTCACAATAATCAACAGTGTATTTGTAAGAAAGCTACTAAATTAAAACGTACCACTGTGAAATGTCCTGCTTAAGTCGTGCTTGCGAAGGTGGTTCGGGTTGATCAGCTTGTTCTTCCAAACTTTCATTATTAATTCATTATCGGACCCGGGCTAGGCCTGGTACGGCAAAAACCGATGCCACTGTTACCATAGTTACAGTAGTGTTTACAGAGCTGAAACTCGGTTATGGTAAGAGAAGTTACATTTCTGTCACACGCTCTATGTGGTTGAATAATCACAACAGACTTGGCAACTGACCAGTCAGAGCAGACTGGGCTTTTGGGAAAGGGGGGCTTTAAAGAGACAGGAGGTAAATCAGAGCATTTGAACCAGAGGATGAAGAGCGGGGAAAAGAAATGTACAGTATGAGAAAAATGTGTTCCCGTTGGGAACACCGGTATTTTCCCGGTGGGCCGCTGGGTAATTTGTGCTGGTCCGTTGCTGCGCAAGTACCGGCCTGTCCTACAGGCGATATAGGCAGCCGCCCTGGGATCCAACATGCCCGCGCAGACCCCATTATAGAATAAATATTTTAAAAAACTCTGTAAGGTACAGCCAACACAATGGCTTTTATTCTGAAAAACGTAAGAACTTTTTTTTTTAACTACTTACACATGGTAGCGCATATCCATATGTGCACATTCACTGTGTACCTCGTGTGGGACTCATTATTTGACATATAAATCACAATATTGGTGACAACCAAAGACAACATATTAAGTATAAGATGAGCTCTGAATAATAACAAAATGACAAATAACTGCAAGTTACAACAAATACAATAACAGCAGCATATATAAAATCTGCAAAGAGTAAATCTATGAGCAGTACACAGTCATTTGCATAATTTATTCATACCGCTGGGAGCTGAAGTGCAGCTTGCTGAATAATGCTCACACCTGACAAAAATTGTAGTTTGAGGCTTACTTTGTTTAAAGGATAGCAGAAACAGCGCTTGTCAAAGCATAGGTCTTTTCACTTTTTCTCATGAATAATCTGGGGAAAGAATTAAAACTGCAGATATAAAGATATAAAGCAACAAACTCACAAAGTGAAAACATGAGCAGTTAATCTGAAAAATATCTGCAAAGTTCTACACTTTAAGAGGTATGTTTATTATGTTTTACATATATTTATATTTGTTTATATTTATATATGTACATATTCTGGCCAACATTGTTTTCATTTTTTTTTTTTTTATAAACATTTACACTTAGTTATGTGGGTGATTGACATGAAATTTTAAGCATTGTCAGCAGTGTCCTACTGTGTCACACTTTCTTCATCTATTTTAAACAAAATGTTATGATCTTGTATAGCTATATATACATATATAATATATTATTATTATACTCGTTTCCACAACCTCATATTAACTAAGATGATATTTAAATTTGCACTTCTAGAAAAAAGTTGAAAGGTGATTAAGATCTTTAAAAACTTTGAAGAAATTCTGACTTGTCACAGCACCTAAAATACACACTTTCCGTTGTACTTTCATGTACATTTTAACCTAACATCTGTATGTTGGAAAAAAAAGTTTTCGGACATGTTATTTGTCTGAGCAATAAAGTGCTTATTTTAGTGCTTTCTCTAAAACATCCACTCATCACATTTACAGTAGTTTTATACAGTGCATCCGGAAAGTATTCACAGCACTTCACTTTTTCCACATTTTGTTATGTTACAGCCTTATTTCAAAATGGATTACATTCATTATTTTCCTCAATATTCTACAAAAAATACCCCATAATGACAACATGAAAGAAGTTTGTTTGAAATCTTTGCAAATTTATTAAAAATAAAAAACGGAAAAAAAAAATCACATGTACATAAGTATTCACAGCCTTTGCCATGACACTCAAAATTGAGCTCAGGTGCATCCTGTTTCCACTGATCATCCTTGAGATGTTTCTACAACTTGATTGGAGTCCACCTGTGGTAAATTCAGCTGATTGGAAATGATTTGGAAAGGCACACACCTGTCTATATAAGGTCCCACAGTTAACAGTGCATGTCAGAGCACAAACCAAGCCGTGAAGTCCAAAGAATTGTCTGTAGATCTCCGAGACAGGATTGTATCGAGGCACAGATCTGGGGAAGGGTACAGAAAAATTTCTGCAGCATTGAAGGTCCCAGTGAGCACAGTGGCCTCCATCATCCATAAATGGAAGAAGTTTGGAACCACCAGGACTCTTCCTAGAGCTGGCCGCCCGGCCAAACTGAGCGATCGGGGGAGAAGGGCCTTAGTCAGGGAGGTGACCAAGAACCCGATGGTCACTCTGACAGAGCTCCAGCATTTCTTTGTGGAGAGAGAAGAACCTTCCAGAAGAACAACCATCTCTGCAGCACTCCACCAATCAGGCCTGTATGGTAGAGTGGTCAGATGGAAGCCACTTCTCAGTAAAAGGCACATGAAAGCCCGCCTGGAGTTTCCCAAAAGGCACCTGAAGGACTCTCAGACCATGAGAAACAAAGATTGAACTCTTTGGCCTGAATGGCATGCGTCATGTCTGGAGGAAACCAGGCACCGCTCATCACCTGGCCAATATCATCCCTACAGTGAAGCATGGTGGTGGCAGCATCATGCTGTGGGGATATTTTTCAGTGGCAGGAACTGGGAGACTAGTCAGGATCGAGGGAAAGATGAATGCAGCAATGTACAGAGACATCCTTGATGAAAACCTGCTCCAGAGCGCTCTGGACCTCAGACTGGGGCAAAGGTTAATCTTCCAACAGGACTAACGACCCTAAGCACACAGCCAAGATAACAAAGGAGTGGCTACGGGACAACTCTGTGAATGTCCTTGCGTGGCCCAGACTTGAACCCGATTGAACATCTCTGGAGAGATCTGAAAATGGCTGTGCACCGACACTCCCCATCCAACCTGATGGAGCTTGAGAGGTCCTGCAAAGAAGAATGGGAGAAACTGCCCAAAAATAGCTGTGCCAAGCTTGTAGCATCATACTCAAAAAGACTTGAGGCTGTAATTGGTGCCAAAGGTGCTTCAACAAAGTATTGAGCAAAGGCTGTGAATACTTATGTACATGTGATTTTTTTTTTTTTTATATATATATACATTTGCAAAGATTTCAAACAAACTTCTTTCACGTTGTCATTATGGGGTATTGTTTGTAGAATTTTGAGGAAAATAATGAATTTAATAAATTTTGGAATAAGGCTGTAACATAAAATGTGGAAAAAGTGAAACGCTGTGAATACTTTACGGATGCACTGTATGTTTTAAAGATATGACAATTTTTGCACTGTGGGGCCCGTTGTCATGACTAGCAGTCAATAGAAATGTCTTTTTTTTTTTTTTTACAAAAATTTGAAATTGAGAAATCAACAAGCCGTTGTGTTATGGTGTGGTGTGTTGCGGGCCAGGTTTGGTGGGCCGTTCTGGGCCAGAAAGTCCATGGCCACTTTTTAGCCGCCCCTGCATAGTATCACCATTGTATTTTGTAGTAAAAGCATAGTGACCAAAAAAGAAAACACATCCATGCCACTGCAGCGACACTAGAGGCACAGTTTGTCCTCAATTTCTGTTTTCAACAGACTATTGGAGTGCAAATATTGTCTGGCAATTTAGCGTCTGCGTGGCAGATGCTGTTTACACCTAGTGCAAATAGTCAACCCATTAAAAAGAATCATTGATGATCTACAGAACCATATACTTTGTACCAGTGTTGGGTAACATTACTTTTAAAAGTAACTCATTAGAATATTAAGTTACTCCTTTAAAAAGTAAATTTTTATGGAAAGTAAAGCTTTGCATTATTTTTGCATTACTTTTTTCTCACAGCCACTTTCTCTTCTGCTATGCATTCCATACAAATAAGCCATGCATTGCATACAAGAGATATTACAGGTCATGCTAACTACTGTACAACACTCGTGTCAAAACAACATAGTAAACACCGGTATTTAGAAAGTCTATAATCAATAGGTCTTCACGTCATATTTTATTTATATTAAAGAATCAATAACATGAATATGCATGATTTGTTTTTCCATCAACACGGCAGCCAATATGAATAATGAAGAATAACCACTGTCTTACCTAAAGCAGCAAAGTCCAACACTTGAACCTGCATCATATGTCATCATGTGCTGTGCCCATCGAAAATGTCAGTCAACTTAAGATGTTTTTCAAAAGTCCGGATAAAATTCGGTGGGGAATGCCAGCCTAATGTTCAAGGAATGTGTCTGATAATAAAAATTATTTTTCACTTAAGTCAACTCTTGTTTTGAGTTGATCCACGGTGCGTACAGATGCCACTGGTTCATCGCACACAGCTTCAAAGGGGCATGTTGATGAACTTGAATGGAATCGTTTTTATTGCTACCAAAATGTCATAAAAATGGTTTGTTTCATGAATCAAACTACTTGTTTATTATAATACAAAAATTTTGAATATTTTTAGAAACTAAGACATTTTCTCTCTGCGTACCCAATTGATGTAGAACGTTGCTCAGGTCACTGATCCAGAATCAGCTTTTCTCATCCAATTCTCCCAGTGCCGCCAAAACAGTGCCAACCCGCATTTCAGAATAGCATTCTGAGATGCTATTCTTCTCACCACAATTGTACAGAGCTGTTATCTGAGTTACCATAGAATTTGTCAGTTCGAACCATAAATAAAATAAACTCTAGAGACTATTGTGCCTGAATATCCCAGGAGATCAGCAGTTACAGGAACCAACAATCATGCCATGGTCCAAATCACTGAGATCACATTTATTCCTCATTCTGATGTTTGATGTGAACATTAACTGAAGCTCCTGGCCCATATCTGCATGATTTTATGCACTGCACTTCTGCCACATGATTGGCTGATTAGATAATCGCATGGATGATTGTTGGTGCCAGACGGGCTGGTTTGAGTATTCCTGTAACTGCTGATCTCCGGGGATTTTCACACACAGGAGTCTCTCTATGTTGATGAGAGAGGTCAACAGAGAATGGCCAGACTGGTTCGAACTGAAATAGTCTACAGTAACTCAGATAACCGCTCTGTACAATTGTGGTGAGAAGAATATCATCTCAGAATGCTATTCTGAGATGTGGGTTGGCGCTGTTTTGGCGGCACAAGGGGGACCTAAACAATATTAGGCAGGTGGTTTTAATGTTGTGGCTGATACATATTTTGTTTTAAAATATTGCCTTAGTCTTTCTTTGCTGTTACCGGATGGCCCAGACACAGAGACAACAAGAGTGCAAATTGAATGAAATCCCAGATGCAGTTTATTGTGCTACTACAATCCCAATCAATAATTACCAGAAGGAAAAAAAGTGGTACACAATACGGGACTTTTAATTATCAAGAAGCCCCAAATACACATGGGACTCTTATTTTGAAATGTTTGCACTCCCAGTTGTAAGCTCACTGATGGCTGAGAAAGTGAATCTGATTCAAACTGCTAACCTGAGCTCCTTAGTTAAAACCCTCAGTTCTTTTCAGATGATTCATGAAAAAGATCCGGTTCAAAAGAGTAATTTGTTCACAACGCGTTTGTTGTTGCGTGCGGTGCAGCGAGCTCGTCTGAAACAGAACAGGTGAAAAGCAGCTCAAGACACACTGGTGCGTGCTCTAAAGTTGTATTCAATAACTCACAAGATATCTGATGAAACCGCATATGAACACACACAACCCGACTGTCGCCAGGGGCGACTAGATTTTAAATGATTGTCGCATTCAATTATTTTTGGTCGCATTTGTGACCATTTTAGTCGCAGTCTGGAGCCCTGTGCTATTTAAGTGCATTTCTATCTTTATAACGTGGAAGGCTTTGTTTGGAAAATGTTAATAAAGCATTATATTGGTACATACTGTCATGTGTATTTTGTTGGTTCATGTATATCATGTCTTTTATTTTGTAATTCTAGTTCCGGTTTCATGTCATGTGGTTCCCTTGTCATGTGATTTCATGTTTTCCCTCCATGTTCATGTGTCTTGTTTTCATTGGTTTATTGTCTTATCTTGTTTAGAGTTCTGTTTGTTCTCCCATTGTTCATGTATTTAAGCCTCATGTTTTCCTTTGTCCATTGCCAGGTGTTGTTGAATGTAACTTTGGTAGTCAAGTTTATGTCAAGTCAAGTTAAAGTCAAGTTCATGTTTTTTGTTCATGTTTGTAGTTAGGGTTTTTGGATTTCACGTTTTGTTAATAAAATTGCACTTGGGTTCTTCACTCCATCGTCTTCGTCATTGCCAGAAGCATCAATCGTTACAGATATTGTTTTCTTTTCTTTCCTAAGATGGAAATAAATGCATTTTGACAAGAAAAGAAGTATATATATTGTCAAATTTCAGCACTTTTAAAATCTGTGATTAATCACGATTAACTACAAAAAATTATGCGATTTAATCATGATTAGCTGACAGCACTAGTGTGTGTGTATATATGTGTGTGTGTGTGTGTGTGTGTGTGTATATATATATATATGTATATATACACACACATACATACATACATTTATACTGTATAAAGAACAGTTTTTACCCTCGGGCCATTTTATTCATGAACAATTAAACTGCCTCAGGACTCCCCCATAGTGCAGTAATATAAATACATATCTCATGTATATATATATATATTCCACTAAATTAAGTTTAAGATCAAACAATACTTAACAAACCCCCTGCAATAACAATATTAGCTACAGTATTTTGAGATTATTGGCATTAGCCATTAACCTTTAATCTTTTATGAGCTGAGTTCCAAACTTTACCAACAACCTTGTGAATAGATTATAAAATGTTATGTTTTCATAATTTTTTTTTTACCACCACTAGTGTGAGCATGCACATGGAGCAACCCTCAAGATTTGTTTTTTGTTTGTGACATCTTAATAAAGATCACATTGATCTTAGATCAGTTGAACATCTTGCTCCGGTGCTTTTTGTTGTTGTTGTTGTTGTTTTTTACCTAACCATATTTTGGAATAGAACTTTTCACAGCCTGTGGTGGGTTTTAATTAATCTGTCATGCATTGCACCTTTTAGTGGCGCTAAGATCTGGTTTCTGTACATTTCTGACATTTTCAAATGTGGAATTTGACTAGCATGACATGAAGCGCAAAGATACATATTTATGCAGCTTCTCACATTGCAAGACCAAATGCAGAACATTCTTAACAGCTTGAAGGAAGAATCTGTAGAATTGTTTTTATTGAAAGACATCTGATAAAAATCCGCCTCCGATTTCTCCATCACATTAAGGTCTATTAGTAGAATTTAATTTGAAGCAGCACAGTGCATATGAAGGTATCTGGTTTATGGGATGACATTTTTCCTATTGTTGTGTCCCTTGGGGGAAACACTCTACCTTGAACCTGTGATAAACATGTCCATTAAATAAGTAATTTATGTTAAAAAGGTGACATTAAAAATCCACTTTAGTTTCGAGTGTATCAGGCTCAGAATGACTTTCTAAACCCAGAAGGCATTTGCCAGCCGCTTGAAAATGAAGCCATGTGCAGATAATTCTTTTTTAATATGGTGTTATTAACGAAAATAAAACATTTATCTTCTCACGGGGACGGCCCTTGAACATGCAGAGAAACGAGGAAAGTTATGTTTGCAGAAATGTATGTTTATTTTTCTCCATTTGGAATTTACATATTTAATCCCATAAAAATTTAAATAACCAAGCAAATGTATTTTACTTGCATGGCCCAGTGACACAAACTGCATGACTTATCAAAACAGGTTTTTTAAAAGTTAATGAAAGTATGTAACTGTAACCAGTGAAAAAATACTGAGTCAAAAATTGTTCAGTTGGTCAAGACCTAAGGAGCTCTAAAATACCAGAAGAGAGCTATCAGTTAGCATTCTCATTCATCTTTTTTGCGGTGCTCAATAGGCGCATGGTCCCCCCGACTCTCCTGGAAGTATCCAGTTGTCATGTGATTTGCTCTGCAGCCACAGAAAAATTACCTTGCTGCCTTATTAGTTTATGGCTTAACCAACAGTGTTTTTGAGTGAATGGGACTCTTAAGGAAACTGGTCTCAGAAAAGTTTGAAAAGCACCTTATTTTCATCCTACCTTTGTATAAGGGAGCATTTTCCAGTTTTCGGACATAGCGAATGTACCCAATTCGAGTTGTTCTGAGTCTGCTATTGTATAGCCAGCTTAATGGTAGGCTACAGTAATGTGAATGTGACCTGGGCAATCAAATAAGGTAAAAATTAATTAAATAACTATAAATAAATTACCAATGGAACTTTACACCAGACCCTGAAAAGTGGTGATTAGCACAATTAAAAGCTGTCTTAAAAATGGCATAATTCCAGATTGGTGTATCATGAATTATGCGTTACAAATTAATTAACTATATGTTTTTTAGCACGTTGTTATAATCAATATTGTTTAAATAACCATGACACAAGACTGCAAAATTAAGAGTTCCCATTTGTTTAAGTTACTAAGGCTGTAAAATGCATAAGATATGCACATAAAGTGTAGGTGCCTCATCATCATCTTTTGATGTGTGTTAAACAAGGATGTGTGTTTTCAATTTGTTTCCAACCTCATGCGAGTGAGTGCTCATTTGGCCTTTTATTCTTTTAATTGAAAAATAATTTTCAAAATTAGTTAAATAAAACACAGATTTGCTCAGACTGAACAATAGATGAGCACATTCACTGAGTCACAAAGGGAAAAAGTTAAGGCGAAGACTTTAAGTCATACAGTAGGTCAGGAAAGATCTTGTTAAAAAATGGACCCATTTCACAGACCTTTTATGACTCATTTCCACCTTCTTTAACAACGTAAATGTAGCAAACTTTTTTTTTTTTTTTGCTGTTGGAGAAAACGTGTATGCACAAATTGTATTTGCTGTGGTCCCCCATTCATCGCCATTCAAGTTTACCCTGCTATACGTCTACTTCCACTCTCCACTCTCCGGATTTATGAAAAGGATCCATTTTAGAAAGGATATGATTTTTTTTTTTTTAACAGCTCTCAGAATATTTATTAAGTATTCGACTTCTAACACACGTTTGGTGCTTTTCGCTTCTGGCTCATGCATGAGCTGTGACATCAATAGTATGAGACGGGGAAAAGTCAATTTCATGCTTTTAGGAACCCGCTACAAAAAGATGAAATTTTTGCGATCAGAATGTTTCTCGTAAAAAAGATTTAGTCAGAGTAAATGGTTGTTTTTGAATGGCCATCAATGGGGAAGCATGCTGTTAAGCACTGGAGGATGTAGTTCCTGCATCTACAAGTAGGGGTTAGCGGGGACTTTCTAACCAGCCAATTCCTGCCCCATGCTAAAACCCAATACAAAGTTGCAATCAATAAAGTAACAATAATATATATATATATATATATATATATATATATATATATATATATATATATATATATATTTTTTTTTTTTTTTTTTACTAATGGGCAGTTGTGGGGAAATGAAAAGGAAATTATGAAACAAAATGAGGCTCTGTGTTTTCAGTTGTGACCACCAATGTTCCCTCTGATAACCCAGAGGGTACTAGACCTGGCAGTGCAGTGCAGTGTCAATTCAATCTAGTGCAGAGCCTTTTTTATGCTATTATCACTTTTTGGTAGATATATACAATATACAATTTATACAATAAATAAAAACCTATAAATAAATTAAGTTGTCTAAAAGTCATGCATTACTGTTATTGAAAAACTCAAAATAAGTTGATATAACGAGATAACTTTGTTGTGAACCCAAAAACAAGATAAACAATAATGCATGGCCTCTGAGGACACCTATCTCACAATTGGATCAGCACTGCATATTTCTCACAAGATTTCTCACAGCTTCAGTTCCATACTAAAAAAAAAAAAAATACATGGATATGCGTAAGTATTCAAGTTTTCCAAATGCATTACATTCTTTCCGCTTGGACTCAAGAAATCTTGAGTTTTCTTCTCCGTATAATTTCGAGTCTCCCTTATTTACGTAATTCTGTCTGTCTGGAAGCAACATCAAAATTGCATCTAAGGAAGATTGTTGACCACTGACATGCTTATGTATCCTGTGAGCATGACTTATGAACCAGAACAATCTTAATAATAACTGAATTGTTTAAATATTACAAATACCAAATATGGTAGTTTATTATGAATCTGTTCATATCTGATCATGAAAACCTATGAACCTTTCCACCTACAGTTAAAAACATCTTTACATGAAATCAAGACTGAAAAAAGTTTGATTGTCCAGCCAAATTTGTTGTACTGTTCAACAATGGTCATGTACTTATTAGATATGTATAATCTGAGCATAGTTGAGCCAAACCTGTCTCAGGACAGATCACAGTCAGGTGATCTGATTGCTGTCTCAACTCAATTTTTTTTAAATGTGTAGTTACCCTGTTTTACTTTTGCACAGCAGTGCAGTTGGATACTTTTGTTTCTATTACAAACAACTCAACACTGTCTAAAATACAGTTTTTTTGGGGCCCTTTAAACAAAATTTTTGGTCACAGTTTTGGTAACCAGTGGGAATTAAAATAAAATAGTTTGGCATTTTATAGTTTATAGGAAGCAGTATTATTTGTACCTAATGGAATGCATGAAAAAAACATCATACTGATGTTTCATACTGAGATAATCTTGCATTGTGACTTAATTGTAGTCTTTATATGCTGCTTATTTGAAATTGAGGATGCCTCCTCTGGTTTCAAAAGCTGTATTTATTGTTTGTGAAAGAAACAAAACATGCTTTTAGATTTCACAGGCTGTTCGTAATGATTTGCGAGAGCTTGGGAATACTCATGGTTGCTCAGCTCTTTGTTTGAACAGTATTTGCTTTATATTTTACTGTTACGAAAGTGAGAACGTCTTTGAGAATCAAGTTTGATTGAGTGGCCAGAGAATACACTGGCTTCAGTAAAGCATGCTTTTTATCTAAGACAAAGTACACAAAAATGAAGGATGCCAATTTCAGATTGATATGGATAGACCCCTAAGGGAGTGAAATTCAACGAAAGATGAATTGAAAATTGATAGGAAGACTTACGAGGCACATCAGCGGATCCAAGTAGCCAAACCTAGAGGGATTATCAGAGCTGGGAATTGAACTTGGGTCTCTGGCGCAAGAGTCTTAATTTCTACCACTGAGCCACAGAAGGGAGTTGAACCCAATAGTCAGACGCGCTCTTAAAAGAACTCAGAAGAGTTTATTAACAAAAATAGCAAAAGAGTACAAAAGCAATTTCTTACTGACAATCACAAAAAACAGAAAAAATCTTTAGTCCAGAAAAGGATCCGAAAGGAGGAAAATACACAGTCCAGAACGAGGCACAGGTGAAAACAATTACACATGATAAAATGGCGGGAAACTGAAATGAAACAATGAGGGCCTCTAGTGGCCAAAATAAAACATTAAAGCAAAAAACTCTGACAGGACCCCTCCCTCTAGGAACGGCTCCTGTCGTTCCCTCCTGGACGACTGGACTTGCGAGCATGAAATTCTTGAATTAGTTTGGGGTCCAAGATGTCCTTGGCAGGAACCCAGGAGCGCTCCTCAGGGCCATATCCTTCCCAGTCCACAAGATACTGCCGGGACCCACGTACTCGACGGGCATCCAGTATTCTGTGGACTGTGTAAGCTGGCTGGCCACCAATGATACGAGGAGGGGGAGGTTTACCTGTCGCAAGAAAAGGAGAAGACAAAACAGGTTTTAACAGTGAGACGTGAAAAGTGGGATTTATCTTCAAAGACCTAGGCGAATATAAATGGAAAGTAACTGGGTTTACTTTCCTGGCAATCCTGAAGGGGCCAATGAACCTCTGGGAAAGTTTACGGGATTCCACCCGCAAGGGAATGTTCTTGGTGGAGAGCCAGACTCTTTGGCCGGGGCGCAGAGTGGGGGCAGGTCTGCGTCTACGATTGGCCTGGTGCTGATACTGCTGAGAGACCTTCAAGAGCTTGAGTCGGGCTTTTTTCCATGTCTGGTGGCAACATTTAATGAACTGTTGAGCAGAGGGAACTGCAACCTCCACTTCTTGCTCAGGGAATAGAGGAGGGGTGTATCCCAACTGGCACTCGAAAGGGGACATGCCTGTAGCTGAGGAGTGAAGGGTATCGTGAGCGCATTCTGCCCACATGACGAAGGAAGACCAAGAGGACAGGTTGTTAGCTGCCATACACCTCAGTGTAGTCTCAAGATCTTGGTTAAGCCTCTCTGTTTGCCCATTGGACTCCGGGTGGAACCCAGAAGATAGACTCACTGTAGCCCCCAGAGATTGACAAAATGCCCACCAGAATCGGGAGGAAAATTGGGGTCCTCGATCAGAGACGATGTCTTGTGGGATGCCAAAGACTCGGAAGACGTGGTTTATAACCAATTCAGCAGTTTCTTTAGAGGTGGGTAGTTTGGGTAGAGGAATAAATCGGGCGGCCTTGGAGAATCTATCAACTATGACCATGATAGTGGTGTTGCCTCGTGATAGCGGAAGTCCAGTGATAAAATCCATAGAAAGATGAGACCAAGGTCTATGAGGTATGGAGAGAGGATGCAATAGCCCCTATGGAGAGCGGTGAGGGACCTTATTTTGGTTGCACGTGGGACATGCGTTTACAAATGTTGTCACATCCTCCTTGATAGTTGGCCACCAAAATCGTCTTTGGAGGAACTCAAGAGTGCGAGAGGTACCAGGATGACAAGTGAGACGAGAGGAGTGTCCCCACTGGAGGATCTGGGAGCGGACAGCTTTAGGGACAAACAGGCAGTGGGTTGGCCCCCCTCCTGGGTCAGGTTCTCGGGCTTGGGCTTTTTTTACAGTATTTTCCAAATCCCACCTGATAGGAGCTATTATCTTGGAACTGGGGATAATTGATGTAATGGAATCTTCCTGAGGAGTGTTTACATATACTCGGGACAAAGCATCAGGTTTTAGGTTTTTAGAGCCGGGGCGGTAGGATAAGATGAACTGGAAACGGTTGAAGAATAAGGACCAACGTGCCTGGCGGGGGTTGAGTCGCTTTGCCTGCTGAATGTATATAAGTCCGTGAATACTTGGAATGGGTGTTTGGCCCCCTCAAGCCAATGCCTCCACTCTTCAAGCACTAGCTTAACTGCCAGTAACTCTCGATCCCCTACAGGATAGTTCGTCTCAGTCAGTGTAAGGCGGTGGGAAAGGAATGCACATGGATGCAACTTGTTGTCCTCCCCTCTTTGGGACAGCACAGCTCCAACCCCTACGTCTGAAGCATCGACCTCCACAATGAAGGGTTTATCTGGGTTAGGGAGAATGAGAATAGGTGCAGAGGTAAAATGGCTTTTGAGTTTGCTGAAGGCCAACTCTGCTTCATGTCCCCAATTAAAGCTGGTTGTGTTCCCCTTGGTGAGGGCAGATAAAGGAGCCGCCACAGTACTGAAGTTCCGGATGAACTTGCGATAAAAATTGGCGAAACCAAGGAAACGCTGTACTTCCTTTACCGACGAGGGGGAGGGCCAATCCAAAACTGCTTGAACCTTTTGAGGGTCCATTTGTATCTGGCCAGGCTTGATACTGAACCCCAGGAACTGAACTTTGGTCACATGGAACTCGCATTTCTCAGGTTTAACATAAAGATGGTTATCAAGAAGACATCTGAGAACCTTACTGATGTGTTTTACATGTTCTTGGAGGGAACTCGAGAAGATGAGGTTATCGTCCAAGTAGACAAACACAAATTGGTTGAGCATGTCTCTGAGAACATCATTAATGAGAGCTTGAAATACTGCAGGAGCATTGGTGAGACCGAAGGGCATAACCAAATATTCATAGTGCCCAGTGGGCGTGTTGAAGGCGGTCTTCCATTCATCTCCTTGCCTGATGCGCACGAGATGGTAGGCATTGCACAAGTCAAGCTTAGTGAAGATGGAGGCTTCTTGCAGAATTTCGAAAGCAGTGGTCATTAATGGCAAGGGATAGCGGTTTCAAATAGTGATCTTATTAAGGCCCCTGTAATCAATACATGGCCGGAGTCCGCCATCCTTCTTCCCAACGAAAAAAAATCCAGCTCCAGCAGGGGAAGTGCATGGTTGGATGATACCTGCAGCAAGGGATTCGTTAATGTATTTGTCCATAGCAGTTTGTTTGGGGGGAGACAAAGAGAATATATGACCTCTGGGGGGGCAGGTTCCTGGGAGCAGCTCAATGGCGCAATCATAGGGAGATGAGGAGGTAAGGAGGTGGCCTTCCTTTTGCTGAACACTGCTTTGAGGTGGTGGTACTGAGCAGGGACTTGAGACAGATCTAGGGCTTCTTGGGACTCGAGAACAAGATCAGGGGAATTCTGGGCCAAGCATGTAGTCTGACAGGTGGGACCTCAACTGAGAACAGCGCCGGTGGACCAGTCAAAGTGTGGGTTATGCTGGAGGAGCCAGGGGTGACTGAGGATAATAGGAAACTCTGGAGTCTGTATAAGGTGAAAGCACATTCTCTCCTGGTGCTGGTAAGTGACGAGACCAAGGAGAGAGGTGAGGTGGGTTATTTTCCCTGGAGCTAACGGTCTTCCATCCAAGGCTGTCACAGTTAGGGGAGCAGGAAGGGAATTAATAGGAATCTGGAGACTTTTGGCAAAGGAAATATCCATGAAATTCCCGGCAGCACCAGAATCAATCAATGCCTGGAGTTGGTGTTTTTGATCTCCCCAAGTGAGTGTGATGGGAAGGAACAATCCAGAGTTGGAAGGTGAAGCTGTGCGTGTAACTCCCGTTACAGTCCTTCCTTGCCTGTACGGGACTGGGCGTTTCCCGAAAGCTCGGGGCAGGCAGAGCGAAAATGACCATACACTCCACAATAGACAACAGCGCTCTCTCATGCGACGGTCTCGTTCTGATGGGGAAAGCCTTGTCCTTCCCAATTGCATGGGTTCCGAGGACTCGTGGGGGACTGGTAGCATTAGAGCAAGTGCTGTACTGGCAGACAATGTGGAAACAGATGGCCGGTTCAGGCTTCTCTCCCTCAGGCGATTATCCAGCCAGATTGCTTGATCCATGAGGGTCTCGAGATCACAAGCAGGTTCTCTGGTAGCCATATCATCCTTGATTGCCTCATACAGACCATTCAGGAAGCACACCATGAGGGCCTCGTAGTTCCAGCCGCTCCCTGCTGCAACTGTCCGAAACTGTATGGCATATTCAGCCACGCTGCCATTACCTTGTCGGAGGGTGAGAAGTCTCTTAGAGGCTTGCCGGCCACTGAGGGGGTGGTCAAAGACTCGCTTGAACTCCTTTTCAAACACAGAATAACTTGAACAGAAGGGTGCCTGTGCCTTCCAGACCGCTGCTGCCCAAGAAAGAGCCTTGCCAGAAAGGAGGGTGATAACATATGCGATCTTGGCCCGATCTGAGGGGAAGGAAGATGGTTGTAATTCAAATGTGAGAGAGCATTGAGTCAGGAACCCATCACATGCACTGGGATCACCTGAGAAATGTTGTGGTGGAGGTAGGCGAGGTTCAATCAGAGGAGAGAGTATTTGAGAATCTGGAAGGGGTACCGAGGCAGCAGTAGAAGAAGTAGCTGAGGTAGAGGGCAGCCAGTCCAGGATCTGACGAACAGAAATCATGAGATCCGACAGCACTTGTGAGTGTTTAGCCATCACAGTCTCCTGCTGGACTAGTGCTGACTCATGGCTCATGGATTGTGGACTCCCGCTGAGCAATTGTGGCTAGGAGTTCTTGAGCGTTAGGCGTCTCTGGGTTCATAATGTGGCTTGGTTATTCTGTCAGAGCCAGGAATCGAACTTGGGTCTCTGGCGAAAGAGTCTTAATTTCTACCACTGAGCCACAGAAGGGAGTTGAACCCAATAGTCAGACACGCTCTTAAAAGAACTCAGAAGAGTTTATTATCAAAAATAACAAAAGAGTACAAAAGCTATTTCTTACTGACAATCACAAAAAACAGAAAAAATCTTTAGTCCAGAAAAGGATCCGAAAGGAGGAAAAAATAATCTCCAAAAAACTCAGGAAAAAGACATAAAAAAACAGCAAAAAATAAACACGGGGAAAGAACAAACCAAAAGGCTTACAAAGTTTAGTACTTGGAACTAGAGCAGACTTACGGCAGTAACTGGCTAGGAACATCAATAACCAAGCAAAGAAACAAAGGAAGTGATCAACTTAAATACACAGTCCAGAACGAGGCACAGGTGAAAACAATAACACATGATAAAATGGCGGGAAACTGAAATGAAACGCAATGAGGGCCTCTAGTGGCCAAAATAAAACATTAAAGCAAAAAACTCTGACAGGCATAGAAAGAGAAGAAGAGTGAGAGAGACCCTCCAGCTGTAATATTGCTGTCTGCATTGCCGAGCTCTAACACAGTAAGGGAAATGAGGAGTTTGACCTTACATCACCAACTCATCAACATGGAGAACATGAGAAGCAGCCCAAGGGCACCACTGTGCCATCCTGCAAAACACCCACCCGTGCCGTCACCTCCGTCTGCACACAACAAGCATTAGTCTTCCCGACTCGTTCGTTTCTAAAGCAAAGACTTTGGCCCTGAGGGTGAAGAGACTCTAAATGTATGGTTTAAATGATTCTGTCAGCCTCTAGTAGGGGAAGATGCACCCTTTAAGAACAGTGTCCATTTTTTTACTGAAAGCATGTCACAATAGCAACAATGACTATGCAATGAGACTGAAAGATTCCACTCAGTTTAAGGTTATGGTGACTTATGAAGTTTAAAATAGATTGATATTAGGCTATGGAATTATAAACAGTATGTAACATTCATACACATTTTGTGCAGTCAAATCTCTGTCACCCCCTCCTGCCCACCCCCCACACACACAACACTCTACACAAACACTTCCACTCCCTATCCCCATACTGTATTATATAGTGTGCACTCAAATTCACACTCTCTCATTTTATTCCATTCCTCATTGTATTTTAACCTCAGAATATTTCATCCTGCGGTAGCTAAGCTAAAGCTAACACTCTCAATTCACTCACTCTTTAACTCTTTATCTTTAAAGAGCTATTTGTTCCTTTTTTAGGCATGCCTCCTCTACTTTCTCACGCAAAGTAGATGGCTGGACATCCAGAAACATTAGGCTTTCAACCTCTGGCTCCTCTATTCACTCACTCATTAACTCACATGGAAGGGGGGTTGTTTCACCAGTAGTTACAGTCCTGGATGGAATATGAATGCTAACTGATGCTCTTAACATTAAATATATCCCCAAGATGAGTGGTGAAGAAATATCGAGAATACTGACAAACCGGTGGTAGAAGCGTTTTCCATGAAATCCAGTATTCAGACGGAAAATGCCAGTTGGACTGCAAGCTGCACTGTTGGCAAGTTGAATGGGGGTGATGTACAAGGTTGAACTTTTTCTGAGTGTTCCAGGACTTACGAAATCATATTTGTTCGAACCGCATAGAGAGAACACATGTATCAAGTGCTGCGTCAACATCTTTGTTATTGAGGTTGACTTAGATGATGAATAGTGTGTTCCAGAATAATGGAGATGGTGGATCCTCAATATGACCAAGGACAGGTGGCACAGGTGTGGGCCCAAGAGAAGGTTGAGGCATATTTATCCTCTGGAGGGAGGATTGCCTTTGTAAAACGTTCTCACTCCCCTGAAGTTTCCCTTCTGACGGTCAAATGTTTTGCCCCGCTCACCCTGCTGGCGTTTGTTGAGGTCTCGCCATCTTGACTGGGATTTTGTGCATCATTTGATACTTGAGAGTTCTGCTTTACAATAGCAGAGAATGCACTGGGTTGTGGGACAAAGCTGCATTTTGGAGAGTTTCGAGATGCGAACCCAAGTGCAGAACATTTAAAGCAGTAGGTTTTTTGTTTTTTTTTGTTTTTTTGGAACTGAGGGCTCATGACGGCTGTCAGGGCCAAGTACAGAATGAAGCTCATGTGCACGCATAAGGAGGTCTATGACTCAAATAATCTGTGTGACAAAGTGCGACTCTGTATCGCTCAAGTACATGCTTACAAATTAGGTCAATGTGTTATTTAATTTCTTATTTTTAAACAATTCATAATCGTATTTTATCAAACTACACAATGATGACTCTAAGACATTATAGATATTACAGTTTCATTTTCTGTTAATGCATGGTTTTCTGTAAAGCTGCTTTGAAACAGTGTGTGTTGTGAAAGGCGCTATACAAATACAAATGACTTGACTTGTTCTGTTGGGGGAGACATTAGCTTTTTGAATTCTCTCAATAAGTGTGCCACACACGTTGAAAAAGGTTCATCAGGGGCTTGAACACGGTCAAAGATGCCTCTCAAAACATGTTCTTGGTTGTCTGATGGAAGAAACAGTTTTGAAGAGAGTGTAGAATTGTGTCCAAGTTGTGATGTGCACTCAGTACTGTAAAACACTTCCTGGGCTCTTTGGCTAAGAAGTGAGGTAGTTCAAGGAGAATTAGAGCATCGTTCAGGCCCAAGGAGGTTCTGTAGATGTCCACAAGTTGACCAATAATCAGGTTGAACTTTCCCATCACTCATGAACACAGGGGGCTCAAGTTTTGATTGATTCAGAACTGAAGCTAGAGCTACGGTTGGGTTATTTAGCTCCAAGGAACTTTGAGCAAGGTATGTTGCATTTTCAGGTCTTGTCTGAATTCCTGTCTGTGGCCACTATTGGAGTTTTTGGCTTGTGAACAGATTGGGCCTGAATATACGGAGTAGAAAAGGCCACTGCATGTACATGTTTTGAGTGCATCGGTCAATAATACCTCTTTGTAGATCAAGGAACTTGCTTAAGCATCTTTGCAGCACTGCCACTTCAGCTTGTAGTGACTCAACTTGTGTCTCATGGCAGTCAGTCGGTGTTGTAACTCTCCATCTGGGTAGAGACTCAAAATGTACAGTCAGATCAGTCATATCAGTCGATCATCAACATTTCTGGCCATTGTACTCAAAACAGTGAATAACAGATTAGCTTAATATGCAACAGTAAATCAAAGTAGTTTCAACAAATTTTTTCACATTCAGAGAGTAATAGGAAATGCAAAAGACAATTAAACTTTTGAACACTCTTTGAAAATCAACAATAAATCAAGCAATTCAGTTTATATGAAAGGTTCCTTGAAAAAAGTCAATGACAGCAGTGCAATATATCTTAACAATTAATACAGAAACAGAGAAACATCTTTTTTTTTTTTTTTTTTTACAAAGTCAAAAATATGCACTGTACTTCCATGGCAATTAAATGCGTTGAACAGTTCAAATGATGAAGCAACGGTTTAATTTTAGTTCGAATCCCAGTTAAATCCAGGTGAATCGGTTACTACAATGCAATGGGCAAGAATAGTATAGAAAATGTTTGTTCGTTTTAAAGCCACTGGTTCAGTACATGCAGTTCCCAAGAGCAAATGGACAAAAGAGCAGTAAAATCACCAAAAACAAAGTTTAAGTTCAAAGACAGGAACATTTTCCTTTACCTCAACGAACCATGAACCAAAGTGTTCAGTAATCCTTTTGTATTTGGATCCCATATCCAAAGGAATCCTTCATTCTCCCAATAAATCTCTTCACGCATCTTGATGAATCGCTGGTGTCCGAATGAATCTTTTCATGTGTCTGGATGATTCTCACATATCGCTCGTGTCTGAAGCACAAAATGTCTGCTTCTGCTGTGAAGTCAGGCTCACAAGCATGCAAATCAGCAGCAGGAAGCATCATACATTGCTGACACGAGGCTCGCAGCGTTGCCAACACTGGCCGCCTCATACATGCTGTACATCTGTGCAGATATGTCTGTAGATCCAAGGTCAGAGATAAGATATTCGGGCGCCACTTGTAACATGCTTTTAATGGGGATAGCTTGAACAATTAGTTGCAGCAGAGTTAAGGCCGAAACATACTTCACGCAAGTACGCAAATGCAGACACGAGCACTTGGCCAACGCGTGGTCCCGTTGTACATACATTACGTGTGCTCTTGCATTGCTCTGGCGGTTACAAACCTCAGACCATAAGAGGGCAATAGATTTTTTAGGCATGACCACGAAACCGGTGCTGCGTCCGAAACCAGGAAAATGCTGCCTTCGGAGGCTGTATACGGAGGCAGGATGAAAATAAGGTGCTCTTCAAACTGTTCGGAAACCAGTTCCTTAAGAGTTCCATTCATTCAAAACAGCTGTCTGTTAAGCCATTAACTGATTAGGCAGCAAGTCAGCTGCCTATGTTTTCAGATGCAGCCCGGATATGGCAGATGAGTCGATAGTTGAGGAGTGGGGAGAGACACGGAGAAAAAACAAGTTTGTTTGAATGGACTGGGGACAAAAAATCATATATATTTTCGAAAAGATTCCACTCAAATTGCTGCCCGAGTCCACCATGACAGTTGTTGATTGAAAGAAGAAAATCGTCTTTAGCGCCCCTTGCGGCAATGCTGAGAATGCAGTGCATATATTGTGCTATGAATTGAGCACTGACACATTTCACAACGCAATGATGCGTGAAATCGAGCTTGCGTTGCAAGGTGCATCTGCATTCATGTACTTGCGTAGAGGCCTTATGACAGAAACGCACAACGTGGCTGGCATTCCACAGGTGCCATTTATATGCAATCTCACATGAAATTGCAATTTGCAAACACTCCATTATCAACAGCGTTACTGTATAAACAAAACAACTTAAAAGAGCAACAGAAATATGAAAAACTCCCGTGCCCCGCAGACATGCGGTGTGCACAGCTTGCGATCACTACATAGACTGAGCGCTCAATGGAAAAGGAAACAGTAAAGAGTGCACTGTTCTTAAAGGGGTAGTCCTTAAAGGGGCAGTACCAAATTCTACCTGTTACAATGGGAATGTGCATTCCGGAGGAAAAGGCGAGGTAAAACACTCGGATGAAAATTACAGTTAAGTAATATTTAAACAGGAGCCGCCTGTAATATGACAGTAGTTCATATAAAACAGTACTACATTGCATTAGAGAAACAACAGTAAGCGTACTGTATTTGGTAAACGGTATGTTGTTGTAAATTATAATAACAGTACCATACGATTTTTTACAGCAATGTACTGCCGTCTGTGCTGCCAGTAATTTACTGTAAATTAACAGGTATATTTTTTACAGTGTGCCTTAACCTAAACCCCAACCCTAAACAGAACCGTCAGTTGAGTAAAAATATAATTCTAGAGGAAAAATGCAATTCCTGAATCACGCTGATGCTAGTTTATGTAAACCTAATTACATCCTGGTTTCCATGGGACCAGAACCCATGTCTTGGAGGCTGCTTGCGCAACGTGCTATCAGTAGCACTACAGGGAAAGGTGGTAATTTGTCATTTTAATACAAGATAATTTTGTATTTATGCAAAAATGTCTAAGGGGGAATGTCGCTTTTAGTAATTTAGAAGTTCCATTTCTAGGTATATGAATTTTCTGATGCAACATGTCGATTTTGAGTGTGATCATGCTGATTTACCACCAAAACTTTTAACGCACATACACTATATTGCCAAAAGTATTCGCTCATCTGCCTTTAGACGCATATGAACTTAAGTGACATCCCATTTCTTAATCCATAAGGTTTAATATGACGTCGGCCCACCCTTTGCAGCTATAACAGCTTCAACTCTTCTGGGAAGGCTTTCCACAAGGTTTAGGAGTGTGTTTATGGGAATTTTTGACCACTCTTCCAGAAGCGCATTTGTGAGGTCAGACACTGATGTTGGACGAGAAGGCCTGGCTTGCAGTCTTCGCTCTAATTTATCCCAAAGGTGCTCTATTCGGTTGAGGTCAGGACTCTGTGCAGGCCAGTCAAGTTCTTCCACACCAAACTCGCTCATCCATGCCTTTATGGACCTTGCTTTGTGCACTGGTGCGCAGTCATGTTGGAACAGGAAGAGGCCATCCCCAAACTGTTCCCACAAAGTTGGGAGCATGGAATTGTCCAAAATCTCTTGGTATGCTGAAGCATTCAGAGTTCCTTTCACTAGAACTAAGGGGCCAAGCCCAGCTCCTGAAAAACAACCCCACACCATAATCCCCCCTCCACCAAACTTCACAGTTGGCACAATGCAGTCAGACAAGTACCATTCTCCTGGCAACCGCCAAACCCAGACTCGTCCATCAGATTGCCAGATGGAGAAGCGTGATTCGTCACTCCAGAGAACGCGTCTCCACTGCTCTAGAGTCCAGTGGCGGCGTGCTTTGCACCACTGCATCCGATGTTTTGCGTTACACTTGGTGATGTATGGCTTGGATGCAGCTGCTCGGCCATGGAAACCCATTCCATGAAGCTCTCTACGCACTGTTCTTGAGCTAATCTGAAGGCCACATGAACTTTGGAGGTCTGTAGCGATTGACTCTGCAGAAAGTTGGCGACCTCTGCGCACTATGCGCCTCAGCATCCGCTGACCCCGCTCTGTCATTTTACGTGGCCTACCACTTCGTGGCTGAGTTGCTGTCATTCCCAATCGCTTCCACTTTGTTATAATACCACTGACAGTTGACTGTGGAATATTTAGTAGTGAGGAAATTTCACGACTAGACTTGTTGCACAGGTGGCATCCTATCACAGTACCATGCTGGAATTCACTGAGCTCCTGAGAGCGGCCCATTCTTTCACAAATGTTTGTAGAAGCAGTCTGCATGCGTAGGTGCTTCATTTTATACACCTGTGGCCATGGAAGTGACTGGAACACCTGAATTCAATTGTTTGGATGGGTGAGCGAATACTTTTGGCAATATAGTGTATCAACACTTGCATCTGCATTTCCATCCAAAGATGGTTTTCTTACGCAAGTGTTTATTCCATTCATACCAGCTGCGAACCATACTGTACAAATGCAAGTTCACATGAACAATATCTGTCTGATGTGTACTCGAGTTCAGAAAAGTGCTTTCACACCACTAAACAGACTGAACCCTGACGTCAGACAGACTCAAGTCTGCACCAAAAGCTCTGGTGTGATAGCACCGTTAAGATCAGGAAATGGCTCTGTTTGGAGGTGTTCTCAATGTCCCTGTTGTTTGTTTGTACAGATGTGTCAGGAGAAAGCAGCCAGAGTGGAGGGCAGTTCCAGGGTCGATCGTCTGAGGTCTGGACCCAGTGGCAGAGCCAGCACCATAGCCAGCAGGGTGGAGACCCTCACCCCCACACTCAGTCCAGCCAGACAGAGGTCTTCCAGGTAAGCTTGTCTTAGCCATTGACATTACATTCATACACATACTGATGCGGCCTC
Organism: Myxocyprinus asiaticus; assembly: GCF_019703515.2. Classification (NCBI taxonomy): domain Eukaryota; kingdom Metazoa; phylum Chordata; class Actinopteri; order Cypriniformes; family Catostomidae; genus Myxocyprinus; species Myxocyprinus asiaticus. The sequence goes on along the minus strand of NC_059345.1, from coordinate 59,828,792 downwards.
TGAGAATGCATGTCAAAGGGAAACTGTGATTTCATGTGGTGTAGAGAGCAGTTGTGTTTTATTCTTTGAACAATCACAGGTCGCTAATGGTTTAGTCAGTGAGTTTATTTCTCAAATGGGAACATTTAATAGCCAATCTCACTGAAAGCAAGTGATATGGATCAGCAATGGCAATTAACTATACTGTTGTTGACTTTATAGCAGTGACTATGAGTATAAATGTATGAAAGTCTTGCATGTTTCGCTCTGACATATCTCCTTTTAGGCTATGTACTCCTTCACCAAAATGGTGCTGTTCTCGTGCCGAAGCCGATGCTCTGCTTGTGCTTGGCCGGGGATCTGTGAACCTCTCTCAGAACCGTAATGCAGCGGGCAGCGGCAAAGCACGTGAAACATGGACAAGCCAAATTAATTTCTGTGTGCACAACAATTATGATTCAATTACTAATAGCATTTTGATATGTTTGGCATACACATTCTAATTATTGATGCATAAATACACTCATTGTATAGCGCTTGAATTTATTATGCTCCGGTTTATGAAGTTCAAAGAACATTCTAAAATGCTTAACATGGCTTAATGATACTCAAAACAAAGACCAGAAGAAAACACACTTTCCTTGTCTTATTCACTTTTTACTGCGGAAAACAACGTCAGGAGCCCATAATCTAAACCAGCGGTGCCCAACCAGTCGGTCGCGACATACAAGTCGATCGTGTTGTCCTTGTCAGTCGATTGCAGGATGGTTTGGTCAAAATATTGAAGTGACAATATCCTAAAATTTTAATCATACACATTTTTGCTGCTTGGACCATGTCAGATTATCGCCTCCTTACTGTATTGCGCCTTTACTCAAGATCATTATTTGTCCTTAACGTCTTACATGGCATCTTTTTAATTTTGTGAGCCTGCTTGGTTTAAAGATCAGACTTATCTGTCTGTATAGATGACAGATTTAATTTATATTTCATTTATTGGTTCAGTAAATGTTACTGTGATATGCAAATCTATTACGCATAATCAGCAGTGTACTTACCGTCTGCTTGTGTTAGTTTGCATAGTTAGACATGATTTTATCCTTTATTCATATTGGCTCAATAATTAACTTAAAAACATGATTATTTGTAATTTTTAAATACTTTATACTTTACTGTCCACTGATGTGAAGATTTTTCTTTGGCTTCTCACAAAAGTACACAGACACAGAAGAAATAGAAAGCACACAGTAATCAGATACAAGACCTACATAACAAACTGATGGCCATGGGTACAAACAATTTTTTTTTTTAATGTTTAAAATACATTTTGGAACCCTATACCGCCTTCTGGATGTGTAGTGATACGGATGGTCTTGGGTGAGAAATTGTACAGTGTCTGACATGCCTGTGTGGAAAAAGAAAAATATAAGAAATATTTGAGATATTTTAATATAGGTTTACTTTGCCAAGCACAACAAAAAGGTCAATATTTGTGTAAAATTAAATATTGACGTCCTCCATTTTTAAAATATGTTGGCCTTTATCTTTTACTTGTAATTTGCTCGGATGTTTGGAAATATTACACTGCCTGAAAATAATTTATTCTACAATATGATCATAGACAGCTGATCCTCCACACCGATAATAACTGTATCTTTTTTATTTACGTTTACTACAATAACTAGTTCTGCCAGGTTACTATACAGTGCAAATGAGATATACTGTAATGCACCCACAACACATAAAATTGGAGTCCCATGCACCACCTGGCAGATATTGTGAGAAGCGTAACAAATGTATTTAAATTCTGAGAAGCCCTACTGCATGGTGCTGTGTGATTTCACATGATGGATCACATGAAAGCGCATGTAAAATTAGCATTCTTAAAGGCTGCATCTGTGCATACAGTATACACATGTACTATAGCCTACATGTAGAATTTTATTGCTGGGCAAAAGGACATTTACAGGCCTGTGATTGGCCTGCAAATGCACATGCTCTAGTAATTGATTTAGTAGTCAGTACGGTAACCAATCTAAACCACCTCCCATTGTTGTAGTTAAAGGGAAAGTCCACCCAAAATTATAATTCTCATCATTTACTCTCCCTTATGTCGTCTCCAAATCGTATGACTTTTGGTCTTCTGCGGAACTCAAGTGAAGATATTTTGAAGGATGTATGATGTGTTTGTCCATACAATGTAAGTCAATGAGGTCCAAAATTTTCAACCCCAGAAAAGGACATATAAGTAATCCATGCGACTAAAGGGGTTTAATCCATGTCTTACAATATTCCTGTATAATGCAAATTATTTCACCATTTATATTTTCGTCTTTAGCATATTTTGAAAGCAAGCAAGCTGGAAATTGAGCGAGCTCACAGAGTCCTGGCTCGCAGATCGGCTGAGGGAGACAGGCCAAGATCAATTCTGGCCAAATCTCTGAGATCCTCCGATAAAGATCTCGTGTTATGCGAGGTGAGGAGCAAAGGAAAGCTTTCTTGGAAGAATCACAACATTTTCTTGTTCCCAGACTTTGCGAATTCGACGAGAGAAACGTGATCGATTCAAGGAATGCAAGAAACAGTTTACATCAACGAAAGATCACTTTTGCTCTGATGTTTCCGGCCAGACCGACAATAGAAACGAAGGATGGTCGCAGGGTATTTATGTGTCCCAAGCAAGCACTGTCTTTTATAAAAACATTAGAGTGAGTAAGCTATTTGGTGTTCCTCATGTAGCTCCAGAGTGGATTAACTCGCTGTACATGGGAAACTGTCTGAGGAAATGGGCGCCATTTTTGTTTCTTTTTGTGTTGGTTCCGTCTTGTGCTGGAGTTTTTGTGGCATGACACTTCTTCAAGTAACTTTTGCATTGACGGAAGATCGCTTTTACACTGAAGTTCTCGGCCAGTGATAAGGATGACAGCAAAATATCTACATGCCTACAACAAGCGATGTCTTTTATAGAGTTGATGGACTGAGGAAATCATGGTATGTTTCTTATGTGGCCTCTGAGTCAACTCGACTCGTTAAATATACGTCCGAGGAACCGGGACGCCTGTTTTGTTTCTTTTTGTGTTGGTTCCACCTAGCGGCTGGAGACTTTTTTGTGGAGGAACATACTTTCGGGACAGCGGTGGATGAATCCGATTGTTCTTTGTGCTTATGCCTTCTATTGGCTGGAGTTTGTTTCATAGAATTTCTTCTGTTATGTAATTTTGCCTCACAAAATTTGTGCAGAAGCACCGGACTTGAGCAATACGATAGCAAAGTTCTCGCGGGGGTTCTCGTAGGCATGCATGGACTCTTTGAGTTTAGAGGGATTGACGCCGGTTGTCGTGCGCGGGGTTAATGTGCACGTTTTTCTTTTTCTGTTTGTTTTGTTCGGGGAGAAGTTCGGGTTTTATTGTTGCACTAATGTTGAAATGTGGTCTTTGTTTTTGACACGCAGTTTATTTTTATTATTATATAAAAATGTCATGTTATTATGAGTGGGTTATCTCTCTCCACATGGAATGTGAATGGGTTGGGGCACCCCATAAAAAGAAGGAAGGTTATTTCTTTTCTTAAACGTAAGAAATATGATATAGTGTTTCTTCAAGAAAAGCATCTTTCCCCGCAGGAAGCTGAAAAAATTGGGAAGATATGGGGTGGTCATGTTTTCTTTAGTGCTGGCTCAAGTAAGTCTAGGGGTCATTATACTGATAAATAAACATATACAATTAAAATGTCTCAAACAGATTAAAGATAAATTAGGAAGAGTCATTATTGTTTTAGCTGAAATTCAGGGGCAAAGGTTGATTTTGTCTAATATCTACGCACCTAATGCTGATGATCAGGGCTTTTTTATAGATGTTGAAGGCATGTTGCAAGCTGCTGGCACCCCTCATTGTATAATATTGGGAGGAGACTTTAATCTTTTGATGGACTCAGTCCTTGATCATATTGAAGCAAAAGTGTGTAAGCCCCTTAGAGCAACATAGACGCTTCACAGGATGTGTAAAAATCTTGGCCTTACAGATATTTGGAGACTTTTGAACCCATCTGGTAGGGATTATAATTTTTTTTTCATCAGTCCATAAGATTTATTCTAGAATAGATTTTTTTATATACATCTAAATCCCTCATTTCATCTGTTGTTGATTGTTCAATTGGAAACATTTTAGTCTCAGATCACGCCCTGGTGAGTTTAGAGGTGTTGCCACATACGGAGAAAAAGAAATAATAAAATCCTGAATTCCAACAAATGTTAAAGGCTGAAATCAATGTCTATATGGAAACCAACTGGTCCTCAGTATCCTCTGTGGGCGTGGCTTGGGAGGCACTTAAGGCAGTTCTTAGGTGTCGGATCATACAATGCCTCATTCACCAAAAAATCCAAAGCACGAGAACTCGTGGAGTTGGAAGAGAATATTAAAAGTGCCGAGGCAGAGTTGAAACACCGAATGTCGTCTGATGGCCTCAGAGAATTGAAATACATTTAGAGCGATTGAAATACAGATATAATACTATTTTGTCACGGAAGGTGAAGTTTTGGTTTTTCAGGGCAAGACAGTCATACTTTGAGTCGGGTGACAAAGCAGGAAAACTTCTGGCTAGATATAAAAAAACAGAGAGTCTTTTTCTACCATTCCCTCAGTGAAATCTGCTGGTGGTGAAATATTTACCTCTGCCATTAATATTAATAATGTTTTTAAAGAATTCTATCTTGATCTTTATAGTTCCACATCTTCGTCTACTGATGAAGATATTAGGAAATTTGTTGACTGAATTGACAACTGAACAAAAAAAATTTCTTGATTATGAGATAAGCTTGGAGGAGCTTGACGAGGTAATTAAGGCCCTACCTACAGGCAAGGCTCCGGGGCCATTTGACTTTGCTGCAGAATTTTTTAGATCTTATGCTACAGAACTGACTCCACATTTGTTAGAAGTTTACATGGAATCACTAAAGAATGGAATGCTTCCCCCAACCATGACGCAAGCCCAGATCAGTCTGATTCTTAAAAATGACAAAGATCCAAGTGAGTGTAAGAGTTACCGTACAATTTCCCTGATCCAGCTAGATGTAAAAATATTGTCAAAAATTTTAGCTAATCGATTAAGCAAAGTTATGACATCTCTTATACATATAAATCAGGTGGGGTTTATTCGGGGACGTAGCTCTTCTGATAATATTAGGCGTTTCATCAATATCATGTGGTCAGTAGCGAATGATCAGTCTCCAGTCACTGCCATCTCACTTGACGCCGAAAAGGCATTTGATATGGTAGAATGGGATTATCTTTTTAAGATTTTTTTAAGGTCCGGGAGTACATTTATTGGTTGGATTAAGTTACTTTATAGACACCCTGTAGCAGCGGTACAAACAAACGGATACATTTCAGATTATTTTACTCTGAATAGGGGCACTCGGCAGGGTTGTCCTCTTTCCCCATTATTGTTCTGTCTTGACCTGGAACAATTAGCAGCTGCAATAAGAAAGGAGGATGATTTTCCAGGGGTGATGGCGGGAGTTGTGGCACATAAACTTCTGCTTTACGTGGATTATATTTTATTATTCGTCTCTGACCCTGCTAGATCTATGCCTTGCCTCCACAGGCCTTCCAGTGGCCTAAACAGGGCATTAAGTATTTGGGAATTTTATTCCCAGCAAATTTGTCTGATTTAGTTAAAGTTAATTTTGACCCTTTAATAAAAAGGTTTTCAAGCGACGTGTACAGGTGGGCTTCATTACATTTATCGATGATAAGGAAGGTTAATGTTATTAAAATGAATTGTATTCCAAAATTCAACTACCTGTTACAATCTCTCCCTATAGATGTCCCCCTCTCTTATTTCAAGCAATTTGATAGCATAGCGAAGTCCTTCATTTGGAATGGTAAACATCCCAGACTACATTTCAATAAATTACATAGGCCGATTGACAAAGGTGGGCTAGGCCTACCCAAGATTTTGTTTTATTATTATGCATTCGGTCTCAGACATTTGGCCCATTGGTCACTTCCACCTGAGAGAGCCCCTCCCTGGTTTTCTATTGAACAGGAAGTCCTTACCCCTATTTCACCACTGCAAAGCCTTTCTATCAAACTAATCGGAGAAGTCACACCCCATTATTTCACATTTGCACGTGATTTGGACAAGAGTGGCCAAAATGTTTAATTCGGACATTTATTTAAATGTTGCCTCAAGCATATGGCTGAACCCCAAATTATGTATCAACAAGTCCCCTTTCTGTTGGTCAGAGTGGATTGTGAGGGGGGGTTACTACTCTTGGCGACCTGTATGAGAGTGGAGTGTTGAGATCTTTTGAGAATTTGGGTCATCATTTTGGAATTCCCAGATCTCAGTTTTATAGGTATTTACAGCTGCGCCACATGCTCTGTACTGTTTTTGGGAGTAGCACACACCCCCCTAAGGCGGCAGATGCTTTGGGAGCAGTGATTACTGTTTTTGGAAAAGGTCATGTCTGGGGGACGGAGCTTCAACTTCTCTGAAGAGATTATGGGAGAAAGATTTAAACTTGGTATTGGAGGAAGGAGTGTGGGCTAGGATTCTAAAAAATGTCAAGTCTGTATCTAGAGATGCAAGGGTTCGCCTTATTCAGTTCAAGATTTTACACAGATTCTATTGAACCCCCTCTAGACTGTATAGGCTTGGTCTTAAAGACACACCTACCTGCTGGCGATGCCAATCGGAGGATGGAGATACAACCCATGTTTTTTTGGGGTGCGTTAAGATCCAAAGGTTTTGGTTGAGAATTCAGGGTTTTGTTTTGCCCCAGACTCTGTATTTTGGGAGATGGGGCAGAAATCAATGTGGAGAATAAACATGTGGAGGATTGGGTCCTAACCTGTGTTATGGTCGCCAGGCAGGTGATTTTGAGGGGTTGGAAGTCAGTTGGAGCACCCCCATTTCAGGAGTGGTGCTCGGAGATGGGGAAAGTGGCAGCCTTAGAGGAGGGGTTTTATAGAAGACTAGGGAATCCGGATTTGTTTGTAAGAAAATGGGGTGGATATTTAGCATTCTTGGAGGGTTCTCGGGTGGAATAGTGGAGAGAGAGGGGTAATTGTCAGTGTGTGTGATTTTTATATTTTTATATATATGTACGTTTTTATTACTTTTTCCCTCTAAGTTGTTTGGTTTTTGTTTTTGTATTCTTTTATATGTGTTCATCTAAGACCACAGGGATGTTTGTTGAGGTTTGGGGTGGGGTTGGGGAGGAGGAGGGGTGGTAGTGGGTGTTAAAAGTTGATTTTGTGTATTTATAATTATTTTTCTGTGTTTTAATAAATAAAAATGTTAATCATAAAAAAAAAAGGTTAGGCACCCCTCATCTAAACTCAAGGTATTATGTCGAGCGTTTTCCGTAGAAAACCGTTAAAAAGAAAATACTTAACATATACTGTGGCCTTGGCTGGAATAAGAAAACTGTCTACAAAAGAATGGATGACCCAACTAATGTATTTTATGTGATTTATTTATTTATTTATTTTTTTCTCCTAGGACTTCTAGGAAGGAAAAGGCTTAACGTAAAAAATCTTTCTACTTGAAGTGAGAGAAATTTTGTTCTCGTTTGTTATTGTTTTAGTCCATTATACATAGGCCTATATCAAAATATAAAATATTTTACAGGTGTTTCCCATAAGGTGCAACTTGTGAATGAAGGAAAAACTATGCTTAGGGAAATTGAACAATTATGCAGAAAAACATTTTATGCCATTTTGTACAAAATCATAATTATAAACTGAACAAAATGTAAGTCCATATTCATGATGAATCTTGACATCCATAGACTCCTTGGCACGTTCTTGAGAGAAGCTCGTTAACACACTTCCTTGCGCTTGATGCATGCGGAGAGCGCTGTACACAGACCAGACACGGTGTTAAAACCAGATATGTGTTAAAATAATTTTTTTGGGATACTTTTAAAATGTACAGCAGTCACCAGAAGGTTGATTATAGACACTAGAAAAGAGTTATTGATAGCGATTCTTGGATTAAGTACCTGGCAACTGTGTGCACTGTCAAAGAATCAATGTCTTGAAGCCTGCAATGTGTCCCAGTCAGGCCAGATGTCAAGATTTAAAGTGAATAAGGACTTACATTTTGATTGTGTTTTTCTCACTTAAAGCGATAATATTGCTTCAGAACAGATGTATTAAACCACTTGAGTTGCATGGATTATTTTTATGCTGTCTTGAAAGGTTTAGACACCATTGACTTACATTGTATAAAGAAAAACACATCAAACATCCATTTCATACATCCAATTGTGTCATTATTTACCCTTGTTTAATTAATTTAACAATGCCCAACAGTGCGGAACACTAAAGATATTTTCCATACAATGATATTGAATTGGAATGGGTTGCTGTTATGCTCAAATAAGGGCAAAAAACATAAACTCACCATAGTCCATACAACTTGTGTGCTATATTCCAAGTCTTCTAAAGACCTACAATAACTTTGTGTGAGCAACAAACTGAAATTCAAATGTTATTCGCTGATAATCTTCCCAACCACCATAGAGTCCATTTACGATGCGTCAAGATGCGCCATGGCAGGTTTGTCGTCAATGACAATCGTCATGAGAAACACAAAAAACAATAACACGAAAATGTTGTGCAATGCGCCATATTTGAGCAACAGTATTCATCATCCTACTTCCAATACAATCAGACATTGTTTACACAATTTAAATTCCTTTTTACCCAGAGCACAAATTTTTATGTTTTGTGAAATGTAAATATTTCTATTACACTAGTTTACTTAAATTCCATTCCAGGAGAACAACTTTGGGTTACATCAGTTTACATTGGACATCTGTCACACTGAGTTGTATTAAAGCAGTCTTGACTGTAGGGCGTTGTTAGGTATGATGTGCAGCAGGGTGCCTGCAACCTCTTCAGTCATGACTATATTCACAACATAGCTGGCTTTGAGTGCCTTATTGCTTTTATAAAACGGTTACTACATAATAAAAATATTAAGGACACATTTTAATTTAATTCATTTTTATTAAGCATACTGTATTGATTAAGTGTCATCCTTCTGCTTGAAGATTTAGTCCCTAACTTAATGTTGTTATGCAACTAAAATATCCATCCGCTATAAGTTGCACAGTTACATGGTGTTTTTAACATTCCAGACGCTCTGAACGTGGCTTGTCTGATTCAACAGAACCCTTTGTTTTTGTCCTATAGGACATGTTACCAATGGCTGGGGATCCCACTCAAGGCACAACCAATTACAACATTGAAGACTTCGCCGACCTTGGCATGTTTCCACCTTTTTCTGAGTAAACGGACTGGACTTAGACTTTTTTTTTTTTTTGACTGCAGTACTTTCATCTCACACATTAAAATTTTCATATGACACTGCTTGAAACTGAATTCGCGCACACTTAAACACTTTCATGGCTAGGTTGCTGAAACAGTTTTTTTCTAATCTGTAGTAATGCAAAAGTATAATTTTCTGTGTTGCACCTCATTTTGATTGCCAAACAGCATCTTGCTGACTAAAAACATGCTGAAATATTTATACACTGCACCATTCATATTGCAAAATGCCGCTTACTGTGTAAAATGTAGTAATGTAGTGATATCTATAACCTAGCTAAACTAATAATAAATGTAGATGAATGTTAAGACAAAAAAAGTATTTGAGTTAAATTGAACACATAAATTTGACTTTTTTTTTAAACAGTTTCACTTCATGAGGCTATCAACACCAGCTGCATATACAGTTAGGAAATGAGTCATAGATATAAAGCATTTCGCTCTGTTCATTGTAATCTTTGTGACAGCTGCAATTTTTTATTACTATTAACTTCTGAACTGATAACGTGGACTACGATCTTTTCCACAATGAAACTCGATGAAAGCTACGGACTGATGGGAAGACCTTAAAATGGAATACAAAATCTTTTTAGTAATCAAATAGATGTTTTTATGTAAATAATGTCATTTTTATGTTGGACTGTGTTATATTTCACACACAGCTACTACATATGTACTTGTGTAGGTTTAATATCATTGTGTGCATTAATTAGTCTGGTCAAGGTACAATGAGTTTAGGATTGTATTCATTGTGTAAATGTGTCCCATAATTTTTTTGTAACTTTATGACTATGAATTGTGCTTGTGACAAATTCTCATTGGATATGTGGCTTTCAATTAAACAGAATAACTGTAATCATTGGGTTGCTGAATGTGAATATTGCTGAATATTGTTATTTGCTAATATTATTTGCTATAAACTTTATTACATCATTGTTCAACAGGATTCAATTATTTTGTCATTAGTTTTACCTAGAAAGAAAAAGAAAATGATGCATTACAACAGTAGCCTAAAATAATATCAAAATAGCTATTTGGCTATTGGAATACATTAACTAATAGCCTGTGTGGCCTAAATTATGTCTGCTGAAAAAGTAAATTCAGAGTCATAGCTGGTTATTATGTTATGTTGAAAGATTGCAGATTTTTTCTGTGGAAAGAAGTGCACAGATGAATCATACGCTGTTAATATGAATAATGTTATATTATATTAACAATGTATAGGGTCTATTTTGATTTCATGTTGACTTAAAGCACAGATGTTTAGATGGTTATCAAAAATGTTAATTATGACATTTCACCTAAAATGGAAAATTATTATGATCAGTATATGTACAGAATACAAGTTTTCCACTGCTCCAAGAAAAATCAGTAAACAGTTTCAGACTTGCAGCCTGTTAAATTATGGTTCCGTATCCTTTTAATTTAGCTTATTGGTCAGGAAACAGGAAGGGGATTTGACCACAGGGCTTATTCAAAGCTGGAAGCAGACCACAAAATGTATATTTTATTAATTAATTTGGATATTCAAGCTCCACAGAAGAAGAATTTGATACTTGGCTTATAAGTAGGGATTCAGAATTGACTGATTATGGTTTCTGATTCGATTACACTTAATACATTTTGGTTTGGTCCACTTAATTATCTGCGACAACCTCACTGCACTTCTCTCTAAAACTGGTTGTAGTATTTTCTAAATGAAATAAAATAAGGCTGTCAATTCTCCCAACTTTATCTGTATTGTTTTGTTTGTTTTTTTTTGGAGCTTTTCCAATAAAACCAATAACAAACATTAGACGTGATACAATTATGTTTTTTTGTGGTTGGTTATTTTCCTGCGTGCATGTAAGTGCACCAAGAGATTATATCGCCTTGTCATTTAATTGCATTTCTGACACTGTCAAAATCTTAATGCTATGTTCCTTTTGGATGGAGCATGAAATGACTATCTGGAAGCATAAATAACACTTCAGTTAAATTAATTTCATTGAGTGCCTCCCAACTGAATGCAGAATTACTTTAAGGCTTTAGCATTCCTGCGCGCTTTGATTAGGCTGTCTGGATGCTCAGATGACATTTGAGATGTTTTGTAGGGGTCAGCCTTCTCTTCTACACCGCATTCTGTCTGGCTGCATTTGCTTAACTACATTTCCTGTTTTCTGCTGCGTGACTTTGCTTGAGCTACTGGAGTTACTGAAACATTATAAATACATAGTAAAAGCTTTAGGCCTGCAGCTATGCAATCATATCCTATTTTTTATTTGAACAGCATTTTCATTTTGTGTTATATGCACTACACTTTCAAATTTGACATCAAGTTTTGACAGGTTGGTTTTGAAACAAAACCATTAACAGGTTGATACTGAAGACAAAAATAAACTTAACCTTCTACCCTGCTGGTTAAAGAGATGTTTCACTTTTGTTTTGTAAGATTGATAATATGGACTGCTCTGTCAGATGTACACAGATCATTCTACTGACTTTAGAAAGTTTACTTTGTTAAGTGTCAGTCATATTTAGGCCCACACAGAATCGTTTTTATAACTGTGACCTTAACTGTCTACCATCTGTAAGCTGTTAGTGTCTTAATGACCGTTCCACAGGTGCATGTTCATTAATTGTTTATGGTTCATTGAACAAGCATGGAAAACATTGTTTAAACCCTTTACAATAAAGATCTGTAAAGTTATTTGGATTTTTACAAAATTATCTTTAAAATACAGTGTCCTGAAAAAGGGACGTTTCTTTTTTTGCTGAGTTTATGTTTATTCTTCTAAATCTCTTCATTTGTGTTCTGCAGAAGAAAGTTATACACATCTGGGATGGCATGAGGGTGAGTAAATGATGAGAGAATTAATTTTTGGGTGAACTAACCCTTTAAACAGGGTTGCCTGTTTTGATAAACACATGAGATTTTTATTTTTCAGAAATTCCAGAGGTTCTAAAATAACAATCCATCCTGCTGTGACTCAGTTTGAGTATGCTTATATTTTCAGTATGACAAAAACATTCACTTTCACTACCTTAATAAGAAAAAGGCTTTTTTCAAAAACATAGTGAGATGCAGCCAGATGCTTTTTTAAGGTCCGAAAAAGAGGACATGTCCAGGAAAAAGAGGACGTATGGTCACACTATGGTTGATGATCATTAGTTAAGAGAAGTTCCCTTTGGCAAACTGAGGTTCTTCCACAATGTTTACAGCTAAAAATAAAAAGACATCAATTACCTTGAGGGCCTGGGGCAAAGCTGTGATGGACATGTCAGTGAAGATATTTTGACAACTTTACTCCACCTTTAAATCATCTAAAAGCAGCAGGCTCCCGAAAATGCTTTTTGTCATTTTGAATGTGGCATGGTAGTGTAACAAACAATAAATCTATTCCTTTTTCTTTCTCTGAAAGTGAGACAAGAAAATTGAAGCTTTAACATTAATTTCACAGTAATTTCTCTTCTTTCCTATTATTTTGTTCTTCTGCACACGTTTGTTGATTTAAATGATCGTACAAAGAACTTTAAAAAGGAACTCTTATCACATAAATGGCCTTTTTCTATGCATCAGTTGCAGTGTTTGGGAAGCTTCTTTGAAACTGTAGCTTCTCAAGCTACAAGCTACTCATTTATAGTAGTTAAGCTACAGTCAAGCTTTGCTTCTGAAAACGTAGTTAACTACACTACAAGCAACTATATAAAAGTAGCTAACAATGTTGAAGCTATTTAAAGGGGGCAGTACCATTTTAGATATATAACTATCAGATAATATATCTGATAGTTATATATCTAAAAAAAAAAAAATCACATGTACATAAGTATTCACAGCCTTTGCCATGACACTCAAAATTGAGCTCAGGTGCATCCTGTTTCCACTGATCATCCTTGAGATGTTTCTACAACTTGATTGGAGTCCATGTGTGGTAAATTCAGTTGATTGGACATGATTTGGAAAGGCACACACCTGTCTATATAAGGTCCCACTGTTAACAGTGCATGTCAGAGCACAAACCAAGCCATGAAGTCCAAGGAATTGTCTGTAGATCTCCGAGACAGGATTATATCGAGGCACAGATCTGGGGAAGGGTACAGAAACATTTCTGCAGCATTGAAGGTCCCAATGAGCACAGTGGCCTCCATCATCCGTATATGGAAACAGTTTGATACCAACAGGACTCTTCCTAGAACTGGCCGCCCGGCCAAACTGAGCGATCGGGGGAGAAGGGCCTTAGTCAGGGAGGTGACCAAGAACCTGATGGTCACTCTGACAAAGCTCCAGCGTTTCTCTGTGGAGAGAGGAGAATCTTCCAGAAGAACAACTATCTCTGCAGCACTCCACCAATCAGGCCTGTATGGTAGAGTGGCCAGACGGAAGCCACTCCTCAGTAAAAGGCACATGACAGCCCGCCTGGAGTTTGCCAAAAGGCACCTGAAGGACTCTCAGACCATGAGAAACAAAATTCTCTGGTCTGATGAAACAAAGATTGAACTCTTTGGCCTGAATGGCAAGCGTCATGTCTGGAGGAAACCAGGCACCGCTCATCACCTGGCCAATACCATCCCTACAGTGAAGCATGTTGGTGGCAGCATCATGCTGTGGGGATGTTTTTCAGCGGCAGGAACTGGGAGACTAGTCAGGATTGAGGGAAAGATGAATGCAGCAATGTACAGAGACATCCTTGATGAAAACCTGCTCCAGAGCACTCTGGATCTCAGACTGGGGCGAAGGTTCATCTTCCAACAGGACAACGACCCTAATCACACAGCCAAGATAACAAAGGAGTGGCTACAGGACAACTCTGTGAATGTCCTTGAGTGGCCCAGACTTGAACCCAAATGAACATCTCTGGAGAGATCTGAAAATGGCTGTGCACCGACGTTCCCAATCCAACCTGATGGAGCTTGAGAGGTCCTGCAAAGAAGAATGGGAGAAACTGCCCAAAAATAGCTGTGCCAAGCTTGTAGCATCATACTCAAAAAGACTTGAGGCTGTAATTGGTGCCAAAGGTGCTTCAACAAAGTATTGAGCAAAGGATGTGAATACTTATGTACATGTGATTTTTTTATAAATTTGCAAAGATTTCAAACAAACTTCTTTCACGTTGTCATTATGGGGTATTGTCTGTAGAATTTTGAGGAAAATAATGAATTTAATCCATTTTGGAATAAGGCTGTAACATGACAAAATGTGGAAAAAGTGAAGCGCTGTGAATACTTTCCAGATGCACTGTATACTCTGTGCTTTCCTTGCTCTGTACAAAGTCTTGTTATTCTGTGGATTACAACTCTGAGCATTATATTCTGTTTCATGTTTGCCTTGTTATGATCTCTTGGCTGTTTCTTGGATTATTGTCCCTGCTTGCTGTATTGGATTGTTTGCCTGTTTCTCTGACTGATATAGGATTATCAACCCTGCCTACCTATTGAATTACCCTTTACGCCTGTCATTTTGTGTTCTGTCAATAAAGCTCTGCTTATGGATCCCAATCCCTCTGCCTCCTCGCCTGCTTTACAGAAAAAATTCACCTACCCAGGATCCAGCAGAGCTTCAACAGGTACACGCAGAACTTGCTTCACAAGCATCCGTGCTCACAGAACATCACAAGCAGCCATGTAGTGGTGTCATCCGCAGAAGCAGTAGGACGGTTAGGATGCATGAATTTTACAAGCTCCTTAGAAAGTGCTGTAAATTTGCACAGCTGCTTGTGATGTTCTGTGAGCACGGATGCTTGTGAAGCAAGTGCCCGTTGGATTACTTCAGCCACTACCAGTTCCACAACAGCCATGGTCTCATCTCTCTCTCTCTCTCTCTCTCTTTCATCACCGATTTCCCTGCCTCCCAAGGGAACACAACTATACTGGTGATTACTGAGAGGTTTTCCAAAGCATGTCACCTCATCTCATTGAAGAAACTACCCACCACTCTAGAGACAGCAGAGATGATCTTCCATAATGTTTTCTGCTTCTATGGCTTACCTGAGGACATCGTGTCTGACAGAGGAACCCAATTCACTTCACGGGTCTGGAAAGCTTTCTGTCAACTGTTGAACATAAACATCAGCCTAAGATCGGGGTACCACCCACAGTCAAATGGGCAAACAGAGAGACTCAATCAGATCAAACGCTTCCTCCGCTCTTACTGTCATCACAACCAACATGAATGGAGCCATTTCTTACCCTGGGCAGAGTATGCACAAAACTCACTGATAAAACCATAAACAGGCCTTACGCCTTTACAGTGTGTCCTGGGTTTTCAGCCTCCTCTCTTCCCCTGGTCCGGCAAACCGTCCGACATTCTGGCAGTGGATGATTGTATCAAGAGAAGTGAGCATGTCCACATCCAGCAAGCCATCAGACAGCAAAAACTGTATGCTGACCGTCACCGCCGACTGGCTCCCCATCTGAGACGGTCATGGCAGATTCTTCAAAACAGCAATCGAATTGTAGTCGAGTCAAAAAATTCTAGGTGGCGCAAAGTTTCTGATTCCAAAACTAGACTTTATTATAAAAATAACAAAGCCTAGATGGTTCATGAAGCATTTGAAATGACATTTTAGAACATTGAGGATGGTCTCTTCATCCAATAAAATTTACCCATAATATCATCCAATAATATCATCCACTGAAATCTTATGCCTCGATTATTTACGTCATCACACCTTCTAACAGGACAGCCAGCCTGGCTTAACTTACTTCAGTGGTAGCAAAAGCATAACTATTTCATTTTATATGCATAAAACACACTGTAATCACTTCATATGGTTACATATTTTATATTAACTAACAATCATTACTTTCTGCGTTAATTTGATTATTATATTAAATGATTTACCTTATTTCAGTTTATTGGTCACACACAATACAGCTGTGAGATGGAGAAGTGTGTGTGCTGCCACAGGTGGTGTTCTTTATTTATCCTTGAGACTCCCTATTCCTCTTGACGCATGCATCCCGATTCATCCCAATACTCCCTATTCCACATATTGTCTGCATCAAATCATGCATTGTCTGATTCTATTCTATCAAAAGCATTCACAGAAAGGGCCTTACAAGGAGACACAGAGAGAGACTGTGACTCTCTAAGCTGTATTTTTTCCATTGTTCTGCACCTTGATTATCAAACTGAGTAAATGATAATTAAATCAATAAATGAATGATTAAATATGTAACATACTGAATAACATTCATAATGCAGTTTATCATAGTATGTTGATTACACATCGTCATTTTTAGATCATTGCATATTGCATACATGTTAATGTAATCATCAAAATGGATTAACTCAATGATTAAATGAAAATATACCATAAGACCTGGCCAGCGCGTTTGGCTTTCCACGTTGGACCTACGTCTCAAACTTCCGTCCAAGAAACTAAGCCCAATGTATGTGGGACCATTCAAAATAATTAAACAAATCACTCCTGTAACCTACAGACTTTTACTGCCCTCTCATTATCGCATCTCCTCTACCTTCCATGTGTCGCTGCTCAAACCGATGTACAACTCCACGGACCTCCTTTGATCATTGATGAAGAGGAGGCATACCAGGTCAGAACTTTCTTGGACTCTTGGTGTCGGGCACACTGTTTACAATATTTGGTGGACTGGGAGGGCTATGGCCCAGAGGAGTGCTCATGGGTGCTGGCTGAGGACATTCTCATCCTTTCTCTGATTACGGAGTTCCATCCGTATCATCCTTCTCGTCCCGCACCATGCTCGTGGCAAACCATGTGCAAGTTATCCTATTTGCGTCGGGAGCCGCTCACAGGAGGCGGGCTCCGCTACATCCACCACTGTAGTTCCTCGAACTCACCAGCAGAGGTCATCCTTGCCCGAGTATTGACACAGACTTTGATTCCTATCACCTGTTGCTCGTTATGGCTCTCATTTACATGTGTATTTGGTGCTTTCCTTGCTCTGTGCAAAGTCTTGTTATTCTGTGGATTACAACTCTGAGTGTTATACCCTGTTTTATGTTTGCCTGGTTATGAACTCTTGCCTGTTTCTTGGATTATTGTCCCTGCTTAATTAAATTGTTTGCCTGTTTCTCTGGCTGCTATTGGATTATCAACTCTGCCTGCCTGTTGAATTACCCTTTATTCTTGATTTGCCACAATATCATAATTTTCACACCGGTGTGGTGTTCACGTTCAAACTGACTAACACCGGTATTACCGCTGGTTGGACGCTAAGTGGTACTGTAAGGGGGAAGCCACTCACTGGTCCAAGGACGGAATGCAATGGCGAGGCTGAAGGTCTCCTGCGTGTTCTGTCTTATTGTGTGCGACATTAAATAATACTTATATCAGTTTGATTTGAGTTCCATGTTTTATTAATTTTATCATTAATTATTTTCTTTATTTCATCTGACTCCAATTATGAAAAAAATAAATAAAATAAAATAAAACTCGTTGATGTATCTATGCTCTGAATTTAAGTTTTGTATCTTATTTTTAGTAATTCTCTCTTCTAGACTGCATTTGTTATTTCAATGTTATTTGGGTCCCGGACACAGGTCCTTTAACTATAAAGCTCATCAGTTTCAGATATTAGTAAGTTTTAGACTAAGTCCTTATAGGTTCTCTGCTTTATCCGTTTAGTCTTATTTGGCTAAGATCATATAGAGTCTCGACTCACCGTTTAGCCCCAGTAAATTAAGTTCTGTTTTACAGATTCTCGGTCCTGCCCTTAGTATTCCCGTTTAATTCTACTTAGCTAAGTTCTATTATAGATTCTCGGTTTGCCATTTAGCCTTTTACATGCTTAACTAATGGGTTACTTCTGAAGTAGCTTAGTTAAGCCAACTCTGACCATAGATTTGTAGTTAAGAAATATACTAGAAAACAGTCCTTCAGAATGAATCATAATAACAGTTTATTTACCAGGTAATAGTAATACATTCAAACAATCCAATTAAAATAATAAATCAAACTCAAAGCTATCAGTGAACCAAGCATAATAATATAATTAAAGTTGCATTCCATTCAAACATTTACCAAACATAAGAAATTCAAATTGCAATTACCTGGTAGAGAAAAAACTACACACAATGTTTACTGTGTGGATCATCTGGCTACAGAGACCTGGTAGAGAAAACTACACACAGCAATTGTGTGGGATATCTGAATACAGACTGCTTGATTCCTTTGTCATCTCTCCTTAAATACCAAAACGATTCTATTGTTATTTCAGATGTGCGTGTTTGATGTTATCCAGGATTTGGTTTACAATTTAATGGTTTGAAGGTAGACCTCTGAAACTTGTGATTGAGTGTTTGATTGATGTTTACAAAGAATGCACCTAATCTGCATACAGCATCTGGTCTGGGAGAGACCTGGGAGGGGTCATGCCCCTGAAAGAATACAGTATTTTACTAAGTTCTTAAATTTTACTTGTGATTTGACTTTACTGAAAGGGAATGAGACCGTTTTACCAGTTGCACTGAGACCTCTTGAATGATACCAAACATGTATGATCAGAAAACCTTTTACATTACAGAACAGGATAAGTCATAACTTAGTTTTTGGTGTCCTTAAAGTGACCTGAGGTGAGAGAGAGCGAGCAGATGTGAGTGTGATTTGCATTTTATGGTCCCCAATCAGTGGGGTGTTTTTTCTCAAGTGGAGATGCTCCTCTGTGTGAGAGTTTTATGACATTGGTTCTCGCAGGGTTCTTTGACTTTGTCGGAATTGATGCAGACAATTTTGTGCCAGTTGTAGCGAATTAGCTTAAAAGGGAATTATTTATAACTAATTATAACTGGTTATAATTAATAATAAATATTTAGATTAGATCTTAGAATTAACTGTAGCAGAATCGATATTACAATTACTTGATCTGTCCGTCCAGCGAGCAGACAATATAATTATTTATCAATTCTTGGAAGATTACTTTCCTGGCCAAGGAACAATAGTCTTCCTACTTATACAGTGCTAGCAGTAGTTTAGCATGTAGCAAGGAGCAACATTCAGTGACTTTGAATTGTGAGCGGAACACAGAGACAATCAATCGTGAATATAAGGGATTTAATAAATGAAACTATAACTAACATACAAACAAACTAAGCAAAACATACATATATAGAATGAAGGAATAGTAAGAAAGAGAGAGAGAGAGAGAGAGAGAGAGAGAGAGAGAGAGAAAAGAATGGCAGTATTTCAAGGGTTTTAAAACTCTCAGTTAACCACAACCTAAATGAGAATCATCAGAGGCACAATTCACCTTAAAAGGGGTTCAAACTTAAACGCGCATCTAATCAGTTGTAAATTGTTACTTGCATTGGTTTGTTGCTGAATAAGAGTCTTGATGCGGTAGACGAGGTTCTCGATGATTCCTTTAGGAGTGAGTTGAAGAAGTCCACAGGAAATCCACAAAGTTACTTGAAGGTAAACACTGCCAGAAGGTTAAACTCAAGAGAGAGTTTGGAGTGGGTTGGTCTCAAGAAGAAGAAGTTTTGAGCGATGATTAGTCTGCACTCTGGAGTTTTGATAGTTCATTGCCGCACCCATTTTGTGGGTGGAGTGGCCAATCAGAGGCATGCATTTTGAGCGGGAGAAACATCCTTTGTCTCCGTTTATGGCCCATTCGCATTTTATTGCTGATCTGGACCGCTAGTGCAGCTTTTAATTCAAAACATAGTAAGAATTGTTCGATGCATTTCACGATCACATGGTGTACATTATTGTGTGAGAAATAAAGGGAAGATCATTTTGATACCAAGAAGGTAACCTCCAGATGATATTAAAGCAGAGATACACTCATACACTTGAATATAGGCATTTAACGTCTAACTAATACAAGTAAAGGGTTTTAACTAAGTTAATATGATAGGGGAATATACTTACAACACATGCATATAGCAGATACATTTATAACTGCTTACTATGGCCTAAATAGAGAAAATGTCTTTAGGTGTGTGTGTGACGTGTATTGGAATTACTGGAGACAGACAACTGCTCTGGTGCCTGGCATGGGGGTCACCCATTATAATGTGAGAAATAAAGAGAAGATCATTTTGATACCAAGAAGGTAACCTCCAGACGATATTAAAGCAGAGATACACTCATACACTTGAATATATGCGTTTAACGTCTAACTAATACAAGTAAAGGGTTTTAACCAAGTTAATATAATAGGGGATTATACATACAACACATGCATATAGCAGATACATTTATAACTGCTTACTATGGCCTAAATAGAGAAAATATCTTTAGGTGTGTGTGTGACGTGTATTGGAATTACTGGAGGCAGACAACTGCTCTGGTGCCTGGCACGGGGGGGTCACCCTCCTCTCTGTGGAATGTGTTTGAAGCTTGATGGAGACACTTCAGAGGAGACCTGTTTTAGCATCCTTTTGATAGTGATAAAGACCATCTGCAATTTAGCACCCATATAAATGTAAACGTGGAGACCAGGTCAGTAATTTATATGCAAATGTCAAAAGGCTAAAAGGTTTTTTTCAAACAAAGTTTTTTTTCAAACAAAGTGTAATTAGCCATCACTGATCTTACACAGACGTTACACAGTCTTACAGTACTATAGGGTAATTTTCTTTAAACAATGGCTTACACAATAACACAAGGCAGCTTGATTTCAAACTTTGAACTAAATGTTTAAAATTTTAACTAAAAATTAAAATGAAACTGAAAAAAATGAAGTGCAAATTAAAATGTCTGTTGTTCAACTTTTTGAAAGATGCCTTTTCAACAGTTGTTAAGGGTAACATCTCTTTGGCAATGAACCTACTTCATCCATGCATTCTCTCCATCATGGGCTACCGGTCAGGTATTTCGTTGTCCGGGCAAATACATCATTTATTGTGGTTTGTTGCGGGTTTAATGTTGGTGTTTTATTACCTTTCATCCCAGGACCCAGTTTAGCTGCTTCGGTAGGTTAATGACTTTGAATGTGTGTGAATAAATTTGTCTTGTTCCCTCCTAGGGCTGGGCTATATGCAAGAAATATGTTCATGATATTTTTATAAAAAAAAAAAAAGAAAAAGAAAATACAATTACATCGTCGACCCCCCGGCTGAGGGATCAGTGAATGCTCTTGCTTTAGTGATTTTCCATTATTAAAAAAACGAAAAACTTTAACCAAAGACATTTCTAAATTCAAATTGCAATTCAACCAAAACCAAAAAACAATTAAAATAATGAAGTGGTAAAAAAACAAAACATATATGACCACCGAAAGTACCGTCACGCAAGTATCAGTCTATGACAACAGGCGGAAAATTACTAATACAAATTAAGATCTAAAAACAATTATAAATGTAAACATAAGAATTATAATGATGATTATGATAATAATCACTGAAATATAAATCATGGTTCGAGGTGAACATGTTTTTGTATTATTTTATGATTTAATCACAGATGTATAGGCTATATATAAAATGACCCAACGAACTGCTCTATGGAAATAAAGTGAACTGAACTCAGAGCACCTATGCTAGTTACACAAAGCATTTCAGGTCACAATTTCCTGGATGCTGAGCTCACCTCCAAGTGGCAGATTCCCATCATTCCCCTGGAGGAACCCATCACTGCCCACACCCTCAGTGGGACTTCACTGTCGCTGGTGATGCACTCCACCCAGCCGCTGACCCTTGTCTACAGGAAACATTCTGAACTAATCAAATTTTTTCTCATCAAGTTACCCTCCTCTCCGGTCATGTTGGGACACCCCTGGCTGGTAATCCACAACCCTCACATTGACTGGTCCATTGTGCTGGCCTGGAGTTGGTATTGTCTGTCTAACTGTCCATCTTCTGCTGTCTCCCCTGTCGAGTCTTGTTCTGTGTTGCAGGATGAGCTGGTGAATTTGTCTGGGGTGCCAGTGACATGCCATGACCTGGGGGCGGTGTTCAGTCGATCCCACGCCATGCCCCTCCCACCTCATCGCCCGTATGACTGCACAATTGACCTGCTACAGGGTACTTCTCTGCCTTGGGGCCAGCTTTACCTGCTTTCTGTTCCGGAGAGGGAGGCCATGGAAAGGTACATCAATGATTCTCTGGCAGCTGGTATCATCCATCCTTCCTCTTCTCTGGAAGGGGTGGGGTTCTTTGTGGAGGAGAAGGATGGTTCGCTCAGACCCTGCATCGATTATAGGGGGATGATTTATATCACGGTGAAAAATTGTTATACTATATCACTGAAGTCTTCAGCCTTCGAACTCGTGCAGGGGGCGACTATCTTTACAAAGTTGGACCTGCACAGTGCTTTTCACCTTGTCCGGATCAGGAAAGGGGATGAGTGGAAGAGAGCCTTAAACACCACTAGGGGGCACTTTGAGTACTTGGTCATATCATTCGGCTTGGCCAACGCCCCGGCTGTCATCTAGGGGCTCGTGAATGACGTGCATGATTGATCATTTTGTTTTGTTTACTTAGACAATATTCTGATCTTCTCCCAGAATATCCAAGACCATGTCCAGCACATCAGGAGGGTCCTCCAACGTCTGTTAGAGAACCGGCTCTTTAAGGCGGAGAAGTGCGTTTTTCACCACAGTCAGTTCCATTCCTGGGGTTCATCGTTTCACCTGAGGGAGTTTGTATGGATCCCAGCAAGGTCAGGGCCATCTCAGATTGGCTAACTCCAGATTGTCAAAGAGCCGTGCAGAGGTTTCTGGGGTTTGCCAATTTTTATCAGTGGTTTATCCAGAATTTCAGCCAGCTCGTCGCACCTCTGATGGATCTCACCTCCACCAAAGTTCCATTTAAGTGGTCTCCATGTGCTCAGTCCGCTTTCCTTAAATTAAAGGAGAGTTTTTGTTTGGCTTCTATTTTTGTTTCTCCTGATCCCTCGTAACAATTTGTGGAGGAGGTGGATGCGTCAGAGGTGAGCGTCGGGGGCAGTCCTGTCACAACATTCTCCCTCAGACGAAAGTATGCATCTGTGCACATTTTTCTCACATTGTCTCACACCCTTGGAATGAAATTACGATGTGGGCAATCATGAGTTGTTGGCAGTAAGGCAAGCGCCATTGGTTAGAGGGTTCGGGGGTACCTTTCTTGGTGTGGACCAATCATAAGAACCTCGAGTACATTCGCTCAGCCAAGCATCTAAATTCCCGACAGGTAAACAACGTCTTTCGCATTCATAGCCTCTTCATAACATAATCATCGGCCAGGCAGAGAGAGATGAAGCACGCATTAGTGTCTGCCAGCGGGAGGCCATTGATCACTTGACTGTCGGGACTCCCTGCTCAGTTAATGGTTTCAGCAATGGCAAAAAGGATCCAACATGATGGAAAAAATCACTCTGTCTTGTGTTCTCCTCAAAAGACCAATGAGCTTCTTCTTTTAGTAAGGAACTGACAAGACATCATGCTTATCTGAAAGTTTTCATCTGCGATGGCACTCATCATCACAAACGCTGATTGTAATCCACACTGATTCAGTCACCAAGCATTTTTTCCCTGCGTTTTTCCCTACAAAAATGACTTATGAAATCAGAAAGCAGAGGCACCACAGTCTATTTTTATTGAACATAATAGAGCTGTTCAACAGTGACGTAAATTTTTAGGCAAACCTGGAAGACTAATAAATACGGGTTCCGTCGGAATTCATGTGGGTTTTTATAATGGGGTTTTTCCAACTTATGAGTAAAATAAGGTGTGGTAATCAATACTTGACTATACGTGGATTTTTGTTTTACAATATACAGTAAATTACACAGTTTCATACCTCAAACATAAATTTTGAAGCCACCCTGTGTTTTAAAAAAAGAAGTATGCAATTCAATACGGCTTCAAAATTCACATTTGAGGTATGAAACTGTGTAATTTACTGTATATTGTAAAACAAAAAGTCCATGTATAGTCAAGTAATGTTTACCACAGACCTTATTTTTCTCATAAGTTGAAAAACCCCATTATAAAAACCCATATTAATTCCGAGGGAACCCATGGCAAATTCTCTTCCGGGTTTTTGGGCTACAACCTGAACAGCTCTATTTATTTACTCACTGAAAGCTGCATATGGACATCCGTGTTCTACGGCAAGCCTTGAGAGTACAAATACGCAAACACACTTTCATAAGGTATGTTGCTCCATGAATAGCTTCCTAAATCACTCTTTTACAATTGTTTATGCTCACGTGGTACTCCTGTTGTTATTTTGGTGAGCTCCACGTGACAGGAAATCAGAGCAAGAGATTGCTATGTGTCACCCCTCCACCATTTTGTATCGGCAACTGTGACATACCTCTGACTGAAGAGAGTGAGATCTCAGCAAAACAGTCTGCATGTGTGACAGCCTCTGCCAAAACAAGCTGTTTCGAGTCTGCTAGTGTGGTGCCAGCTTTATGCAAGATGCCTTAAATTCAAGCCTAATTCTAAACTGTTTATAATGGCTTTACAAATTGTATCTTCTCTACAGAAAAGATCACAGACTAAAAAAGCTGTGAGGAAACCCCATATTATTTACTTGATTATTAAATTGATTTTGAATAAATTGTAATTTATTTTTCCTTCATGATGCATCCCCTTGCTGTATGATTTATGTCCTTATGTTCTTGGTGTGAACTGTAAATCCAAATCAAGAATGCGTTTTGAATTTATTTTAATTTTAAACTTGGAAGAAAATATCTTGTAAACACTTCCTGCATTAAATACATGAAAATAATTCATCATGCCAATTAATATGACTTTAAAATGTAATTTATTATCACACTGAAATATATTGATCACAATAAAACAACTAAAACACAATGAACTGTAAGCTGTAAAGAGAAAAATTTACAACAGACAAGTAATTGTCACTTGTGAATGAAATGTTTGTCTTCTATACTGAGCCTAGTAGCAGTCACGTCACAAATGAACAAAAGACTTAGATTAGAAGACCCAGTTGGGAGATTAACTAATAATGTCTGTATCCTGTAGAGCCTATGCGGTCCTCATGTATCAAAAAAACAAAAGACCTGGTCAAAAGGTGAACTAATCCTGTCATGTGACAAATTAACAAAATACTTGAATAAAGATTTGTTCATTTTGCTGAACAAGAGGCTATTTGCACTAAGTGTACTAAATAACGATAGATGCTATTTAAACTAAATGGGAAGTGTTAATAGCTAAGTGTAAATCGCAACCAAAAGCATATTTTTTGCACTAAGTGTATAAAGTTAGTGTTAGATGCTATTTGCACCCCTAATTAAATACTAACATACAGTATAGGGGCATCACTGCAGCGTGTTTACTGTGTTTATTGTGTTTATTGTCCCTCTCCTTGTCTGTAGTCCCCACATGCTTCAAAATGTCCACCATTGTGCCTGTACCAAAGCAATCCAAAATCACTTGCTTAAATGACTGGCGTCCTGTTGCTCTGACCCCCATCATCAGCAAATGCTTTGAGAGACTAATCAGAGATTACATCTGCTCTGTGCTGCCTGCCTCACTGGACCCATTGCAGTTTGCTTACCGCAACAACCGCTCCACTGATGATGCCATTGCATCTACACTACACACTGCTCTCTCCCACCTGGAAAAAAGGAACACTTATGTGAGAATGCTGTTTGTAGACTACAGCTCAGCATTCAACACCATAGTGCCCTCCACGCTTTATGTGAAACTCCAGACTCTGGGTTTAAACAGCTCACTGTGCAGCTGGATCCTGGACTTCCTGTCAAGCAGACGCCAGGTGATTAGAATGGGCAGCAACATCTCTTCATCACTGACCCTCAACACTGGAGCCCCACAGGGCTGTGTTCTCAGCCCACTCTTGTATTCCTTGTACACACATGACTGTGTGGCAACACACAGCTCCAATGTCATCATTAAGTTTGCTGATGATACAACGGTGGTAGGTCTGATCACTGACAATGATGAATCAGCCTACAGAGAGGAGGTGCACACTCTGACATGTTGGTGTCAGGAGCACAACCTCTCCCTCAACGTCAGCAAGACCAAGGAGCTTGTGGTGGACTTCAGGAGAAGAGAAAGAGAACGCAGCCCCATCACCATCAATGCAGCACAGGTGGAGAGAGTCAGCAGCTTCAAGTTCCTCGGTGTCCACATCACAGAGGAACTCACATGGTCCATCCACACTAAGGCCGTTGTGAAGAAGGCTCATCAGTGCCTCTTCTTCCTGAGATGGCTGAGGAAGTTTGGAATGAACCACCACATCCTCACACGGTTCTACACCAGCACTGTACAGAGTATCCTGACTGGCTGCATCACTGCCTGGTATGGCAATAACACCGCCCACAACCACAAAGCCCTGCAAAGGTTGGTGCGAACTGCCAGACACATCATCAGAGGTGAGTTTCTCTCCCTCCAGGACATATATACCAGGCGGTGTGTGAAAAAAGCTCGGAGGATCATCAGAGACTCCAGCCACCCGAGCCATGGGCTGCTCTCACTGCTACCATCAGGCAGGCGGTATTGCAGCATCAGGACCCGCACCAGCCGACTCCATGACAGCTTCTTTCCCCAAGCAATCAGACTTTTGAACTCTTGATCTCTCACGATCAATATACATCAACACTGCACTTTATTAATCTTATTATCTCACACCGGACTGTCATAAATTATATTCTGTCTTAACAACACACTGGCAACTGACTATCAACCGACAGCCTGAATGTCAATACAGTACAATACAACCTACTGTATATCTGATATATACTTTATATACTATTTTTATTGTATGTGTATTCTATATTATGTGTTTGTGTATTCTATATTGTGTGTATTGTATGCTGTACATTGTATATTATTATTTGAATATTGTGTTGTGTGTAATTATGTGTATATTAGATATATAAATTGTGTCGTGTAAATCTGATGTTTATTGTAAATTGGTTTGTCTCATCACTGTCATGACTGCTATGTTTCTCAGAACTGCACCCAAGATTTCACCCACTGTTGCACTTGTGTATATGGTTGTGTGACAATAACAGTGATTTGATTTGATATTTAGGGTGCTTTCACACTTGTTTTGATTGCTTAGACCAAACCCGAGTTCGTTTCCTCCCCACTTCCCCTGCCCCCGCTGGTCTCTGGTCACATCATATTTTCAGGATCTGAACCATGAAATGATTACGTCATCAACGTGAGTACAAGCAGCAGCTGTTTACCACTGTAACTAGGTAACAACTCGAGAAGACGTCACTGTGTTAAGTGAAGTATTAAAGTTTGTCTCTGGATTTACCACGAAAATTTGCCATGCACAGAACAACACTTGTGTTTGCCTCCCGCGGATGCATTGACTGTGCAATGATGTGAAGAATATTAGCGTTTGTCTGCAAGCCCGCGGATACGTTGCAAAAGATGTGAAGAATGTGAGCTACTCTCTGAAGGTGGTGTATTTGGACACAAGCAGGTAGGAGAAATGCATTATACCATAATAATTGCAATCAGGAGCCTGCAAAGATGCAAATTATACATCATCACAAGCGGTTCACTTCCACGATTTGGTACGATCCCGTACTGGAGTTCACATGAACCGGACCCCAGACTACCTTTTTAAGCGGAACCGGGTGCGGTTCATGGGTGCGCACCCGAGTTCGGAAAACAGCGTTCACATTATCCAAACGAACCGAACTTTGACGTCATTCGACCCCGGGTGCGCACCAAAAGTGCTAGTGTGAAAGCACCCTTAGTCCCACAGACACCTTTCACCAACACTTACCGCTACCATTAAACCTAACCTTCCCTTACAAAAGTTAATCATGGTTCCTTGTCTGTCTCTCACTCGACATTGTGTCGATGCCCTTGAGAGCCCCAATCACATTTGCTTTATTTAGAAAAGGCCAATGAAAATTGGCATGTGGAATTTGCATGCCACTCTCCACCCCGGACATACGGGTATAAAAGCGTGTGGCGTGCACCACTCATTCAGACTTGTTCTTCGGAGCTGAGTGCATGTGTGTTCGTCCCGTCACCTTACCTTCTGCTGCTGGAATTTACGCCACATATCAGCGGTCACCCTCGCACGATCGAGTGTTGTGTTTCCCCTGGGACTCGGCGGCTGAGTCCATAGGTGTTAAAAGAGTATATTTCAAAAGAGTATATTTTCTCTAAAAGAGCTCGCACAAACAATTGGCGTCTTTTTAAAGATGTCCTTTCGCCTTTATGCTACTGGGTGTGGCTGTTATCCCCACTGGATGGCCACGAAATCTGTCTAGAGTGCTTAGGTCACCAGCACTCCGAGGCAGCTTTTGTGGAGGGGTCATGTTCTCACTGCGAGAACATGCCCATGAGAACGTTGCGGTCACGGCAATCTTCTTTCTTCGTGAAGCAGAGAGCCACCGCGGCTGCTTCCCGACCCGGTCCGTCCTGGGTTGAGACTCAGGCGGCTGCGTCGGCGAGCACCACGGGCGATCTGGATGTGGACATGGGAACGTTCCCGCCGGCTCAGTCCCCGCGAACCTCCCATCCCCCAGCACGCTCATTTAATATCTCGTTCGGGGCTCGCAACGAGGATGAGTTATCGGATGCAGCATCGGAGGGTGGGCTTCTGCTTTCGGAAGCAGACAAATCTTCTGAGCTCCCACTCTCGGGCGGTAGAGCTCAGGATGAGGCGGACACTGAATTGGCAGCCGTGCTTGCCCGGGCGGCCGCGAACATCGTGCTTGAGTGGAACCCTCCACCCTGCCCTGAGTGTTCGCGGCTGGATGATTGGTTTCTGGGCTCGGAGCGCGACTCACGGCCGTGCCACACTCTTCTTCCCGGAAGTGCAGGAGGAGCTCACTCATGGAAGGCACCTTTCTCTGCCTGTACACGCTTCGCCGGCTCGTCCACCCTAACTATCCTCAACGGCGGAGTGGCTAAGGGAAATGTTGAGCTTCCCCAGGTAGAGCACGCCGTAGCAGTGCAATTATGCCCACAGGGCGCAGCCACCTGGAGGAACCGACCAAGGCTCCCTTCCAAGGCGTGTAAGTCATGGCGAAGGCTTACAACGCCGCGGGTCAGGCCGCCTCCGCCCTGCACACCATGGCCATCCTGTAGGTCCACTAGGCCAAGGTGCTTAAAGATCTGCACGAGGGTAGGACCGACCCAGGGCTTATGCAGGAACTGCGTACCGTGACCGACCTCGCTCTACAGGCAACGAAAGTCACAGTGCGCACCCTGGGCTGGACTATGTCCACCTTGGTGATCCAAGAGCAGCACCTGTGGCTCAACCTTTCGGAGATGCATGATGCCGAGAAGGTCCGCTTTCTCGATGCACCCATCTCCCAAGGGGGGCTCTTTGGCGTCACTATCAAGGACTTCGCCCATCAGTTCTCGATGGTGAAGAAGCAGACAGAGGCCATCGAACATATCCTGCCGCGGCGCGACTCGTCCGCCTACAGGTCTCCGAAGTCCAGCGCCCCGTCTGCCTCTCGCCAGGGCCGTCCTCCTGTGGTGTCGGTCCCGGCTCCCCCACCATCGGAGCCCGTATGCCGGCCTCTGAGAAGAAGATCCTCCCGCAGGAAGGCGGCACCACCTGCCCGTCAGCCGGCCGCCAAGAACCCCGGACAGGTTTCGAAGTGGTCCTGAGACAGGCGACCCAAAGATGAGGCAACTCTCGTTGACTGGCCTGACCCAGGTGTGTGCACGGGCCCCACTCCCGCCCCTGGGCCAGCACGAGTTGAGTATCCTCGTAACATCGCTGGATGCCTTCTGGGGCCCGGCACCCAAATTGTCAATAAAAGAGCAGTTTCCTCATTCTCTGGGTCATTCTCAAATGCTCAGCCTCTCTGGCCCTCGTGCTCACGACGGCCAGGTGCTGAAAGTCTTTCCGGTCAACGAGCGGGATGCGAGTATCTTGCGTTCCCTGGTTTCCGTTGAAAGAAAGTCGGCAAACACCGGCCACTGTTGCGGGCTCGCGGGGCAGCATGCCTCCCCCGGACAATCTTCCTGGTGGGGTGTCTGCGCTGCCTCGCCGCGAACCACCCACCCCGGGCGTGATAAATCCAGTCGTCCCCCTGGTGCCATTAGCGCAGAGGCTGGAAGCCTGGTTAGCGCTTTCCAGCTCATCGCGATGGCTCATTCGGCTCAGGATGATCCGGCTCAGCTACGCGATCCAGTTCGCCAGTCGGCTGCCCAAGTTCAGTGGTGTCCTCTCCACCGCAGTGCGAGGATGCCTCAGTCCTTCGAGGTTTACAGCCCTTATTTTATCGTGCCCGGTTGGGGGGGGGGGTGATGCGCCCAATCCTGGATCTACATGCCTTGATCAGAGCCTTACGCAGGCTTCCATTCAAGATGTTGACGCAGAAGCGCATCCTGACGTCTGTACGACATCAAGATTGGTTCGTGGCCATCGACCTGAAGGATGCATACTTTCATGTATCGATCCTTCCTCGACACAGACCCTTTCTTCAGTTTGTCTTCGAGGCATTAGCATACCAGTACAAGGTCCTCCCTTTCAGTCTGTCCCTGTCTCCTTCAGCCTTGGCCCCTCCACGAGGCAGCTGTACGCTCTGAAGTGGCGTCTCTTCACAAATTGATGTTCTTCCCGTGGGGAAGATCCATGGAGATGCGCAGTCGGGTTGTCCTTCCTACAGGAGGGGTTGGAGAGATGGCTGTCTCCCTCTACCCTGAAGGTGTACATGGCAGCTATAGCAGCCTATCATGATACACTGGATGGGAGACCCTCTCGGCAGCACGACCTGATCACCAGGTTCCTCAAAGGCGCGAGGAGATTGAATCCCCCTAGAGCACGCTTGATTCCCTCTTGGGATCTCTCTGTGGTCCTACCTGCCTTACAGAGAGCCCCCTTTGAGCCCCTGGAGCAGGCCCAGCTCAGCCCTTTGACGCTGAAGACGGCCCTCCTGGTGGTGCTCACTTCTATCAAGAGGGTTGGGGACCTGCAGGCACTCTCTGTCACCAGCAAATGCCTGGAGTTCGGGCTGGCACACTCTCACGTGATCTTGAGACTCCGGCCAGTTACGTGCCCAAAGTTCCCACCACTCCCTTCCGGGATCAGGTGGTGAACCTGCAAGCACTCCCTTCAGCGGAGGAAGACCCAGCCTTGTCGTTGCTGTGTCCAGTTCGCACCCTGTGCATCTATCTGGACTGCACGCAGAGCTTTAGATGCTCGGAGCAGCTCTTTGTCTGCTTTGGAGGGCAGCAGAAGGGTAAAGCTGTCTCCAAACAGAGGTTGTCACATTGGATTGTGGATGCCATTTCACTGGCGAGGGGCACCTCTCTAACAGACATATGCAGAGCAGCGGGTTGGGCTATACCCAATACCTTTTGCGAGGTTCTACAACCTGCGCATAGAACTGGATTCAACCCGAGTGTTATGGGGTAACAACAGGTAGGCCGGGCAGCTGGTTGGGTGTATCGCTTGCATTGCGCCTTTCCCCTTTTTAAGGTGATGATGTGCACAGTTCCCCGCAACTAGTGAACACTGGACACCTCTTTAAGGCACTATTCGGTGGCGAACTCGGCAGAGGAGTAATGCCGCCAGGCCCAGTACTCGTGGTATGCCCCTTTTCAGGTGAGCCCGTGTACTTGGGCTCAGTGCTCCATACGTGGTGATTCCCCCCTCGGTAATCCAGTATGATGCATTTCCACTGTTCGGTTTCCCCTCAGGTGAACCCTGTGTTTCCCCTCGTCAGAGCTCTGCTCTGCCTCGGCTACTGTTGCTGTGTACCCTTTCCATAGATAGGGTCCTCCCCAGTGGCATCATTCCATATGTGAACTTCCCCATCAGTATTCTCCACATGTTAACCTCCCTCTGGTAGGATGTGGTCTCCGTAGTGCTCTCCCTCCTGGAGAGGGAAGAGCACTTCCCCAGCGCTATTCTAGCAGGTGCTCGCTGGGAAATTGCTTAATACAAAAATCAGGAAAGGCCACCAGCTGTAGCTTCCTCAGGTAAGTGCCTCCTCCCACCCTTATCGGGACCAGGGAGACGCCTTACCTAACTCGCTGGAAGGTCACGACGTGGTCGAGCACTCACTGTGAGGCACGTAGCAGCCTGCCCGTATCTGCTCCTCCGTACCTCGTGACATGTTTCAGCGCCTGTGGCGTTTCGTATAGGAACCCCTAGTGTCACTACATCGACACATCGTCGAGTGAGTGACAGACAGGGACCGTCTTGGTTACTGATGTAACCTCTGTTCCCTGATGAAAGGAACGAGACGTTGTGTCCGTCCTGCCGCGGCTCTCTCTTGGCTCCTCAGCACAACTCTGAATGAGTGGTGCACGCCATCTCCTTTTATACCCGTATGTCCGGGGCGGAGAGTGGCATGCAAATTCCACTCGCCAATTTTCATTGGCCTTTTCTGAATAAAGCAAAGGTGATTGGGGCTCTCAAGAGCGAACCCCTAGTGTCACTACATCGACACAACATCTCATTCCCTCCATCAGGGAACAGAGGTTACATCAGTAACTAAGACGTTTTACTACAGTAACCATAGTATCGCCATGGTATTTTTAGGTAAAATAACAGTAACCACAAAATTAAAGATGGTTACAATATTAACACCATATTACTGTAGTAACACAATGGTTAAAGCTACACTATGTAAAAAAAATTTGTTAAAAAATAACTAAATGTTATTAACGAGAGAGTGCAACAAAAATCCATCTTCCAAACCATGTATTTACCTTACCCAAATACACTTTGATAAACCTATAATAATGATATTATATTATTAATATTTTAGAGCTGTCGGGATGGATTTCGCGGGAAATTGCATACAAATGTAATTCGCCCGTGCGTGTTGATGTCATATCCATACACAGAGAAAATAAGATTCCTCAACACACATACAGTTTTATTTTTTAACCACTAGAGGGCCAAAAGCTACATAGTGCAGCTTTAATTGCATTAAAACTATTGCTTCTGCAAAATAACATGGTTACTACAATATCACAACATTACTATAGTACCTTGGTTAATTTTTCCCCGGTTCAAATCTTTTTCTCAACTCCCTGACCTTCACTAGCTAAATTAATTTATGCGAAAAATCTGAATATCGCAAAAACACTGCGCGGATAAAGCCGCGTTTCCATCTCTTGCGTTCAAAAGAACAAAATCTTCACTTCCGGGGAAATTGTAGCAACTGCGTGACTCTTTTATTAATAAAATTCTCGCGGTTTAAGACGTGCAGAAAAAAAAAAAAACTTTAATAACTTGTCTCATGTCACGACTGGAAATGACAAGCGCGTCACACAGTTCTGGGAGCACTGTGTGTGTGCGTTCCACCATCAAGACTTTGCAGTGTGGATCTATAAGATATTTTTCAAAAGTATCAATAAACCTGCTTTTTGGGAAAAAGTGCAAGTTTGTGTTCAACTTATTTGCTCTGCAAACTCTATGCAGGCTTTTGATTTTGAGGACACCGGTATTTCAGAATGACCAGAGCAATGTCCAGTTATGAATGCATTATTCAATCACATGACTTTTTTGATGCGCATCTTGTATTTCTGTTAAATTCAATAGCAGTTTATTCGGTCAGTGTGTTTCCATAGTTTGTGCGCATTTCTTCTCAAGCGATGCGTATATGTTTTCTATGCGCATTTTGGAGATTTTATCCGCATCTTGGTGTTTCCATCCAGCAGATTTTATGCGATATGCCAAAATACGCATAAAAAAGCGTTGATGGAAACATAGCGGTGACCAAATCGAGGCGAGGAAATCAACCTTTCTATTCATTTTTATTTTTTGTTATAAGTAGTATTAAAGGAAAATTAAGAGTGGAGACAGGAAACAGGATGGGAATAAGTGCAGAACTGAATCAGGGTCATTTGCCATAAAGCACATCTACCCCATGCTCTTGGGGCACGGTTTGTCTTCAATTTATGTGTTTCCACCAGACTATTGGAGTGAAAGTAGCTGCACTGTGTGGCATATGATATTTACACCTAGTGCTCAATTTTTTAAACAACTAAAACAAATTTAGTAGCATTGCTATTTTTAGTTAGTTACTCCCCAACACTGATCAGTTGTCTGTGCATCTGCATACTTAAATTGGTAGGCCTCGAATGAGCAAAGGTTTAAGTAGGACTTCCACAGTTTCCAATGACTGAATCATCGCAACTGCGATTTCATACTTCCCAGGACCAACTGTGGTTTGGATTGTATTAATTGTTTATAATTGTAACTGCTTTCATTTAAAGTCTAATTTAATTTTTGGAAACAACCATGCAAGATTTCCATTTCTACACATTGCCTGACCTTTAAATCCAAGTCCAGACTGTTGGTGAGATCCCTAATTGTGGCCACTTTTCCCGTCATCCCATCCTAATAGACAAAGTGACTGCAAGTGTGTGGCAACTGTTGCCAACCCTTCATTCAACAGCATAAGCACACCAAATCACAGCTTGCAAACATTTCTGTTTTCAGTTCCCCAAAACTGCACCCACACAATGCTTTTAAAGCTAACAACCAAATTCTGAGTGAGTGACTACTCACATCTTATATAAACATTGTTATTATGTCGAAGCAGCTTTCCAAAACAATCTAACAGTTATACCACAGCAATATCATAACCTAAAAGTCATTTTGCTGTTAATGACTTATCTGAAACTAAAAGTCTGTAGCTGCATCCAAAATCACATACTTCAGCACTATTTTAAACAATTTTGTCGTGTAAGTAGTGTGTCCACACTGAAAATTCAATGAAGAGTACTACGAGTACTACTTCTTTAACCAAAATAACACAGTCGAATATTGGACACTTCATGCACTCATCAGTCGCAGCTTATCCTATGTAGCGGAAGGCTGGGGTAGCTGGTTGCGAGGCTAGCCTGACAAAACAGTTGCTATTAATGGTGATTGTGGCAACTACTGAAACATCTTTGAAGACAACACTTTGCAAATGTGAATTAAATGCTTTACCATCACCCCACACTGTGTGAGTACAATATTTGAGGTATTTTAATGAGGTTGGCTAATGTGCTAAAGCTAGCAGAAACAAGATGCATTTGAAATGTCACATGTGTTTGAAATTTCACTTCCTTCTGCTGAAAAACTGCTTCCATGTAGTTAAAAAAAAGGAGTTCCATTTGAGACAATACTACCCTTTGATAATTCTAGCCTGATCTCATGAAATTTAAGTGACAATGGCAACATTTTTGCAAACCAAAATTACATGCTTCAATACATGTTTGGCTGCAGTTTCCCAGTAAAATGTCCAGCGGAGCAGGTGTTGTAATCAGACAAGGTTTTTAAGATGAATATTAGATGGATGTTTTAATGACTAAAACGTACCTCCCTAACCAATAGTGTCCTAAATATGGCCCAATATGGCTGCCAGTGGAATGAGTGGTTTGTTAGGCTCCACTTTCCTGGTAAACTTTTATCAAGCATTTTATTTATTGTTTTTGTTGGTACTTCTCAATTTTTAATCAATGTGGCAAGTGAGCGCTTAAAGTTAAATAGAAAAAAATCAACAAAGGCAAAGTGTTTTTATAGCCGATCTGCTGTTGTTTGGTGCTGATGTAGTGGTTGTTCTTCTGCGTTGTGTTTTTCAAAGATGTTTAATAAAGGAATTTCCACACAAAACCGTGTTCTACTGAGGGTTATTTATTCTTAATGCCTGTGTAGCGAAAAACATAAACAGACAAGCATTAACATCAGTGGTGCTCACTGCCTTGACTCTCCTCTCTGATGACATTGCTGGTAAGAGGCCGAACCCGGATATCACTACAGCTTCAATGCTCTATTCTACGCATAACGTCAGCCAACGTGCATGCTGTGACCATTACCTCTGGTAATATGCAACAAACCCCTTTCAAAATAAAATACCCCATAACAAATAATAACAAAATATGTTCATAATCTGGTGTAACAAAATATCCCTGCTACATCCTTCCCCACTGTTTTACACCAGATTACTAACTTATTAGTGATGTTCTGAGATCACTTATGATCTGTTCAGCATCAAACTATCTCTTTCGAGATTAAGGTAATCCAGGGGTAGCTAATACCCAAATTACCCATAGAAAACTATGCCTTTTACATAGTTCTACTCATAACAGCCACTACAATTTTTCTACAAATGTTCAGCTCTCACAAGAACATGCAGTTAACATATTTTTTTTTTTTTTTTACAGGATTTAAAAGGTAAGTACATTAAAACTAACTTTTATTTCTAATCGATCTCAAAATTTAAACTTTTAAAACAGGGTACAGTCTCTGCATAGACATGGTCTGTAGTAGTCTGTTAACTGGCTTAATGAGTCTACCAAATCTTGACTGAAGATCCTCTTGTACTCAAAGTTCTCTATTATTAAGAGGTTCTTGCACACTCAAGGGTGACCCCATAGGTGTCTCTACAACAGTAGAACGATCACACTTGCCAATCTTGGAAGCATGCCAATCACTTAGAGCAGCCAACACAGAAGATTCATCAAGCATCACAGAACATACAGATGTAGACGGATTAGGTAGACTATTGAAACCTTTCTGAAACAGTCATTCCATACCACTCACTTCCACATTCCACAGCTGGATCATCAGTTACATATCTCTGATCAACACTAAAGAAGTCCACAGACTCTATGCTTGCCACGTCCGTGGTAGCATTTAGATCGGCCACCCAACGGGAGGTTCGGTCTTCACTCTAGTTTGATAATTTTCTTCACATGATGTACCAACACTTGAATTCTCATCACATCCATTGGCATCTTGATCATTCCAAATGGGTTGACAGGCATCAACAGGTTACGATGCACCGTCTTGACATGACCTGTGCCGG
The DNA here is from genome assembly GCF_019703515.2 of Myxocyprinus asiaticus. Taxonomy (NCBI): domain Eukaryota; kingdom Metazoa; phylum Chordata; class Actinopteri; order Cypriniformes; family Catostomidae; genus Myxocyprinus; species Myxocyprinus asiaticus. The sequence continues at coordinate 59,791,843 of NC_059345.1, read as the reverse complement.
GATTACATATCTTATATGTATTCAATGAGCCATTTTTGCCCACAACAACATATACTATACTCTCCCATTGATCTGCTAAGTTATTTTTGCCTCGTTCTCCTTTATTTGTGAGAAGCACTCTGTCACAAAACTCAGGAGAATGACCTTTGCCTTTTCAGTCATAATACTCAGCTTGATTGTTTTGCTGTCGCTCAGCATGTTTTTGTGCGACTGCCATTGCTTCCCTCAAATCTTTCCCAAGAGACTGGACATACTTGCTTCATCAACAGTCTCATTATCCAAAATGACACTCTCAAACAAAACATCCACTGGCAATCTTGGTGTTTGGCCGAACATCAAGAAAATCATACAATTATATGAAAACGTAAGAGTATTCAGCATCTGAGGTCACTTGGCTTTAGACCTCGGAGGTAACGAATGGATGATATCAACCAGGGTACGGTTAAACCTCTCCATTTGTCCATTATCCATGGGATGAAATGGCGTAGTGTGCAATTTTCCCACACCTGACAATTTCAACAACTCTTCAATCAGGGAGCTCTCAAAGTTTGCACCTCTGTCAGAATGTATGCGACCTGGGAACCCATACTTACAGAAGAATTTGTTCCACAGGACTCGTGCAACAGATTCCGCAGTTTGGTTTGGACAAACATAAGCACAAGCGAGCTTCATGAAATGGTCGGTAACAACCAACACATCCACCGACAGAATTCAATACATACCATCTCAAGAGGGGCACTCATTTGGATCGACACTACTGGAGCTCTTGCCTCCGGTTCAGGCCTTTTACTCAATATACTGTACATCTCTTACACTCTGTAACAAACTTCCTTGTGTCTTTCTCCATAGACTCCCTGAAGAAATGTTGTCTAGTCAACCAGAGAGTGCGATGTTGGTCCTGATGACCATCATCATCATGCACACCCTTCATGAAAATGCCTCTAAGAGCTGTGGGCACCACAGATTGGTAGGTCTTTTTCTTTGTCATGGGATTCTTAGAGACTCTGTAAAGAATGCCCAACCTCATGGTAAGTTTACGCCATTGACAGAGAATCTTCACAGTTTCTTTAGACTCATGAACCTTCTCTCTCTTAGAAGGTCTTCTACCTCTCTCCACAAAGAATTTCACTCTGTTAATTACAGTATCCTGGCTCTGTTTTTCCAGCAACTCATTATGAGTAAGGCTATGGAGCGGACTTTGCTTTACGTCCACCAAACTCTCCAAGTGCTGCACATACAAAATACCTCTAATAGCTGTACCTCCCTCCCAGTTATTGTGAGAATGAAGAACAGCTGTCAAGTCTTGGCAAGAGACTTTTCCAGCAGTGAAACGCTGCGCTACGTTCACATTTACACCACCCATTTTTGACTCTGACAGCCCGTCCACAGCTTTGCCATCCGCACACGCACATGAAAAATGGAACATGTCCTGCACCTGCTCAACATCAAATGTCTCAGATTCATGCATCAGAATGTCATAAGGTGTTCTAGTCAATCTATGCAAAATATTCGAGGCTGCAAATGGTTCCCTGCTTAAAGCATCAGCCAACACATTTTTCGCCCGGGGATTTACTGAATGTCAAAATCATAAGGCGCTAGCTTCGCTACCCACCTTTGTTCACACGCATCCAACTTTGGTTTTGTCAGGATATACTTAAGTGGATTATTGTCGGTCCACACAGTAAACCTGTGCCCTCACAGCCAATGACTGAATTTATCACATATGGCCCTGTCATTGCCAAAAATTCAAGCCTTTGTGCCGGGTATTTCGACTTTACATGATTCAAAGACTTCGAAGCAAAGGCAACTGGCCTTGCCTCAGCATGGCCTTTCTGAACCTGTGACAAGACTGCTCCAAGCCCGCTAGTGGAGGGATCCACTGACAACAAAAACAGCTTTGAAAAGTCTGGATAAGCAAGCAAAACCTGACTCACCAGCGCAGTCTTCAAGTTCTCTAGAGCTGCTCTGCAGTCATCAGTCTAATTGGCATTGGTGAGTGTTGACCTCCTTTCAGACTCTTTACACTCTTCCTCATTCTAGGTCTTTTCTGGCCAGACATAAGCTGAAACAGAGGCTTGGCTACCATAGAGCAATTCTCTATGAAATGCTGGTAACACACCACCATGCCTAGAAAGGACCTAATCTTACTCGCCAATGGCGCAACACCATCACTCTCCATCAGTCCTTCTCAGTCATACTCACAATAGCTTCAATTTTTGCTAGATCACAGGCCACCCCTTCTTCTGACACAACATGACCCAAACATTTTACAGACTTCCTCAAGAACCTACATTTTGATGGAGACAACTTCAGGTTGTGGTCTTTTAGACTCTGAAACACCATCTCGAGCCTCTCCAAACTCTCTTCCTAAGTCTTGGCAAAGACCAGCAAATCATCCAGATAACAAAGGAGACTCAAAAAGTTCTGGTCACCAAACACAGTCTCATCGTGAATGTTGCTGGACTGTTGCACAGTCCTTGAGGCAAATGATTATATTCATGGAGCCCCAGAGGTGAGCAGAATGCCGTGAACTTTTTGTCATCCTCATGTAATGGGATGCTGTAGTACCCTGAAGTCAAGTCCATCTGCATGGTGAGGAAGGGGGTGTGCGTCCTTCACCATGCGGGCATTTAACCATTGGAAGTCTGTGCATATCCTCTATTTTACAATTTTTCTTCCACACTAATACCAACGGTGATGCAAACTCACTGCTGGACAATCCATCTAATGTCTCTCTCAATTTCAGGTCGTCCAACCATCTGTTGCCTGTAGTGCTGGCTCCAGACGTGTAACTTTTCACAGTGAGGCTAACGCTCATCCTGTCATGACACATCTTGCCTGCATTTTGGTAAACCACACTGTCAGTGACTTATTCGATGTCCTCCAAAGCAATACAAGGATACACATCAGCCACCTTTGCATTTTTCCTCAACACCATTTTCATTGGGAGCCAACCATCGCCCCACAAAGGCGAAACTACCCTCCCGACTAAAACATTACGATGTACACAACAAGAGGTACTTGGTTCAATGACCACAGTGCTCCCCACAGAGAGTACCAATCCTGGAGGCAAATGGCCCAAACAAGATGCTCGCTCATAGGTTGAAGTGTCACAACTGACTTCAGCTTCAACGTGCCCACCTTGTCAGGAATTTAATCTCCCCTCCATCTCTCAATACATGAGAGCATGCACAGAAACTGGCTGTTTTCTGATTGGATTACTCACCATCATCCAAAACTTTTTGTATACTTCATCTAACTAATCAGGGGTTTCAAGACATTTGTGCCAAGTATAATTTGATCCTTTAGACTACTCACGATAAGGACAGGAGCACTGAAGCTGACCCTGTACACTTTAAGCTTCAGATTGCACACACCGTCAGGGCTAGTTTGTTTCCCACCACAACCTACCAAAACAATGTTTGAAGGACAAAGAATTTCTTGGTCCAGCACTCTGAGTTGAGAAACTACCTCGGTGCTTAGAGTTGTTGCCATGGAGCCACTGTCCAGCTTCCCCGAAGCTCGACTTTGTCCAGTATCAACACACTCGCATAGAAAAAAACTGTCACTATGATTAATTTGTATGCTGTTCTGAAAAACCACAGTTTTTGTTTTGCCAACACTTTCACAAAAGAAGGAATACACAGACTCAACGTCATTTCACCAGAGGAATTTTCACACAGCCCCACCTTGTCCTCTGCTCGAAGGGATCCGTCTAGTTTCCCTGAAATGTCACTTTTTCTTGCTGAGCTCACCCTGGACATAGTTTTGTCGCAGTTGTAGCTCACGTGTACAGCTGCAAAATGAGCATTCGTACTATGTTCAGTACTATTACACACTTTGTATTCGCAAGTCTGGTTTCTGTTTTGCTTAGGCCAGGCACCACGCATAGATGGAGTGTTGCATACTAATGCCTTTTCCAGCAAAGTCAATACTTTGTAAAACATGTTATCGTCATCTCACTTCCGATTTGTTTTATGAGACTACTTATCTGACTTGTCAGTTCAGACTCATGAGTACTGTACTCACAGTTACCGGCTTTAGCGATTGGACTGCAGTGCATTTCGATTCTGTCATTGGCTGACCCACCGACTGTTCTACTCCACCCCGTACTACTGTACTCAGGACCCACAAACAGCCCACTTTTGTCAGGCATACCCAAAATTACGCCCCACCCCTTACCGGCTTTAAGTACATTGTAGTCCGAAACTGAATAACTTTTCTCAGCAGCCATCTCACAGTTGTCAAATTATTCACTCAAAACACAGGAATTTCAATGACAATCAATTTGTGTTATGACCCATTCAATTTTAAATGTCCATAAATCTTACTTACAATGAATTTCTCTGTCTTATTTCACAGTTAGTCAATCACAAACCCGATCAGGTGACAATGCTGAGTTCCTCCACCCACACAGTTCATCAGGTTAACTGGCGACGCTCCAGTCTTCACCGCCGAAACTCACCAGCCCAACAGTCTGTGCATCGATCGCCAACATGTACTTCCAACGACGGCCCTCAACACCAAATCTCATTCGCTGACAGCCTTCTCACAGACACCAGCCAAGGCCTCTGACATCCGAACACCTCACAGGAAACAGCAGTAGCCGACCGTAGTCTCGTTGCATTTCCAATTTCCCTTACGACAGTCAAACTCCACATCAGCAACACCTGCAGTCAACAAATGGTCAACCATTCGACAGGTCACGGCATCAGTTTTGTAGTGGTTGTTCTTCTGCGATGTGATTTTCAAAGATGTTTAATAAAGGAATTTCCACACAAAACCGTGTTATTCTGAGGGTCATTTATTCTGAATGCCTGTGTAGTGAAAAACATAAACGGACAAGCAGTAGCATCAGTGGTGCTCACTCTGCTCTGCCTATCCTCTCTGGTGACATTGCTGGAAAGAAGCCGAACCTGGATCTCACTACAGCTCCAATGCTCTATTCTACGCATTCTACTTTGTCAGCCAGCGTGCATGATGAGACCATTACCTACGGTAATACGCAAAAAAAACCTTTCAAAATAAAATACCCCATAACAAATAATAACAAAATAAAACAAAATAAATTAATAATCTGGTGTAACAACATATCCCTGCTACACTGGCTTCCAATAATTACCATGACTTTGTACTGAAAGTTAATCAAATTTCCTGATCAGTGGATTGTGACTACAATGGAACAAACAAAGTTATACTGCTGTGGATATGGACATTATGTTTTGTACTCCAGCTGTGGACAAAATAAATTGTTGCAACGCAAACAAAATCTAAACTTCAAAAGTGACATAGGTTGCAAACTTTATTGATTTAATTGCTGCTGGCCGGTGACATTACAACGATTGAACCAGCCGGACCAACGGGGGACTTTATCTTCCAGGGTGGGCAAAGGGACACTGCAGGTGGTGTTGCACCAGCCGTGGTGTTTGGAGCTGGTGAAGGCCTGGATCCGTGGTGTCTCTTCATAGGACAAGTGTTGGATATGCGGTCAGATCAGTGTGCGCATTCCAGCAAGGGCTGTGGAGACTCTCACGCATGGAGGTCACGCAGGACATGCAAGTTTGGTCGGGCGAAGTCGGCGAAGGACAAAGGGTGCATGTGCAGGGTCTCAAAGGACTACTGAAACACAACGTGCACTGAGGTCAGTGACAGAAAGATGTCGAGTGACGCTAAAACAGAAACAACACTTGTTCTTTCAAACTGTTAATCATGCAAAAGTAGTATGGGACACTAAATTGAAAACAAGAGGAATTCTAGGTGAACACATATTCTGAGTTTACTCCCTAAGTTAGATCAAATTCTTGTATTGTTAACTGAATCAAACTTAGAATATATTTAAGTGAAACATGGCTTCAGTGCAATACTTTGACAAGCATGATAGATATTCCTGGTTATGTTTGTTTTAGAAAAGAAAGATCATCGGGCAGGGGTGGTGGAGTATTGATTTACATAAGAGTTGCATTAAAATTGTAAGGAAATTAAATTAAATACTACACTTGAGTGTGAAGCCTTAAATGTTACACTCTCTCCTCGTATGAATTTTAATATTATTGTTTTATATTATCCCCGTTCATACATTGTATCTTTTTATGATTAAATGAAGATTTTATTGGAAGTGTTTGATAATCACACTGAAACAATATTGTATGGAGATTATAACATCAACTGGGTGGATAAAAGTGGAACACAAAAAGTATGATTGATGAAATGATTATGACAAAATTTATCACCAGCTTATTAAAAGTCCAACAAGAATTACTAAAAGTAGAACAACTTTGATAGACCTGATTTTTACCAATAGAAATGATAGAATCACAAAAACAAGTAATCTATTGACAGGTTTATCAGATCACAATTTGGTGCTTACGGTCAGAAAATTAACGAAAAAGCGTTTACAGCGACATCAAAATCGCAGATTTGACAGAATCAGTTTGGGATACTGAAATCCAAATTAACACAATTTGAGATAGAGATGAATAAAGCTGATTGGGGTAAGGTCTTGCGAATATATGATTAGAATTCTTGTTGCAATTCTTTAACTGAAATAGTGACTAAATTGGTAGATAAACACATTACACTTTTGAAATGTTCTAGAAAAATAAATCATTGCCATGGCTAAACATTGATATCCGTAATCTTATGATAATATTAGACATTGCTTTAAAACTGCATTATCTTCTAAATTAAGTACAGATACCTTCATTTATAAAAGTCTTAAAGTCTTAGAAATAAAGTAGTACAAGAATTACGTAATTCAAAGTATCATATTACACTCAACTTATAGAGGACACTAATGGACAAAGTTAAATTTTATGAAAACAATTGAATAATTTAACAAATAAAACCTGCAATCAACAGCGAATCAAATAGCTGCAAATAAAGGGAGAGATTGTTAGTGACAAAGCCACTATGGTGCATGAATTTAATATATATTTGATATGCTCAGCAGAAGAATTGGCTCAAAATTTTACACTAGCATTGTCAAAGGACAAGAGGGAGGAACAATTACCAAAGCCCTTTTGTATTATGGAAACTGATGAAAGGAAATTAAGTGAAATCATAAATAAACTATCAAATTCTACAGCTAAAGATATTTATAACTTTGATAGTAATTTTATAAAGAAATATAGCTCCTTATTGACAGCTCCATTATCTCACTTAATAAACTTATCAATTAGGGAAAGCAAATTACCAGAAATTTTGAAAAAAAGCTATTATTACTCCAATTTTTAAATCTGGTGACTCCAATTTGGTCTCAAATTATTGTCCAGTAACAATTTTACCTGTCATGTCTAAGGTCTTAGAGAAGGAAGTGGCAGAACTCTACGGCAAATTGCTATTTTTTGGAAAATGTAAGACAATATTTAGATCAGAGGCATGCTGTGGTAGCAGTTTTTATTGACCTGAAAAAGGCATTCAACACTGTTAACCATGCTATTCTTTTGTCTAAATTAACTGCTTTTAAATGCTAACTACAGCATTAGAAAACAAACATCTGAGTGGTTTGCCTCTTACCTAAAAAAACAAAAAAAAAACAAAAAAAAAAACAAAGAGAGCAATGTGAGCAGAACAAATTGAGCAGAACAAGTCATCTTTTAATAACAATAAACTAGGAATACCCCAAGGTTAAATTTTAGGTCCACTGCTTTTTAGTGTATTTATACTGTAAATTATTTGCCAAGTTGCTGCCCAGATATTAAGCGTCAGTGTTATGCTTTTTTTTATACATCAGCTAAAACACCAGCAAAGGCAACTGAGATTTTAAATGCCAACCTGGAGGGAATATCTCAGTGGCTCCAAAATAACCACCTCACTTTGAACATCAGAAAAACAGTTTCTATGTGTTTCTCTAATAGAAAACAAAAAGGAACATTGAAAATTAAGATACAAAATAAAGAAATAGAGGAGGTAAAAGAGTTCTAGTTCTTAGGTATTATTTTAGATTCACAACTCACATTTGATGGATACATAAAGAAACTTTCAAAAAAGGCAAAGATTAACTTGCATTGTTTCAAATATATTAGATAGTACATATCAAAGCAGGCGGCTCAGCTTTTTATGCATGCCAAGATTTTGTCTCATAATTCATATTGCATCACAGTTTGGAAATTTGTAAATTGTATAATATCACTTTACAATCAGGCTTTAAAAATCATGGACAATAAACCAAATCATGTGCACCACTGCAATATATATAAAAATAAAAAACGAAATCATGTTTTTGTACTGTCCATATACAAATAAACCAATAAATACAAAAATAAGGTAAACAAAACATAAAGATTTACCCATAAGCAATGCCTAAACTTAACCGATAGAGTTTTAAAAGCAAATTTGACATGAAAAGCACATTTACTGAAGCAACCACGTCATTTCATGTCTCTGCTATGGCACTTTCACTTTGAACAACAAACCAGTGCTTTAATACATTGGGCTCAAGGCTCAGTCTCTGAGTCAAAAGTCCAACACTCTATCAGGCGAGCTACAGTGCATCCGGAAAGTATTCACAACGCTTCATTTTTTCCACATTTTGTTATGTTACAGCCTTATTCCAAAATGGATTAAATTCATTATTTTCCTCAATTCTACAAACAATACCCCATAATGACAATGTGAAAGAAGTTTGATTGAAATCTTTGCAAATTTATTAAAAAAAAAAAAAACGTACATAAGTATTCACAGCCTTTGCTCAATACTTTGTTGAAGCACCTTTGGCACCAATTACAGCCTCAAGACTTTTTGAGTATGATGCTACAAGCTTGGCACACCTATTTTTGGGCAGTTTCTCCCATTCTTCTTTGCAGGGCCTCTCAAGCTCCATCAGGTTGGATGGGGAGCGTCAGTACACAGCCATTTTCAGATCTCTCCAGAGATGTTCAATCAGGTTCAAGTCTGGGCTCTGGCTGGGCCACTCAAGGACATTCATAGAGTTGTCCCGGAGCCACTCCTTTGTTATTTTGGCTGTGTGCTTAGGTTCATCTTCCAACAGGACAACGACCCTTCGCCCCAGTCTGAGGTCCAGAGTGCTCTGGAGCAGGTTTTCATCAAGGATGTCTCTGTACATTGCTGCATTCATCTTTCCCTCGATCCTGACTAGTCTCCCAGTTCCTGCCATTGAAAAACATCCCCACAGCATGATGCTGCCACCACCATGCTTCACTGTAAGGATGGTATTGGCCAGGTGATGAGCGGTGCCTGGTTTCCTCCAGGCATGACACTTGCCATTCAGGCCAAAGAGTTCAATCTTTGTTTATCATGGTTTGAGAGTCCTTCAGGTGCCTTTTGGCAAACTCCAGGTGGGCTGTCATGTGCCTTTTACTGAGGAGTGGCTTCCGTCTGGCCACTCTACCATACAGGCCTGATTGGTGGAGTGCTGCAGAGATGGTTGTTCTTCTGGAAGGTTCTCCTCTCTCCACAGAGAAATGTTGGAGCTCTGTCAGGGTGACCATCAGGTTCTTGGTCACCTCCCTGACTAAGGCCCTTCTCCCCCGATAGCTCAGTTTGGCCAGGCGGCCAGCTCTAGGAAGAGTCCTGGTGGTTCCAAACTTCTTCCATTTATGGATGGTGGAGGCCACTGTGCTCATTGGGACCTTCAATGCTGCAGAAATTTTTCTGTACCCTTCCCCAGATCTGTGCCTCAATACAATCCTGTCTCGGCGGTCTACAGACAATTCCTTGGACTTCATGGCTTGGTTTGTGCTCTGAAATGCACTGTTAACTGTGGGACCTTAAATAGACAGGTGTGTGCCTTTCCAAATCATGTCCAATCAACTGAATTTACCACAGGTGTGCTCCAATCAAGTTGTAGAAACATCTCAAGGATGATCAGTGGAAACAGGATGCACCTGAGCTCAATTTTGAGTGTCATGGCAAAGGCTGTGAATACTTATGTACATGTGATTTTATCGTTTTTTATTTTTAATAAATTTGCAAAGATTTCAAACAAACTTCTTTCACGTTGTCATTATGGGGTATTGTTTGTAGAATTTTGAGGAAAATAATGAATTTAATCCATTTTGGAATAAGGCTGTAACATAACAAAATGTGGAAAAAATGAAGCGCTGTGAATACTTTCCGGATGCACTGTATCTCAAAAGTTAAACACTGAACGTTTGTTTTGTTGATATTTGCTCTTGTGGCTGTTAAAGTTGTCAATGTGTTGTTATTTGTTATTGTTTTCATTCTGTTGTAAAGTGACCTTAAGCTGTGAGAAAGGTGCTTAATAAATAAAACGTATTATTATGGGCCAAGCACGAAGGTGCATAGCCCCTATTGTATCCGTTAGTGTTATTAGGGGCCAAGCACAGAAGGTGTGTAGCCCCTATTGTATCCGTTAATATTATTAGGGGCCAAGCCTCTTCAAGGCTGTAGCCCCTATTGCATCCGTTAGTTTTCTGTTTTGTTATATTATTCTGGCTGGGAGTCTATGGCAGCCCATAGAATTGTACGTAGGAAAATTATTAAATATGGCACACTGATGGGGTGGTCATGAATAGCCCTCATACCAAATTTAGGGTCTCTAGGACATACTCTATAGCGCCACCACCATGTCAAAAATTCACTTTTCTTTTGGGTGTATCTTTTTAACTGTTTGTCCTAGAGACATAATTTTTTTTGTCTGATTACTCTCCTCCTGATGATTCCAATGGACCCCTTACATTAAAACTCTGTTCATTACAGTGGCCGCCATCTTGGATTATGATGTTTACACTTTAAACCTTTCACATCCTTTAAACTTGGTCTGATTTTCCCAAACAATGGTTTAAAATAATCTCCAGACCAAGCTGCACACATATGACTTCACTTTATTTAGATTTTTGTAATTGTTGAAAAGTTACAGCATCGTGAAGTTAACAAGGTGGCTGTGAAAACAGATTTGAGGCTGTATCTCAGCAACCTTTGTCCTATTGAAACGAAACATGGTATGCTTCATGAGGTCCATTGTCTGAGGGCACCTGCAGAGTTTTGACACAACACCACCTATGGGTCAAAAGTTGCTATTAAAAAAACTGCTATTTTTGCTCGTAACCGTATGTCCAAAAGTCATGAGGTTTGTCTGTGGATTCCTTGGGTCATGCAGATTTCAATTATACTAGTTTTTTCCATATCGGCCATACTGCCTCTCAAACATATTGACATATAAAAAATGATATATCTTTTAAATACATTGTCGGATTTCAAAGAAAATTGGTATGCATCATTGACATCAAGTTCTGATGATACTTGAGAAGTTTCGAGACAGCGCAACCAATATTTCAAAAGATATTAAATGTATTAAAGCACTGGTTTGTTGTTCTAAGGGTCATGGAACTGATTCCCACATGGACCAGTTTTAGAGTTGATGTTATATTGTATTGAAGGTCTTTGTATTGTGTTTACTGAATAGTTATAGGGCTTATCACAGATCATTTCCATTTGCAGGGATACTTCTTGTTCTTCTTTGTTTTAGTGTTGTTGTTCTGATATATATGGGAGTGATATCTTTTGAAAGGACTGAGTGTTCGGAGACAGCATCACTGTAGTTACAAAATGGTTAGCATGCTAACTGTTGGGCTTTCTGTCTTATAAGGCTATTTGATCACAATGCTATTTGTAAGGCAACGTTAGCTTAGCATGCTAATCATCTTGCATGCTAATCAGTTAGTATTCTAACAAGCGCATTTGTTAGGCAGTTTGATCAAAATGTTATCCATAGGCAACATTAGCTTAGCATGCTAATCAGCTAGCATGATAATCAGTTAGCATTTTCCATATCAGCCATATAGTCTCACCGCTATATTGAATTTTATAAAAAAGTGATAAATCTTTACTAAAATTGGTATGCATCATCAACATCATGTCCTGAGGATAACTAAGAAATTAAAAGACAGCACCACCTATTGTTCAAAAGATAACCTACACTTTTGTGCTGATTTTAACATAAGGAGTCTCTTTGCCAATGAACAGGCATTTCAACTGAGATGCTCAGTTTATTAAAACACTGGTTTATACTTCAAAAGGTTGTTGTTTTGAATCCCTACCTCTACAAGTTGTTCTGTAATTCTGTTGATTTTTGTATCGGCTTTATGAATGGTTGCTGGGCTGTTCCGCAATCAAATACTGAATCTGATCTCTGTTGAAAAGTTACATGAATACAAAGTTGATCATTTACTGTTGTATTTGGCTGTAAAAAAAATTCTTAGCATAGTATGTTCCTCTTGGTTCCTCTTGAGTGTTGTTCCAGCAGCTGAGTAGAGCAGTGGTTAGCCATGAAATGTCAAATGAACATTCCTGGTTTGATCCTCAGTAGGGATCTTATGCATTAGAAATGTGTGTAGTTCTGGCAATTTTTGTGTTGTGCTTACTGAATGGAGGTGGGGCTTTTCCCCAATCAAATGTTGATTTGCGTCTTTGTTGAAAAGTTACATGAATATAAAATTGATCATGGTAACAGCTGTGCTCAGCTGTGATTCATCTAAGCTTGGTATGTCCCTTTGTTGACTGCAATGTTGTGGTGCAGTGGATAGCACACTGAACTGTGGAACAAAATATTGTACATTTAAATCCATCCAGCAACAATGTAATCTGTGCTTGCTCTGTGAGATCCTTGTGTTGGGCAGTGGTTGCTGTGCTTGGCCCTGTAATTGCTGCTTGCAGCAATATTTATTTTAACACATTGGAATAAGTGTGTAAATGTAGGTGGGTCTGACAGCGTTAAAATGTATTGTTTTTCAAATAATGTAAAAGTGTTTTGATATAATAACATAGCAGGGTGTGAGTAATAAAGCGACAAATAAGTGTTTATTGTCACAAACAGAGATTGTACACATCTGTGTGAAAGTGAATAAAAAGCACAGTTGTTGTAGCGCCTCTAGTGTTAATTTCACCAGGAAACTGCAGCAAAACGTTGAAAGTAGCACATTAAACAGTTTGCAAAATGTTTTATTTATAGTAACATTCATTCTATGAGACAAGGTTGGACAATTCATACACTAGATGGCCGAGTGTGTAGTGTAAGCGCACACTAAGTACGTTTATATGTGCAGTTATAATGGAGCTACAGCGGGGTTTTTTGCATAGTCAAGCTACAGTCTTCTTCTGCCTATCCAATTGTACATGACACAATGCGTAATAAATAAATTTAAAGGAAGGACATCAAATATGCCGAGTTAAATAAACATTGTGCTTCACCTTGGTCTTTCAGAGCATGCATGTGCAAAACTTTGAGGCCAGTTGTGGTCCTATTAACGTGAATGCAGGACTTAGCCAAGCTACAGTCTAGCATTATCTAGGTCTATTAGTCCGACTTGGCAAACAACAGACTGGTATGATTTCAGTCAGACTGAAGCATTCACATGACATTTTAAAAAGACTATTGTTTTAGTCCAAATTTAACATTTAAAATGCATGTAAACGTACTGAGCGTAGTGCATCATTTGAGACTGTGTTTACAGACACACTGGATCAGTCTGGGCCTAACTTGGCTTGACTTGGTTGGTTAACTCTCAAGATGACCTAACCCAACAAAAAGCAGCTTGGCATTCCAGGCATGGCCAACTTAAGCTGCCAGTCGATTGCTGTCTATTTGAGTAAAGCCTCTTTTATTGCACCATCTGGAGAATTTCGCCACTGTATTGTTCTGTTATTATATGAGAAAGAGGGTAGCAAGCATAGAACAAAATTTGCCAAATGTGCTGCGATAAATGATCCGTATATGGCTGTATTATTTGGAGACAGATCCTGCTAGGACATTGTGGGAATGCCCAGACAGGGGCAGATGAGGTGAAGGGGTGATGCATGGTGAGAAAGTAACAGGGAAAGCAGTCTTGTGACATCACTATGTTTATTTCCCGTAAAATGCTATTCTCCTGTGCATTGGTGTCATTAAAGGCTCATTGTCCATTATCTCATGTATATATTCTTGTGATTGAAAACAATGACTAAGCAAACAATGACAACCTTAAAGGATAGTTCACCCCCAAAAAAATGAAATTCTGTCATTATTTATTCACCCTTATGTTGTTCCAAACCTGGATGCTGTTATTTTTTTCTATGGAAAACAAAAAAGAATCTTCATGCAGCTTTTTTCCATACAACAACATTTTATAGTGACAACAGCTGTCAAGTTCCATAAAAGAAAAGAAAACAAACATCATATGAGGAGTCCTTACCACTTCTTCACTATATTCCAAGTCTTCTGAAGACATTTGATATCTTTTAGGGTTCTTTTTGGAGCTTGGCAGCCATGGCCACTATGAACTGACAATTTGTGGAAAAGAGCTGCATAAAGTTGTTTCAAAATTTCTCCTTTTGGGTTCCATGAAAAAAAAAAAAAAAAAAAACAGTATATGGGTTTGGAATGACATGGAAATGAGTAAATAATGACAGAATTTTCCTTTTTGAGTAAACTATCTGTAACAAAGGTTCGTATTTGGATCAAAGGAGGAAGCGGGAGCCGGTTTTCACAGTCCACATGAGTCAGAGTTTTATTAACAAAATAATAGAAAAACGCTTTGCAGCTTCACACTCAAAACCAAAAGTCTGCTTTGCAGCATAAAGGATAAGACAGGTCCACTTTTCAGCACAACACTCTATATGAAACACTCTGGTAGCAGACACATAGTCTCTGGCCTGTCTCTCTCTCTCTGCAAACTGGGCCATCTTTTATCTCCCCTGAATCTCACTGTGCACATAGAAACAGTAATTAGTAACAGTTCATCTCAGGTGGATGTCCTTACCACGTTCTCTCTCCCCAGACGGGTGCTCAACCACGCCCTCACCTACACATACACCCACCACACGACTCAGGCCGGGGGAACTGTCCGGACTGCCTACTCTCCCCCTTTTCTGGAGAGGAAGTCTGCGACAGCCATCTGTGGCCCCCGTGGTTGAGCACACCTTGAACTTAAATGGCTGGAGTGACAGATACCAACGGGTGATCCAGGTGTTGGCATCCTTCATGCGGTGGAGCCATTGGAGCGGGGTGTGGTCCGAACAGAGAGTGAATGCTCATCCCAAAAAATAGTAGCGGAGAGTGAGGACCACCCACTTGATGGCCAAACACTCCTTCTCTATAGTGCTGTACTTCATTTCTCTCATAGAGAGCTTTCGACCTCCCCCTCCACCACCTGGGACAGAACAGCACACAGCCCCCTGTCCGATGCATCCATCTGTAAAACAAAAGGGAGAGAGAAATCAGGGGAATGTAGAAGCAGCCCACCATAAAGTGCAGCTTTTACCTGTGTGAAAGACATTTGGCACGGCTCCATTCACTGGACCGGGTCTGGAGATCCCTTTTTAGTGAGATCAGTCAGTGGGCTGGTGACATCCAAATAATTAGGCACAAACCTTCGATAATAGCCAGCCAGCCCCAAGAACTGTCTCACCTCCTTTATTGGTCTTAGGACTCAGGCAGGTCGCAATCGCTGCGGTTTTATCGATTTGGGGTCGCACCTGCCCATGACCCAAGTAGAACCCCAGATACCATACCTCCACCCTTCCAATTGCAATACGAGGCATTGTATACACGTCAAATTTAGACACTGCATTGACCTTTCTATAATCCACACAGAACCGGACAGAGCCATCGCTCTTAGGTACCAGAACCACCGGGCTGGCCCAATCACTGTGGGATTCTTCTATTACGCCCATATCGAGCATGGCCTTTAATTCTTCCCGTACCACATGTTTCTTGTGTTCGGGTAAGCAGTAGGGACGACTACGTACCACTACCCCGGGGGTTGTCTCGATGTGGTGTTCTATGAGGTTAGTGCAGCCGGGGAGAGGCGAGAGCACTTCAGAGAAACTTTTTTGCAATCTGGCAACCTCCATACATTGTGACGGCGAGAGGTGGTCTTCACACGGGACCGGAGTGAACTGACTGGCTTTTAGACTCACCAAGCTCCTCCCTCTCTGGAACTACCATCACCAAGGATATGGGGACCGCCTCTCTCCAAGGTTTTAGGAGGTTGAGGAAGTAAATATCATGAGCCCTGCTCCTATTCGTATGCACTACCTCATAGTCAACTTCCCCAACTCGCCGTGTGACCTCAAAGGGCCCTTGCCACTTCGTGAGTAATTTTGAGCTCGATGTTGGCAGTAATACAAGAACTTTATCTCCCTGCGCGAATTCGCGTAGCCAAGCTCCCCTGTTATAAAGCCGGGACTGACTTTCTTGAGCCTATAGCAAATTCTCCTGTGATAGACAACCCAGTGTGTGGAGTTTTGCTCTCAGGTCAAGAACGTATTGAATTTCATTTTTGCTTTGTGAAGGCCCCTCCTCCCAGTTTTCCTTCATGATGTCTAACACGCCACGGGCCTTATGCCCATATAATAATTAAAATGGGGGAAACCCCGTGGAGGCTTGCGGGACCTCTCATACTGCAAATAATAGGGGTTTGAGCCACCTATCCCAATTCTGAGCACCTTTGTGCACAAACTTACGAATAATATTTTTTAAGGTTTTATTAAATCGTTCGACCAAGCTGTCCGTTTGTGGATGGTACACGTTTGTCCGAATTGATTTAATACCTAATAATTCGTACAGCTCGCGTAGTGTACGTGACATGAATGTAGTGCTCTGATCAGTGAGGATTTCTTTCGGAATCCCACTCGGGAGATAATTCTGAAGAGTGCCTCCACAACACTACATGCTGAGATGTTGCGAAGGGGCACTGCTTCCAGGTATCGCGTTGCGTATTCCACCAGAACCAACACAAAGCGATGCCCGTGTGCTGACCGTTCTAATGGCCCAACGAGGTCCATGCCAACTCTGTCAAAGGGAACCTCGATCAACGGAAGAGGGCTCAATGGCACTTTTGGGGTGGCCGGAGGATTCACCAGCTGACATTCGCAGCATGTCGCACACCACCGGCTAACATCCCTGCAAATGCCCTGCCAATAGAAACGGGCCATGAGACGGCTTAGTGTTTTCCCCTGTCCCAAGTGTCCTGCCATCTGACTATGATGAGCCGTCTGGAACATTTCCCAGCGGCTCCTTGGTACTAACAGCTAGGTTGTATCTTTTTTTGTCTGAGCGTCCTGCGTCACTCAATACAACTGATCGTTTATAATTGAGAAATACGGATATGTAAGTGCAATGCACAGCTGAAGGCGCTGACCATCAATTAATTTCACTTGGTCAAACGTATGCTTAAGAGTCTCGTCTCGCGTCTGCTCCAGAGGAAAATCCCAGTGGGAATTCCCCTAAGGGCTAGGGAAGCCGAGGCTTCCCCCTCTCTTACGTCATCCTGATGCGGAGCTGACATAGACGGCCCCGGCTCCACCTCCCCTGTTAGCGCATTGCACACCCCACACCTTCCCACTGTATTACAGGACCCATCCACACACAACCCTTTTAACAATTCGGGAAAAGCTGGCCAATTAGTACCCAAAATTAGTGGATGGGTGAGGTGGGAACTAACCACAGCCTCAGTGTTATGCTTTTGATCCTGAAATAGAATAGTGACGGTCACTGCAGTATAACTGTAAATATCCCCGTGCACACACCTCACCTTCACCCAATTATTTGTATTCAATGCCCCATTTTGAACCAAGCATTGTTGAATAGAGGTTTGGTTACAACCTGAATCCACCAAGGCTTGTTATGTACCCCCCCCCCAAATACTCACGGGTATTTGGTACACCCCAGCTCCATCGGGGGCGGCCTGTGGAGTGTTGGAGATCAACGTCCCCTCCTGAGGCACCAAGCTCCGCAATGCCTGTCGGTCCTCCTCTTGGCTTCGAAGGAGCGCCTCGAAGCGCTGTTGCTGTTCTGTCCATGAGGGCCTGGTGTTGAGCCTGGTGGATGATGGAGAGGGTTTGGAAGACTTCCTCCAGTGGCAAAGATGACTCCATAGCAGCGTACCTTCCTCTTTATCCCAGGTTTCAGCACCAGTGTAACAAAGGTTTGTATTTGGATCAAAGGAGGAAGTGGTAGCTGGTTTTCACAGCCCACGTGAGTCAGAGTTTTATTAACAAAACAATAGAAAAATGCTTTGCAGCTTCACACTCAAAACTAAAAGTCTGCTTTGCAGCATAAAGTATAAGACAGGTCCGCTTTTCAGCACAACACTCTATATGAAACACTCTGGCAGCAGACACGTAGTCTCTGGCCTCTCTCTCTCTCTTGCGGATTGGGCCATCTTTTATCTCCCCCGAATCTCACTGTGCACATAGAAACTGTAATTAGTAACAATTCAACACAGGTGGATGTCCTCAGGTGGACCCTCACCTCCACACTATCCCTTTAAGCAAACAATGCCATCTTATAGTTAGTGCTTCCTTGGTGACTGAGATCCTAAAAATGCTTCACTTTCCATGGTGTTGAATGTTTGTTTTGTCACAGCAGTACTCTGTGTGATCAAGTGTGACTTGTCATCCAATCAAATTACATTCCCAGATTTCATATGTGTATGATTTTTTTAAGAGCGCATTTGAGTGTTTGTACAACCTTCAAGTAGATTTTGTTATAATGTGTAATGGTGTGGACTTTTGAAGTAGTTTGTGATAATGATATTTCCCACTTTTTGGAGACACAAGAAGGTTTTTTGACAGTCAAATAACCTGAATTTAAATAAAATAGATACATTTCAATAAAAAAAAAAAAAGAAATGGACTGTTTCTTAATTAAAATTCTCAAAAACTAACCTGTTAGGTAATGACAGCTCTAGAATATCTCCTGTCACTTTTCATTTCATTCATGCCATCATCGGGAAAGTTGTGATGATGACAGCAGTATTGGGGACAGTGCTTCTTATTAAATAAATAAATACAAATTTTACATATACATAAATACAATTTCAATTATGATTATAAACATTGCCTTTACCACAAATTATGTAAAAGTAATAAAAGAGACACAATAAAAAATAAGCTTTTATGATTTATCTTTAGCTTTAACACTAGAATGATTAAAAAAAATAAAATAATAAATGACCCTAGGGGACAAAAAGTTACCGTAATTTAAAAATCAACCATGTACTATTTTTCAGTTAGAACTAGAGTTTGATGGGAGTGCAGAAATTCCAGCCCCCAAATCAAATGCAATTTTACATGGCAGGCTATATAAAAGTACCAATTACATAACTAAAGTGTATGTAATTCCTTCAGCCTTCAATGTATTTTGAGAGAACATTTAAATTATTTTTTCCTGACAGTGTGCAAAATAGCATTCTCTCATTCTCCAGAGATTGCTGTCTTTTAATGTTTTTCATTCAAACTGCAGTTTCACTGTCACACATATCACAATGATTTGTAAATAACAAAAACACAGGTAGAAAATGCATCAAAAAGAGAAAATTGTGGGAAATAAAAAATAATATTTTTGTCATTCAGTGACAGAAACTGTTCCAAGGTAGGCAAGTGGTTATATTTTTCAGTTTTTACCACTATGGACTTCATTTTCACATAAAGGTGCATGGCAGTGAATAAAATTACCTGTAATGTAAGGTTGTGTATGGAGCCATTCATAAATGAATTAAGAATACATGTTAAATTCCATTGCAATTTACATTTAATTGTAAATCAAATTGTAATTTCATTTTTTCAGTATGAATTACCCATAAACATGTTGTCATACACATAACATATTTCCA
Organism: Myxocyprinus asiaticus; assembly: GCF_019703515.2. NCBI lineage: Eukaryota > Metazoa > Chordata > Actinopteri > Cypriniformes > Catostomidae > Myxocyprinus > Myxocyprinus asiaticus. The sequence continues at coordinate 59,772,269 of NC_059345.1, read as the reverse complement.
GAAACATTAGATGATATAAATAATAAATATATAAAGTGTTCATTAAATGGAGAATAAAATTTTACTTTATATTTAGACATATAAGAGGTAACTGTACTATAAAAAACATACTGTAAATTTCAGATCTCAAAACTTCCTCCCCTGTCTAAAAAGATCATTTATAGTTGCCACCCTGCTGAAAAGTCTCATTTTGAAATCTGTCTGTTCATCGCACCCTTGGCCCCACCCAATGGCGTGCAAATTTGAGAGAGCAGGCCTTGTGTGGCTATCTATTTCTGAACACTATAGGGGACTCATCTGGCTATGTTTCATTATTTTGTATATAAACATGAACTACACAGACCTTTTGAAAGCTGCCATGTATCTAACTGCTTTTAAAAGACACTGTGTCAAGTTACAACTCTGAAGGGAGAAGCAATTCTCTTTTATTCAGCTGCTGCCTCTTGTTTTTTTGAGCACAACGCGTCATGGACACGTTCTTTCGCCCATCTGCACTATTTTTAATTGTTGTTGTGTGTAAACATGAACTAGATGGACATCTTTGACTGTTTCGATGTTTTTCCGGCAATGTACACCTCAATGCGCCTACAGTAGTGTGTGCGTCATTTCACTGTGCTTTGGACTATGTGTTTGTGTTTTGTTTTTTTGGCAAATGTCAGCGTGGATTGCTTGTGATCCAGTCATAATTCGATTCAAGCTTTGCAAAGGAAATGCTATTGAAGAATGGGGCAGTTAAAAACACTTGGACCTGATCAAAATCATAAGTAAACCATTTAATTAATGAATATTTCAAATGCCATGACTGTTTGATAGTTTATGGTGCTGTGTGTTAACAGTTGTGCTTGAGATTAACAGTTTAATATATTCTAAAGCAATGTTTTGGATATGCATTATGTGTAAACCCTGATATTTTGTTTTATAATGTTAAAAGAAGTTGTTCATTCTCTTCCGACTGAGTTTGCTGAATTTGAGGGGCTGCATGATGTTAGCCAATAATAACAGTGGGTGTTACATCTAAGTTTTAAAGGAGCTGCTTAGGCCAAAACCTAGCATTTCAGACAGAGGTCCAAAAACAGGGTGGAAAATTATCATACGTATATTACTAAATTGTGACTGTTTTGGTGCAAAAACATTATCATTGGACCTCAAGTAAGGTAATACAATTATAAAAACTTCATGACCCCTTTAAAATACCACCTAAGGCAATGAGTAATTAATTTATATATATTTAATTATATTTAATACAATTTACTTTTTTGTACCACACTGTCCAAAAAACTTATTTAGAGAAATTATACATTTATTTTGCACACAGTTGCTCATACACACAGACCTTAACACTTGTTGAACAAAACATAATGGTGATAATCAACATATCAACGGTATATATATTTATATATACATATATATCTATAAATATATATAAATATATATCATTGATATGTTGATATCAAAAAAGAATTACTCAAATGTGCTTTCATTTACACAGATGTAGGCATGCAGATGCAAAACTGAATTTCACAAGCAACATCTGTGTATGAACTGAAAAGTGAGTGAACTTTGGTGTTTTACCAGCTATGTGTTCTGAAGGAAAATGTCTTGTATAGTAGCTATTTGAGGAAATTGCTTTGCATGCTTTTGCAATTTCTTACAAAGTTTAGACATCTGCTGAACGCACATTGTATTTTAGGACTGTGAAAAGCATTTAGTTTCACTGGCCTATTTTATAGATGGACCATGATAAAATTGATAACTGATGAGAAAAGCATAATGCATTTGACATGATTTGAATCACTCTGTCTGATGTTTTCAGGAGACTCAAATAATTTCATTTATAATACACTTACAGATTTCAATCAGCTCAACTGCGCTCAAAACTGCTTATTTTAAAACTCCACTATTTTAACCGATAATAATAATAAAAAAAATTACATATTCAAAGCACAATTTTTGTAGCCGATTTGTCGCCGCATATTCAGCCCTTGGACAGATCTTGAATTTCTACGGGCAGGGGTTCCCCTAGAACAAGCATCCAGGCATGTCGTTGTCACAACAGACACGTCCAGGTCAGGCTGGGGCGCCGTTTGCAATGGGAACGCAGCCTCGAGCTCCGGGACAGGACCTCGACTGCGTTGGCATATCAACTGCCTCGAGTTGCTGGCAGTATTGCTGGCTCTGCAGAGGTTTTGGCCGTTGATCCAGGGCAAGCACGTTTTAGTCCGGATGGACAACACGGCGACGGTAGCATATATAAGTCGCCAAGGCGGTTTATGCTCACGTCGCATGTCACAACTCGCCCGCCATCTCCTCCTTTGGAGTCAGCAGCGACTGAAGTCCTTGCGGGCCACTCATCCCAGGCGAACCCAATCGCATGGCGGACGCACTGTCATGACAGGTGACGCTCGGAGGAGGGTGGAGACTCCACCCCCTCCCTGGCAAATTCCCCTGAGGAAGGACCTCCTTTCTTAGGGACGGGGCATGAATTGGCACCCACACCCAGACCTCTGGACCCTCCATGTCTGGCCCCTGGACGGGATGCAGGAGACCTAAGTGGTGGTAGACACCATCACTCAGGCCAGAGCTTCCTCTACAAGGCAGCTGTATGGCTTGAAGTGGCGTCTGTTCGCGAATTGGTGTCTCTCCGAGATGAAGATCCTCAGAGGTGCGCAGTCAGGTCGGTGCTTTCCTTCCTGCAGGAGAGGTTGTAGGGGCGGCTGTCCCCCTCCACCTTGAAAGTGGGCACGAACAGGTATGTAGACGGTAAGTCCTTGGGGAAGCATGACTTGGACATCAGGTTCCTTAGAGGCGCCAGGAGGTTGAAGCCTAGGCCACGTTTCATTCCCTCATAGGACCTCTCTGTAGTCTTTCTGGGCCTACAGAGAGCCCCGTTTGAGTCAGTCGAGCTAGAAGCCCTCTTGTTGAAGTCGGCCTCCTGACTGCGCTCACTTCCATCAAGAGGGTTGGGGACCTGCAGGCGTTCTCTGTCAGCGATACATGCTTAGAGTTCAGCTCGGCATACTCTCACGTGATCCTGAGACACCAGCCGGGCTATGTGACAAAGTTCCCACTAACCCTTTTAAGGATCAAGTGGTGAACTTGCAAGCACTGCCCCGGGAAGAGGCAGACCCAGCCTTGTCGTTGCTGTGTCCAGTACGCGCCTTGCGTATTTACTTGGACCGCACAGAGAGCTTTAGATGCTCTGAGAAGCTCTTTGTCTGTTTTGGGGGACAGTAGAAGGGGAAGGCTGTCTCCGAACAGAGGACTGCCTACTGGATTGTGGATGCCATTGGTTTGGCATAACAGGCCAGGGCGCGCCATGCCCCGTGGGAGTATGAGCACACTCCACTGGGAAAGTGGCATCCTCCTGGGCTCTGGCGAATGGTGCCTCTCTAACAGACACATGTAGAGCAGCGGGCTGGGTGACACCCAATATCTTTGCTGGATTTTACAATCTTCGGGTTGAGCCAGTTTCATCCTGTGTGTTAGCAGGTATGAACAGGTAAGTATGCGGACAGCTGGCCGGGTGTACCGCTTGCACACAGCGCCTTCCCCTCCCTGAGGGGATAACGTGCGCTTTTTTGTCCACGTGAGTTCCCGGGACCAGCGAACCCTAGATGTCTTTCTTCCCCCAGCACCCTGCGGCAGGTGAATTCGGTGGAGGAATTTGATGCCAGGCCCAGTACTCATGAAGTATGCCCTTTCAGGTCAGCCCTTGTACTTGGGATAGGTGCTCCATATGTGGTGGTTCCCTGTCGGTAACCCCATATGAGGTATTTTCCATGGAACGGTTTCCCTGATGGTAAACCCATGTCTTCCCTTGGGCAGAGTTCTGCTCTGCCACCAGTCACTGCGCTTGTAGAGCTCCTCCCTTCCAGGTAGGACCTACCACAGGAACTCCTTTACATATGTGGTACTTCCCAGTTGGTAAGTCCATGTGATGTATTCTCCACATGTTAACCTCCCCTTCGGGCATGATATGGTCTCCGTGGTGTCTTTTCTCCATGAGGGAAAAAGAACACCTTCCCCGGCGCAAATGTATATTGGTCCCAGGTAAGAGAATTTTAAATTTTTTCAAAAAAAGAGAAAAGGTCAAAAGAGCTGGTGCAGCTTATTCCCATTGTAAGTATGTCTTGTCCCCCCCTTGGGTACGAGGGACTATGCAACTTATGTGGGGTGTTTTGAAGGTTACGATGGGGCTGTGTGCACTTGTTACTAGGCACGTGGCAGCCTGCCTGCACCTGCACCACCGATCCACGTAACACAGTTCAGCTGGTTGTGGTGTTTTGTATAGGGACCCCTAGTGTCACTACATCGACACAACATCGAGTGAGTGACAGATAGGGAATGTCTTGGTTACTATTGTAACCTCTGTTCCCTGATGGAGGGAACGAGACATTGTGTTCCTCCTGCCACAACACTGAACTACCCGCTGAAATGGCCATGACTCTGTCTCGGCTCCTCAGCACAAACCTGAATGAGTGGTTGCAAGCCGTCTCCTTTTATACCAGTATGTCTGGGGGAGTGGCATGCAAATTCCACTCGCCAATTCTCATTGACCTTCTCAAATATCAGAGGTGTTTGGGCTCCCAAGTTCGACCCCTAGTGTCACTACATCGACACAACGTGAGTGAGTGACAGATAGGGAACGGAGGTTAAAACAGTAACCAAGATGTTTCTGAATCTTACATACTGCACCTTTAATATACATATAATATTACTATATTATATAGTATCAAAATATAGTTTAATCTACAGTGGTGAGGGGTCCAGAAGACACTGAAAATCTGGGATTTGTTTTTCTTTTCATTTAAACCTGAAATAAAATCCAACGTTATCTCAGGTTTTCAAACAGGACTTAATGACTACAGACCTGTCACCATGACATTTGTGGTCATGAAGTCATTTGAGAGACTGGTGTTGGCCCACCTTGAAGGACATCACTGGACCCTTTCTAGATCCCCTTCAATTTGCTTGTCAAGCAAACAGGTCTGTGGATGACGCAGTCAACATGGGATTGCATCATATCCTGCAACATCTGGACAGACCAGGGACATATGCAAGGATCCTTTTTGTGGACTTCAGTTCAGCTTTCAACACCATCATCCCAGCTATACTCCAGACTAAATTACACCAACTCTCTGTTCCCACGTCTATCTGTCAGTGGATTACCAGCTTTCTGACAGACAGGCAGCAGCTTGTGAGACAGGGGAAATTCACTTCCAGCACCTGTACAATCAACACTGGTGCCCCCCAGGGATGTGTGCTCTCCCCACTACTCTTCTCCCTCTACACCAACGACTGCATCACCAAGGACCCCTCTGTCAAGCTCCTGAAGTTTGCAGACGACACCACTGTCATCGGCCTCATCCGAGATGACGATGAGTCTGCATACAGATGGGAGGTTAAACAGCTGGCTGCCTGGTGCAGTCAAAACAACCTTGAGCTGAACATGCTCAAAATGATGGAAATGATTGTGGACTTTAGGAGGAACCCCCCAACTGTCCCCCCTCACCATTCTAAACAGCACTGTGGCAGCAGTGGAGTCATTCAGGTTCCTGGGCACTACCATCTCACAGGACCTGAAGTGGGAGACCCACATTGACTCCACTGTGAAAAAGACCCAGAAGAGGTTGTACTTCCTTCGCCAGTTGAGGAAGTTCAACCTACCACAGGCGCTGCTGATACAGTTCTACTCAGCGGTCATTGAGTCTGTCCTCTGCACTTCAGTAACTGTCTGGTTTGGTTCAGCTATGAAATCAGACATCAGAAGACTACAAAGGACAGTTCGGACTGCTGAGAGGATTATTGGTTGCCCCCTGCCCCCCCCCTTCAAGAACTATACACTTCCAGAGTGAGGAAAAAAGCTGGAAAAATCACTCTGGACCCCACTCACCCTGCCCACTACCTTTTTGAACTGTTGCCTTCTGGCCGATGCTTCAGAGCTCTGAGCACCAGAACCGTCAGGCACAGGAACAGTTTTTTCCCCCAGGCTATCCATCTCATGAACAGTTAAAACTGCCCCTTTGAGCAATAATTAATGTGCAATACGCAGCTTAGTCTTTTTATATTATCCAACACATCCAACCTCTTCTGCCATTACATTCCCTTGTACAGTACATAACCGATTTGTATTTAGATTTGCACTACATATGTGTATGTATATGTATGAATATATATTCATATATGTGTATATATGTGTATGTATATGTATATGTATGTGTGTATGTATGTGTGTGTATATGGATGTATATGTATGTGTGTATGTATGTATGTATGTATGTATATACATATATATATATATATATACACCGTGCATCCGGAAAGTATTCACAGCGCTTCACTTTTTCCACATTTTGTTATGTTACAGCCTTATTCCAAAATGGATTAAATTCATTATTTTCCTCAAAATTCTACAAACAATACCCCATAATGACAAAGTGAAAGAAGTTTGTTTGAAATCTTTGCAAATTTATTAAAAATAAAAAAAAAATAAAAAAAATTACATGTACATAAGTATTCACAGCCTTTGCCAAGACACACAAAATTGAGCTCAGGTGCATCCTGTTTCCACTGATCATCCTTGATGTTTCTACAACTTGACTGGAGTCCACCTGTGGTAAATTCAGTTGATTGGACATGATTTGGAAAGGCACACACCTGTCTATATAAGGCCTCACAGTTAACAGTGCATGTCAGAGCACAAACCAAGCCATGAAGTCCAAGGAGTTGTCTGTAGACCTCTGAGACAGGATTGTATCGAGGCACAGATCTGGGGAAGGGTACAGAAACATTTCTGTAGCATTGAAGGTCCCAATGAGCACAGTGGCCTCCATCATCCATAAATGGAAGAAGTTTGGAACCACCAGGACTCTTCCTAGAGCTGGCCGCCCGGCCAAACTGAGCGATCGGGGGAGAAGGGCCTTAGTCAGGGAGGTGACTCGAGGGAAAGATGAATGCAGCAATGTACAGAGACATCCTTGATGAAAACCTGCTCCAGAGCACTCTGGACCTCAGACTGGAGCGAAGGTTCATCTTCCAGCAGGACAATGACCCTAAGCACACAGCCAAGATAACAAAGGACTGGCTACGGGACAACTCTGTGAATGTCCTTGAGTGGCCCAGCCAGAGCCCAGACTTCAACCCGATTGAACATCTCTGGAGAGATCTGAAAATGGCTGTGCACCGACGCTCCCCATCCAACCTGATGGAGCTTGAGAGGTCCTGCAAAGAAGGATGGGAGAAACTGCCCAAAGATAGCTGTGCCAAGCTTGTAGCATCATACTCAAAAAGACTTGAGGCTGTAATTGGTGCCAATGGTGCTTCAACAAAGTACTGAGCAAAGGCTGTGAATACTTATGTACATGTGATTTTGTATTTTTATTAAAAAAAATAATTAATTTTTAATACATTTGCAAAGATTTCAAACAAACTTCTTTCACATTGTCATTATGGGGTATTGTTTGTAGAATTTTGAGGAAAATAATGAATTTAATCCATTTTGGAACAAGGCTGTAACATAACAAAATGTGGAAAAAGTGAAGCGCTGTGAATACTTTCCGGATGCACTGTATATATATTGTCTATTGTGTATTCTATATATACTTTTTTCTTTTCAATATTTATCTATTTTTTTTATTCAATTGTAATTATTTTTTTTAAAAGTCTTGTTGCTGTTTTTGTATTGTTGTGTACTGGAAGCTCCTGTCACCAAGACAAATTCCTTGGAATTCCCAAAATCTCATCAATTACTCACCCCCATGACATTTAAGATGTGTATGACTTTCTTTCTTCTGCTGACCACAAATGAAGATTTTTAGAAGAATATCTCAGTTCTGTAGGTCCATCCAAAACAAGCTAATGGTGATCAGGCCTTTAAAGCTCCAAAGATGAGATCAGCATAAAAGTAATCCATACAACTCCAGTGGTTTAATCAATGTCTTCTGAAACAATCCAGTTGGTTTTGAATGAGAACAGATCAAAATATAACTCCTTTTTCACTGTACATCTTGCCATTGCAGTCTCTAGGCATGATTTCACTTCAGCTCGATTACACTTCCTAGTGCTTGACACATGTGAAAAATAAGTTATATTTTGGTCTGTTCTCACCCAAAACCAACTGGATTATTTCAGAAGACATTGATTAAACCACTGAAGTCGTATGGATTACTTTTATACTGACTTTATCTTTTCTGGAGCTTCAAAGTTCTGGCCACCATTCACTTGCATTCTATGGACCTACAGAGCTGAGATATTCTTCTAAAAATCTTCGTTTGTGTTCTGGAGAAGAAAGAAAGTCATACACATCTTATGGCATGAAGGTGAGTAAATGAAGAGAGAATTTTCATTTTTGGGTAAACACTTTAAGCAAAAGTGGGACATATCAACTACTAAGAAATTCATGTAAATTCAACATCTCAAATTGTTATGTTGATAATTCGTAATGCAACTGTTTCTATTTAAATAAGAAATAATGAAAAATATAAGTATTTTCATACGTGGGTCTGATTTTTATATATTAATAAAAATATTATTATCATGAACTGTAATTTACAGTTCTATATTCTGTAGACTATATTATATTTTATACCACGGGTCTGTTAAATGCTTGATTCTGATTGGTTCATGGACTTTCTAAGGTGTGCAATTGTTTTTCAAGGAAATGCACGGATATAAAGTAGTTCCAGGTCTTGACCGCATAACGGTTCCATATCACTTCGCCGAATTATTTCAGTTATTTCAAAGAGCCCTACAGGCTACCACAACAAAATAACTAATTAAAACAAAGACATCGGTTAAAGTAAATCAGTTAAGAACGTCAAAACAATGTCTAAAATATCCTACATTTATTTCAATTTCGGTTAAAAAGAGCCCTCACGCTCCCTCGTCTCCCCCGCACTTACACACGCTCACACACACACACATGCTCACACAGACACAACTTTTTAACTCCTATGCCGAAACGCAGCGCATCCTCTGTTGCTAGTTCTAATATGACGTTTTTGAAATAGCAACGAAGGCTTGAGCTGTATCAAAGCTAGATACACTTGGTCAATACAACAGTTTCTATATTATCAGAAATATCTGTGGGAATACGCTCCCCCTCTCACACACACACTCCCACACTCCTATACTCCTGGACACACATTATACGCATAACGCACACACTTAAGTCCCAAACATACTCGTGAGAGAAAAACAGAGTCGTCATTTCAGCGCACTCCTGCATCTCATTGGGGATGAAAAAAAAGTTATTACGGTTTACAACGGGAATATGGCGACACGCATCTTGACGATTTTGAAGCGATGTTACTTCTGACGAGAGCTGCAACAAAAAAAGGTAATCCCAGAAGCGAGATATCTCATTGTGAGAAATAGGCCTCAGATGGAACAATATGACCGTGATGCTTGGTTATCTGCTTTGTATGTTTTTGGCACTGTCTTGATCACAAAATGAACTTGGCAAGAATGTACTTCTGTAAGCGAGAGGAAACAACCTCATATATGGAGGATTGAGAAAGTTCGAGGTGGGGGGGTGTAACAGCCTTGTGTAACAAGAACCATATAACCCCATGCTTTCCTTTAATAAATCAAGAACTGCTTGTGACATTCTGTGTCTGTGTATTTCTTCCCACCGGTGAATTCATCTCCTGATCCAAGAGTGACTGCGAGGAAGACAGAACAAAGCATCCGAATCGTATTTTACTAACACTCATTTTCTCAGTTTCTCTCTTTCGATCCCTTAAATACAAACTCTCTCTCTCTCTACTCACACACACACACACACACACACACACACACACACACACAGTTCTTCTCATAAGAGCGTTTTAGGGATGAAAACCAGAAAATTTCTTGAGATAAAACCCTGAACAATGTCTTAAGGTGTGGTAACCATGGTATAAGTGGCCCATTGAATTGTTTAAAAATAATGCACACCTGAGGTGTAACCACTTTTATTTTTAAACAATTCAATGGTCCGTCATCAATTATTCCTTACATATTATATTATCTATAGTCAACACAACACTACCAAGTCCATAGTCTATATATAGTCTACTACACAACATTACCAAGTCCCTAAAAAGAAGCAACATTCTGGTTCTCCTGCAGCCAGTCCAAGGAAAAGCTCTTGACGTCACTGTTAGACAGCGGAAGCCGGATATCCGTCATTACCGGAAAAAGCCCATATTTGGGCAGTCTTAGAAGGAGCAATGGTTGCTTACATTGTGTGGACGACTAGCTTGACGTTGAGTGTGGAGTCTAAATGATCGTTTTTAAACACTTTCAACTGGTCTCCGTGATGCATTAGCAGAGGATTGGAACATATCGTTTTTAAAATGTTAAAAACTAAAAGCTAGTGACTGAATTGATCTGTCAAACCACTACAAAACCGAAACCACTTAGCAAGACTTTGCTAGCATCCTCGAAACAGTTCGCATATTTTTCGCGATTTAAAAAATAAAAAATAAAAAAAATAAATAAAAAAAACAATACAAACCCACACAAGCCCAGAATCAACCGTTAACGTTTTACAAATCAACCGGCCTCCATGCCCGAGCAAGGCCCGAGAATGAACAGCTTCTCTCTCGGCGAGTTGTGCTGGCTCTTCTGCTGCCCACCCTGTCCGAGTCGCATCGCGGCCAAACTTGCGTTTTTGCCGCCGGAGCCAACGTATTCCGTCCACACGGACGCGAACGGCGCGTCCAGCCTGCACCTCACCGAACGCGCCCACTGGCAGTACTCGCAGCGCGAGCTCGACGCCGTCGAGGTGCTCGTCACTCGAACCGGCCGCGGAAACCGGGTCGGTTGCATGTTCGTCCGCTGCGCGCCGACGGGGACCGTTCGAGAAGAACCTGTACGCGGATATTGAAGCGGCCTGGCAGGTTCTTAGGAACAAGTGAGTGTCTTCGAACAGGTGTTTCTGTATTTAACCACCATGACCAGCCCGCTTGGCCTGTTGTCCGGGTGTTTTCACACTTTTCATGCTGATACAGTACCAGTAAAAATTTGGACACACCTACTCATTCGTTATTTATATTCTCCACGTTTAAGAATAATAGTTAAGCCATCAAAAACACACATGTTAGTTTGGGAATTAGCCTATGCAGTGACCAATAAATGTATCTAGTATTTTAGCGTCTTCTTAGTAGCCACTCCTTGCCTATTACAACTCTGCACACTCTGGGCATTATCTCTCAACCAGCTTTATGTAGCGCATCCTGTGGTGCTTTTAAAAGAATGTCAATGTATTCTGGACATTTGTATTTGTCTGCAAACTAATTTGAAGCATGTAAGTGTAGACATTTAGATCAAAAGGTTTTTAAGATATTATACTTTTTTTTTTTTTTTTTTTTTAAATCTGAGTTCTGCATGCACAGATTCTATGTGGTCCTACAAATGACAAGGGCATCTTTATTGATAGGCCATCATTCTACACATCCAAGTATGGGCCTTTCATGCTCTGCACTGTCGGCACTCTCAGATCCTCTTTAATGTTCTCTATTTCACTTCAGTGGCCTAAGTCAATATTTGATTATACCACTGTCTGAACTATGAATCAACCCTTTTAGTCTAATAAGAACTGGCCTCATATAGATAAGTGAGATTTTGGTCCATGGAGGAACTTCAATTTATTTTTTCCCAAATTCCATGTTTTAAAGATTAATTAAATTTTTTATTATAAACGGTCTAATTCAAATGGATTAATAGATTTTTAATCAAAGGAAAATCAAAATATTTATTTTTCAACAGACCATTACTATAAAATAAATTTGTTTTAATTATTTTGATCAAATGAAGTTCAGGTCCTCACAGCACAATCCAAAACATAATATTGGAGTTATTAATTTTTTGTAGAATACAGTGCTGCACAGTAGGGCTGAGTATTGATGCAGATTTGTAGATTCAATTCCGATTCACAAGCTGTTGTTTCCTATTCGATATAGATTAATTTGGGTGTATTTCAGTTAGAATGTCTCTTGCTTGCAGATGAAAATTTTCTCTCAGCTAATGCTGTTAACTATACAGGGGACCTTCTAGCTAGGTACATTACAAAAATAATAATTTTAATAATATATTTTATTAGTGTATCATTTGTCACATTTTAGCTTTTAAAAATGAACAAATCCCTGTATTCAGTTAATAAATATGATGATAGAGCTGTTCAGCTGTGACGTCAATTTGTAGGCAAACCAAGAAGTCTAATTCGTCATGGGTTCCCTCTGGATTTCCCTATGGGGTTTTTGAACTTATGAGAGAAATAAGGTCTGTGGTAGACATTACTTGAAGATACGTGGACTTTTTGTTGTACAACATAAATACACACAGTCATGCCTCAAATGTTAATTTTGAAGCCGTTGTGTTTAAAAAAAAAAAAAAAAAAAAAGTATGATTCAATACGGCTTAAATTCACATTTGATTTTTTTCACGTTTGAGTGTAATTTATGTTGTAGAACAAAACAGCCATGTATTGTCAAGTAATGTTTACCACAGACCTTATTTTTCTCAAAAGTTCAAAAACCCCATTATGAAAATCCCTAGGGAACCCATGATGAGTTCTCTTTTGGGGTTTTGGACTACAAGCTGAACAGATCTATATATTGCAATTATTTTATATATATATATATATATATATATATATATATATATATATATATATATATATATATTTGTTACATGTTTGTGTAATAACATAATTTGTACTATTTACAATGATTTGTTTAACACGCGTTAAAAACAAATACTGTCTCTTTAAGAAAGACGGCATTTCTCTAAACCGGTGTCTCCCAACCACTGTGCCGAGTCACATTAGTGTCAGGTGTGCCGTGGAAAATCATCAAATTCCACAAAATAAATGCATGAAAAAAAAAAAAAAAAAATTTCAGGGATCCAAACTCCTCACCATTCGGAGAAATTCGCCGTTTTGAAACCACAATCGGTCACTTTTGTGATTGTGAAGAGCAATGATTAATGTGCAAAAGTGACTGATATTTATACGCGTTAAGGGTCTTTCACATGACTCGCATCAGCACTGCAAATTACATTGAAGTCTATGAAGTGACGCCACTTTACACCAAAGTGTTTTTCACACACACACGTTTTTGCTCCACCAATAATGTCTTTGAGAGTACTAAGCAACAAGAAATATTTAAAAACTGTCCAAATTTGTGAAGAGACATTGAATGTCTCATAATTTCTCCTTACCTTATCGTTTACGAATATCAGAGACCCCAGTTATTGAACTAATTTAAATTCAACAAGAAAACGCGTAGACCTAAACATAAACGAGTCCTTTTATTACTTTCTGCTATCAAAGCAACTGCAAGCTTTTTTCTGTCTTCCAAATACATGTTTTCCATGTTTATTGCACACACCTCCCGCTTTTTTACGTGGCAAACTCGTAAAATCGCCCCTCTGTGACGCTTTCTGCATCTCTTGTCATGTGGAGGGCAATGTGGCGCTTGATGCTGGCGTTCACGACTCAACTCATGTGAAATGTGCTTTACAATGACGAAAGAACATTATTGAAACTCAAAATTATTATTATTTGTCTATTATTGTGGTCTTTTCTGATAAAAGCCATCCTCAGCTGTTTAAATAGGCTACTGTAGGAAAATGATACCGTAGATCTGCTGTGTTTATAATTCTTATTCTGAAGTCAGTAGATTTGTAGCCATGCAAGTTTTAATAAAGGAGAAGGTAAGGACGTTATTGAAACTCACTATTATTAGACTATAATTGTTGTCTTTTTGGATGAAAAATAATGTTCAGACTGAAGGAAGACTACAGATCTGATTTGTTCTTTTAATGCTTAAACGCTATAAAGTCTCTTGGTAAATTTCGGCCATGAACGACTCAAAATGATTCATTGACTCACTCATAGCACATAAGACGCTCATTTGTCGCCACCTAGTGACATTTCCAGATGGGGTCACTGAACTAATCAGTTAAAGTGCACCCATGGTCAAAAAACACTGAATTGGAAAAAATGTAACAAATTTGTGAAACAGAAGCAAGCCTCACCAAAATACTCTTTATTTTGCAACTAATTCTGCACAATTGTAAACTTGAATAAACTTGAATCACAAAAATAGCTGGAATTGATGCTTTTAGCTTTAAAAAAAAAATCACTAGAAAATTTTTTCATGGACCAGTGATTGTCTTTTTCACCCCTCATGAGTTTGCATCCCTGTAATTTGTTGTGGCATTTCAAGAACAAATCTATAAATTAGAAAAGAAGCAAATTTGTTGTTTTTTCATTACCCATTTAGCGCTCTTGCCACCTGTGACCTCACACAGCACCGAATTTCAAACATTACAAGTAAACACGCTACTAAGACGGACAGAAAACATGGACAAGTTCTTGAAAAGGAAAAATATTGATGATGGTTAGCCTATGTGGGATAGTGGTGTGCTGTAGAATTTTTAGTTGTAAAAAGTGTGCCGTGGCAGAAAAAAGGTTGGGAAACACTGCTCTAAACGGTGTCTGTAAATAAGCAGATGTTAACGAGAGAAACTCGAACGGATTTATCTCATCTGTCCTACGTGTGATTAGAATTAAATGTTTTATTTTAGTTGTTTTTGATTAACAACTGACTTCTACAGTCAGAACAGAAAGAGAAATTATTCATTGACAAAGGGGTCACATGGATCTCGTCTTTGGACATTCATACATTACACGGAACAGCTTTTACTCTCAACACGAAGTGAAAGGATCTCGCTGCTGAGTACTACACCACTATGCTATACAATCACTGGTAAGTGAAATCTAAACATTTACCAGCTGGTTGCCAATAGAGGTTGACCGATAGTGGGTTTTACCGATACAATATCTAAGTTGGGCAGTACCTGCCGATAAAGGATTAATCAACCGATAGTTTTTAAAATTGATACTGAATGAAAAAATGACTAAGTAAAATAGTGCTGAACTTTATTACAAAATAAACAGTACTGACTTAACCATGAAAAAGTATTGTACTTTTTTTAAAATTAAATATTTAAATATTATATATATATATATATATATATATATATATATATATATATATATATATGTGTGTACTAATATTCAAATTTTAAAGTCAGCTGATTTTTAAATTGACGTTGTTTCCTTAGTCCACAAGAGGGTGCTATAAATACATAAACCATTCAGCACCATTATATTATTGCATAGAACATTCCTATCCTGGCTGTTAAAAAAAAGAGCATTTCATTTTCAACTAATGTGCATAAAATAAGTTTTAGTCTGTCCATATTCTCAAATGTTAAGTCAAAAGTAAAATGAGGGGGGAAAATGCTTCAATATACAGTTCATGTGGTGTTAGACTTGCGCTGATTCCTACTACTCCAGACCCAAGCTTCATAATAACAGTGAAATACCACATTGTTTTTTATTCAGTACAGTTGTATGTAGAGTAGCAATATTCACAGATAGCAGTGGTATTTGGCTGAACTCAGAGATGAAGTGGCTCAGAATATGAGCCCAGCCCAGGGGCTTTTCAAACAGATGGAACACAACAGACTGGAACCAAACGCGAGGATCTGGAGACACACATATCCAAGTTGAACTCCTTTCCTGACAAAGCATTTAAAAAAACTCATTGCTTAATCTGAGAAACGCTTATAAGAGAGCAAGACGCAATGGCCAAAGACCTCCATCAACTGTAAGGGGCTGTTCACACCGAACGCTTTTGCAACCATCCATTTGTTTATCTATGTGAACGCGCTAGACTAACGTCTATGTTTCTCGTTGTTTTTGTTTATTCAGCGTCTCGTGCCGGTGTGCTGTTTTTTTAGATGCTGTGTCTAATAAAAAAACAAACTTAAACATTGAGACATGCCTGCTTTCTGTTAAACTGTATTTGTTGCACTGTGTCTAGCCGTTTTTAGTGCAAGAATGTGATCGATCTGAAGTCATCATATTACTGTGAGGATAAGAAAATTGAATTGAAATCAGATGCGTTTAATTATCGAGATCTGTACTTTTGGTTATTATTTTTCAGATACGTTTGTTTATATGTTTCTCTCGACTGCATGAAGATATTAATTTGCTTTCTCACGTTACTAGCTTTAAATATGCAACTTAGCTGGCTAATGAATGCATAAACGTGACCAGCTGGATATAAACTAATGCAAATAGATGGTAACAATCGTGACATTTAAACATTTGGGTAGGATTTGTGTATTTTTGTCACATTGTTTAACCACTTGAGGCTCGCTTTAATATTAGCATCCTATTAGCATTGTCTGCATACTGCTGTTCTCTACTAATGCAGCATCTAGTCAACAAATTAATTACTTTATAATGATATGACAATGTGTACTGTAGTGTACTGTATACATGTTTTAAATCCGCAACTGAAGTGTTACGCTCCATGCAGAGTGTAGTCTCATGTATCAAAACAAACACCACAAGGCATCAGTGAAGTGAGTTTTTATTTCCCCTCTAGAGGCCGCTCTCGTACTGTATAACGACAGCGGACCTTTCCCAGTCACTCCAGCACCGGACGTAACGGGAAAAAACTATCGGTGTGAATATTTGCCGATAACCGATAGTTACAGAAATCTGTTGTCAGTGCCGATTAATCTGCAAAACCGATATATCGGTCGACCTGTAGTTGCCAATATACATTTTAGTCGCATAGCGTGAAATTTGGTTGCTAATGCGAGCGATTTCCTCGTAGTAGAGGGTTGCGCACAGAGTGAAAGATTGATCTTGGGATTTAAGAATCGATATCGAGATCGTTCAAACTAAAATTGTGATGCATTGGAAAATCAAGATTTTTTACCCACTCCTACTGCACATCAGAGTGTCACAGAATTAATGAAATCATTGATTAAAAATGAATTACATCAGCATTCTTGTTAGTGAGATATTGCTTAGGCTAAATATCATGTGATTATTTTATTATTATTTATAACTACATTGAATATTACATTTTATTATACAGTAGTAGTATATTTCTGTAGCAGTTTCTTCAATTTCTTGTTTAATTGAGCTTTTATTTTGGTGGAAAGCTGAATGAAGCTATTTGAGTTTGAATATTTTTGACAACAGCTTCACACCTTCAGGATATGCAGTTCTGTATGTGTCTTAAATGTACTTATTAAACAGCAAAAGGCTGCAAATTAATATATAGTCTGCATGTGCTGTGCAGTTCAATCTTAAAGTGTGCTCCGCTGTCTGTAATCTATTATAAACCCAGCGCAGCATGATGCTTACGCTTATGATTAGGTGTTATCAGTGTATGAGTGTCCGGCTTCAAACATTCCCTTCAAAGCCCAGCAGCACATGGACTTTTTATTTAATTAAATCTCAGTCTTTTGTGGTTTAATTATCACACTAGGACATATCACTCTTTTAATTTGATTAATTGAGCATTAATACATTTTATCCCAAATATGTCAAATTGTGTCATTCCATATTTAATAGTTAATTCCGGTTTTATGACTGGATTCCACGATTTTGTCTGTGTGTTCCTCATCACGGAAATCATAGGACCCTACAATTAGCTTAGCTTTTATGTTTTAATGAGGAAAAGCAAATATACTAATTATTATGACCTGTTAAGATAATCCAATAACAAAATAATTAGACAATATTATTTTGGCAGATTAAAGAGAGTTGGATAAGGTTTCTTGTTAATAAGAGATAACGGAGCAAATATATACACTGGCGACCAAAAGTTTGGAATAATGTACAGATTTTGCTCTTATGGAAAAAAATTGGTACTTTTATTCACCAAAGTGGCATTTAACTGATCACAATGTATAGTCAGGACATTAATAACGTGAAAAAAATGTGAAAAAAAATGTCAGAACTTCTTAAACTACTTCAAAGAGTTCTCATCAAAAAATCCTTCATGTGCAGCAATGACCGCTTTGCAGATCCTTGGCATTCCAGCTGTCAGTTTTTCCAGATACTTGGATGACATTTCACCCCACGCTTCCTGTAGCACTTGCCATAGATGTGGCTGTTTTGTCGGGCACTTCACGCACCTTACAATCTATCTGATCCCACAAAAGCTCAATGGGGTTAAGATCCATATCACTCTTTTCCAATTATCTGTTGTCCAATGTCTGTGTTTCTTTGCCCACTCTAACATTTTCTTTTTGTTTTTCTGTTCAAAAGTGGCTTTTTCTTTTGCAATTCTTCCCATAAGGCTTGTTCCTCTGAGTCTTCTCTTTACCGTTGTACATAAAACTGGTGTTGAGCAGGTAGAATTCAATGAAGCTGTCAGCCGAGGACATGTGAGGTGTCTATTTCTCAAACTAGAGACTCTGATGTACATATCCTCTTGTTTAGTTGTACATCTGGCCTTCCTCTTCTCTTTCTGTCCTTGTTAGAGCCAGTTGTCTTTTGTCTTTGAAGACTGTAGTGTACACCTTTGTATGAAATCTTCAGTTTTTTGGCAATTTCAAGCATTGTGTGGCTTTCATTCCTCAAAACAATTATTGACTGACGAGTTTCTAGAGAAAGCTGTTTCTTTTTTGCCATTTTTGACCTAATATTGATCTTAAGACATGCCAGTCTATTGCATACTGTGGCAACTCAAAAAACAAACACAAAGACAATGTTAAGCTTCATTTAACGAACAAAATATCTTAAAGCTGTGTTTGATATAATGGCAAGTGATTTTCTAGTACCAAATTAGCAATTTAGCATGATTACTCAAGGATAAGGTGTTGGAGTGATGGCTGCTGGAAATGGGGCCTGTCTAGTTTTGATCAAAAATGACTTTTCAAATAGTGATGGTGCTGTTTTTACATCAGTAATGTCCTGACTATACTTTGTGATCAGTTGAATGCTACTTTGGTGAATTAAAGTACCAATTTTCTTCCGAAACAGAAAAATCTGTACATTATTCCAAACCTTTGGCCGCCAGTGTATAGAGAGAGAGAGAGAGTGTGAAAGAGTAAAAGACTGTTGCAGCCCAAATGTCTAGGCTTAATTATCTTTTAAATAGAAACATTTTGATAATTTGTTTGCACACACCTTGCAGTGGATATGTTGTCTAAATTTGAGTGATGGATGAAAATATGCATGGCTTGGTTTGTTGCTGTGAAGTCTGATGTACTATCGCTCTGTTTCAGTGGCCAGTGAACTGCCATTTTAGAGAGAATTTTAAGGCATCATAGAGATGCTCCTGACTAGGGATGATATGATACGTATGTACTTTAACTCTAAGCACAGATATACCACTTGATTGTATAACTTCTCTGTATAAAGTCAAATAAGTTTCTATGCTACAGTCTAGTTTTAGGAGTTATGATCTGGAACGTGTCCAACAATCACAACAGCTGCTCTCTCTCAGTTTTGTTAATCTTATTTCACACTTCCTTCTTAGCATGAAAAGAACAGCACAAGGCTAAATTTTGTCCAGCCAGCTAAGAGTTAACTTTTGCTTTCATGCACATTTAGAGTCACAGCTGTGTTGCCTCACCGTTTTTATTATTTTTCCTATTGTCAATTTATACTGTATTACATTAACCCTTCCATATATATTTTTATATCATTGTTACTAACTCCACTATCATACAACCAGAATATTTTTAAGTGCCCTCTCTGCCTCTAATGGTCAGATCTCTTCTACCTAATATATTGATGGAAGGTTGAGAATAGGCCTAAATAGATTTTCTTTTCTGTAAATTACATATATACTCCTCATTAGTTACGCAGCAAAGGTTGAGTCTCTCTATCTGGATCACAAATTCTGCAATTTGAAGAATGACCAAACAACCTACAAAGCCAATATCTCTGAACGTTTTTAGTTTTCTCTGTGTTAACAAAGAAAATTCCTTTCCAAATTTTCACAAGAGACAGGCTTTCATTCCCAACATTCATTCAACATATAAAAGACAAACCTTCTTTATTAGACAACATTTACTCCATCATGTCCCTTTATTTTTAGGGCTCATGTGACATTTGATTCACACCTGTCCCATTATTGATAGGGCTCATAAAACATACGCACTTTTTTCGTGTTCCCGTTTCATTTTTAAGGACTCATCATACATTGCAGTCCCTCTACTGGGCTCATTCATTCACACTTTGTCCTTGGATAAAGGCTCATTGTTTATACTCAATCATACACTTTCATACACAGTCGCACTACACACTCTTTCAAACAGATACAGATACTCTCACAAACACAGAAATGTTCACACTTCTTACAAACACAAGGCCTTCATAAACAGAGCGTTCATTTACAATAAACTTCTAAAGCACAAGTATTCTATCACCTCTCATAGGCGACCTAATAAGCAGCCCTTCTCGCCGATTCTCTTCCTCGACATGACTAAAGCAGTATTATTAGGATTTCTGCCTACCCGTGCAGCCCTCTTATCGCTACGTAATAGAGCGGTATCCATAGGACTTTCTACACATTAATTTATCTTAAATATTCACTGTTATCCATCAAGGCCCACTTAACAGTAAAACAAATTTTTTTTGCATGCAAGTCAGTGCTTTTGGAATCAGAAACTGTCTGTTATTTAATTTGGAGAAGCCTTTTTAAGAATGATCTTACCGTGAGGGGCCTGGGTAGCTCAGTGGTAAAATACGCTGGCTACCACCCCTGGAGTTCACTAGGTCGCTAGTTCGAATCCCAGGGCGTGCTGAGTGACTCCAGCCAGGTCTCGTAAGCAACCAAATTGGCCCGGTTGCTAGGGAGGGTAGAGTCACATGGGTAACCTCCTCGTGGTCGATATAATGTGGTTTGTTCTCGGTGGGGCGCGTGGTGAATTGAGCGTGGTTGCCGCGGTGGATGGCGTGAAGCCTCCACACGCGCTATGTCTCCATGGCAACGCGCTCAACAAGCCACGTGATAAGATGCGCGGGTTGACTGTCTCAGACGCGGAGGCAACTGGGATTCGTCCTCCGCCACCCGGACTGAGGCGAATCACTATGCGACCACGAGGACTTAGAGCGCATTGGGAATTGGGCATTCCAAATTGGGAGAAACAGGGGAAACCCCCCCCCAAAAAAAAAGAATGATCTTACCACTACGGGCAGACATTGTAGTGAGCCAACACAAACTCTTATAATAAAAGCAAAAGTGCTTACCTCAGAGTGGCCACTCGTTTGTATATAGCTCGCCAACTGCTGTCCCGATGTGACATCCTTCACCCTGCTCCTGAACCAATCCCACTTCTGACACCACTGAATTATGTGTAGATGTTTGGTAGATTTCTTCAAAACAGCAATCGAAGTGCAGTCGGGTCAAAGATTTCTGGAGACAAAGTTCTGATTCCAAAACTTTTTATTCGTACCACCCGGCCGAGGGAGAAGTTCTTGTCTTCTGCCCCCCCCCCCTTACTTTATGATAGGCTTATATAGGATGTACTTATATATATTTCCTTTGTTTATTAATATGTTACGTGATTTTCTCCTCAGCAGATTTCCATGTGATATCAGCAAAATATCTTTTAGGATGCATTTGTATACATTCTATATTACTCCAAGTTTGTCATATGATCAGATAATAAGGAGCATGCTCTTTATAATAAAGAGACATTTGTCGTTTGCTCAAAAACAGGATGTTCCATTTGAACTCGTGATTACAATACCATAAACATAATGCTTTTTCTAGCTGCATAGTGCCTAACTATTATATTTTGTTTCACACTAGCAAAAGCATAACTATTTCAATTTATATGCATAAAACACACTATAATCACTTCATATAGTTACATACTAAATGATTAAATGAAAATATACCATAGGCCCAGGCTGAAATTGAGTTTGACACCCCTGTTTTAAATACGCGTTAACGGGTCTGGCGTTGCAGGCTTGAGGACGCATGCACAACAGCAATGCTGCTGAAAAAAATCCTAGAGGAAACACTGTTTACATTAGATGTCAGAATTGAGTAGAAAGAAATTTCTATCCATCCAATCTTGGATATCATTGATACATTCTGCTAACTTGGAGAAATGTGAAATTTCATCAGGTTTCAAAGAAATATAACGTTGGGTAACATCGGCATAACAGTGAAAACAAAAGGCCCCGATATACTTACGGAGAAGGTCTGCTTTGTTCTTTGTTCAGGGGTAAAAAGTTCTAAACAGCCGAGCAACGGTATACTGTTCGCGAACATTCAAACACCCGCCACACAAGTCAGAAGTTTACATACACCTTAGCCAAATACATTTAAACTAAATTTTTCACAATTCCTGACATTTAATCGTAGAATACATTCCCTGTCTTAGGTCAGATAGGATCACTATTTTAAGAATGTGAAATGTCAGAATAATAGTAGAGAGAATAATTTATTAATAAATAATAATCACATTTCCAGTGGGTCAGAAGTTTATATACACTTTGTTTGTATTTGGTAGCATTGCCTTTAAATTGTTTAATGAGCCAGATGTTTTGGGTAGCCTACCACAACCTTCTCACAATAAGTTGCTGGAATTTTGGCCCATTCCTCCAGACAGAACTGGAGTAACTGAGTCAGGTTTGAAGGACTCCTTGCTCAAACACGCTTTTTCAGTTCTGCCCACAAATTTTCTATTGGATTAAGGTCAGGGCTTTGTGATGGCCACTCCAATACCTTGACATTGTTGTCCTCGAGCCATTTTGCCACAACTTTGGAGGTATGCTTGGTGTCATTGTCCATTTGGAAGACCCATTTTTGACCGAGATTTAACTTCCTGGCTGATGTCTTGAGATGTTGCTTCAATATATCCACATAATTTTCCTTCCTCATGATGCCATCTATTTTGTGAAGTGCACCAGTCCCTCCTGCAACAAAGCACCCCCACAACATGCTGCTGCCACCCCATGCTTCACAGTTAGGATGGTGTTCTTCGGCTTGCAGGCCTCACACTTTTTCCTCCAAACATAATGATGATCATAATGGCGAAACAGTTTGATTTTTGTTTCATCAGACCAGAGGACATTTCTCCAAAAAGTAAGATCTTTGTCCCCATGTGCACTTGCAAACTGTAGTCTGGTTTTTTTATGGCAGTTTTGGAGCAGAGGCGTCTTCCTTGATAAACAACCTTTAAGGTTATGTCGATAAAGGACTAATTTTACTGTGGATATAGATACTTGTCTACCCGTTTCCTCCAGCATCTTCACAAGGTCCTTTGCTGTTATTCTGGGATTGATTTGCACTTTTCACACCAAACTACTTTCATCTCTAGGAGACCTCCTTCCTGAGTGGTATGATGGCTATGTGGTCCCATAGTGTTTATACTTGCATACTATTGTTTGTACAGATGAACGTGTTACCTTCAGGCATTTGGAAATTGCTCCCAAGGATGAACCAGACTTGTGGAGGTCCATTTCAGAGGTCTTGGCTGATTTCTTTAGATTTTTCCCATGATGTCAAGCAAAGAAGCACTGAGTTTGAAGGTAGGCCTTAAAATACATCCACAGGTACACCTCCAATTCAGTACATCTCCTATCAGAAGCTAACTGGCTAATTGTCTAAAGACTTGACATCATTTTCTGGAATTTTCCACTTGCCAAAACTATAGTTTGCTAATATTAAATCTGTGGAGTGGTTAAAAATGTGTTTTAATGACTTCAACCTGTGTATATACAGTATATGCAATGTAATACTGTATATGCAATTTCAGGACATGTATTTTATGGAAGACATGGACTAAAAAGCTAAAATGTGACTAAAATGATAAAGAAGTAATGATTAGAATGTTAGAATGTCCCCTGTATAATTAACAGCATTAGCTGAAAGAGAATTTCTTTCATACTGTATGTGAGCACAATGTACATTATAACTGAAATATACCCAAGCTTTTAAATCAGAATTTAATCATGATATCATGATATATCGAATCATGATGTATGTATTGTGATATTGCGATATTTCAAATCTTTATGTGTATTGCAATGTGTATTGTATCGTGAGGTGGCTGGCGATACCTAGGTTTGATTCTGTATTTTTTGCTAACGTTGACGCCATCCATGATTGCTGGACTACTGTGTGTACTGTTATTTCCTTCTTCCTAATATATTAACAATTTCTTCATGTGCAAATAAATTACTAAAATTTGATGACTAAACCAAAATCAAAAGAAATTGCTATCTACCATTTAAAATACAATATTATTATTATTATTATACAAAGTTAAAGTTTTGTATGAAAGTGAGTAAACATAATGCTAAAAAAGAGTTTATTACAATTTTGTGTTTATTTACTATATTAAATTGTGTGATATACTGGCATTGTATTGGTCTGTCGGCTCTCTGGATATCGGCCATTAAAAAAAAACATATCAGTCGACCACTAATTTTAATTCAATGAAATGTATTTGTATAGCTCTTTTCACTTGTTCCAAAGCAGCTTTACTAGTGTAGTGCCTTACAAACCTCACAGTTAGCAAGCCAAAGTCAAGTAGTAGTCCTCCTGTGCATGACACGTGTCTCGTTATAAGGGTCACTTAATTAAAACGGTGTTTCATTAAATTGAAACTCTGTCTCCATTATGGATGTGAGTTTAAAGTTTAAGATAAAAAAATTATTTGAAGTTGAACTCTTATATTTGCATTCAATGCAAAGACTGAATCCTCTAAATTAATTTGAATACATTAAAACTCATTAAACTGAGAACTTAGCTCACAGTACATTTTAATGCTAATCTTGTTTAAAGTATTACCATATCAGCACCTGACACCTTTTTGAGGCCATTTGCTCCCTCAAAACATTTGCCGGTTTAATCCAATGTGTTAAGACGCCGTTCCTTTGCTCTAGTAAGATAATGCACAAAGAAGGCTATTTGAGTTTTAATGCATTATTTACCTCCACTGCGGTTCCTCTTGGGGAGAGGGGGTTTGGCCGTATTTGCCTAGTTGTGCCAAAGTCCTTTTCTGTTTATGGAATGCATTTATCATGGCAATATAC
Organism: Myxocyprinus asiaticus; assembly: GCF_019703515.2. Classification (NCBI taxonomy): domain Eukaryota; kingdom Metazoa; phylum Chordata; class Actinopteri; order Cypriniformes; family Catostomidae; genus Myxocyprinus; species Myxocyprinus asiaticus. Next base: position 59,747,401 of record NC_059345.1, on the reverse strand, counting down.
AGACTTACTTTGACAGTCCAGAAGAAAATCCTTTGTGTCCTCAACAAAACCTTTGTAACTGAAGGCCTGTGTCTTTTCAGAGCATTTACATTTGAATTATTTTTTTTTTTAAATTGAAAATCAATGAATTTCTGCAGCATTACGAAAAAATGTTTCTTACCATTTAACCTATTACTATCATATATAGAGTATAGAATAGATGGAATCCTGCACACTGCTGTAGCCTGAAAAATATTCTATATACATTCAGTCAGCAACATTTAAGTCCTAAAACCTTCTTTAGGCAATTAAATGACAATATTCTCTGAATGCTATGTTTGCAACTATTTGTGTGTGTGCGGGTTGTTTTAAAAATTTGAGGGTTTACAGAAATATGGCCCTATGATTTCTGCATTGTGGAAAACACGGACAAAATTGCAGAATATTTATATAATTAAATTTTAGCTTTGCTGTTTATTAAGTACATTAGCCCATATAGCAAAATGCTTTATGGAGATGAAGCCATCAAAAACATCCGGTTTTCCGCCAAAACGGCAAAATAAAAGATTAATTTAAAGGTGCACTCAGTAATTTTTTTCCACATTAAAAAAGTTTAACTCCTGAAGACATGAATTGTATTTTTGCAAAATATGTAGGAAATCATGAACACTCAGTCATATCAGTAACCTTATAAAAGCTGTTTTATTCTACATGGAGAGGGTCCACATATGGGGGCTTTCATTTTAGAATCACATGACCAGCCGAATACTACTCTCTTAATCTCAGCAACAGTCCTGTTATTTGACACTTTCACTCATTGATTAAAGTAATTATGGCTGACATGTTAATACAAAATTTCAACAATGGCATCTGAAACTGAAAACGTTTGAATTTTTTGGGGGGGTTTCTTTCTCCCCAATTTGGCATGCACATGACAATGCTTAATGTCAAGCCCTGTATTCTTAGTAAAAATAATCATATTAATAGATATATTAATAATAATTACATTTATATTTAAGCAATATCAAAAACAAAAAACTCGTATTTTGGGTTGTGTGAAAAAACAAACTGAAATCGAATGTATTATTTAGTGAAACTCTTGACCGACTGTTGATCTCCTGTGCGCGTTCATGAGACAGATTGCACGCAAGCTTTAGAGCTCCTTGTACGAGAGCAGAGATGGGGCATTCAAGTGAAAACTCATTTAGCTTCAGCAAGACCAGCAGCAAGCACAACAGAAAACAGGACATAGCTGCACACAAACCAGAGAACAGAACTTATAAAACATGTCTGAAGAGTTTGTAGTTGAAATATAGATGCATTTCAATGCCCAGCCTTATTTGTTTGAACCAGATTCCTCAGTCAAACAGAGTGATGAGGCTGGAGGTAGCTACACACTGGGGCTGGGTGATATGGCTAAAAAAATTATATCTTGATAATTTTCAGTCTATTGACGATATTCAATATATATCTTCATAATTAGTGATGCACCAAAATTTCAGCAACCGAAAATATTCGGCCGAAACAGCAAAAAAAACAAACAAGAATTTTTGGTTTTGGACGAAATAGTTTTGTAGGGCCGAAACCATTGACCAAAACTGTGACGATTAATTAGCGCTTCTCTGATGACGTGTTTTGACCGTGTCAGTGTCTCCTCCCATTTCGTGCACACAGCTTGGTTAAGCTACAACAGATGAACATGTCTGCGGTGTGGATGCACTTCACTGTGACCAAAAAGGATGCTAAAATAGCAAAATGTAAAATTTGTTCGGCTGAAATATCTAGAGGAGGCTCATTGCCGAAGAACTTTAGTACGACCAGTTTGATTTATCACCCGAGAACATGACACCCTGAACAACATACAGAGTTCACCAAAACAACAATAGCAATAGTTTTTGAAAAGGGTAAAAAAATTACCAGTGACAACGTCAAAGCAAAAGGCATCACTAAGCAAATAATAGAATTTATTACCTTGGATGATCGGCCCTTCTCAGTATTCGAAAACATAGGGTTTCGTAAGTTGATCGAACACATTGAGCCCCGTTATACAATTCCGAGTAGACATTATTTCTCAGATGTGTGTCTGCCAGAAATGCACAGCGTTGTTGCGAATCACATCCAGGTGCTCCTGACTGCAGACATCACAGCCATTAGTTTTACTACTGACAATTGGAGCACAGACGTCAGCCCCACTAGTATACTAAGTTTAACAGATCAATGGCTAGACAACGATTTTAAATTTCAGAAGGTTCTGCTTCATGCATGTGAGTTTGGGGGTCACACTCAGCAGCAGCCATTTCAGAGGCATTTTGCAGTATGCTACGAACTTGGCAAATTGATCAATCAAAAGTGCACGTTATACTCTGGGACAATGCAAGGAACATGGCGAAAGCTATGGAGGACCTCGATCTGAAGAGCCTGCCCTGCATGGCACATACTCTTCAGTTAGCTGTCAACGAGGGAGTGCTGAGTCAGCGCAGTATAGCAGATTTGATAGCTACAGGGAGAAAAATTGTGGGCCACTTCAAACTTTCTCTTCTTGCATAAACAAGAGGGAATAGTACATATTATATGCTGGAAAGCCTATTTGAGCAAAAGACAGTCCTGGCTGCATACGTAGCTGATTATGATCTTCCCGCATAGTACAGTGCCCACCAGTGGGCGTTAATTGAAAATGTCATCTCCATTCTTGCCCCCTTTGAGCAGTTAACAAAGGAGATAAGCTCATCCGATGCATCTGTTGCTGAAGTCATCTCCTTAGTTATGGCACTAAAGCGTCTGCTAAACAAAGAGGTTGAAACAGACCACGGAGTTAAAATGGCGAAATACTCTTGGAGGCTGTCAGCAGGCGATTTAATCAGACGGAATCCAAACCCTTGTACTGCATCGCTACTGTACTTGATCCGCGATACAAAGATCATTACTTGGATTCTGGTATAAAGCAGCAGGCACATGAAATGATCAAAACTGAAATTGATTTAATGGAGACCAAAGACATGGGACTCAGTGGACTGCCGGTTGAGGATAATGGATATGGTGCGCACAACACAGAGACTTCTCTGATGTTCAAAAAGGCCCGTACAACAGATGAGGTATGCACACCACCAGCGCTGTATGACATGTTCGACAAGATCATAAAAGAGAGCGACCCAAATACCAGACTGACTCCGAGAGCTACCGCGCAATTGTGTGATTGTTATATTGCGGAACCCCCCACCCCCAGAAGTGATAGCGCTCTTGTGTATTGGAGCGTAAATCAAGGCCGCTTCCCACACTTGGCACGGATGGCACGCAGATTTTTGTCTGCCCCCAGCACAAGCGTAGACAGTGTGAGATTGTTTAGTGCAGCATCTCATCTCATGTCATTAATGAGAAAAGGAACTGCCTCTCATGTGAGAAAGCAGAGACGTTACTGTTTCTGAAGAAGAACCTGCCACTTTTCCTGAAAAAGTAGAATATTCAGTTATTAGGCTACCTAAAAGGCCAGTGATACCTATGAGTTTACCCAATTGAGTGTTTTGTTTTGTAAGGCCTTCAAATATTATGAATGTATTCTTTTTTCACGGTACTGGAAAGACATTCATAGAACATAAAAAGACAAATTTATTTGATTAAATTACATTTATTTTAAAATGGATAAATCTATTTTTTATTTGAGTTTTATTTGATATTTGAGGCCTAAATAATTAAAACTGTTATGAAGTGCACAGTGTTCAGAAATAAAATCCACTTTTCACCGTTGTACTGTTTTTTTTTTTTTTTTTTTTTTTTCTCATTGATAAGCTCAAGCAAAATTCATTGACTAAATTAATTTAAACACATTGCCACATAAATGATCAAACAGTAATTACCCAAACTTTATTTTCGATTTCGGTTTTTGGGCTAAATGAAAACTTTAATTTTGGTTTCGGTAAAAAAGAATCGGTGCATCACTTAATTATGTATTTGCTCTGAAATGGCTCAAAAATATTTTTTATTTTTTTAATCAGGAGAATCATAATTTCATCCAAACAGCCAAGTAGATTCAATTTATAAAAGGCACTGAATAAAAATCTATTTTATAATAATCAAGGCATGTTTCCTCAGTTTTTCACTAAATGAACACAAGGGAAAATGAGATCTAATCATTTTCATTGATATGCACATTTATATTTTATATACTGTATAATGATACATAGTAGCTTAATAAAAAGCATTATTTAACTTCATATCTTTTTTACTAAAACATTTTGTGAATGAACAAGGTGGAGCTTTTATTTTGACACGTCACTTTCACCTGGAACTTTTATTTTGACACGTCACTTTCACCTGGAACTTTTATTTTGACACAAAGTGTTGTGTCGTTCACAATGTTCTGCATCTGGTAAAACAATTTCATCTCTTTTCTGTTATACAGTGCCACCTTTGTAGATTTGTATAATAACTTATAGCGGTTACTAATGTTTGGAATTGCGAATGCTTAATACCTGCTGTATTTTTAGTGCTCAGGAGACCTGGCTGGAGTCACTCGGCATGCCCTGGATTCGAACTCGCGACTCCAGGGGTGGTAGTCGGCGTCTTTACTCGCTGAGCTACCCAGGCCCCCAAAATCAATTAGTTTTAACCAGCAAGTGTTATCAGCATTATTTTGGACCGATGCCAGTTCATAGCTGTGGGGTTACCTGGTGCTACGCCAAATATAGAAACTAAGTGATCGACAGTGTGTCATTTGGTGTACAAACTCTTCAGACATGTTTTGTAAGTTCTGTTCTCTGGTTTGTGTGCAGCCATGTTGTGTTTTCTGTTGTTAATATCGCTGGTGGTCCTGCTGAAGCTAAACGAAACGAGTTTTCGCTTGAACGCCACGTCTTATGCGTGCCATAACTACTGCTCTCATGCAAGGAGCTCTAAAGCTTGTGCACAGTCAGTCTCATGAACGGGCACAGGAGATCAACGTGCAGGATGTTTTTTTGTTTTTGGCACCATTCTGAGTAAATTCTAGAGACTGTTGTGTGTGAAAATCCCAAGAGATCAGCAATTACAGAAATACTCAAACCAGCCCATCTGGCACCAACAATCATGCCACAGTCCAAATCACTGAGATCAAATTTTTTCACCATTCTGATGGTTCACGTGAACATTAAATGAAGCTCCTGACCCGTATCTGCATGATTTTATGCACTGCACTGCTGCCACACAATTGGCTGATTAGATGATCGCATGGATGATTGTTGGTGCCAGACGGACTGGTTTGAGTTTTTCTGTAACTGCTGATGTCCTGGGATTTTCGCACACAACAGTCTCTAGAATTTACTCAGAATGGTGCCAAAAACATCCAGTGAGGGGCAGTTCTGTGGATGGAAATGCCTTGATGATGAGAGAGGTCAACAGAGAATGGCCGGACTGGTTCGAACTGACAAAGTCTACAATAATTCAGATAACCGCCCTGTACAATTGTGGTGAGGAGAACATCATTTCAGAATGCTTTTCTGAGATGCGGGTTGGCGCTGTTTTGGCAGCACGAGGGGGACCTACACAATATTAGGCAGGTGGTTTTAATGTTGTGGCTGATCTGTGTATTTCAAACAGAAGGAGAAAATCCAGTTTCTTCATGAAGTGTATTTCCAGTTGCATTGTTTGTACTTCATGTAGTCCTTAAGCAGTAGTATGCTTATTCATTGCAGAATTTCACCAGATTGGTATTGGACAAATTGCTGCAAACTTGAGGCATTCAGTGGAAGTGACAAATGCCTATGAATAATGGCACTTCATACTTGTGCCTGTTTTATTCAGCTTTGCTACTGTTGTAGCCTCCGATCTAATGTCAGAGAGCATGCACCCAGTCGAGTACTGTCATGCTCACAGTAATTATATGTTATGCTCCCATGTAGTCTCTAAAGCAAGCAAATTGAATTTATACTATAAAAGAATGTGGAGTTGCATTGACACAATGAATATGTTAACTGGGTAAGCTCTTGTTTTAAATGTTGTCCTTGCGTTAAGGACACAAATTTGTCGATCAAGCTTTTCCCAAAGCCGTTCGCATATAAAACAGTATTTTTCACTTAAACAATTTTATGATGTTCACATTGAACCACACAATCCCTTCAGAATAGGTAATACTGAAAAACTAATTATGGCCATAAGAAAGCCAAAAATTGGCTTCATAGCCAAGATAATTTATTTATCTCAATTTATTGCTTTTAAGGTTCTTGTTTCTACTGTAGATGCTGTTGTTAAAACTGAAATTGGGGCTTTAAAGCAGAAAATGGCATTTATTTTTTAAGACACATCTCCTTTTTTTTTTTTTTTTTTTTGGTGTTTGTAATAAAAAAAAAAAACCTATCCTTTCCCTATCACTCTTGCTTGTCTCCTCTTTAAATGTAATTTCCTCTTCACTAGCCCATGTGTTTGTCTTGCTTTAACCCTCTGGGGTCTGAGGGTGTTTTGGGCCCTGGAGAAGTTTTGATATGCCTAGACATTTGTGTTTTTTTCAGTTGCTTAAAAACATATTAATGGCTAAAGTCTGATAACACTGTATTCAGCACAAACTGGGCTACAATAATATGTGAACAACATGTATGTACATGTTTGTATTTTTGAGAAAATAACGTTTATGTGTGATTTTTGAAAAAACAAAAACACATTTTAAGTCACAGAAATAAGGCCATTTATCACATACTAAACATTTGTTCACAAGACTTTTGAGAACTGGATCTTGTAGCCTAGAGTTTTTGCTACAAAAATGATGTGAAACCATCCTGATCACTCATTCATACAAAACAATATAGTCATTTAACTTTTGTAAGACACTTTTAGTGTTAGAAAGGCCATATGCGAGGAGGCGTGGATGATCATGAATATTGATGTGATTCACACCTAAGGAGACAAAGACCCCTCCCCTGAGAGAGAATGAATGTGAGGAGACTTAATGATTGAATGTATTATCTGACTATACATTTTCTTTACATAAAGACTTAAAAACTTTAGACCTACACTACCATTTAAAAGTTTATAGATCTGTAAGTTTTTTTTTTTTTTTTAATTTTTTTTTAAATATTTTTAAAAGAAGTCTCTTCTGCTAACCAAGGCTGCATTTATTTGTTCCAAAATGCATCAAAAACAGTGATATTGTTTAATATTTTTACAATTTAAAATAACTGTTTTCTATTTGAATATATTGTCAAATGCGATTTATTCATGTGATCAAAGCTGAATTTTCAACATCATTATTGCAGTCTTCAGTGTCACATGATCCTTCAGAAATCATTCTAATAAGCTGATTTTCTAATATGGGCATATTTACAGCACATTTTACACATTTACACCCGAACAGATATTTGCAAGCACAAGCTTTGTTGATGATAATGAGGCAGTATAAACACTAGTTAAAATATAATCTAAACATTCATATTATTTTTATATCATATTACATATCATATTTATATCATACAGCATACAATTTAAATACCTGCTTTAGCTGAAACAACATTTAAATGTAACTAAAACTTGCCTATTAGGACATATTTCAAATGTCAGTACTCTGAATCCTGGCTGGCAAGTCTGGAAATAGTCCAACTAGTAAAATATGTACATGTTTATATAAAATAGCATGTCAACTAATGTAAGTAAAACTAAATAACTTACTCATCTGGAATTGTATCCTCGGCTGGATCAAATCGCTCTTCAAAATGTAAACATTCTTTGTCGGAGTCCCTCAACTTCGTCTGAGGAAAATGTGAACTCTTCGTCACTATCCAGGAACATCTGTAGAGCTTCCTCACCTGTGTAGCATGCCATCTTCCAAACGCGCTGGAAAGTGAATGAATGTGATGATGAACGATGTTTTAAGGCATTGTTGGGGGAGTTTACCATTTGCATTGATCGCACATTACCGTATGAATAAAGCGCTCTGCTGGTGGATGTGATCACATTAGCGATAATTAGCTGAGCCAGGAGAAACTACATCGCTTTGTTTCATACAGATTGCATTGCAGGAGAATATTTGTTTTAAATTTGAATTGTTTTATTTAAAAGTAGACATTTTAAGCTTTCTTTAGACATATGTTTCATGTTGGTGTGATAAATATTCATGGAGTTTCAGTTCATTTTTGTGACGTGTTTCAGAAAGATGCTCGCGGAGAAAGAGTTGGCTGAAAGCACACCCTGTTTATTTTCTTTATTTTTACAAAAGCACAAGGTTTTGTTGTTATTGTGAGTGTACACAAATAAAAGTAGACCCTTTATAGTCTCTAATGATGTCTTACATTTATCTGTATGCCCAAAAATGACGGAGTATTTTAAGTTGTTTCCACTGTTATGAGGAAAAATTCCAGCAGGACGCGTCGTCCATCAACCCCAGAGGGTTAATATTGATCTGTTTCTCACACCTCTGACATCGCTTCTGAAGACATTGTCATTCTGAAGAGTTGTATAAATTACTTTTGTGTGGCCTTTTCGTGATTTTGGAGCTTCAAAGGTCTGGTCACCATTCACTTGCATTGTAAGGACCAACAGAGCTCATATATTCTTCTAAAAATCTTTGTGTTCTGCAGAAGAAAGTAAGTCATGCACATCTGGGATAGCATGAGGGTGATTAATGAGAATTATTTTTGGGTGAACTATCCCTTTAGGCATTTTTTTTACACCTGGTTGGAGCATTTGTTTTGGAACCTGGTGCATTTTCTCCATTAGTTCTATTTAAGGCATATATGAAAATGGCAATCACGCACTGATCCTCACCAAAAAAAATGGTTCAAGACCATATCGACGAGGGACTCCATGTTTGAATATTTAACGGACACAAAAGGGTTTGCTTGTGTTAAGAATGCAATCCAAGACAACAAACCAACCACTATCCCTGACAAGCATGAGTATTCCTCATGGATCTTTGGAGAAGAAGGTCAGCATGTCACTGTAATTCAAAATCAAAATGTGGATTTTGCTATTCTTACTGGTCACATTTGGGGACTATATATATATATAATTTCACGTTTAATAAAGGTGTTATTTAATAATTCCTGATGTAATTTACACAATCACTTTTCTCCGTGTTTGGGCAGAACAGGCACAGGTAGGAAAGCTTGACAGTGTCAGCAGATTTTTGATGGATAAAAAGATAAATTAAAAGCCCACAGTATTTTTCAGCTTGTCGTACAGCTGAATGCTAGCCTTTCAACGTATACATCATTTGACTGTGTGCGCATAAACCTTCACCCTCGAGTTATACAAATTCAGGTATCTCTTGACCTCCTCACATACATGCTCTAGACGTACACATCCACATTTGTCTCCTGTTGTTGATTACATCTAGCGCTTTTTCGTAACAGCAGTGGCTCAACTGTGAGTGTTTCCAACTTGTGGACTCACTAATTAGTAAAAATAATTCTATGAGCATGCGCAAACTATGCGTTCAAAGTACCAAATGCTGCCTTGTGAAAGCGAAATGAAGCGAAGAGAAAATGCAACATTGCAATAATTTTAGCTCCTATTTCAGAACCAAGCAAAATTACTACAGGCCTGACAAAAACCCTTTAGACTGATCACTTAGAAAAGTAATAGCATTTGATGTATTATTCATGTCTAGCAGAAAAGTTATGCACCAAAGTGTAATACTTGGTGTTAAAGATTTGAACAAACCCCTAAACCTTAAATGAGCAATAGCAATATTAATTCTTGTCTTATCAAACCACTAATAAATCCAGGAGTTGATGTTTGTAAATGGTTGACTTAAAAATGAGTATATAGTATTCAAGGCTAATGGCAAATCTCTTCCTCTTTGCAAATCATTCCGTCTGTAGTTTCTGTGGAGATTACCGCCTCTGTGACCGTGGTCAGTGTCATTGAAACTGTAGTTTCCCTGTGTCTGCAATATGCTGCCACTCTTCTAATGTCATTGTGAAGAGTATGTAGTTGTGTACCTGTTCATCGTTTGCATTTATCCACCTCTCCGAGTTAATCTCATATCAGAGATACTTTCTTGATCACCAAGAGGTCTGCAGGAAGAAGGGAGGAAGAAGTGAGATTAATCAGGAAGTTATTACAGGTGGCATTCACCGGATGAGCTTGAGCCCAAGACTTACATGCTCCACAGCTTTCTGTCCAACTTTCCCATTTGAGATTAAGTTTATTTTACCATTGTACTAAAGACATGTGGATCCAACTGGTAAACTGGGTACAGCAAAGCAGTAAAATCCGAATGGTGAGATTGGAGCAGCCAGTGCCTAGCTGCGCAATAGGAAATGTGGGAAAACTGACTATAGGCCATAGGATGACTTGGGCTTCAATCTCACTTTCTTTCACACCAACCACTAGCATCAAACTTCAAAGACTTAACTGAGTGACTGAGTGCGTGCACATCTGTGTCCGTTAAACTGATAACGACAAAGAAAGGGAGAGCAATTGTTTTGATTAAACTATGCTGATTTCTTAACATTTGTTGTTGGACATTAGAGCTAGATATTGATACAGATTTCCCGATTTGATTTGAATTCACAAGGTTTAGATTCGTTTCCGTTCTGGATTCGATATCGATTCATATGGGTACATTTCTTCTTCAGTGTCCATTTTGCTTACATATTAAGTAAATTCTCTCTCATTTATAAAATAAATTCCCTCTTAATTATAAAGGAACCTTCTAGGCAACCCTTCTAGGTACAATTTGAAAATATTCATTTTACAAATGAGATATTATCATTAGTTTTTCATCAGATTGGTCAGATTTTAGTTTTTGAAAAATGTTCAAATTCAGTTTATTCGTTCAAACAAAGATCTCGATGCATCAGAAAATCAATATTTTTACCCAGCCCTATCATCATGTTAGTCATGTGTGAATGACCTCTTTCCAGGGAGTTGCACGCTTTTGACGCAAGTTGCTGTCTGATGAATTTGACCACAAAGTACTGCTGAAAATTCTGTTATTCTGTCAAAAGGTACTGCTGAAAAAATTAAAAACAAGACCCCTTTTTGACACTTGTTATTTTGTTACTCAATTACAGTCGGTGTGAAATGTTGAAAGAGCTGGAAAACAAAATCGCAACAGTTGTGTTTTCATGATTGATCATTGCTGTCATTCCAGAGTATTTTAGGGTACTTGTGGCCATTCCTAATGCCAACCAAAATGAAAAGGATGGAAAATGTGTTTCTATTCAATTATGTTCAGCTCATTCCTCTGAAAAATAATGCTTTAGATGTGAGTTAAGAACAGTAGAGAAATCGAGTGTCCTTTGCATTCAAGTGTGAAGCTAAGTTTTAACTACTCGCAGACTTGATGACGAACTTGCCTACAACCTGGGGTTTGTATGACTGACATGGCAACCATAAAATCTTTCTCCTCCTCTTGCTTTTTTACACCTACACAGTTTTCCATCTCCTCCCAGTTCATCTCTATCCTCTGATCCTTTTGTATTTGCTTCCATACTTTCTGTCCTCCCCAGTTCCATTGAATGCATTTCTGTCCCTGACTGCACACTAACTACACCTGCAGGCTTAGTTTTATTTTATATGCGGTAATCAGAATGCTGGCATAACACTTCTCAATACCTGAGGTCAGATAACGGTTTCAGCTTGGTCTTTATTATTTGTCAGGTCTGGTTAGACCTCCAGTGCCTGTTGCAGATTTTCTAGTATGACTCACTCCCACCTGCGTTGCTGTTTCTAACAGAACAAGGATGAAATTTCTGTTTATGCCCTTTATGAGTTAATCACTTGCAGTGACATGAAATCGAGTTTGTATGCTTGTGACGACTTGACGGGTGTATTACTCTTTAGACAATATTTTAAATGTCCATAAGAGATTGTTTGATTTGTTATCAGGAGCTCATTGTATTATAGCAGGGGTACTCAACTTTGGAAAGCCGGGGTGCCGGAAAGCAGGATCCCTTTAGCCTTGAGGGCCGCACTCTTTTTATTTTTATTAAAACATATTTTAATTACTTTTTTATATTTATGACGTGAGCAGACTATGCTATATGCTATTTTATACATAATGGACACATGTAATTAACATGAGTAAAATAAAACATTATACTGTAGATATATAGCAAAATTCTTGTAAAAGTGTGGTTCTTTAAAAAAAATAAAAACTGTGATATACTATTATTATAATGATCATAGATAGGCCAATATGTTTTTTTGGATGGACCATGTGAGTTCCTCAGTGATGTGGACACCCAGGAACTTGAAGCTGCTGACTCTCTCCACCGGTGCTCCATTGATGGTGATGGGACTGTGTTCTCTGTCTTTTCTTCTGAAGTCCACCACAAGCTCCTTTGTCTTACTGACGCTGAGGGAGAGGTTGTGCTCCTGACACCAGTGACACCACCGTCGTGTCATCAGCAAACTTAATGATGGCATTGGAGCTATGTGTTGCCACACAGTCATGTGTGTACAAGGAATACAGTAGTGGGCTGAGAACACAGCCCTGTGGGGCTCCAGTGTTGAGGGTCAGTGATGAGGAGATGTTGCTGCCTATTCTAACCACCTGGCGTCTGCTTGACAGGAAGTCCAGGATCCAGTTGCACAGCGAGCTGTTTAAGCCCAGAGCCCGGAGTTTCTCATCTAGTTTGGAGGGCACTATGGTGTTGAATGCTGAGCTGTAGTCTACAAACAGCATTCTCACATAAGTGTTCCTTTTTTCCAGGTGGGAGAGAGCAGTGTGTATTGTAGATGCAATGGCATCATCAGTGGAGCGGTTGTTGCGGTAAGAAAACCGCAGCGGGTTAAGAGAGAGAGGCAGCACAGAGCAGATGTAATCTCTGATTAGTCTCTCAAAGCATTTGCTGATGATGGGGGTCAGAGCAACAGGACACCAGTCATTTAAGCAAGTTATTTTTGATTGTTTTGGAACAGGCACAATGGTGGATGTTTTAAAGCATGTGGGGACTACAGACAAAGAGAGGGAAAGGTTGAAAATGTCCGTAAAAACACCAGCCAGCTGGTTCGCGCACGCTCTGATGACGCGGCCCGGAATGCCATCTGGGCCCGCGGCTTTGCGGATATTCACCCGTCGGAAGAATCGGGTTACATCCGCTACAGAGACAGAGAGTGAACTAACCTCTGTAGCTTCAGCCGCGAGAGCTCTCTCCGCGAGGGCGGTGTTATTTCCCTCAAACATCGTTATTTATCCATGGTTTCTGATTCGGATAGATCCATACTGTTCTGGTCGTAACCACATCCTCTACGCACGTTCTGATGAAACACATTACGCTATCAGCATAAAGCTCGATGTCGTCATCAGAGGCGGACCGGAACATCTCCCAGTCCGTGTGATCAAAACAGTCTTGTAGCATAGAATCTGATTGGTCCGACCAGCACTGGATCGTTCTGAGGGTGGGTGCTTCCTGTTTCAGTTTCTGCCTGTAAGCGGGCAGAAGCAGAATGGAAGAGTGGTCCGATTTGCCAAATGGTGGGCGGGGGAGGGATTTGTAGCCATCCCGGAAGGGAGAGTAGCAATGGTCCAAAACCCGGTCCCCTCGTGTGTTGAAACTAATGTGCTGGTGGTATTTTGGTGCGACTGATTTTAAACTGGCTTTATTAAAGTCCCCGGTCACAATGAACGCGGCCTCAGGGTGCGCGGTTTCCTGTTCACTTATACTCCCATACAGTTCCTTGAGTGCCCGGTCTGTGTCGGCTTGTGGGGGAATGTACACAGCTGTGATAATGACCGCTGTGAATTCCCTTGGTAGCCAGAATGGTCGACACAGAGGCATAAGAAATTCCAGATCAGGAGAGCAGAAAGACTTGATAGAATGTACGTTCCTCTGATCACACCAGGATTTGTTGATCATAAAACATACACCACCTCCTCTACTTTTACCTGAGAAGTCTTTCGCTCTGTCCACTCGGTGCACGGAGAACCCCGCGGGTTCAATGGCTGAGTCGGGAATCTCCGCAGACATCCAAGTTTCCATAAGGCAGATAATGCAGCAGTCCCTTGTATCTCGTTGGAAAGAGATCTGCGCTTTCAGCTCGCAGAGCTTGTTATCCAGAGACTGAACATTTGCCAGTAGAATACTGGGTAGCGGAGGTCGATTTGCGTGGCGTCTTACTCTGATGAGAACGCCGGCTCTGTTTTCCCTTTTCCTCCTGTGTTTCCGCGGCCGTGCAGCCCAGACAAAGGGCTCCGCTTGCGTGTTTGTAAACAGCGGGTCGGCATTGAGAAATTTGAAGTCCGGTTTACGGTGTGAAATTGCTGAACCAATGTCCAAAAGTGTTTGTCTGTCGTAGACAATAAGGCAGACAACATCCAAGACAAAAAACATAAGAATTGTGAACAAAACAAACAAAACACTACTATATTGTGTCGGAGCTCGCAACGCAGCAGCCATACTCTGCGCCATCTTGAGACTTTTTTTCTCATGTGCCCCATTAAGAGCGAGAACCACTAATAGAGACCA